>NC_069101.1:11107252-11743502 GCF_947172395.1 Bicyclus anynana
CATACTCGGAAAGTAGTGTTGTTTTGATCTGAGTATTGGGTGGAAAATGCTGCTTCCCTCCATATGGAGGGAATAACTCATACAAATTACTTTCCACCTGAGGGCCGGAATAAACTTTAAAAATAGAACTGCTGTCAGCTGTATAGAGTTTTCTGAGGGTTTTTTTTTAATTTGTCCCCAACTAAATTCGGGGACAGGCAAAGATTGATGTACAGCCTGTTCAGACGTCAATGAATTTCTTGAGGAAGAAATTGATTTAGGAAGTTTATGTAAAAAATAAACTAATTATAATATATATTTTTTATTTATTATAAAATAAATAATCATTATGAATAAAATGCTGCGGACACGAGAGTTATGCCATCCAAATAGTTAGATGCCAATTTTTAACCAACTCCAAAGAAAAGGAGGAGGTTCTTAATTCGACGCCTATGTTTTTTTATGTATTAATTAAAGCCGTTTCTGAAAGAACCACGGGATAGAACTGTCTGAAAATCCAGAAACTTCATGATTTTTGATTTTCAAACAATTGAAAAAATCATGAACGACGAGAGACAATGCATCACTGTGTTGGCACCGCCTTCAAAGTGATCAGATGGTAGCACATACGATGTACATTTTTCGATTTGCAGTTTATTTTCGTGAATTTGAAGATGGTTAAATTTTTTTGTTATTTTTTTTTAGTTAGTTATTTTTTGGTTAGTTTTTTATAAATGAATTGTTTTATTCATACAATCAATACTGAAGTAAGAGTCACTAAAAGTCGTTAATTCTTCAAAAGACTTAAAGAAGTCTATAAAACAACCCATTTCCCATTTCCTATGAGCCTTTCTTTCTTACCGTCACCATTCATCCATTCATCGCAGTGTTTTCTTTTAATTAAACATTTATCTAGCAAGAAGCCACTTCGGAGGAAATTGAAGTCTTATTCCGTTATCTTCCAAGCCAGCTCTTCCTTTCTTTTGTCAATTAAACGTGCCTTCGTTAATTACGGCAATTGCAGAGCAGAACAAAACGTAGTATTTTTGAGTTTACACGATGTTGGAGGAAAGTAGGTTAATGTTATTATTTTATTTATGCTTTACTCTTTTGCTCCTTGTTAACTTTGTCTGTATTAAATAAATTGAAAACAAAAATAGGTATCGCCCACAGAGGGTTCCGTAAAAATAATTTTTCGCCATAAATCGAAAACATCGCAAAAATAATTAAAATTGCTTTATTTTTAGTTTTACTGTTCTGTCTTTCACACGATACGGTTTAGGCAGTTCAAAATTTGGACCGTCGGCGTCGTTTCTTGCGGACCCTGTTAGTTTTGTGATTTTATTACAAATATATAGTTTTTAGAATTTCCGATCGCCATGTTATACGTATGTCTGTCTGTCCCGTATCACAAAAAACGTTTAATTAGGTATGGACTGATCTTTTTTTTACGATAACTTAGATATTTAATTTTTGCATAGCTTCTAGGGACTATCGATCTGAGTATATAGTTTAACTAGCTGACGCCGCGTGGATTAACCCGCGTGGTTCCCGTTCCCGTAGGGATACGGGGATAATATATTATATCTAACACTAAAAGAATTTTTCAAACCGAACCAGTAGTTCCTGAGATTAGCGCGTTCAACCAAACAAACAAACTCTTCAGCTTTATAATACTAGTATAGATTTCGTTCCTGAGTCAAAAGTTCAAAGGTCTAAGGTCTTTTGAGATAGGTACAAGCCTAAAAAATTTTGAAAGAGTATTTTGTCGGACCTGGGTGACGTTGTCGCATGGGTTCGTCGGCTTTTCGCGGATGATAGCAAAATAAATAAAATATTATATTATATTCATGATGAACTTCCACAAAGTAACGCCTGCTTCTATCCAATATTTAGGCTTAAATGTTTACCTACTAAAAGTTTTTGAAAGGAAAACAAATAGTATTTCATAGCACGGTTTACCTAGTACCTTGTGATCCGAAACCATTAAAGCTACATAACTAAAATTGAACCAAAGAGGCAGTTACTCTTCTTCTAGCTATCTACTACTACTACTATCTATTTTACTCGTATATAATCCATTTAGTTAATCCGTATTGTTAGAAATATTTCAGACCCTTAGCGAAGGAAACGATTATTGCCACCATTACCTCGGACGTTGGGATGTACTAAAAAGGGCCTGTGATAGCCAGACATACCTTATTCGGCTATTGCATAGCTCTTATCGCAGGCTTTGACCGAATCAAAAAATTCCGTAACGAAAATAAACCTAACACTAGTCAGTAACACTAGTTGCTAGTCACTTTACTTCACAGCAAACCGTCAAAGATTAAACTTTAACAACCTTATTTATACACATGTATGAGGATTCAATCCTCAAATTTCTTCAAATTAAAGTGAACTTTGAACAGATTGGCTTAAATTTTCTTTGATTAAAATTGAGGTTAGTAAATATTGCCCATATTTACTAACCTCAATTTTAATCTAGTAGTTTCTTGCGAAGGGTAGCCAAACGCTAAGGGTCTGGTAACTAGTGACATGATTTCTCATGATATATACCGTAGAAAATATCAAAAGACTGACTTATGATTAAGGATCTAGCTGGATTCTTAAGTCCTATAAAGCGACCACGGTCCAAAGTCCATAATTGACTACCATACTTACCATAGTATCGGCTACCATCGGCTTTCATAAAATGAGGTAAGTGTGACTATCGCATGCTCTATGGAGGAACAAAATAGCTTAACGAGTGATTATATTGAACAAAAAATAATACAGCCCTTTTTGCGCTAGATTAAAATAATCAACTCAATATAATAACACACCTTACCTACCTTTCATGAAAAAAATACAATTTTCTAACAATCTCCTTTATGTTTTTATATTTGGCGATGAAAATTCCGAAAATTACAACATTTATTGTTATAAATTTCTTTCATAAAAATATAGTCAAATATGAAAATAATAAACGTTACGTATTTCGTAACAAAGCCTTTATTTAGATTCATATAATTTGTTACGCACCCCGATTTCATGGTTATACGAGTATCAATTTGATTGGTCGACGGAAACGAATTTCCAATTTCAAACTGTTTATGTATCTGTGGGTGGAAATAAATATGTATTACGTGACGGGGAATGGTTAATTCAACGGCATTGCGCGATTAGACTCTCGTTAGTCCAATGGTTAGCTATGTGGCGTCAGATCTCGTTGTCCTGGGTGCGAGCCCTGGGTCAGGGTATGAAATATGCTTTTCTTTCTTTTATGGAATTGCAGCTGGTCCTCTAGTGAGGGTAAAATAGGTTGAAAATTATTAATTGAAACAAATGTATAATAAATGTAGACTTTTAACGAGCTATTCGATCTGTCTGCAATGATTTTCATTAAATCTATACTAATATTATAAGCTGAAGAGTTTTTTTATTTGTTTGGTTGAAAGCGCTAATCTCAGGAGCTACTGGTCCGATTTGAAAAATTTCTTTCAGTGTTAGATAACTCATTTATCGAGGAAGGTTAAAGACTATATATAATCCTCGTATTTGTACGGGAACGGGATCCACGCGAGTGAAACCGCGCGGCGACAGCTAGTTTACTACACAGGGGGTTTCGTTAATATAATTCTCGTGTCGCGGTGTCTGCTACCAAACTCCTGTTTGATACGGCTGGACTGATTTATATGTAATTTTGTGTGCCTATCGGGTAGGTCTGAGAATCGTCCAACATCTATTTTTAATACCCAATAATAGGTGGGTAGTCCACTCCAAATTTTTTTTGCCAAGTTTAAGTTGAATTCAAAACATTAAAAAAATGCACTATTTTTTTAATGTAACAGTATTTTAGACAACAATAATTTCATCCGGGGTCCTTATTTTTGATTACCTTAACTATTTTTCAAAATAAGGTTTTTAAAATCATTCAGTTTAATTCAGTGAATTAGTTATTTGTAGTTGTTGTACACTTTCCAATCGTATAACATAAGGAACAACTAGCACAATAGCTTAAAGTTTTCCAATAGAGATTTAATCTGAAATCTAAACAGAAAATTCCAGACTTGAACTTTTAGATTTTCCTGTGAAATTGTAGATTTCTAAATATATCTGCATCGTACGTACTGAAAACTATCCCCGGACGAAATTGATTCCACTTCCTTTTACACACTCCGCATAAAGAAGTGTGACACTTCTGTAAATAAAATAGGGTCCAGAAGGAATTGAGATTGGTTTCCAATAGAAAATTAAATGTGCTATTCCGAATGGCTTTTCTAGGAACACTTTCTTGGATATAATTAAAAAAAAATAAAAGCCTCAATAGCTCAACGATAAGAGCGGTTGGACTCATCACCGAGGGGTGGTGGTTTGAGCCCCGCCCCGTTGGTCTATTGTCGTACCCACTCCTAACACAGTCTTTCCCGACTAGTTGGAGGGGAATGGGAATATTGGTCATATTAAGAAAAATATGGAAAATATTCTTTTATTAAAAAAAAAAATATATATAGAAACTAGCCGACCTGGCAAACGTTCTGCTATAAACTTTTATACAAAAATAATAAAACTCGAGGAAAATTAGTTTATATAGAAATATATACAAAAATCAGCTAGCTAAAATACATACTTATACTGCAGCGTTAAGTAGTAGAGAAATATCCCCATTTTGGCAAAAATAATTTTCGTTTATTATCATCATTATTATAATTAGGTAATTATAACAATGATGTTTACTGTAATTTATCTTGATTAAGATGATGAACATTACTAACCCCTTCTCCTAATTATTATTTTCCTACGATTATTATAGATGAGTAAAACTTTATACTATTCTAAAAAATATTCGCCAGAGCTAGCTTATGTGAGTAATCAACCCATATTCGGCTCACTGCTGAGCTCGAGTCTCCTCTCAGAGTGGTTAGGCCACTCCACCACGCTGGCCCAATGCTAATTGGCAGTTTACGCTAACCTACTTAACAAACTCCATAATTGGATACCGTACTTACTTACTATACTATACTTAGATACGTGATAGCCCAGTGGATATAACCTCTAATTCCGGAGAGTGGTGGGTTCGAATCCGGTCCGTGGCATGCACCTCCAACTTTTCCGTTGTGTGCATTTTAAGAAAATTAAATATCATGTGTCTCAAATGGTGAAGGAAAACATCGTGAGGAAACCTGCATACCAGAGAATGGTGGGCTATTGGCCTAACCCCTCTCATTCTGAAAGGAGACTCGAGCTCAGCAGTGAGCCGAATATGAGTTGAAAATGATGAACGAATGAGTTTTATAATTGGTTTTATAACTCTTGATTCTTTGAAGGCCAATGAAAATAAAGTAGGCCTAAGTTTGTTACACTAATTGAATCAAAAAATAATCATTAATTAAATCTGATAATACCATAAAAGTTATGCGTGACAATACATTTTGACGGCCTCCGTGGCGCAGTGGTATGCGCGGTGGATTTACTAAACGGAGGTCCTGGGTTCGATCCCCGGCTGGGCAGATTGAGATTTTCTTAATTGGTCCAGGTCTGGCTGGTGGGAGGCTTCGGCCGTGGCTAGTTACCACCCTACCGGCAAAGACGTATCGCCAAGCGATTTAGCGTTCCGGTACGATGCCGTGTAGAAACCGAAAGGGGTGTGGATTTTCATCCTCCTCCTTACAAGTTGGCCCGCTTCCATCTAAGACTGCATCATCACTTACCATCAGGTGAGATTGTAGTCAAGGGCTAACTTGTAAACAATAAAAAAAAAAAAAACAAAATATAAACCTCTTCTATTCTTTCATAGTGCAAGATATAAATTGAACAATCTACTAAAAATAATTTAATTTTATAAATAATAAAAATACTTTCGTAATGTTTCTCGTAGGTGCGTGAATTTATTCAATTCAATAACTTCAATTATTATCCAAAGTGTAAAATAAAAAAGTGAAAATGGAAAGTAAATTGGAGCTTTATTATTTATGTCTGGCCTTAAATATCTCCTTTGAGATGCTAAGTTACAATTTATCGACGGCGTGCTAAAAATGATATTCCTCAGGGCCATCCGAATAATTTACCTAATTCGTTCGCCCATCAGCTTCGTTCAATGCCGTCCCTTACAAAGCCTAAATAGCAGTGTCATTCAAACCTGCGTTTGTAATTGTTTGGTATGTTTATTTGCAAGATATTTTGTTTTTTTCTTTCTTGTATTTTTTTTCATTCTTTACTTGCGGACACCCGCGACTTCATCCGCGTGGAATTCAGTTTTTCACAAATCCCGCGGGAACCATGGATTTTCCGGGATGAAAAGTAGCCTATGTATTAATCCAGAGTAAAATCTATTTTCATTCCAAATTTCAGCCAAATCGCTTAACTAGCCGCAGCGTAAAAGAGGAACAAACATACTTACACACTTACACACAAACTTTCACCTTTATAATAGTGTGATAGTGTGATGTGACAAGTTAGCCCCTGATTACAATATCACCTTTAAAAAAAATAGATTTATCGTGGCATTCCCCGAGTGCCTCAATTGTTTTTTTTTGTTGGATACAGGATACTTTATATGTATAAATTGTTGCAGGTCTCAACCAATGTTCAGAGATGTTAAACTTGTCTCCAGCAAGTTATAGGAATGTTGATGATGAGGAGCGGACGGTGAACACCAAGAAGATATACTCCAGAAGGCCCTGGTATGCGCTGCCAATTGACCCCATAGAAATTATAAAGGAGTCTGGTGGTCCGTACGATATTGGTAAGTCGAAAAAGTCAACAATAGGGTAGTTGACTCATTTAATACAGGGTGCTCGGGAGTATATGACAAATCCACTTATAGGATCTGAACTGCATAATAATTTTTTTTCTACTAAAAAAAACTTTTTATGTTTTCTTACAAAGTAATTCAAATAATTCCGACTATCCGTGTAACACACACCTTTATCTATCCTTGCATTTTAAAATACGTAATCGTAGTGGTAGTAGTGCACATAGTTCGAAGAGCCGATGGACGTTGGGGTCCCAAAGTGCTGGAATGGCGACCCCGCACTAGTAAGCGCAGTGTTGGCCGACCCCCCACCAGGTGGACTGACGACATCAAGCGAGTCGCAGGGATTCGCTGGATGCAGGTGGCTCAGTATTGTGATGTTTGGAAGTCCTTACAAAAGGCCTATGTCCTGCAGTGAACGTCCATCGGATGATATGATGATGATGATGATGAATCGTAGTGGTAAGATTGTCGATATCTCGGTATCCGTACTCCGCACTTCACTATTAAGCTACTTCATGATATTTATCAATTAATAATTTAGGCTAGGTCATATTATAAGGATGCGATATAAAGGACACAATTTAAGATCTATTTACAAAATATTTTTTTTTACTCTGAAACTATTCATTTTATAACACATGTTCCTTTTTAATTTTTAATTATATTTCCTTAGAGAATATAACTAGAGTTATGGGAAATACTCCCGAGCAACCTGTATAAACAATATTAATTTCGTGTAGTACATAGAATAAAGTCCGAAATATATCGATATCAATCAATAAAGGTCAAGGATTTCATATAAAACTTAATTTAAAAATCACGTATTTTTTAAAATTTTCCAAACGTTAAAAACGTTGTCGTCCATTTTGTGACGTCACTAACACACTTACTAAACTACGAACTAATTGTTTATAAAATATTTTTGTCAAACAATCCAATTTGTATAGGATTTGTCAAAGTGACGTCATGAAACAGATAAAATATTGGATTATCGTATTGTCAAAAAATATTTAAAAATTTAAATTTTCATTTATTCACGTCTCAAAAAAAAAATGATAATCTCTTTTCAATCTAGTAGGACGATAATGAACAATTAAAGAACATTTAAAAAATGTGTCAATAAGCCTATTGGTATTATTTTGTTTCTGCAAAAAACATACTTATGATTTATCACTAGAAAAAGCCCCGCGGTTTAAGCCGCGTAGTTCAGTACAGACTAAAAGCTAACCGTGAATTTAATATTAAAATATATATAACAAGATTATATGATCTTCTCTAGTATACGACGAGTATCCCGACCCCGAAGAAGACCCTGGACAGCCAGAAGTATCTCGAGACATAATCTACACGCCAGTAGAAGACCCGGTGACTCCTATCCAGGTGGAAGCGCTGGGACAGGTGGAGTCATCCTCTAACACGGGATACGATCAACCCACTGCTGTCACTACTGTTTCGGAGTTCTCTTTCGCCAATGCTATTAATTTAAGAGGTAAGTTGATATAATTTATTTTTTACTAGCGGGCGTCCCCGCGTGGAATTAATTTTTTACAAATCCCGCGGGAACCATAGATTTTTCCGGGATGAAAAGTAGCCTATGTGTTAATCCAGAGTAAAATCTATTTCCATTCCAAATTTCAGCCAAATCGCTTCAGTAGTCAAAGCGTAAAAGAGGAACAAACAATCTTACACACATTTCACACTTACATAATATATTATTAGTGTGATTAGAGTGATATTAGTGTGACTAGCGGACGCCCGCGTGGAATTCAGTTTTTACAAATCCCGCGGGAACCGTAGATTTTTCCGGGATGAAAAGTAGCCTATGTGTTAATCCAGGATATTATATATCTTCGTTTTAAATTTCAGCCAAATCGGTTCAGTAGTTGTGGCGTTAAAGAGTAACAAACATCCATACAAACTTTCCCGTTAATAATATTAGCAGGAATTTCTGATGCTCTAAAGCTAGCTATATATACGTAATATTTTAATTTATGTGGAGTTAGACGTGTTACAACTTATGTCTGCCACTGAAAATTCAAAAAGCTCACATGCCTGCAGCGCTAACGGCTTGACCGCCGATAAAATTGATCAGTTTTATCGGACGTCAAGCTTTAGCGCTTCAGGATTATGAGATTACTTGATCGTCAGTGACTGACATTATGCAGTGGTTACGACTTTAGATTACCGTACCGTAGGCTCATGAATAAATGAAATTAAATAACTTTTTATTTGTGCTATTAAATAACAGATGCCAATATAAATATCATTAGGCACGCAATTTAAAAAAAAATCTTGCTCATACGAGTGTAATGGATGAAATGAATTAATAATACAAAAAATTAAAAAATAAACAAATAACATAAATTAAGAAATCTTAATCTTTCCAAACATTTGTATGTTTTAAATCATAAAATCTTAATATCGTCTAAATTTCTTACACAACTGGTTGAAAATAATTTTATTTTACAATAAATTAAAAAAAAGTGTGTGTAAGCTCCGACCCACGACTGGAGTTTACACTTTCAGATCGTCTGTCTAAATAGGTGTATGTTGCCCCGCAGCATACACTACGTATGTCTCAATACCTATGCCTAAAAAGTGAAAGGTGCGCAACCAAGGAGCAGCAGGCTGCGGCATACACGGTGAAAGGTGCGCAGAATAGGTTGCGCACAAAAACGTAACGCTGTCAATCGTTCATCAATTTTTTTGCCCATATTTTTTTTATACCGGGGGCTATTTATGAAAAATCGATTCTCAAGGAGTAAACTCCAAAAGCTCATACAAAAGATAGTAATTAGACAAAAAGGCCACTCAACATAGTAATTTCGTAACAGTTTAGTTTTTGATGAATTAATTTATTTTGAAAATTTGAAGTGTTAATTGTGGCAGGCGAGTTCGACATGAATATGCAATACATTTTGATTAGCTATTGTGCGCTCTCGACCTTTTGTTATTTTGCGAGTTATTGTTTCAGTAAATTACTTTTAAAACTAAACTTTTATAAAATTATAAAGTTTTTACAATCTTTTATTTATTAAGAAATTAAATTTATATATTTAATATTTTGTAAGGTTTGATTGAGATTTTTTACGCTTGACAATTCAGTAATATAGAGCCATAGAGCACTATTGTTTATGGTATCGAAAACTTTGAAATTGGAATCTAAACATAACTTCTGAGTTTGGCGGGAAAATCGTAGGAATCACATGTAGTTCTCGTTTTATTTCCATTGATTAGATGCATTTTATTCATTAACCGACTTCAAAAAAAGGAGAAAGATCTCAATTCGACGCGTATGGTTTTTTTTAATGTTTGTTACCTCATAACTTCGTCATTTAATAACCAATTTTAAAAAAATTCTTTTTTTGTGTGTAACTTGTTACTTCCAGGTTGGTCCCGATAAATTTCACGAAAATCGGTTTAGTAAAACAGTTTTTATTTCATCAGTGTAAGAATTTTTAGTGAGAGACGTGATAGCTCAGTGGAAATGACCTCTGCCTCCAATTCCGGAGGGTGTGGGTTCGAATCCGGTCCGGGGCATGCACCTCCAACTTTTGAGTTGTATGCATTTAAAGAAATTAAATATCACGTGTCTCAAACGGTGAAGGAAAACATCTTGATTAAACCTGGACGCCAGGGCATTGGGCATGGTGGACTATTGGCCTAACCCCTCTCATTCTGAGAGGAGACTCGAGCTCAGCAGTGAGCCGTATATGGGTTGATAACGACGAAGAATTTTTATAATCAATAAAGTATTTTTTGAGTTAAATAGTAACATTAGAGAAAAATCAAATCTCGTATCTCGTATGATATTAGTTTAGGTATTTTAGACATACTAAAACGTATAAGATCACACATTACGAGTGGTCAAATAAAAAGACACCGATAAACATTTTTACAGCTTGGAACACTGTCATGAATTTTGTAACAGGAGAAAGCTTTTAGGAAATGGCGCTCAAAGAACATAGCCTTGGATCGTTATAGACGGTTGAGAATAATAGATCGGAAATTGAAGTTATGTTTACAAAGCATTGTTGTAAGTTATTGTTACTAAACTCTGTTTCTTTCTTCTGAGACTTTCTGAGATACCCGGCTTACTGGGGTACAAGACGGGTTATGTGGAATTTACCACTAAAACTCCCTCGGTGGCCACCCTCAGCGCATTTTGGTAGGCTCCGAGACCTTACTTAAGAGTGCGCAATATGTAATTTGGTCGTTACAAATGGTTCTGGATCTCAGATTCTGGAAAAGTTAGGAACCTGATATTTGAGTAAATGATATTTCAAAGAGTTAGCTTCGTTATGACTATACAAAATACACAATTTGTAAAACTTTTCTCGATAGTTTATTTTTTTGAAAAATACATGTTTTGCTCACATTTTGCTTTGAATCTCAGGAAAAGCAAACTTATTTTCTTAAACTTTTGTTTTGTATAGAAAATTAGGTATATATCTTGAATATGGCTATTTTGTTTTTAGTTATGTTGTTTAATTTACTTGCAATTAGGTAAAAATGGTTTTGGCGCTCACGTCATAAAATTTGCGTCGCGCGTCAATCGCTCCGTGCTTTTCACTCACGTGAAAGTCATAATTCGGCGTCTCGCTTGCGCTTCGAATTTTATCCATATCGTACCGACGTGCTGCGCGCTCTTAAACTCGCCGGTGCTTCCGTTGCACTATGCCTCTGGTGCTCGTAAGCTTTTTGTTTTATATACCACGTTGTAGCAACTTGAACCACTCTAAGCTGCTACGAGAGTAGTATTGAATGCCTAGCAAGCAAAGGATTGAACCACGAGCGAAAGGTTCCAAAAATACTATATGCGTTGCGAGGTTATTCGAAGGCACGGGAGGTAAAAATACATGATGTGAAAATAAAAAAAAAACTAATACTAAATAAAATAAAGTTACGCTAGACAAATAGTCCGTTTTCCGTAGATGTATCGCAAGTGAGACACATACGATCAATCAATCAATTTATTTATTTGCAGATACATGCATTATATATACAGGTGGTCGGTAGATGTAGATGGTATATGTATCTTGCCAATTTGGTATGCAAATTATTTATTAAGTATTTCATGATTCAAATGACAATTTCACCATTTAAAATTTACATCTTTACAATAATTTTATAAGTAAATATTTTATAATTATATTACTAAAAAGAGTTAGTGTGTACATTTTAAATATGTAATATTCAATTATAATAGGAAAAGATTAAACATGTGACAAAAAAAAATAATAATATTGTATATGTAACCTATATAAAAAAAAAATTAAAATATGTATGGAAATAACTATAATATCAACTTAAATACTCATTTACACTGTAGAATGCCTGTTGAATTAGGTATTTATATAAACTATTTTTAAAGCAATTAACGAGGTCACTTAGACCGCATATCTTGAACAATACCCCTTGTTCAACAGAAACAGCGTTGGTGGCGATCAATGGTAGCTAGTGCATTTTGCATCTATAAAAAGCTCGCCACTGCACATTCATTTGTCAATAGATATATAGTCTGACAATGATGTAGGCGTTGCAATTTATCAAGTTTAACGAGTGATTAATTGAAACAGTGCATTGGTTTTTGTGTGCGATGCGAGGTTATTCGAGAGCACGTGAGGTAAAATACGTTATAATGATGTGAATAAAATTCCAATACTTTTTAGAATTTAAACTATCGTGAATGTTATTCATTCGGCCGTGGCTAGTTACCACCCAACCGGCAAAGACGTACCGCCAAGCGATTTAGCGTTCCGGTACGATGCCGTGTAGAAACCGAAAGGAGTGTGGATTTTCATCCTCCTCCTAACAAGTTAGCCCGCTTCCATCTTAGACTGCATCATCACTTACCACCAGGTGAGATTGTAGTCAAGGGCTAAACTTGTAAAAAAT
This sequence comes from Bicyclus anynana, assembly GCF_947172395.1. NCBI lineage: Eukaryota > Metazoa > Arthropoda > Insecta > Lepidoptera > Nymphalidae > Bicyclus > Bicyclus anynana. The sequence goes on from NC_069101.1 coordinate 11,119,869, forward strand.
AAAAAAAAAAAGCGTTTCATATAAATTGATTATGAAACAAGGCTTAAACTCAGTTTGGATCGTGCCGCGATGCAAGAACGAGCTCATGACTTAGGGCCCTGTATGGGTTCGAAACTCGGCATACTCCGACCTATCACGTGAGTTTTGGCCGTGTTTCATAATCAATTAAAATCCAATACTAATTAAAATAAAGTTACGCTATGTAACCAATAGTCCGTTTTTGGTAATTGCATCGCAAGTGAGACACATACGAGGTCAGTTAGACCCCGTATCTTTGAACAATAAGTCTTCTCCCAACAGAAGCAGCATTGGTGGCGATTGGCGGTTTTTCGTAATTGCATCGCAAGTGAGACACATACGAGGTCACTTAGACCTCGTATCTTTGAACTTTGTCTTCTCCCAACAGAAGCAGCATTGGTGGCGATTGGCGGTGCTAGCGCGGCTGTGGTCCTTCTGCTCGTGATGGCGGGAGTGTTTTGTGCGAGGCGTCGTAAGAACAGCCCAAGCCCTGTACCGTCGCCGCCTATCCTGGTCTACCCTCCCCACGACATTGCTGCATCGTGCTATTTGTAAGTGCCTAAACTATTTTTAACTTTATTTATTTATTTATTTGGTCCACCAGTGACTGTTGCAGCATTTACACAAATACAATTAAAAAAAAAACACAAACACAAGGCTCCGCACAATTAAATGCAATGCAATTAATTTATTGTGAAACACGGCTAAAACTCTCGTGATACAACGTTGGCCCGACTAGTTACGAATCCATACTGGACATCCCCGTCTCCTCGACGAGAGGCAGCTGCTATCACTGACCGTCGACCGCCGTCGAGAGTCGACTGCAGTCGACAACCGCCGTCGCCTGCCGCCGAGACGTTACCGACTGCAGTCGTCGGTAGCAACTGTCGCTCGTGTTAATTTACCCTAACAGACGGAGGAGACTGAGACGGAACCAATGTAGTAGTAACGATTAGTCGTCATTTTGACGATAAAATGATGACTAGTCGACGTTCCGTGGTTTCACCCGCATAGTTCCCGTTTCCGTGAGAATACGGACACAAAACATAGCCTTTGTCACTCACAAATAACGTGGCTATCTAATGGTCAATAATTTTCAAAATCAATTCTTTAGATCCAGAGATTACCCCATATAACACCACAAACTTTACCTCTTTATAATATCAATATAGATACATTTTAATCAGGCTACTGTATTTGAATACATTTTTTCTTTGACTTTTATCTATACTCTATACTTAATATATAAAGCTGAAGAGTTTGTTTGTTTGATTGGACGCGCTAATTTCAGGAACTACTGATCCGATTTGAAAAATTCTTTCAGTGTTAGATAGCCCATTTATCGAGGAAGGCTATAAGCTATGTATTGTCCCCGTTTCCCTACGGAAACGAGAACCACGCGGGTGAAACCGCGCGGCGTCATCTAGTTTTAGGTATAAATATCTAAGAACTCCTTAATCTTGACAGACTTATTTCCGGCATGAAACCATCATTAATCATGAAATGGCATCCAGCCGTAATAAGAAATCTACCAATAATTATTATTAATGCCCACATTCATCAATAACGACGGAAGTTTTCTCTTTTCATTCCTTTCTTTTCCGACGCTTGATGGAATTTCCCAGCCCTACATATTTTCTTTGCACTATACCTATTAAACGTCTTTGGGTTGATTATGATAGTTAATATCTATACGCGCATAATATAAATATAACATGCTTTTTTATAGCATGAATATGTCATTGGATAAAGTGTTACTTAATACCGAAATGTTTGAGTTTGTGGCGTATTATAATTAATCATCAATGCTGTATAACGTATATCATATTATAGATATAATCTTTACTAATATTATAAATTCGAAAGTAACTCTGTCTGTCAGTCTGATCAATAGCAAAATCAAAACAGTAGCAAAACATAGCGTAATTTTTGACCCTAAAATTAAAACACAAGGGGTGAAATAGGGGTTGAAAGTTTGTATCAAAAATTCTTTATTTTTGGAGTTACAGTTATAAAAATGTGTATAAAAAATACGAAATATAATGTGATTCAATAAAAAGTTTACATTGATTTCCACGCAGATGAAGTTGCGGGCGTCCGCTAGTATCTATATTATATAAATATTACATGCTTTTACTTTTATTATAGCATGAATATATCTTTTTGTTCGAGTTTTTGGCATAAAAATTGATCATCATCTATGCTATTTATGGTATGCCATATTATACATAAGAGTATAATTGTTTATAAATGGTGTTCCTTAAATTTTACACGGTTATATTCTATTTTCTACTCAATCAAATGCCAAATATATCTCTGCGTAGACTGACACCTACAATCTTAGAAGTCTTTGATCATTACAGTCGTACTTCTAAAGGCTAGGCTTTTCAAAGGAACGTCTTACATTATCTGGTAATTTGTGCGAATAATGCTAGCCGACGTCATTAGGAATTACGACCCTCATTAGCAAAGTGGAGCGTGTGAGGAGTTTACTACACCGGTGCTAGAGTTACCAGGTGTGCGGGAAATCCGGGAATGTCCCAAAATTTTATGGCATCTCCAATATAATTGAACTTTTTTACTCGGACTCCGAACACATACTAAAGACTAGTTCGCTGTGCAATGTTTATCAACAAACAAATTGAAAATGAGGGTATATTATAATAAATTTAATTAATTTGTTCTTAAATTAATAACAATATTTGAATAATTAGATATACTTAATATCTTTCTTGATAAAATTAAAATAAAAATACATACATAATTCCAAAAAAATAGGCGTGGAATGACATGCGTTTTCTACCTTAATTTTTAATTTGTTTGTTGATAAACATTGCATTGTGAGTTAGGCTAGGTTAGTGTAGTTTTTTTTACAAAAAATATAAATATCTATTTATAATTTTTGTTAAGTTAGTAACATGTAAGGCACTGCAGCCAAGAGAGAGTTTCATAGTATTTCATCGGGCGTGTCTTTTCTCTCTGCATATTGTGATAAAGGCGTAAGACACGATTCAACTTACACCTTCACTGTTCCACTTTGTTATCACCCTATTAGCTTTAAATACCTATTGTAATACATAACTTAATGCTGTTCTCGTAAGACCAAGACCTGTAAGCAGCATATACCGAGAGTAGATATTAAAAAAAAATCGTATAAAAATTACGAGACGTAAAAATATTATTACATTATGCGGTGATTTTAATAAGGTACAAATAAAAATCTATTAATTTAATTAAAATCGTTCTACCTCGTCACCCTAGTATTGTCCCAAAATTATACCACCGTATTTGGTTACACTAACTTAAGCCGTGTTTATACGTCTTGTGCTCTTTTATGAGTGAAATGTTGCTTCAAAACGTACGTGCGATCATTAGATATATTGCTATTTAATGTAATTATGTGTGTAAGTGCTATTAGCAGGAAAGGGCGGATTAACTGAATAAAGTTATGCTCGTAGTTTTGTGTATTTCTAATTATATCTAAATAATTAAAGATCTTAGACGTTATCTTTTCTTGATGTGGTTAGCCACATACATAAAGCCTAAGTGTATGTGGTACACTAAATTTTATCAGTCCTGAAATATAAAGCACATTCGTTTTTTTACAGATAGGTTTTTTGATACAAAAGTTGTCCCCTTTTTTGAAAAAATACGATGGATGCTTTATATCTGTATATAAATGTAAATAATTGTCTATCTTAAGTTACACACAGTATGTTAATAAATGTGTAAGCTGTTTCCGCTAAAAAGAATTTGAATATAGAACACTAATTCAATAGCGATACAATTATATTTTTCTTATCTTTCAGGTACAATTTTATCTTTTACACAGAACACAAGAGTTTATCTTATCTTTCTTACAGGACAAAGGAGGTGAACTTCTCGCTGCCGACGCTTCGCTCGTCCTCCCTGGGGGAGCTGCGTGACGTCAGCGTTTCCAGCCTCAACAGTGACGTGCTCTGCCCGCCCACCTCTTCACAGTATCGGTCCAATTCGTTCAGTGAGTCGTTTTGAGTTTACTTGATAGAGAATAGAATAGAATAGAATAGAATAGAATAGAATAGAATAGAATAGAATAGAATAGAATAGAATAGAATAGAAATCATTTATTTGTTAACACAACACATAACTACATAATAACTTAAAACTAATACATTTACATCGTAATAATAACTTACAACAAATTTTAGCTGAGTCAGGTCCTTTTTCTTTTTTTTGGCACAACATATTTTCTATATATATATGTATAGAAAATATATTGTGAGTACATCAGTACCCACAACGCTGGTATTCTGTCAGACCCTTAGGAGGGAAGAACAGAACACATAAAATAATTATATCGCTAAGAAAATAAAACAAAATACAGTAGTGTAATCTCAGAAGACCAAAAAAAAAAAAAAAATTAATCTCAAAAGCTAGCAAACACAAAAGAAAAGAAAAATTTAAAAAAAGGAAAAAAAAATATATATATAGAATTAATTGTTTATTATTAATTAATAATTAATAATTGCCACAGTCTGCTTTTTGGCAATCTAACAAATACAAGCGAAAAATTTTCTTAAAAGTAAATTTATATTTTACCTCCGGAATAGGTGTTCCAACATTTTGTGGCAAGATATGACCGAATGGTAGACGTATCGATCTTAATTAACAATCTTTTTTTAGTATGATGTATGGGTCCATTTATCTAAAGAATCTGTACTTTAATACTTGTTCATTTCTGATGTTGTCTTTTTACTGATAATTGGTATAAATCCTCATACTCCATACATACGTAACGTGATAGCCCAGCGGACATGACTTCGATTCAGAGGGCGTAGGTTCGAATTCGGTCCGGGATATGCACCTTTTCAGTTATGTGCATTTTAAGAAATTAAATATCACGTGTCTCCACTGTGAAGGAAAAACATCGTGAGGAGTCCTGCATACCTTAAAATTTTCTTAATTATCTACCTGTGTTACTCGTAAGTGTGCTAATTAGCAGCGTGGTGGACTAAGGCCTAACCCGTCTCATTTAGAGAAGAGACTCGTGCTCAACAGTGAGTCGAATATGGGTTGTTAATGATGATGACGATGACTCCATACATATATCCATTGGTAACGTATTATAGTACGGATATGACCATGCATTCGTTTATATGTACTTTTAATTCATGAAAGACCGCCGGCTGTCCGCGCCTGTCTATACTAATATTATAAAGAGGAAAACTTTGTTTGTATGTTTGTTTGTTTGTTTGATTGTAATGAATAGGCTCAAAAACTACTGGACTGATTTTAAAAATTCTTTCACCATTCGAAAGCTACATTATCCACAAGTAACATAGGCAAAATTTTATTCTGGAAAAAAATAGGGTTTCGTAAGATATTTGGGTTTTTCGGACACAAGGTGTAAAAAATCAACCAGAAAAGTAGGGTAGGGGTAGGTAGGGGTAGTTAAAAGTTTACATCGAGTTTCAAGTGGACGAAGTCGCGGGCGTCGGCTAGTGCAAAATAAAGCACAATAAATCGATGTTTTTTTTAAAAATTTGTTTTATGATCACATTCTTGCAAAAATTACATTTAAAAAGTAAACTAGTTTTTAGTTAAATAACAAAACAATAAAAACTAGAACACTGAACTGTTTTCACGAATAAAACATTTTTATGATTCCTACCTACTTTTTCATTATGTTTTACGCAAAGCAGATCACGTTGTTTTGCAAGATGGTTATTATATTACGTCACGAGCGACCCGCCTTCGCACTTTCTGTTGTTGTTATTCATTTAACCCCTTTTTCAAAAGTTCGACGACATTAAACACGTCATACGTATAATATTTCCAATGCGTATTTTTGTAACAGCTTTTATTTCTGTGGGCTTCATAAGAAGACTGAGTCACTCAGCGCGTGATGCAGCGAATTATGCTTAAAATATCTCTGCGTGAGTGAACCACAAATGAGGAGATCCGCAGAAGAATTGAAGATACCGACATAGCTCAACCAAGGGAGGGGCAATTGTTCAAATTGGGCTGATGGACGTTGGGCACCGAAGCTGGTCCCAAGCGGGTTCCAAGCTGGGGTGCTGGTTTAACTAATGTACCTATATACATTTTCATTAAAGTAGGCTTGGTTTACAAGCACTTTTGATTCGTCAAGTTAGTTTATGATACTGATTCGAAGAATTGACAAAAGCCATCAAGAAAGACAGCAATAACTTTTAAGCCTGCCCCTATCAACCATATTTTACTTAACTACCATTTCAATTATGGTATGCCGTTTGGTGCACTGCGTGTAAGCACTTTTCAAGGCGACAGTCTCGGTTTTAGAGTTTGAAAATATTTGTCTAAAATAAAAATATCTAGTCCAGTTTTAACTCCACTTAACTAAATGTCTGGAGTTCAAAGCGAACTAGCCACCTGAAAGATGCAACTATAAATAGTTTTCAGGCCATGCATCTAAACTTAGGCAGTGAAATCTGCTTAAGTAGGCCCTAGTGATAATACTGTGAAAAAATACTATTTAAGATGAGGTTAGTGAGGTCCCCACACTTTTGCATTTAAACCTCTTCCTTAAATTGTACAAGGTATTTAAATAGACAAAATATCCTGTGCCTCTATTGAGAATAAATATATTATATGTAATAATAAACTAAGAATCATCATCATCATCATCAACCCTTATTCGGCTCACTGCTGAGCTCGAGTCTCCTCTCAGAATGAGAGGGTTTAGGCCAATAGTCTAATAGCGTGGTGGAACCTAAGAATAAAGTCTTGAAATTAAGTTTTCGTATTGGTAATGTTTTTTGTGCGCTTATCTGAGGAAGTATTACTACCTTCTATTCAAACAATTACCAGCATTGCTGTGTTACGCTTCAAATTGCAGAATGTGTTACTTTCAGACATGCACATTGCACAGCATTCTTTTGTTAAAGGCGAAGATTTTCACTTAATATTAGGTGTACTATATTATTTTTCTCATTTTTTTTTTATTTTTACAAGTTAGCTCTTTACTACAATCTCACCTGATGGTAAGTGACGATGCAGTCTAAGATAGAAACGGGCTAACTTGTTAGGAGGAGGATGAAAATCCACACTCCTTTCGGTTTCTACACGAGATCGTACCGGAACGCTAAATCGTTTGGCGGTACGTCTTTGCCGGTAGGGTGGTAACCAGCTACGGCTGAAGCCTCCCACCAGCCAGACCTGGACCAATTAAGAAAATCTCAATCTGCCCAGTATTCATAAATAAAGAATATTTCCCTTGTTTTCCTTTATTACTACGACTTACCGTTTCGGGACATAATACTTAATGGTACTTATTAATATTGATTAAGTAATGCGATTACAACGAAAGCAGTTTTCCAATGAATAACATATTCGTTTTGTTATCTTCCGCAAAAATATAAGAAAACAAAAGAGGCGAATATAAGCAAAGAAGTGCTTTTTGTAAAGCTATTCTGTATATCGATATCTTTTAACAATCACGTCACAAGACATTTTTTATACTCGTAAAACTAATTTTTATAGAAAAATAGATAAATTAATTAATTATCTATGGTGATTTTAATGCAAAGGCATGCTTAGAATAAACCACAAATGTAGACCCGATCGTGATATACATTACTAATATAAATCAATTGTATTACGTAGATAGTGCTTAGCCTTCTACGATATTTCTTCGTAGAGCCTCTACGGCGTAGAGCTTAGCTTTTAATACCTAAATGTTTTCTTAAATACAGTTATCTAAAGATCTACCTAAAGGTATACAATTAATCTGTTTTAAAGTTAAGGTTAAGTTAAGTTGACCTTTAGCAGTCCTTTTAAAGGTCTGTCTTCTCTAGACTTGATTATACTTGACGCCAAGAAGACGCTTGAATAATGATGGATTATATAAAATCGGCAGTAAATTGACGCTCAGGGAAATGGAACGAGATATAAAAGATACACTAATTGGGTCAAGCGGCTAAAGTAAAACTGACTTGTAATTTGTGACCCTGCAATCTAATTTGCTGAGTAAGGTCTCTTCTAAAATTACAATGGATACTATTTGTTCTACGAGTAACTCACAAAAACTTTAACGAAAAAGTCTGAATTTTACAGATGAAATCTAAAATTAGTGCCGGTATCATTTGACTAACGAGTTTACTTACAAAAACTGTTTCGAGTTTTGTTATGTTAACTTTAATGAAAATAGTCCATAATTTATAAATAAAATCTAAAATTGTAGTGGGTGTGTGTACCAACTATTGAAAAATTTAAAAAATTAGACTATTTAAATTATGTAAGTGTTACTCACATGATAATAGTGGTAATATGACCGACTAGTTACTGATTAGTTACTAAGTCCAGAGACCCATAATTGGCATTCAGTATTTGCAATTTCTTTTCATGCTTTTTTTTCTTTTTTTTTATGCATACAATGAAACATTGTGTCGCTGAATCTCAGTAACTGATTTTTTAATACGTTTTTTGCTCAACTTCAAAAGTTTTTGAATACCGAAATATTAGCTGAAATCCTAATTGAGACTTACTACTTCGGTAATTTTCGGCGATCCAAAGTCCAACGCATCAACCATTATTTATTATTTAATGAGCCTCAAGGCACATTTGTCTGAGTTGTAAGGCAGTTCTATTTCCAGCTCAAACCAATTATTATAAATAGGGCATGAACTTTGACCAAAATTGCCCAACTCACTCAGTTAAAGGACAAAATATTAATTATGGCTTAACTAACGACTCTGTTGTTAACAAATGTAGGGCAATATGTTTTGTAATGTTTTGTTACATTCTTATATCGATCGCGATAGACATTATATATATATATATATATATATATATATACTGATATTATAGATGCGAAGGTAAGTCCTTCTGTCTGTTACTTTTCACGGTTAAACGGTTGAACCGATCAAGATGAATTTTGGTATTGGTAAATGGGACATTGGAGCAAAACATAGAGTACTTTTTGATCCTAAAATAAAAAAGACGAAATGAATTAGGGGTTGAAAGTTTGTATGGAAAGTCCTTCATTTACAGTTTTAAAAATTTGTTTATAAATCTATAAAAAAATACGGAATATAATGTGATATAATAATAAAATCATCCCATAAAGTGGTGAAATAGGGGTTGAAAGTTTACATAGATTTTCACGCGGACGAATTCGCGGGCGTCCGCTAGTAAACATATAAATACAATTTAAGAGTATCTTTGTAATTTTAACAGTTTATATTAATTGTATGCCTTTAGTTAAATCATATGTACTATGTACTGTATTTAAGAAAATACTTAATAAATCAAGCCTCTACGCCGTAGAACCTCTACGAAGAAATATCGTAGTAGGCTAAGCGTTATTTAATACAACCTAATACACTTAGTTTATATTACTATATCAAGGGCGGATCTTGTAGATTTGTTGTTTATTTTAAGGATACCTAACTTTACCTCTTTACAATATTAGTACAGACACCGGTGTATATATTTTTTTTATTCATAAAAATTATAAGCTAATAAAACAATATAAATGCATTAATAGACCATCGTTCATCTATGCAGCTGCACGATCACGGATGACGACGTTCTGGGTACGAGTTCTAGCTCATAATACTGAGCATTTCTTTCATGAATATTTTTTCTTAAAAAAAATTCACCACGGTTTTCGTGGGGGGGGGGGGGGGGGAGTGTGTGACACAAGTGCACCCTCTTGCTTCTATTAAGTCAGTTCCTCATTCGCACATCAGACAGTGATTGTTAAAAAAAATATTTAACACTAGCGGACGCCCGCGACTTCGTCCGCGTGGAATTTAGTTTTTCACAAATTCCGCGGGAAACAAGGATTTTTCCGAAATAATGTGGTAATGCAGACTTTAATCTATTTTCATTCCAAATTTCAGCCAAATCGCTTCAGTAGTAGAGGCTTTAAAGAGTAACAAACATCCATACAAACTTTCGCGTTTATGATATTGGTATGAAGTAGGATTATCACCCTAAGCTTATCAACGCAGAATAGCGTGGTGGTCTAAGCTTCATATCCCTTCTCCTATGACGCAGTTCTAATCCAGTAGTGGGCTGTCAAAATAGGCTAATAATGAAGATTAATAAAACTAAATTTGTTAATTATTCGTTGTACTTACGAGTAGGTAAACATCATAGATATTCTATTATAAAACATAACTCAAATGCAAATTGTAAGCAAATAAAATCGCTATACCGTTACGAAAACGGCTAATAAATCTAACAAACTATATAAATATATAAGCACCTCTCATAACGCAGCGAATTTATTAACGTGAACATACTTATAATTTACGACCTAACAGCCTTTTTATACGTCAAGGTGTAAAAATATGTTGCACTAATCATTGTAAAGATTGCTTAATAAAAAAAAATGTTTTTCAAAAATATATTTTAATACAAAATGTAATTAAAAATTTATATTATGTATATAATTATTTACGAACTAACAGCTTTTTTATGTGTCAACGACCAACGTGTAATAAAATGCAATTGTAAAGTTTCCTTTATAAAGTAAAATGTTATTGAAAAAATACGTTTTCTCGGTCCTTTGTTTAAGCTGGACTTAATAACGGCCTTTGTGATGGTAATAAAACAATTTTAAGACTTAACGACGACGAAATTCTTTTTTTTTAATCTCTACAAGTTACTTGACTACAATCTCAGCTGATGGTAATTGATGATGCAATCTAAGATGGAAGCGGGCTAACTTGTTAGAAGGAGGATGTAAATCCACACCCCTTTCGGTTTCTACACGACATCGTACCGGAACGCTAAATAACTTGGCGGTACGTCTTTGACGGTAGGGTGGTAAATAGCCATGGCCGAAGCCTCCCACCAGCCAGACCTGGACCAATGAAGAAAACCTCAATCAGCCCAGGCGGAGATCGAACCGAGGACCTCCGTCAAGTAAACCACTGCGCCACGGAGGCCGTAGTTATAGTTTATTATATTGTGTAAACGTTCATTATTTTATGTAAATGCATTGTTTATCAATTTTACTAAAATAGGAAAGTGAAAATACAGAGGGTATTTGCGCGCATATCAAATAAATGTTTACTTTATAAATGTTGAATAAGAGTTGAAGGGTTATGAATACCTTATATACTACGAGTGAGTGGGTTCTTCGTTAGACAGCACTTATAAGGCCTGATGACCTTAAGTAGGTAGTAGAAAGTGGGTGGATGAAGAAGGCGAAGAATGTTTTTCTTCACAAAGAGCTAGCCAGCAGTGGATAAATAAAATAAATAAAATAAATAAATATACTTAAACAATACACATCACTATCTAGCCCCAAAGTAAGCATACAGAGTAGCTTGTGTTATGGGTACTGGTATAATGGATGGATACAGGATGCTGAAGGCTTCTAAGGCAGTACTAATGTTAAGCTCACTCTGCAGACGGCAGAGTGAGCAGAGTTAAATATGTTATAATTGCTGATAAAATATATTAGGCACATGATTTGACTTAACTTACCGTCTCTAAACTTCATCTTAGTCTAGAAATCAATCTTGGATACTCGTAGAGTAGATCTTCAGATGAGATTATAGCCAACCGTGATAATAGAAAAAGGCGTGATTGTAATAATATTAATGTCAGAAATAAAAATAAATTTGTTGCACACCACACTAGTTTTTATTAATCGCAAGCTTACCGAAAAATCTTATTGAAGTGTTAAAGATTATTTAAACAATAAAAAAAGCCCTCTTTTCCTGTCCATTGGACTATTGGCGTATCTAGATTCTAGACCCACTCCTAGCACAAGCTTTACGCTTTGGTTGAAGGGAAATTCAAAATAAATGTTAAAAAGTAGTTGTCAAATATTCTTTTACATAATAAAAAAAGAGTATCGAGCCTTGCTCTAAGCTGTTGTAAAGTTCCCGCTAAGTAAAGACGAAAGATAGCCTTGGATAAACATTTATCATCGTTTATTCAATAAATTAATTTGCGTCGGCCCTAATTAATCCGCAGGTTGTGCGCACCCTAATGAAAATGAATTATACAAAATATAGGTATAAATGAAGTCTTTTCTGTCTCTTTAATCTATATTCTACTAATAAACGCCAAGTTTCACCCGCACTGTTCTCGTTTCAGTGGGAATACGGTGATAAAATATACCTATCTTACTCGCAGATAACGTAACTTTTAATTGGTGATTTTTATTGATGATGAAGTGATTTTTAAAATCTGTTTAGTTTAATCATGTATAAGTTTTAAGTTAAGACACGTCACGTAGACACGTCCGTGAACACACAAGGTTTCACCTGAAAACCAGCGCCACAGCTCGCTGTGGCATCGTGCTGAGGTGGATACCTTTTTTGTCCACGACCAGATGTATTATATGTTATGTTTGTTTATTTTTATTTCATTACTTGTGTGTGGACAAATAAAGAGATTCTATTCTATTCTATTCTATTCTATTTAGAAGTTTAGACGTTAAAGTGTATTAAAGAAACAAACATTCGCATTTATAGCATTATGAAAGTTTGCATCCTTTAGAGAGAATAAGTGTACGTTGAATAAAATTAATATTTATAAATATCTCAGACCAATTATTGTATAGGACCTGCCTCGCTAGACGTTACTTTTCTGTCAAAGTATATGATCAACGATCTAATGCAATTATAAAAACTATCTCTATAGAATCGATGTTAAATAGTTGTAATCGTGTTCGTCGGTTAAAGAGCTCCGTAAAAATACTCTTTTGTGTAATTGAATTGTGTAAAAAACGGGCATAAACTTCTAGTTTAGTATAAGGTATATATCAAATTTAAGCTCGTTTTCCTCAGACAATGACAGACAATTTTTGTGACTATGAGTGCGATACAGGTCCTTCTCTAATTGGTCTGAGTAAAAATATAATATGTAGCGAAAAAAGATGTTTCTTTAATTTGGTTTGTCTTTCATTGGATTAGCCAACCCTTGGAACTATTGACGTATTTGCATGCATTTAACTATCCCGATGATCCGCGCGGGCCGGGGGGCGTGTAGCGATGAATGAAAATCCCACGACTGATGCGCCTCACTTCCCCACACGCACGATTTCACACCCGCGCAGTTTTTCCCCCCGTCACCCGCATATCACGGGATTGTCATAAATGAACTTTCCAGATTATACGCCTGAACCTATGTTATAGGTTGCATTTAACATGTGGAAATAGTATACCGATTCAAAAAACAAGGCACTAATAATTTAATAGCTATTTAAAAAAACAACTTGCTGTTTACATAAGTTTAGGTAACCACTAACAACATCTAATTAATAACGTATTTTATATTTAGGTAACTAAGTAGTTACCTAAATATAATAACAAGAACTAACCAATATATTTAGGTAGTTTGGATAACATAATATAATGGATTTTATACTGTTATTCTTTAAACTCACATACTTAGTTTATAATCCAATAAAATACCTATAAGACTTTTACATAAATGCTTTCGCAGAAAAAGGTATTCGCCGATATCTTTTATCCATTTCACGTAATCCTACCTCAGCTTCCAGAATATAGGTACTATAATATGTTGAACAAATTGTAGAAGCTAGTTCTAGACCATTTTTACAACTACCATTTTGTGGATTAGGTATACGGTTTACCTACATGCTGTTAGATTTATTTTATTTCACTGCCAGCTTTATTGCCTTTTTTTAGTTTAAAAGCAAAGTATTGTACAAAATTTCCATCGCGATAAACCGTTTTTCACGCAGAGGCGAAATAAATTTTGTCAAAAAATCGTGCAGAATATTATTAATTGTAGCAAAAATGTTCGTGTAGCTCTTCGTATTGTAAAATATTTTAAAATATATTTTAAACACAAACTTTAATTCTTAAATAGTACAGTCGGGAAAGTAGTCGGGCATACTCCGACCTTATTAGGTCGGAGTATGCCACGTGAGTTTTAGCCGTGTTTCATAATGAATTGATATGAATAATACTCATGATAGATTAAATTATTTATTATTTATTATTTGACGGCCTCCGTGGCGCAGAGGTATCCGCGGTGGATATACAAGACGGAGGTCCTGGGTACGATCCCCGGCTGGGCAGATTGAGATTTTCTTAATTTGTCCAGGTCTGGCTGGTGGGAGGCTTTGGCCGTGGCTAGTTACCACCCTACCGCCAAAGACGTACCGCCAAGCGATCTAGCGTTCCGGTACGATGCCGTGTAGAAACCGAAAGGGGTGTGGATTTTCATCCTCCTCCTAACAAGTTAGCACGCTTCCATCTTAGACTGCATCATCACTTACCATCAGGTGAGGTTGTAGTCAAGGGCTAACTTGTAAAGAATAAAAAAAAAATCCAATTTAGATTTTAGCCAAAATATTATCAAAGATATATACCGAATTTGGGTCAAATCGGACAATAGGACGAAAAGTCTAACTTAGCTATATAGATTTGTCTCACAATTACCTAATTTAGCTATTACCTAATATTGTCTCTCACAAAATACTAACAAGGCAAGTTAACCTTGTGAAATATATTGGTTTTTTCTTCTGCTATGGTCGAGATGCTATGCGGCTTTAGATCACGCGATCCTAGGTTCTAGTCCCGGATCAGGCTGTTAAATGTTCTTTTCTTTGTCCTTCTTTATCCTTCTATCTCAAAGAAATTCTCACTCAAAAATTTTAGCTCGAAGTTAAGAAATGAATGGTGTGACTTACGTGTAGCCGTGATAGTGGAGGGTGTGGGTTCGAATCCGATGCGAGGCCTCCAACTTTTCAGGTGTGTGTATTTTAAGAAATTAAATATCACGTGTCTCAAACGGTTAAGGAGTAAGTAAGTATCATGAGGATACCTGCATACCAGAGAATTTTCTTAATTCTCTGCGTGTGTGAAGTCTGCCAATCCGCATTGGGCTAGCGTAGTGGACTATTGAGCTAACCCCTCTCATTCTGAGGGGAGACTCGAGCTCAGCAGTGAGCCGAATATGGGTTGATAATGAGACTTGCTTCTAAGTAACTACACTGCACTGCCTGTGTAGTTATAATATATTTTAAAGTTTATTTATGTTAGTAACTGGCTTAATCGATGTATAATTTGCTAACTACCGCACCCCTTGACAGTCACGCCCTTGCTTATGAATCATAAATATCGACCATGGCTTTTTTACAAAGAAAAATTCTTTAGAAATTAAAACTTAATATTCTTGGAAAAACCTTCACATTTCGAAGTAGCCCTTTGTATTAAAGTACCAGAAATAATTATCACCATCAACTTTTGACGATGTAAAAACAAATAATATAAACATGTGAAAAACCTAGGTTAAACTTTATCTGAATATACAGGGTGTGCCATAATTAATGGTTAAAACGCAAATCTTAGATACAACACCTAATTATCTAAAAGTAGTTTGAATAGTTTCCAAAAAATCTTCAGGGTACTAAAATGTATTACAATATCTACCTACTTCTTTTTTTATTTTTTACAAGTTAGCCCTTGACTACCATCTAACCCAATGGTAAGTGATGATGTAATCAAAGATGGAAGCGGGCTAACTTGTTAGGAGGAGGATGAAAATCCACACCCCTTTCGGTTTCTACACGGCATCGTACCGGAACGCTAAATCGCTTGGCGGTACGTCTTTGCCGGTAGGTGATAACACGTAAGACATTAAAACTACTATACTTTTTCTCTTATTTATTTATTTACAATTATTTTTTTTAATTTTCAACAACGTTTGTAAAATCTTATTTATAAAACACACTTAAAACACTATTAAAAATTTATTATGTTATTCAAGTCTACATCTACATTATTCATGTTATATGAGTTTTCAAGTTGATATTTTAGTCTAGAAATGTTACATACTGATATGTGACCTAGAAGCTTACACACACACTGAGATGTGACCTAGAAGCTTGACTATTTTAGTATCTATCTTATCGAAGAATATCCTCACAGATACCGTATCGGACCAATATTTTTCTTCGATATACCTCATGTAAAATGTATTTCTTTTATCTTCCCGACCTTCTTTTGAAAACAATCCTTTATCTTAGTGAGTGGAGGGTAGACCAGTCGGTCTACCCTCTATACTTATATTATGAAAAATAGAAATACATTTCTCTTTTTTCAAAATATACAAAAGCGCGCGGTTTTTTCATGACACTAATAAATTGATCAAATAAGCCTATTTCCTTGTAGTATGAGATCCGGTATAAGAAAGATATACCCTCATTTGTTATTTATTACGGATCAGAAAAAAATTATACAAAATGTTCAGATTATCAGAATGCAAGTTAATTTTTATTTGATAGTGGATCAAACCCCACCTTTAGTGAAGTTTAGTTTCAGGTGATTTTATACTTGATAATTATTTTTGAATAGTTGCTTCAAGTAATGAAAGTTTAGTATTTTCTACTGCAAAGTAAGTTTTTTTCCAAAAAAACTTACTTTGCAGCATATTAAATGAACATGTTTTTAAGCTAGGCTATTAAATGAACAACTTTGCCTAGTACATTTTTTTTTTCAGTGTGACCGTTAAAAGTGTATACCAAAAATATCGCTTATCATAAAAAAATAATTAGTCCCGTTTTTTGAAAAAAACTTACTTTGCAGTAGAAAATACTAAACTTTCATTACTTGAAACAACTATTCAAAAATAATTATCAAGTATAAAATCAACTGATGGTGGATTTTTGTATTTTGTACAAAAATCAATAGAACTTAAAAACCATGAAAAACCGCCTAAAATATATTGTGTTATTTTAGTAGGTCTTGACGTCAGCTATCACTTTACAAAATAAACAATAAATCTGCAAACAAACAAATAAAACAATAAATCTTTAATCTATATAATATAAGTATAAATTGTGTAGCGTCAGGAGATTTTACAACCCTAGTACACCTAATAGTGCCCTAGTTACAGGCACAATCAAATTTAATATGAAAATAAATAAAAAAACTCGAAACAAAGAACGTTCAGGTACGATGAGCCTTATCATCAAGTGGCGATCTTTTTAAAATAGCCCTTGGGTAGGGACATTGCGTGGAAACGTTGATTTGATAAAGAAAATATGAAAATATTTTCTTGTTCGTTGTATTTCTAAAAATATATTTTTATTTCCCTTAGCTTTATGCGCACATTTGGATCGCCTGAAATTTATAATCACTCTATCTTAAGACTATTTTAAGACGATATTTTTATTTTATTATGGATTTGGATTTGCCTAGTATATAGTAATATTAAACTTGTTTGTTAAATAAAGTTACAACTTACCATCAAACTGCAGATGTAAATGAATAACCGATTCATTTTGCTGTTCTCTGCCAAGCATAGAGAAGGTAGAGTAGGTAGGTAGGTACCCAGACGCTAGAACTATACAGCCTTTCAAATTGAATACTGTTTACCAACAAATAAATTAGAAATGAAGGTAGAAAATGCATATCAATTCATAACTTTTTTATTTTAAATTAGGTTTGGTTCGTTTATAAAGTGTTCTAAGAAATATATATTAACCATATATAATTGTTCTAGGCTTATTAATCAAATTTATTTTCATTAATTTAAGAACAAGTTAATTATAATTATTATTAGGTTTGAAATGACTAATGATTTAAACCTCATTTTTTATTTGTTTGTTGGTTGGTAAACAGTACTCATCGAGAGAGGCTGTAGTATAGAACATGTTTTTTTTACAATCGAACATTTCCCGGTCACAATTACTAACGTTCGATAGTAATAACCCCATTAGACCCCAGCGTAATATGTGCAAATTCCCTCGCCTATAAGAAAAGATCCTTGTTGTTCTAATCTTACGTTATTTAAAATTGATAAACAAATTGGTATTTATATTTAGGTGCTTTAAATTCGTGATTCATAATATAATCTATAAAGTTAGAAATTATCTTTTGATCGACTGTTGTAAAATCCTATTATAAACTGCCTCTAGGCTTAGTCGCGCCCAAAAGTATAACCATACGTTCTCAACCTTATTTTTTCTATTGCCATATGTGTGAATATTTTTTTCCCTTAATTTTTTAAATCCGAATAAAAACCACATTTTGCCTTCAATCGAATTTAACGCATATTTGGTATGTAGTACTACAGTATGTATTTGTTTTAAAAATATAAGAAATTGTGACTATATTTTTTAATGCCCACATTTATCAATAGCCCACATCTCGTACCTATGTGTTCCAAACAAAAGTCTCAAAGGCCCAAAAGGGGGATTATTGCTCATGTTGAGAACCTATGAGTTGTCCCAATTAGGAGAAAAGTGCCCATTGAATATTTATAAGCTTTACGGTGCGGTGCGAATACTAAATTAAATCAACAAAAGTTTTCTTCGAAGTTGTATAGAATAAATAGCTCTACCATTGACAAAATACGAGCAAGTTTCGTGTAAACTTCATATTGTTCACCCAAGTTACAGTCACCCAAGTGCTTCTGGAAACAACTGTTTTGTTTTCGTTTAGAAACAATACACATATAATAAAGGTATTTGAATATATGATGACCGTTACTGGGAAACGCTAGAATCAATACATGTTGCTTATTACATGTTCATTTTGCAACATAGATAAATAAAATTTATATTTATTAAAATATGATTGTAATATAGTGCACTAGCAGACGCCCGCGACTTCGTCCGCGTGAAATTTAGTTTTTCACTAATCCCTCGGGAACTTTTCCATGGACCATGGACTTTTCCGGGATAAAAAGTTTTTTCAAATTTCAACTAAATCGGTTTAGTAGTTTCGGCGTTTAAGAGTAACAAACATCCATACAAACTTTCGCGTTTATAATATTAGTAGGATGAACAATTAAAAGAGTAACTCTAAAAATGAAGGACTTTCCATACAAACTCTTAACCCTTTCTATTTTTATTTTAGGGTCAAAAAATATCCTATGTTTTGCCCCAAGGAGTTTGTTGTATACTAGTGTTGTCTTCGGCGTCATTCTGAATTTTAAAGTTTTGATGGGAAGTTGATGGTCAGGATTAGATGCATTCGTTATTTTACGTGTAATACTATTTTAAAACCAATGACGGAGTTGACGGACATCTAATAATAATAGTTTTTACTCGCCAAAGTATTTTTTTCACTAAACAGCTTTATGTTTGCAAGCCAGTTCGAAATTTAAATTAAACCTTTAAGTTACATAATTGGTCGCCATGTTGTGGAGTGGAAGATCGTCTTATTTTTAATTTACATGACAACTATGATTTTACATAGTAATTTATTTGGCTGCAAAACAAACTTATTCACTGTGTTTAACACAATTTTAACACCTGTTTATTGAATGAAAAGGCATTCAATAAACAGATGGACGAAGGCATTTTCTAACTCGGTTATTATTAGATTATTAAGGATATCGAAATGTTTTTAGAAATATTAAACTACAATGCGCAAAAAACTTATCAAAAATATGTTTTTATTAGAACTGTTTAGGTATAAGAAAGAATGTTTTTCCCCATTCAAATGAAAATCTTCATGAAATATTTCTTTGATCTTAAGAATACAGTAAGTTACTCTTAGGACTTCTCGGCTAACGGCATGGATAGGGCCTGTAGGTACTAGAAAAAGGACCTAGAAGTAGTTGGGCAGACGACATTGAAAGGACGGCTGGAAAACAGTGGAAGAAAAAAGCCACAGATAGAGACTACTGGTAATTTCTGGAGGAGGCTTTCACCCTCAAATAGAGGGGCTTCGCACTAATTTTGTTATACTACCTATAAAATACATGTACTTAGTACATTGTTTTTAAATTTTAGAGACATACATGCCTTGCTCTTACATCAGAAATTAAAGAATTACCGTGTAATCTGGGACGGACGTACCATAAAAATATAATATAGTATTTATAAACTTGTTACATAAATTAAAAGTATAAAAATAACCTCTGAATGATATTTTCAGCTACATTCAGGTGTGTGTGTGTATAATGAAGGCTCACACACACAGTTACCCCCAGTAACCGCACCGTGAGATTATCTGCTCCCAGTTAGCTCCGTTCCGTTGCCGATTGCTTTCGATTCGGATCGCGTGTGATCTGGGTTCCGATTCACTGATTTTATCTACGTTTGATAGGTTTAGGATTTGTGAGCATGTACTGTATAACATTTTGGTAACATTTCGCATTATGTACATAGGTACTGCGGTCAAGTAAATAATAATATCAAAGTAAAAAATAGAGCCTCAATAACTCAACGGTAAGAGCGGTCGGACTCATCACCGAAGGGTGGTTGTTCGATCCCCGCCCCGTTGGTCTATTGTCGTACCCACTCCTAATACAGTCTTTCCCGACTAGTTGAAGGATAATGGGAATATTGGTCGTATTTAAAAGATATGGCAAATATTCGTTATAAAAAAAATTGAAATTCACTTATTTTAAAAAGGCTACAAAAAATAATTCCGAACTATTTATTCGTGGCTAGTTGCCTCGACTGCTGGACGAAGTTATAGTTATTAGATAAGTTAGTTTATATTTTCTATATTCTTTCTCAGTAGCTTTTCAAGCGCTTTTGAAACGTCAACTTTGACTATTGGTAAAGACTCTACCATTAGTTCGAAAGGCAGGTTCTTCTGAGAAGATCCGACAGGAAACTCAACATTTGCTCTTTTAAAATCATACTGTTAGAGCGAGGGCACACTAGCGGTGCGTTGCCGCAACGTTGTTATGTCGCAGCGGCGCGTAGCAGCGTTGGACAGTCTGTAAATCCTTGTGAAGTTGTGACACTGAGCGGTGCCGCTCTGACGTCGCAATGCATTTACCCCTCCCCGCCTCGTATCTATTGTTGCAAGTCCGGTGCGGCGCCTAAGCGCGTCGTGTGACATGCCACAGATATCTCTATGTAAGACGACGCAGTGACACCGCACCGGCGCCGCACTGACGCCGCAACGCATCGTGTGCCCCCGCTCTTATGTCACACGACAGAATATCTGCCTCATTGGGCCAGTGGTTAGCCTATGTAGTTTCAAATTACGAAATCCCTGGATTCCAGCTTTTCTTTTTCTTCTAAAAATTTCACAGTAAACATTCTCAGCTCGGAGTGGAAAAGTTGTTGTAAAACCCTCGTTCCTCGAATAGTGATCGGAAAATTTTAATATTATTATCCCAAGCCATTAATTTTGAACCTCAATTTAACTTTTAAACTAAACATTATTTAATTAACATAATTTTACAAAGGGTCGAAAACGTTTACAATTTATAAATCCTTCCTAACGACATTTTGTTAATGAAAATAAATGTTCATGGTTATTTATAATACCTACAAAGCCTTTAGCTTAGTTAGGTGCCATAGAAGGTAAATGTAGGCGGTCCGACAACTTCCCGAGATAAACTAATTTAATTTAACAAGATATATTGCGTCACAGGAAATCCTAATTTAATCTTGTTAGTAACTGAACTAAGGTGACGCTATACATTTATAACCCAAAGTATTAAAGTGCTTTACCATTTCAACAACACAGTCAAAACGTTTTCTACAAACTTTAATAATAATCTTGACGCGAAAGATTTTGTTCTTAGGGAGCCTACACACTTGTTGTTAACTGGAGAAAAAGAAAAAAAAAATCTGCGGTAGTCAATATACATAAAAATAACATATTTATATAAGCCAATCAGAGAGTTTCCTCCTTTTTGAAAGTCGAATATCAAGCATATTTAATGCTTTCTAAAATATTGCTAGGTTTGAATATAAAACATTTTGTTTTCATTAAACACATTCCATTAAGAAAATATTATGATATCACATTATATGGTTCGAGACATTTATTATTTTAAAAAGAAATAACATTTCACTTATTTACAATTAAAAAATCTGAAATTTAGAGTAAAAATTTATATATTTGTGAGCGCGCATGCGGGTAGTC
The DNA here is from genome assembly GCF_947172395.1 of Bicyclus anynana. Classification (NCBI taxonomy): domain Eukaryota; kingdom Metazoa; phylum Arthropoda; class Insecta; order Lepidoptera; family Nymphalidae; genus Bicyclus; species Bicyclus anynana. The sequence continues at coordinate 11,141,693 of NC_069101.1, forward strand.
TTGTGGCATAATAACAAAATCGTATACTGTGCGGCGATTACTATATGTAATAATAAAGCTACATACATACATACATGTACTTTGGCTTTTTTTCTTATATTTTACGGCTGCTTGTTAAATTTTTTCGCACTTTCGTAAGTAATATTCTTCTTTCCGCAGTCTGTTTTTGGTGGACGTAAGATTACATCATTAGCACTTCGACTACACATTATAGTCTGAATATGTACATAATTAAAAAGTTTTCTAAAGCACCAGGAAATCATCTTTAATCTCCATTTTATGTACCACGATTTATTTAACCTGGAATGTAAACAAATACATGAGTTGGGTGAGTGATTCCAGCAACGCAATACAGAACCGATTTGCATATTATTTTAGCTGTTTCCCCGCTGTAGTGAGTTAAAATTGTATTGAAACAGCTGCAAATGTAAATGCATATCTACCTCACGTCATCACGTGCCATTGAATCCCTCGCGTATCTCAGGATTATATAGTGCACATGAAGATCGCTTCCATATTCCGCTTGCTCAGTATTTTACACACACTTGCAGTGAGCAACAACTTTCCAGCTTTGCATAACAAATCTCTGCCTTCTCTACGAACATAACACACTAAGACTGAAAGTAATCCTGTACTCCTGTACAACTAATATGTCAAGTGTGAATGCTCCTTTACATTAGGGAACTCAAGTTAACTTATTATAATAACGATACAAATACCACGTTGAATGGTAGTAAGAATACTGGCTGCATTTCCGCGTTGGACAGCCAGGCTGATCCTTTGAGAAAAATGTGGAGTATGTCACCAGTCAAGGCGACTAGCCACGGATTTTGACGTGACAACGTCTTTTAATTCGATGAAGCCAGATGCAAACTCGAAAAAAGATGACGTCTTGCGTCGTTCCCTCGCTCTACGGTTGCCAACTTTTTTTTACAAGAAATGAAATATATTCTGGTCTATGAAGATTATTAAACAGTATTTTAGAAAAACGAACAGTATTTTATTTATTGTTTTAAATTCGTTAATTGAAATTTTCTTTTCAAAACTCCCATTCCATCAGTATTTTCTGTCGTTGTCACTTTCAACTATAGTCAGTAAACCGTCTTTACAGACAACCGATATTTTTTTTGGTACTGCGACTCCATGATCCAAGGATTCCCACGGCAAAAGGAACAAATATGTAACTCTCGGTCACAGAGGCAATTTTAGTTAAAATGTTAAACTTTTATTTTAGATGACGAGTAAAGCCGACAACATTTTCAAACGAGTCCCAATTGGGCGCCATAACTTTTATAGCTTGTTCAAATGGATCTAATTTTGTTTCGGCCGCCGCTTGATCGCGTCTCCGAGTTGTTTAAAAGATTCAAAAGTTACATTATTGAAAAAGTTAAGTTAATGTGTGTTTGGATATTTTTTTTTATAACAACTGGAATTGATTATATAAACATCAAATAGTAGGTAGTTATTAAAACACAAATATATAAACTTAACTATTAAAATATGAAATAAATTAACTAAATCTATAAAATTAAAATAAATTAAAACTAAAACTTAAAATTAATAATTATTAAAATTTGCCGCCCTTGATAGGCTTTCCATCAAACAGGCAGCATTTCTACGTTGAATTACGATAGAAATTTCAGCCAAATCACTTCATAATTTAGCTGCAGCGTAAAGGAGGAACAAACATACACACTTACACACAAACTTTCGCATTTATTATTAGTGTGATATATAGAACAAATATCAATAAGACAATTATTGTTGCCAATGCATATGGTAATATTTTGCATATGCAAGTATTTTTATCTCTATATACTTAGGTTAAATCTGCAGAGAGGTCAATTCTGTACATGAAATATATTTCCAAAATAACTATCAGGGGGTGATTAGTGATCAATACTGATGCCAAAAATGTAATCAGTAAAATTTTCGTCTGTCTGCCTATATGTTCGTTATAGAAACAAAAAATACTCGACGGATTTTAACGAAACTTGGTACAATTATTCTTCATACTCCTGGGCAGGTTATAGTATACTTTTCATCACGCTAAGATCAATAGGAGCAGAGCAGTGAAGGGAAATGTTGGGAAAACGAGAGAAGTTACTTCATTTTTACAGCGATACTACTGGCTGGATTCAATCAATCAATCAAAGCCTTTATTACTTCTTAACAATAAATTACATAGTTATTTTAAGTTTAATTTATCCTGTACTATTTGTGTTAGTGTATTAGTTTATTAATATTTAACGAAATTGCGTGTAGATTTTTTTTACAATTGTTTGTTCTGAAATAAGTGTTAGAAGGTTATAATTGTTACGTATGTTAGTATATTACTTAATATTTATGTTGAGAATCCCTCAATGGGTATAGGCCTCCTCCAGCTGATACATTTTTTTATTGTTTTGTATGTAGAAAAATAATTCGTTAATTATGTAGGTTTGCCATCCATAATACGTAAGTAATATTATAAGTTGATTCGTTTAATTGGACTTTATTGTAAGGACAAAATAGAGTAATATTAAATATGTATCAAATGAAAGACGGCGTGCACGAATTTTTACCCAAATAAAGAAAATTATGTTTTATGTAAAATAATAAAATAAAATAGATAAATAAGTAATAACTGGCTGGATTAAAGAGGTCTAAAGGCGGACGAAGTCGCGAGCGTCCGCTAGTTTAAGATAAAAACACACAGAAATACCACTGAACCAAAAGCATTTCATGATAAAGTAATAAATGTTAGTTATTGCAACAGCAAAATGAAGTTGGTTAATTTTAACGGTAGAATTTAATATCCCAGAGGGTAATCTACTAACGTCGAGGCTTTTATGCTACAGAATAGCTGTCTCTCCTATTCATAGCTTGAGCAATTTAACATTCACCGACCTAAGCCTGCTCGGGCGAACTCTTTGATGGTTTTGAGCGAATATTTCTACAACGACATTATGATTGAGTAGTTTTTTATCTAAATAAGAGATAATAATAAACAAACTTATATAAATTAACGCTATTCTATAAATTAAACGATAGATATAGATAGATAGATAGACAAAGTTTTTGAAGGGTTATTAAAAAATTAAATAACCCTTATTAAACGAACGTGTTTTTTAAGCTAGATGTACGACTTTGCGTAGTACATTGTTTTTTTCACTGTAGCCGCTAAAAGTACATACCTACAATAAAATCGTTTAACGTAAAAAATGCAATTAGTTCTGTTTTTTGGATAAAAAATACTCTGTAGTGAAAAAAAGTAAATTTTCATTAGTTGAAATAACTATTAAACAATAATTATCAATTATAAAATCAACGCTTAAGTAATTTTTCAGCATAATATGGTATGACTAAATTGCACTAAAAAAAATCAATATAAGTTAAAAACCGTAAAATTTCGGCTAACATAATTATATTGCGTTATTTTAGTAGGTCTTGATGTCAGCTATCACCCCCAAACTCAGACCAATTATAGAAGGACCTGTATCGCACTCACGAACAAAATTGTCTGTCATTTTCTGAGGAAAACGAGCTTAGATTTGGTATATATCTTATACTATGAGCCCCCAAAGTATGTCGTAGTATTTACGGAATAAATATCTTAGATATCATAGGTGTACAATAAGTTCGCAACAAAATAAATTTGTCAATACGTAAGTTTGTCAAAGTTTCCACAGACAAAGTCGCGGGTGTCTGCTAGTAAATGAATATACAAAGGTTTCAAATTAACATTTATAAAAATGTCAGACATTATGAAACAAATCAACATAAAAATTTGCGTAACTACATTAAAAATATTTTCATGGAAAAAGTCTGTGAAATTCTCTCCAAAAATAGCTTTATGAAATTAGTTAAACTAATTTTCTCGGCAAAGTTAATTAATTATCTTTTTAATCGTTAAAGTAAATTAACAATATTAGGTAAAACATTCAACTTTTAATCAAGTGAATTAAAAGGTGTTTTCTCATACATTAAGTAAAAGCCTACGAACATAATTTTATTTAATAGATCAATGTAGTTATTACAAAGGTCCTTATCTGTACGATAAAGTTGTTTTTAAGTACCTCAATAGCTCAATAATGTTGGTTGAGTTCATCACCGAGGAGCGTTGGTTCGATCCCCGCCCCGCATAACTATTGTCGTACCCACTCCTAATACATTATTTCCCGGTTAGTTGGACAGGAGTAGGAATATTAAGCAATCTTTTCCAAGCAAGCAAGCCAGCGTTTGCTTTTTTTTATACACGCGTTTGTCTATAATCTCACAAGATGTTAAAAAAACATTTACTTAGTCGAGGGTACTACAACATTGATGAGTTTCTTAATGATAAAGATGCTTGGAGGCCGTTGGATCAGCTTCCACCTTCACACAGGAAGTAAAACTATAAGAAATTGTAATCTTGTCATCAATTGTAATTATAATATTATTGTATGAATTTTTTAAGCAATGTGTTAAAAAACATTTACTTAGTCGAGGGTACTACAACATTGATGAGTTCCTTAATGATAAAAATGCTTGGAGGCCGTTGGATCAGCTTCCACCTTCACACAGGAAGTAAAACTATAAGAAATGTAAACAGTATTTGTTATTCATTGTAAATTATAATACTGTATGACTTTTTCAAAAGAGCAACTGTTGAGTTTTGTTGCCGGTATCTTCTCAGCAGAACCTGCCTTCCGAACCGGTGGTAGAATCTTTACAAATAGTCAACTGACGTGTCAAAAGTGCTTGTAAACTGAGCCTACTTGAAATAAATGATTTTTGATTTTGATTTTGATTTTGATGGTAAGTGATGATGGTCCAAGATGTATCGTGCTTTCATTTATAACCAGCTAGCAAAAGCCCGCGATTTCAACGAAACTCTGTTTTCTACCACAGTTCTTACATGAAAAAATCATTTCATTTCATGGAAATCTCATTAGAATTCGTTGTGAATTTCGTGAAAATATAATTTCACTTCATAGTGATTAATCACGTAATTTTGATAGTTAAACTAACGACAAAGTAAATAAACGTAGTTTGAAAAATCTTTGAAGAATTTCTCAAACAACGTCACACTTTTTGTTAACTTTTCTTATGTTTTATGATTTTTAGCGTCTTGTCTTCCAAGACGCGAAAAATAACGGACAAGTCTCGGCAGAAAGAAAATTAATTGCCTCGTTTATTTTATAAAGACTCGGCTGGCGTTACATCTTTTTAAATGGCATACAATAAGGCCTCATTCAGACTAGAGTTTTTTTAACGGACGTTAAAAAAGCGTTCAAATGTAAGGCGGCCAACCGTCCCGTATTCTGCGGGACCGTCCCGTAATGGTAGATGTAATCCCGCTTTGAAATATTTAGTAAAATAGTCCCGTGAAACGTAGGATGTGTCCCGCATGTCCCGCATTTTGTACCACACGACACACACATACACAACACCCACACGCGCGCACGAACGATAGCGCTGCATCTATATGCGACTATAAACTATGAACCTCATCTATCCACAAAAAGTCACGCATTCAATTTACAGAAAGTTGGCCGCGTTATTTAAATGTAGTATGAATTTAAATTTCCAACGCCCAAAATTGAAAACGCAACACTGTCATGCTGTCATGTCATAAACGTCATGTTTTAAAAACGCTGTTTTTAAACATGACGTTTTTGAACGTTTGAACGTTTTTTTTAACGTTCGTTAAAAAACTCGTGTGAATGAGGGCTAATACCACATATTTTTAAGTGATATGCAATTAATTGCGATTTAAAATTTTATTCTTACACTAAAAAAACGCTTAAACATTTTTTTTCGTTTTGTTTGATCTAACATATATAAAGGTGAGAAAGGTATATAAAAAAGACAAGTAGGAAAATCCCAGAGAAAAACCAAAAACGTCTAAAAAAGGTCTAATATAATTTGCACAAAAAAATAATTATTGATATTTAGTCGACGCCTCCCGTGACTGGCTGGTCTATATTTAGGTCAAAATTGCCATACAACGTGACAATACTGCCAGCCTTCTAAACACCTTACCAATGAACATCTATTTGGACGAATTTTACGATACCTAAGTCTCTATGTATATTTTTTTATTATATTTAATTTTTTTTTTAATTTTAAGTAGTTAATAGTTTATAGCTTACGATTATAAAACGTTTCTGAAAAATAAATCATGTTATAACTTAATGCTATCAATTGAAATAAAGTTCACCAGATCAGATATTCAACAATAAATAGGAATCGAAAAAGAAAAGAACTTGTTTAAAATTGCGGTCATCACTCTCAGGAAATTGACCTAAATAGAAAGTTTCCGGGCACGTTCGGCACAAAGTTCAAAGATTATCCTTAAAAACGAAAATACGGGGCTGTCTTCGAAGTGGATGGTCGAATAATTAAGATTAATGATTGGAATTAACTGCCAAGGAAAGTTTTGCACGATAATCTGTTTGAAAATAAAATCTTCTATATTTTACTCATAGTCTATCTCAATATAGACCAGCCCTCCCTCCTTATAGGGCCAGCAATCCCTCCTTATAAAGCCAGACCTCCCTCCTTAAAGGATCAGACCTCCCTCCTTACAGGTCCAGGCCTCCCTCCTTATAGGACCAGACCTCCCTCCTTACAGGGCTAGGCCTCCCTTCTTATTGGGGAGAGGATATAGAGCTTAGATCCATAACGATACTCCAACTCTGGGTGGCAATCTTAGGGTGAAAATCTAAGATAAACTTGAAAAGTCTTTATTCAATTTAAAAAAAATATATTGAAGAGTATTTTCCAAGAGCTTACTATGCATAATAACATTAGCGTTAAGCAAATTACTAGACGCAAGTTTTCCTACCATCCCGGTAAAGTAATTACAACTTCCAATAAATATTGCAAGGTTAGTTAACACAGACAGCGCAAAGCTTGACTAACCATGGCTATCCAACAATATGGAAATGCAGCCAGTATTCTTGCCAATAGTGGCAAGAATACTGGCTGCACATATCCACATAATTTGTATAACTCTACTCAAAGGCACAATTATCCGCCCTCTTTAATATGACGCGAGTATACTAAAGTGGGCAGATAATTGTGCCTCTAATTATATTATTTAGTGTACGTTAGCTATTCGTAAAGTGTTTTTCAGATAGCATAGGTACGGTCCCCGAACGTTTCACTGTTGAAAGTTAGTCGCGTTTACGATAATAGTATTATGAACGTCATACAAGCGACTATATCTGTATCTGAAAAAAACTTGAGAATTTCTTTTTATACAAGCAGATGCCCCACAATTTCAACCTTTAGTTCCGTTTTGAAAAGGATATTTGACATATCTTTTTAAATATGACTTAATATTCCCAGTCTTCTCCAATTAGTCAGAAAAGACAGTGTTAGGAGTGGGTACAGTCGGTCTAGAGTTTGTCCCCTAAAATATCACAAACTTTACCTCTTCATAATATTAGTATAGATTTATCGAAACTAAACTAATTCTTCTTTTACAGCAAACACAACGGACCTTGGCGTTTTGGACCCTTCGCTGTACAAAGCCGATTGTTTAGTAGAAGACCAGCTGTGGCCAGAGGGGCATGTTGTAAGTCTGAAATATCTTTACAACATAATTTGTTATTCCAAGATAATGTCTGAGAGAAATGACAAGAGGTTTGTTCGTCAAGTTTAATAAGCTTTAAGGTGAACAAGCGATAGGCTTAATTTTATACAAGTGACTAATTACGTTTCTTAGTGTAAAATGTGATGCGAAAAATCAGTAAAATGCGAAACTCCAAATATCACATGCTCCAGCTTATTATCCAGGGAAAGATAAAGGGGAAACGAAGGCCTGGTCGTAGACGTACATCTTGGCTCAAGAACTTACGCCAATGGTTTAATATGAGTACCAGATCACTCTTTCGGGCAGCAGTGAACAAAGTTAAATTAGCCTTAATGATTGCTGACCTCCGATAGGCGATGGCACTATAAGAAGAAGAGTGTAAAATGTAATACCATTTGTCAATCTGTATATTGAATGACAGCATATGTAATTAATTAATTACGGACATAATATTGTTGGTGCCGAGCCGTGATAGCCTAGTGGATATGACCTCTGCCTCCGATTCCGGTTTGGGTTCGAATCCGTTCCGGGGCATGCACCTCCAACTTTTCAGTTGTGTGCATTTTAAGAAATTAAATGTCACCGAATATTTCCCGGTTTGTCTGAGCATTTGAGCATTAACTGGAGAAGAGAATTAGAGTGTTAACTAGTTTAAAAGGATATCCTTAACCCTACTCCATCCTCATCATCATCAGTAATCCATCGGTTACAAGTCCGGGACTTCGCTCTAGGTTATTTTGTAACACTCGAGGATTTATTGCGAACATTGTTAGTGGAAATTGTTAGACTATAATAATAGGCTTTCATCAAAAATTCATTAATAGGTTTTGCTCTTTAAATCCTCTTCTGATATCTATTGTCTCCAACATTATAAATCCGAAATTAAGTACCAAGCTTACAAAGTTTCGACCATTTTATGAGGTTAATTTGTAATAATAATAGTTTCAAACACTTTCAGAAGTTCTAAACTAACAAATCGAGTATGTGTTCTCGCCCGAACTAACACTCGTTCCAATGGACCGAAACAATTTCAATAAAACTCCGTTTTCCATTTAGCGCCTCTCCTTGTATAAACCACCCTCGTCAATTTAGTCTTCACTTACACGCGAAATCACTAAATGTAAATCAAACATTGACGGAATTTTCGACTGTAACTATGTTCAAAGGACCTCTTGCTAATGGATTTGCACAAACTTCTGGCGAATGGCGAAGTGTTACTGTACCTATCTACAATCTAGTTTTCCTAAGTGAAACTTAGCTATAGTTGTAGTATACTTACGAGTATACATTTTTTATTTTATTTATTTATTTATTTATACTTTATTGCACAAAACAAAAACAATAACAAAGAAAACAAAAGAAAACATAGTAGACAAGTATGTGCAAAGGCGGTCTTATTGCTTATAGCAATATCTACCAGACAACCTTTGGATAAAGGAATTAATGTAATTAAATGCGGGAAAGTGCAACAAAAAAAAAAGAAAAATTATATAATTATAAAAATAGTACATTTATATATACTACATGTATAAATATCAAAATATACATAATAAATAATAAAATAAATATATATATAAAAACATAAATATACATTGTGTTAGCATCGACAAGTTAGCGCTTTATATACGATCTCACCTTAATGCTAAGTTACGATGCAGTCTATGACGGTATAAATTATTTGTATTTTTATAGAAGGTATGAATTGACAAATAAGATGGACCAAGCATTCCAAGGACCAAGGTTGGCTGGTGGAAAATTATCACCTGTAAACTTAGTAGTTGAGAGACGTAATATGACCTTTGCCTTCGATTCGGAGGGCGTAGGTTCGAATCCGGCATGCACCTCCAACTTTTCAGTTATGTGCATTTTAGGAAATTAAATATCACGTGTCTTAAACGGTGAACGAAAAACATCGTAAGGAAACCTGCATACCTGAGACTTTACTTAATTCTCTACGTGTGTGAAGTCTGCCAATCTGCATTGGGCCAGCGTGGTGGACTAAGGCCTAAGGCCCTCTCATTCTGAGAGAAGACACGTACTCAACAGTGAACCAGTGGGTGAACTTATAGTGAGTATAGTAGGTAGTTAACAAAATCAAACTTAGTAGTAGTAATAAATACTTCGCAGGGTATGAAGGATCATTCAAAAAGTCCTACCCTGTGCCGTTATCTGAGAAATAGGTGTGAAGCCTCACGTACCTAACTCTAATCACTCCAGCAGCCACACCTTTCAGACTAGAACACAATAATATCACTGGGCGACAGAAATAAGCATGATGGGAGAACCTTCCCCGGATAAGCTACTCGTATGTTGCAAAGAGCTCTTTTACTAATAAATTACTATTACATAATACTACATGATACTCTTTTACTAATAACTTTATAAAATTTACCGCAATACAGTAAAACCCCTGGATTGTACGCGGTATCGAATTGGAACGTTAAATCCCTTGCGGCACAAATCGAGAACTCAAACGAAATTAAAACTTTGTAACACTGTCCCAATTTTGCTTGTCTGTTGGTTATTTACCGGATATACTTTGGAGAGAATGAACAGGAACTTCAAAATCTGGTTCCTGTTTTCCCTTTCTACAACAGCAAGACTTTGCGTATGGTAGCATCATTGCTCGGTAAATATCCAGGCAAATCTGGCTAAATGTTTAGCATTTACGTTTCTAATTCGCGCAGCAAAAGTGTGAAATACCCTTCCAGCGTCCTGGATCCACCACCTAAAATCTAAACACCTTCAAATCAAGGGTGAAAAGGCATCTTCTAGGTAAGCGCGCCCCAATTTAGACTGCACGACTGCTTTCAGATATTGTCAAGTACATCTTATATAGGTACATACAAAAACCTTCGTCTGTGACGATAGATACTTATAAATATATAGCAAAAGTGAGGAATACCCTCCCAGCGTCTGTGTCTACCCACCTAAAATCTAAACACCTATAAATCAAGAGAGAATAGGCATTTTCTAGGCAAGCGCGCTTCAACTTAGACTACGCAATTGTTTTCCATTAGGTGTTGTTGTAGTCAAGTATATCTTTCATACATTACAAAAACCTTCTTTTGTTACTAACAAATAAAAAGCAAAAGTATGGAATACCCTTTCAGCGTCTGTGTCTACCCATCTACAATCTAAACACCTTCAAAACAAGGGTGAATAGGCATTTTCTAGGTAAGCGGGCTCCAAATTGGACCACACAACGGTTTTCCATCAGATGTTGTCAAGAACATCTTATACTTACAAAAACCTTCGTCTGTGACGGTAGCTACTGACAAAAAATAAATTATTATAAAAAGCAAAATCGTGGAATACCCTTCTAGCGTCTGTGTCTACCACCTACAATCTAAACACCTTTCAAATCAAGGGTGAATAGGCATTTTCTAGGCAAGCGTGCTCCAACTTAGACTACGCAATTGCTTTTCATTAGATGTTGTTATAATCAAGTACATCTTTCATACATACAAAAACCTTCTTTTGTTACTAACAAATAAAAAGCAAAAGTATGGAATACCCTTTCAGCGTCTGTGTCTACCCATCTACAATCTAAACACCTTCAAAACAAGGGTGAATAGGCATTTTCTAGGTAAGCGGGCTCCAAATTAGACCACACAACAGTTTTCCATCTGATGTTGTCAAGAACATTTTATACTTACAAAAACCTTCGTCTGTGACGGTAGTTACAAACAATTAAAAAAATAAATAGCAAAAGTATGGAATACCCTTCCAGTGTCTGTGTCCACCACCTACTATCTAAACACTTTCAGATCAAGAGATAATGGGCATTTTCTAGGCAAGCGTGCTCCAACTTAGATCGCACATTTCTTTTCCATTAGGTGTTGTTATAATCAAGTACACCTTTCATACATACAAAAACCTTTGTAGTTGTTGTTCCTGACAGTAGTTACAAATAAACTAATCTAACTAATTTACCAAAGCCAATGTAACTGCAGATCAGATCTCAGCCAATTTTTATTATAATACCAGGCCTTCTTTGCTATTACCAAAGCAAAGCTTCAGAGAGGTCGACATAAATAGACATAAAGCATCTCTTTCAAGTAACACTCAGTAGCAGTCCGGAGTTAAGTTGGAATCTTGTTTGAGAGTACCCCGGGGGAAATACACCTTGCTTATATCTGCCGTCAAGCGACTTTGCTGTGTTTTAGTTTCAAGGGTTTTCAACCCTTGTCTGACGTTGAACTTTTTAATGGATTTTAGGTAGTGTTCAACATACCAAAGTTAAATGAAAACTAATTGTGTGAGAGAAGTTTTACGTAAATATCTACAAAAATTAGAACTTCCTGAGTTTGGAAATACAGTAGTACAGAAAGTAAATTAATAATAAAAACCTCAGTTTAGAGTTGGAAAGTTTGTGGTGTTACAGCCCCTGAGAGTGCAAGTTAAGCCATCGGTCCCAGGTTTTATTTCAGTTCGTTATAAGAGTCAAACATTATTATCCTAACCGAGTCATCCTTCTTAAACATTGGAAGGGCGTGGTGACTTGGTGAGTCTAAACTTGGTATCTTAGTATATAAATGCGAAAAGTCATCACGAAATCTCGAAAACCGTTTGATGTACAAAGCTGAAATTTGGCAAGGAGGTAGTTTATAGTTAGTAGTTAGCCACAACGAGAAGAACGGATTTTGCGATAGGGCCGGATTAAAGAAGTCTAAGGGCTGACGAAGTTGCGGGCGACCGCTAGTCTCCTTTATGTTGGCCCCGTAGTGATGAGATAATAAATCCTTACCCTAAATTTTTTTTGATTTGATTACAAATTAACCCTTGACTCGAACCCATTCTGGCAATCGAACCCAGGACCACTCTGTTGAGGACCACAACATGCCCAATTGAGATTATCAAAAATGTTCTTATTTACCCATATTTTATGTCCAGGGGCGCGTATGGTTCACCCTGAAGTACGAGTCCAGCACCGAGCGACTCCAGGTGCATATACTGAAGGCCAAGCACCTCCCCTCCCGCACCCCGGCGCTGGCGAACGCGTGTGACCCCTACATAAAGTGAGTAGTTTATACTAATGGAGCAAGACCCTGCAATAGATAAACACACTTTATTATCCTCTACAAGTTAGCCCTTGACTATAATCTCACCTGACGGTAAGTGATGGAAACGGGCTAATTTTTTAGTAGTACCTTATTTTAAAAAGCTAGAACATCAGTCTATGCTCCTACTATAGATAAGTACGGTAGGAATAAGATAAACCATAATTAACTTGCATGAACTTCCAAACACCATGGCCTTAAGCCGCCAGCATCGAACGAATTCCTGCGAATCGCTTGATGTCGTCAGTCCACCTGGTGGGGGGTTGACCAACACTGCGCTTTCTAGTGCGGGGCAATTTGTAGGACATTGTGGCTGTTAAGTTGTTTAACTATATAATTAATCAACAGTAACAAAAACTGTTGATAAACTACCCTCCTCCGAACTTGTATTAATAGCGAGGTTATTAAAAATTGTTATTAACCAGCTATTTCCTGGCAACTCAGCTACCAGAATCAAGAATTTTCGTAAATAAAAAAATTTATCGTATTATCGAGATGAAACTACTCACGAAAAAATTTCTTGATAGTAGATCAGTTGTGATGACCTACGGATCCGAGACTTGGTCGCTATGGGCCTTATTAGAAGGCTCAAAGTCACTCAGCGGGCAATGGAACGAGCTATGCCTGGAGTTTCTCTGCGTGAGCGAATCAGGAATGAGAAGATCGGCAGACGAACTAAAGTCACTGACATAGCTCGAGTCGCGAAGCTGAAGTGGCAATGGGCAAGCCACATAGTTCGAAGAGCCAATGGACGTTGGGGTCCCAAAGTGCTGGAATGGCGACCCCGCACCGGAAAGCGCAGTGTTGGTCGATTCTTCACTAGGTGGACCGAGGATATCAAGCGGGTTGCGGGGAGCCGCTGGATGCTGGCGGCTCGAGACCGTTGTGCTTGGAGGTCCATGCAAGAGGCCTATGTCCAGCTGTGGACGTCTATCGGCTGATAAGGTAAGGTAAAGTAATCAGTTGTACTAGGAATTTTGTTTACGTTCAAAAGGCATGACTATTTTTCTTATTTTTAAATTGAATTGTATAAGACAGAAGAAAAACATTAAAATGCTTAAAGAGAAAAATACCTAAGAGAGTTGTTGAAGCGAATTAGAACCATTAACCCCCACTTAACCTTTATAGTGAAATGTGAAAAACACTTCACTCCAATCGCAGTACACACCGCTACGAAATGTGGAAAATATTATTTTTATATTATGATCGTGGAAAATATTTTTCCAGTGATGTGAAAATGTACGTACGTACATGACATTTTAAAATGTATATAGGCACTCGTGCTGTGAAAATGTTTGATATTTTAGTTAGACGTGTTGTTTTTCGTTTAACACTCACCGAAATGTCTATATTTTTTTACTCGGCTATAACGGAGCTATGATAGGCGGGCGGCGGAAAACAAAAAAGTGCTGAAGCCCTCATTCGCACGAAAGTTTTTTTTAAAACTTTGGAATGCATTTGGAATAGGGAGTTAGAGAGGGGTAGCGATAAAGCGGAAACGAAAGTACGGTCGGCTTCAGTAGCGTTCGAGCTGTCCACATATCTTGTTGTGTAATTCTTTATGGGTTATTTGGGATAGGCGGGGAGAATAACTTGAGCAGTGAATGGGAGTGTTGGCATGTCGGAGGGGATCCATTAAATGCCTGCAGAGTCACAAGTCTCTGGGACTGCTTAAGGTATTCTCTTCCATTCTTGGTTTTTTTTTTTGTTACAGCTTCATTTGTTAATAAAGTTGTCCTGACAAGTATTGTGAATATAAACGTAACCTTTGCTCGACTTTGTTTTCATATTTTTGTAACAAATTCTGAGTCTGCCAAAAATATTATATTCGTATCCACTCCTGGCAAATATTCGCTTGTTTGGAAGAGAAAAGCTTCATGTTTAAAAGATTTTCTTTCCATTTTCTTTAAAAAAAAGAATGACTACATGGATATAGACGGTAATAACAAAAATACCATCTGTATCCAAACTTAGTACCCATTCATAATTCAACCTTAATAAAAGGGTCTGTACGAGGGGTGTACACCGCATAAGTCCTGAGGACCCGGGACACTTTTTGAATAATAGATTTTATTTTTGTCCTTTACTTAGTATAAATTAGTCAGCTTATGTAGGGGTCACACGTTAATAGGGGTCACTTTGTTTGCATACCAGGGAGTGAAAGAAGAGATGCATTTGAAATCACTCACCAAAATATTTATATACTAGCTGGCGCCGCGCAGTTTCACCCACGTGGTTCACATTCCCGTAAGAATACGGAGATAATATATAGCCTATAGCCTTCCTCAATAAATGGGCTATCTAACACTGAAAGAATTTTTCAAATCGGTCCAGTAGTTCCTGAGATTAGCGCGTTCAATCAAACAAACAAACTCTTAAGCTTTATAATATTAGTATAGATTTATTATCATATTAACAGACGCACGGTTTCACCCGCGTGGTTCCCGTTCTCGTAGAAATACGGGGATAAAATATAGCCTATAGTACTCGGGGATAGTGTAGCTTCACAACAGTGAAAGAATTTTTCAAATCGGTCTAGAAGTTTCAGTACCTATTCAATGCAAACAAACAAACAATCAAATCTTTCCTCTTTATAATATAGAGATATGTATGCATCATAGAAACATAGTAGTCTCTGCCTAGTTCTACGGAAATAAGCCGCAATGATAGTTATGTATAAACAAAGTGTGATTTTTAGCTGCATATATCCCAAAAGGAAGAGTTTGATATGCTCACAGAACTTTAATCTTTAGAAACCCTTGTCTGTAGTTTAACGCAAAACCATTTAAACGATGTTTGTGAAAATTAAATGTTTTTTTTTATTCTTCACAAGTTAGAGAAAAGAATTTACTCTAATACTCGAAATTTTAAACACGACATCATTTTTAAATGTGTTATTTATAAAAATTTTGACATAATCGTGTTAGCAAAGTTTAACTTTGTTGATATTTTATCGTGTCGTAATAAAGAGCATTATTTGCTCGAAGCTTCACTACGCGTTGAGGCGCGAAATGAAAGGGACGTAAAAAGATTCTGTAGATCCATTAGAGGGTCGAGTCATTAATCAATGTGCTCGTAATACAATTTTGTCTTAAACTGACCTAGGGGGATAGTTATGATATTACCTTTTACATTTTTAATAACATATTTGTACCAAAATAAACTAAATGGCAGTAAAATACCTCTGAGATTATTTTAAATCAATAAAGATTCGAGTTATGAAAAATAAATTGGTACTTGACTAGAGCACACTTGGGACCATCGCAGTTTCTTTTTAATTCAATTCGTTCTACAACAAAACTCGTATACTTATTTTACTAGCACTTATAAGGAATAAAGGCACAATAAGGTCGGTCATTTTCATACTAATTCTGCTGACCGTAAAGGGTCGTGATCATAAATGACCTATTATTTATCAATAGCATATTTTTAGCAGACTCAGAAGTGGTTTACAAACAATGAGAAAGCTAATGTCGAACAAAGGGTATCACAAAATTTGTCAGGACAACTTAATTAACAAATCAAACTGTAACCTAATTAAGACCCTAAAATGGCAGAGAATGATGACAGTGGAGTCACGCACTTGTAAACGTTGTGTGTAGGGTTAAAGACGTCTTTGTTAACGCCACGAGCACACTGAAGCCGACCGGACGACGAGCGCCTTATATCGCAAGTCGTTTCCGCCGACTGATCGCTACCCCTCTCTAACTCCCTACTCTTTACGAAACAAGTCGAGCCACCTAGCGTCGGCACGAGCCAACACGAGATCGAGCGACGTCATATCCGTCCCAGACTACTATTTCCAACAATATAATATTAATCACTTTTTAAACCAAGGAACGTTGACGTAATTTAATTTATGTTATGAAGTTAGGAGTGAATTTTAAACTGACTTTTTCGCTAATATAATATTAATATTGTAAAGAGTACCTAAGTTAAAAACATACAAACCATTTGGCCTCATTAAAAATTTTGTTTATTTATTAGGATCCAGCTAATGCCTGACGAGAGGAGAGTGCTGCAGACTAAACAGAAGAAGAAAACCTGCAACCCGTTCTACGATGAGGCGTTTGTTTATCAAGTAAGTGCAGGAGAAAATAGATTTTTCTCTTATTATAAAGAAGACGAAAAATTCCCGACTCCCGACCGAATTGTTACGTGACTGCAAGAAGGGTTATGTTTTCGCGCGTATCTTGTATGTGTTTGTATGTATGTAATAATCTTTATTACCTCATAGCTTCCAAACCGCTCAACGGATTTACGCAATTAAGATTCATGTTATTAACTAAAATGTTCTTAAATAGATGAAATTAAAAAAAACAACAACACGACGATTGTGATACGCTATAAAATCTATAAACTGGAAGTAAACAAAAAAAAAATTTTTCGAGTATTGCAATATGCGTATCAAACAATTTCAAGGGCTCATCATGAGGATTTCAAAATCATGACCATATAAAAAAACTACTTAGAAAAACATTATTTATGAATTGTCTAAACAAAATACGTTAGGCGGATGACTATAGGTGCGAGCAGGTTTGTTATAAAGCACCTAAATAGACAGAATAAAATATAAAATCGTACAAGTGCGAGTCGGATTCGATTATCGAACTGTTACAAATCAAGTGTTTTATAAGTTATTTTTTATCCATATTGGGGTGTACGGAACCCTAATATTTCATTATAACCGAAGTTACGTAGGTATTTCAAATTTCGGCTTAGTCGGATGCCGGCAAGTAATTGGAAATCGGGTCACAAATTCTGAACCTAAAATAAAATATTATACAAACGTACGAACGTAGCAATTATTATTTTTTATAATACAGAAAGTGAACAAGCTATTTTTATTTGACTTTATAAAAGTATTGAGGTACTATTTTATGTGCTACTGTATTTACTCGATTTTTTTTAAAGCTTTTTCACGTACTTCCGTTTATTGGAAGGCATTTTGAAACTATTATTGTTAAATAGGGTATTTTTTTAGGTGGTTCAATATCTTTTATGACGTGAACTGGGTTCATTTTTGAATATTTAAATTACATAAGTGTTAGCCCAGATCCGTGATAGCCCAGCGGATATTACCTCTGCCTCCGATTCAGGAGGATGTGGGTTCGAATCCGGTCCAGGAAATGCACCTCTAACTTTTCAGTTGATTAAAACCAAGAAAACTGCTTCGTTGGTCCTGTGGTTAGTCTATGTGGCTTCTGATCACGAGGTCCTGAGTTCGAATCCTGGGTTGGGTCATGGAAAGCCTGCTGAGGTTTTCTTTCTTCTAAGAAGTTTTCAATAACAATTGTCCATTAATCTTACATTATCACCCTAATCTCGGAAACCCGTATCTCCATATCCCCTCTCTTATAGTTAGACGTGGGCTTCTCCTATAACATTAAATTAAGAGATAAATTCTTTAAAAAAAAATTGGTTGTTTGATAGTTGAACGTGACAACATCATAAGAAAATACTGATGGAATGGTTGCATTTTTCAAAAGAAAATGTTTGTTTTTCTAAACTACTATTTGATAATCTTCATAGACCAGAATATACTTTATTTCTTGTAAAAAAGTTGGCAACCCTAGAGCGAGAGAACAACGCATGACGTCATGTTTTTTCGAGTGTGCAGCCGGCTCCATCGAATTATAAGACGTTGTCACGTCAAAAATATGTACAACTTCTAATCAAGTAACTTTATTTAACAGATTCCACCAGGCAAGTTAGAGACATTGACCCTCAAGCTATCTGTCCTGGACGTAGGCAGAGTTGGAAAGAACAAGCAACTTATCGGGCACATAATACTGCCGCTAAGCGAACTGGAAGGGATCGCGCAGGATGAAGAGCCTCAACTTTACAAATTGGATATTGAAAAGGTACGAATTTTCTATAGATTTCTCTCAGGGATCGAACGGACGAAAAATGTGGGAGCCAAAAGTTATAAGATGATTAAAAGGGATCATTGTGCTTTATTGGATAACAAACCCGCCTTTAAAAGTTAGCAGAAAAGTTGCTGTTCTTATGAAATTTGAATAATAAAAGAGGAGAAATGTTTATTATTAGGTACAGGAACAAGAAAGCAAGTTTTAAGATACGAAACAGCGACTCTGGTTAAGGCACCAGCCCCTGTTGCCAAATGGCACGTCGATTTTCTTTCTACGATCGCTAATGCTTTGTTGTGTGTTTTCTGAACCTGGCGATAGATGTCGCTAGTTCTATATAAGTACGCGCTAGCGTTGTGTTTTTCGCCAGGGTACATAATCTGCTGGTTTAAAAATTTTTTGATAACTCTGGTTTCCCTTCAAAACGCATAAATCTTTCGCCTTTTACTAAAGATTTCCGTGGAGGGGAACACTCAAATGAGTATTTGAAATTTTTTAATGATTCTCTATGTATTGTAATTGTATTAGTATTTACTATTTAGTAATAAATTAAATCATTCTTTCAATTTAGTCTTTTTTAATAATAAATAATGTAGAGTCATTCTCACGTTTCTGCAGCACCCACCACTATAACTGATCGTGTATTGGTCGCTGTGTGCATGACGGCTCAACTTATGAAACGTCTTCGCTGCCGTTTGCGCTGCAGAAACGAGAGGATAATTGACCGTTAATGGCTGACTTAACGCTTTGAAAACTAGTAAAAATGTATGGGAATGACATTTGCTATCGAAAGGTCACGTGATCAAGATCTGTCACTCCCAAACATTTTTCTAGTTTTCGAAGCGTTTGCGATCGTAGAAATATAATCGACGTGCAACTTGGCTATAGGGGCTGTACCTTATAATAAATTAGAACTACGTTTGCAAATGTGTGACAGAGTATGTTTGATTCTAAAAATATATATTTATTATTAAATCGTTAATTTGCCTTTAGGTACCTATACAGCCTATCTTGATGAATACTGTTTACCAACAAATAAATTAGAAATGATGGTAGAAAACGCATGCCATTTCATAACTTATTTATTTTAAATTATGTATGGTTCGTTTAAAAAATGTTATATAAAATACATTAACCATATCTAATTATTCTAAGCCCATAAATCATATTTATTTTCATTATACAACAAGTTAATTAAAACAACAAGAACAAGTTAATTATTATTATTGTTAGGTGTGAAATGACTAGTAATTTATACCCTCACTTTTAATTTGTTTGTCGGTAAACAGTACTCATCAAGAAAGGCTGTAGTATAAAGAGTATTATCGGGATAATCGGGTATTTTTGTGATAGCTTATTCGGGGTACCATTATAATAGCTATCATTATTTATGCTAGAAAACATCGCGTGTTCTGTTTGAAATACGAGTAGTTATCAATGTTACAAATCCGTTTTTCCAAAAAAAGTTTTACGATATGAGTTGTCTAAAAGAGATCGATATTAGAGATGTCAGCGTGGATATCTTTGGCCCTTCTAATTTCAGAAAAATCCGTCACATACATTTACCACTTATAATAAAAGGACTCACAATCATGTAGAAATTTTTTACCTATAAACTAGCCCATTTTGCTTTGACATTATAAGAATTATTGGTAAAGAAAATTATACATAAAGCCCTTTAAATATACTCCAATATTCAATCAAATCCCAAATTCAGATTAAGTTTAAGGTTGAATTTGCAAATGCGACTACTTGAATTGAGTGCTAAGAAATTGTGTTTGGCACTCATTGAATGGGGATGTTTTTTGGTCGCTGATTGTGCATCCACTTTTTAATAAGAGTTTTGTACCACTTTAGTACTATTTGGATACTTATATATTTGGGTTTGAGTAAGGTATGTCGTGTCCCGGGTAGCGGTTATGGGTGATAAATAATAGTAGGCTCCACTGATAAAACACTTATATTGACTATCAGTTACAACGGTTAGGTAACGACTGGCGACAAACCGCCCGTATTGACTTCGTCATAATTACGAAAATGCTTAAGTAGCATTTTCATTTACAATCTATGTGTGTGTGACCACCACATCATTCCACCCCCTTTTTTTTTTTTTTTACAGAAAACAATGTATAGGTAGTATAGGGGTGTTTCATTCTTAACACTATAAGCACAATGCTGACAAAACGTTTCACGAGGAGCATACACTTGTTACACTTAAACTAATGAACTCTGTAAAGCTAACAACAAAAAAAAAATAAACATTAAAAAATATAAATGACAATGTAAAATGTGTATAAGTGTAATATTTTGTAAACAATTTTGTAGAACACCTTCAAATACAATTACTTTAAACAGAATATGGTTTTTACTTTAACATTGCACACTAATATATATTTACCTAACTTAATATATTACTTTTGATGTGCCCTGACTTGTGTTCCCTGCATTTTGTATTGCCGACATGCTGTCAAGTTTTATCACTGGCACATTGTTGTCGATTTGCCTCTTCATAAAATTTTTCATGTATTTTTGCCACTGGGCACGCACACCATACAATATTATAATTGACAACATTACGATTATTACTATTAACATGACCTCTACGTTATTCTCAGGAATTTGCACTTTGTGTTCGCTATTGGTAGTCTGCGAAATCACTACTTTTTCTTTATTATTTTGGTTGCCCATAATAATATCTTATTCTGCACTACTAAAAATATATGTGTATACTGCCTCGTGAAAACATATTCCTTATTTATATATACTTACTTATTCTAGAAAAAATTTTGGTACTACGTGATAAAATATAAATCATTTCTTAAAATTATAAACATGACGAAACAATTAACAATAATGCAACTAAGCATAACGTGCAGGTACGCGGCTGACGCGACCACTGCTCGTTGTTTTGCATTTTACACCGTTGGTATTATAAGGGACCGTACACACTGTGACTTTCTTTTTTAAAATCGGTTCCGTAGTTTTTGACGACATAGTATTTTGGGGATTATCGTTTTCCTCCAAAATATAAGCTGGTTTCAACCGATCTATAGAAACTATAACCTGACGTGTGGGTAATTGGACCTTAAAAACTTTCTCTGTCCTGCTAATTACTCGGTACGGACCGTCGTAAGGCGCTTGGAGAGGCTTACGCACCGCGTCGTTCCTGATAAATACTTTGTCACAAGTGTGTAAATCCTGGTGAACAAAAATTTTTCTCGAGTCTTTATTGACCCTTTTAACAGGTTTTAAATCATTAATTATACTTTTTAATTTGCTTACATAACTAGAGCTATCTAAAATATTATCCTTACTTATATCATAAAATTCACCTGGCAGCCTAATACTTGTGCCGTATACCATTTCAGCACAACTAACATTAGTGTCTGCCCGTACAGCGGCTCTTAAACCTAGTAAAACGGTTGGTAGTTCTTCTACCCAACTTTTAGTTGACAGTCTAGCCATAAGTGCTGCTTTTAAAGATCTGTGCCACCGTTCTATCATCCCATTACTCTGCGGGTGATAAGCGGTAGTGCGGATCTTTTCAATACCCATAAGATTCATGAGTTGCTTGAAAAGATTACTCTCGAAACAACGACCTTGATCGGAAGTACACTTAAAAAATACTCCGAAACGCGTTATATAGTTTTCATAAAGAGCTTTGGCTACTACTTCAGCTGTGATTTCTTTAATTGGGACAGCTTCTGGCCAACGCGTACCTCTATCTATCATAGTCAAACAGTATCTATATCCCTCGGGTGATGTATTGAGAGGGCCTATTATGTCAATCATTAAGTGACTAAAACGATCTACTTTCTCGAAAGTACCTAAATCGGATACAGTATGTTTTTGAATCTTAGATCGTTGACATGGGATACAGGCCTTAGCCCATCTTCGGATATCTTTATTCATACCTACCCAAAAGTATCTATCTCTAACCATTTTGTTGGTAGCGCGAATACCCGGGTGACTTAAACTATGAATTGCATCGAAAGCGATACGTCTAAAACTTTCCGGTAAGTATGGTCGGGCCTTATTAGTCGATGTTTCGCAAACAACGCAACTATCGGTGCCTGGCATCACGATGTTTTTGTATTGTATTTTTTTCTTTAGTTCGCTTAACTCTTCGTCATCATTTTGTACACGTGCGAGTTCCGTGAAATCAATGACCGTAGGACAAACAATTTCTTCCACGCGGGACAAAGTGTCAGCTACTATGTTATCTAACCCGCTCACGTGGCGTATGTCCGTAGTGAATTCGCTAATGAACATTATCTGTCTAGCTCGCCTAGGTAGCTCTTTCACGCTACCTATCTTTGAAAAAACATAAATTAGAGGTCTATGGTCAGTATACACAATAAAATTACGACCTTCTATCATATATCGAAAGTGAGCTATCGCCGAATAAATGGCTAATAACTCTCGATCATAGGTACTATATTTCCTTTGTGCTTCCGAGAACTTTTTAGAAAAATAAGCAATAGGTTTCCATACGTTACCTTCTCTTTGCTGTAGAACCGCACCCATGCATGACTCTGAAGCATCCGTCATAAGCGCCAAAGGTTTGTCTATCGCAGGATACGTTAACGTCGCGGCGTCACTTAGGCTCTGTTTACACTGCTCAAACTGAGCGTTTGCTGAATCAGTCCAAGCGATTTTTGACTTATCTTTTTTTTTTGTATTCGTTAAATAGCGATCCAACTCAGACTGCTTTTCAGCGGCACCTGGTATGTGTGATCTATAGAAATTTAACATACCTAAAAATCTCCGGAGTTGGTCCACAGTAGCTGGCCTCGGAAACTCGATGATGGCTTTCACCTTCTCGTCGAGTGGACGAATCCCTTCCGTTGTTACTTCATGGCCTAAAAACTCCATTTTTGTCTGTTCGAAACAACACTTTGATATATTCAGAGTAATACCGAACTTCTCTAAGCGACTAAATACTTCTTCTAAATGTTTTCTATGCTCGTCGACGTTGTTACTTGCAATTATTATATCATCTATATACACGAATAAAAAATCTAAGTCTGGGAGTACGCTATGACACATAAAACGCTGAAAACTTTGGCCAGCATTTCGAAGGCCAAAAGGAAGTCTGATGAACTCGAAAGCCCCGAAAGGGGTTGACACAGACGTCTTTTCAATGTCCATCTCGTTAACTGGTATGCAATTGTAAGCTCTGTTTATATCTAACCGTGAAAAAATTTTCTTACCAGCGAGTAAGTACGTGAAATCGCGTAACCTTGGTATAGGGTAACTATCGGGCTTAGTAATAGCATTTAGGCGCCTATAGTCACCACATGGCCTTATCTGCCCATTTTTTTTAAGCACTATATGCAGAGGGCTTGCCCACGCGCTTTTACTGGGTCTGCATATTCCCATTTCACACATTAACCGAAATTCCTCTTTAGCCTTAGCGTATCGGTCTGGCGGTAACGGTCTTGCTCGACATTGAACAGGCGGACCGTTCGTCTCGATGTGATGACAAACGCTATGCTTAGGAACTTCCTTAAAAGATACCGGTTTAGTTAAATCTGGATATTTAGCTAACAAACTATAATGTGGGTGTTGATTATGAATTGTAGTTATTGAACTTTCCATGCACTGTGACATACTAGCAATAACATTAAAATTTGTTACCTGATCCACTAGTTTCCGTTTACTAAAATCTACCACTAACTTATACTTCGTTAAAAAAATCGGCTCCTATTATAGGCTGTCTAACGTCAGCAACTATAAATGTCCACCGAAATGCTCTCCTTAACTTTAAATTTAATACTAAACTATGCAACCCAAATGTCTTAATAGGTGTACCGTTCGCGGCATACAGTCTATAGTCCTCGCACGCTCTATTTTTCTCGCGCACTGCCCACCGGGGTAACACCGACACATTAGCACCACTATCTATTAAAAACCGTAATTTACTGTTTTCGTCAGTTATACACAAGCGGTAATTTATCAACGGGTCACAGCCTCCCGCCGCAGACAGGACCGAAGCTAGTTTTCCGCACTGCCAGTAGGCTGGTTCGATGTCTTCCACGTACACGGTTGAACACATTTGTGTGCTCGGGCTCTAAACTTATAGTGGTAGTAGCAAAGCCAGTCTGGATCTGCCGGTGTCCTCTTCCTGCTACCGCTAGTGTTGCGCGTACGTGGCGCGCCGTGTGACCGTGATCGGCTTCTTCCACCGCTACGCTGGGAATTTTCAATTTTTCTTAGTCGTTCGCCCAGCTTGTGGATCTCCGCTATGACATCTGGAGAATCACTCCTTGCACTCCGTACTGCGGCCACCCCCTGTATAGGCATTGCATTTTCTGTCACCTTGTCTGCCATTCTGGCCAAAGCGTTAATATCGCTTAAACCTGATGCCGTGAGTATTCCTCTCACCCATCCCGGCAAATGGTTTTGCCAAAGGATGGTAAGGGTTTCATCTGTAACTTTGCCACTTGCCAGCTCTTGCATTTTCCTCAGCAACTGCGATGGCTTCTGGTCGCCAAGCTCCATTTCAGATATCAATTTTTGTACCTTTCTATTTTCTGACTCCTCATAAATGTCAAGTAATCTTGTTTTTAATGTATCATATTTACCATTTTCCGGCTGTTTGACTAATATGTCTGTCACTTGTTGTATAACGTCTTTTCCTAATTTCGATATGACAAACTGAAATTTTGCCTCGTCAGACATCTTCTGCGGGTGTAGCACTGCCTCCGCCTGTATGAACCAGTGTCGCGGCAAATCCGTCCAAAATTCAGGAATTCTCGCCGATACAGACACGCCGGAAACTGACACCTCTGGTTGAGCCATTTTAAATTCCAATGTGTGAGTCGTTACGTGTTGCTACCCGTGCAAAATAACCGCTAATAAAACCGAGTCGGGTCACCACTTTTGTACCACTTTAGTACTATTTGGATACTTATATATTTGGGTTTGAGTAAGGTATGTCGTGTCCCGGGTAGCGGTTATGGGTGATAAATAATAGTAGGCTCCACTGATAAAACACTTATATTGACTATCAGTTACAACGGTTAGGTAACGACTGGCGACAAACCGCCCGTATTGACTTCGTCATAATTACGAAAATGCTTAAGTAGCATTTTCATTTACAATCTATGTGTGTGTGACCACCACAAGAGACAATGGTCACATAATAAAATTTAATAATGTCATATTTTAATCATTTACATACTCGTATTTACACAATAACTTGACAATTTATATACCTTACCATTCCCTATAAGTTTTCGTGTAATGATATTTTAACAGACAAAATGGACATATAGTTTATTAAAAAAATATATATTTACAAAGAAATAAAAACAATAATATTTATTTCGTAGGAAGTACAAGATCCGACGTCAGACTTAGGTGAAATTGAAGTATCTCTGCTTTACAATGAAAATCTGCATCGGCTCACGGTTACGGTTATAGAAGCACGGAATCTGAAGGTAATCTTCGAAATTATAATAATGCTATACCAACATAAGCCACTACTATGACAATTCAGTAGATAGCATAAAAGTACGATGTCATTTTTGTATTTCATGAAGCGGGATGTTATTTTCATAATGTTGAATAAAAACAACAAACCAACACGATTATTTGATATACCTCATTATGTTCATTCAAACGTTCATCAAACAGAACAAATACTGTGTAATTGACACTGCTTTTCAAACTAAATAACCTAATCTATCTTCTTCTATATCTATACTTATAACAAATCTGTAAAGAGGTAAATTCTGTTCCTTAAATATATTTCCAAAATAAGGGTGATAAGTGATCGACACTGGTGCCAAAAATGCAATCAGTAAAATTTTTGTCTGTCTGTCTGGTAGTAGATGTTAGTTATTGAATCAAAAAGTCGACGAATTTTAACGAAACTTGGTTACAATTATGCTATATACTCCTGGGCAGGTTATAGTATACTTTTCATCACGCTACAATCAATAGGAGCAGATCAGTGAAGGAAAATGTTGGGAAAACGGGAGAAGTAACTTCATTTTTACAGCAATACTACTGTAAGTGCTGGATTAAAGAGGTCTAAGGGCGGACGAAGTCGCGGGCGTCCCCTAGTTAACACTATTTTTCCTACAGCTGGATCCAACATCAAGTAAAAAGGAGGTGGTAGTGCGAGTGACCCAGGAACGCGCGTGCCGGGGGGTCCGCGCGCGCAGAACCGCCGCGGTGGACGTGGCAGACGAGGGCTCAGCGCAGGTCGCCGAGTGCTTCCACTTCAGACTGCGACCTGATGAGTTGCACACCACCAGCGTCACTATACAGGCCTTGCAACCACACTCCGTATATGCCAAAGGTATCCAAAAGTTTTAGGTACTGTAGTGTTTGTGTATATATACACCGGTAGTGGGAGAAAGCGGGGCGTCTGTCTCTGGCATCGGGAGGAGGCGGACGTGTACTGTTGGACATTATCTATACTAATATTATAAAGCTGAAGAGTTTGTTTGTTTGTTTGATTGAACGCGATAATTTCAGGAACTACTGGTCCGATTTGAAAAATTCTTTCAGTGTTTGATAGCCCATTTATCGAGAAAGGCTATTATAGGCTATATATTGTCCCCGTTTTCCTACGGGAACGGAAACCACGCGGGTGAAACCACGTGGCGTCAGTTAGTAGTGTATAATATTGTAGTGGTGAGACGGTGACTTACTGCTATTACAGTAAGGACAAGGGACCTTACAGGTACAAACATTTATAAGTTACAAAAGACGACAGACAGATTTTTCTACTCTCATTTCTTATAACATGGCCGTAAAAAAAGTTTTTTATGCTACTCAAAAAAGAATCAAAATTCATTTATTTCAACTAGGCTCAGTTTGCAAACACTTTTGATACGTCACTTGATTATTTGTAAAGATTCTACTACCGATTCGTAAGGCAGGTTCTGCTGAGAAGAAACCGGCAAGAAACCTAACAGTTGCTCTTTACTGCACGTAAAAAGACATTGTAGTACTAGTGCTGTCAAGAATCACTCGGGCTACAATGGCTGTCATTACACATGACATTGGCATTAATAAGTATAGTAGTATTAACTTAAGTTTCAGAATTGGAAGATATTGTGTTGTCGAGATTAGGCATAAATAAAGCAAGAACATGCATTTTGGAAGTGTGTATATGGAACCCGTATTAAAGAGTCGTTAAAGGCTCATTAGAGTCATCAGGTGTCCCATTCCAAATCCCCGAACACTAGCACGTAACAGTAAATAGGTAAGTATAACTTTTAAGGAAGATACGCTACTGGCAGTTCGTTTACAGAGCGTAGAAGGTCCTAGGTACTACTAAGTCTCAGTATAATTTCTTGACCAGGTCAGTATGACCGGCCATCCGCCGATCACACTGGTTTCAGTTTACCAACCCTGCGGTAAACGTCTCTTAGAGAGTGACATTCAGACACTCCTCTCCTTAAGTGACTCCGTCATTTTGGCCGGTGACTTTAACGCTAAACATACAAGTTGGCTCAACGCTTATAATAACACTAGCGGCAACACTCTAAGAAGACTGACTGACCGCGACGATGCTAATTTCATTTTGCTCACCCCTGACAAACCAACACGTTACCCGAGACTGACGGACACACGAAACCAAACTCCGAGCGTACTGGATCTGGCACTCCTAAAGAACATCACTCTTGAAGTGAGTCCTTTGGAGGTGTTCTCGGATCTGGCCTCGGACTCGGACCACAGACCAGTTATACTCCAGCTTGGCCCCCCGCCCTCCACGACCCCCCCGACCAAAACTATAATTAATTACGGGAGACTGTCTGAGCGTCTCAAGTCCTTGGCTTCACAGCACCTAGATCAAATTCCTGACGAGATAGAAACGTTAGGCGAAGCGCTCGCAGCTTCTTCGAACCTAAATGGCCATATTCGCGAAGCAATAAAAGATTGCACCAAGGAGGTCCCTGCCTTCAGCAAGGCCCCCTTGTCGTCGGACCTACGGGCCCTACTAACGGATAGAAACGTCCAGCAAAGACGCTACGAATCTGAACCGACCCGACAAAACGCGAGTCTACTTTGGACTCTCGGAAGACGGTGCAAGCGTCGCTTGCGCTGGCGTTATGACAGACAATGGGACGACCGACTGAGAGAGCTCGAGCCATCGCACGTAGCCTTCTACGACGTGGCAAGATATCTCAAAGCCGACCGCCTCGCAGCCACCCCACCTCTCAAACGCCCTGGCCTCCCAAACGCGATCGAGGACATCGATAAGGCCGAATGCCTAGCCGACAGTCTGGAAGCCCAGTGCACTCCAAGCACTACGGCATTTGTAAAATCACACGCGAAAAAAGTGAAGTCCGAACTCACTTCTATCTTATCTCGCCCCCCGGACGGAGTCGAAATTACCCCTACGTCATGCGAGGAAGTCTCTGCGGTTATCAAGGGCTTGCGCAAAAAGAAGGCTCCGGGGCCTGATACGATTAGCAACAAAGCTTTAAAGCTTCTCCCGGTCCAGATAATCAACCTCCTGGTGAACATCTTCAATGTTCTCCTAGCTCACTGCGCCTTCCCAGACGCATGGAAAGAAGCCACGGTCATTGGCATCCACAAGCCGGGTAAACCCCGCGACCTCCCGACTAGCTACCGCCCAATTAGTCTTCTCAACACCATTGGCAAGGTGTATGAGATAATCATTTTGAATCGTCTCAAAGCCATTTGCGATGAAAAGCAACTTCTCATCAAACAACAGTTTGGATTTCGATGTAAACACTCATGTGTTCATCAAGTGCACCGCCTCACGGAGCACATTCTAACCGGTTTTAATACATTTCACAACCCCATCGCCACCGGGGCGCTCTTCTTTGACGTAGCTAAAGCGTTTGACCGCGTCTGGCACGAAGGCTTGATATTCAAACTAAACCGTTTCGGCGTACCAAACAAAATGGTACGCTTGCTACACAGCTTTCTGTCCAACCGCACCTTCAGGTACCGTATAGACGGCACTGTCTCTTTACCCAGACAGATTCGCGCAGGAGTCCCTCAGGGCTCCGTGCTCTCCCCGCTTTTATACTCGCTCTTCACAAGCGACATTCCCACCGACCACCCGGGCGTACACGTCGCCCAGTTTGCGGACGACACCGCACTGTACGCGACGGCAGTAAACCGGGTCCACATTAGAGCCCGCCTCCAGAAGGCGGTAAACATTATAGGTAAATGGTTCCGCCTTTGGCGTATAGAAGTCAACCCAGAGAAAAGCGCAGCCGTGCTTTTCACCGGCAAAGCGGTCTCCCGTCTCAAGTCCGGACTCAAAGAAGTCTCCCTTTACGGAGCACCCATCCCCTGGCAACGTACTGCCAAGTACCTAGGCGTTACCTTCGATAACCGCATGAGCTTCTCCATGCACGTTAACAAAGCGAGAAAAAAGGCCGCATACGTAATGCACCGCCTTTACGCTATGATAAATAAGAAAAGTAAATTGTCCCTCCGCTCAAAGCTAACGCTTTATAAAACTACGATCCGTCCGATCTTAACCTACGCTAGTGTAGTGTTTGCCCACCGTCCCAAAGCGACCCTTAGGCCGCTTCAAACCCTACAGAATCGTTTTCTGCGTCAAATCACGGGCGCGCCGTGGTTTTTACGCAATAATGACCTCCATAGAGATCTAGAATTACCGACAATAGCTAAGTACATGAAACAGCTCTCTCAAAACTATTTTGACAGAGCTGCCATCCATCCCAACCAACTAGTGGTTGAGGCCTGCAATTACACTCCCAACCTAAACGCTAACTGCAAGCAGAGGCGTCCCAAGAACGTCCTTTACGATCCAGACGATGACATAACAACCGACAATGCTTCCCAGGTAACACAATCACAAGCTACACAGCGTCTTCGCCGGCGAAGACGAGGTCCCCGATATCTAACGTCACCCGGACGTGGGTTTTCTAACTCACGATCTTGGGGGCGTCCGGACTGATTCACTCAGGTCACGGTTACCTCCTCCAGAATGGCCTTCTAAGCCGAGGTCCGAGTCTCATAGGAGACGCCCTTAGAGAGCCGTTCCGTCCTCTATCTTTCTTTCAGCCTTCGGGTCACATCAGGCGATGCTTCTGCGCTCGCCCAACCCCCCCGGTGACGCCGTAGTGGTTCCGCAGGGAGCTATCGGCACCTACTCAGACAGAAAAAAAAAAAAAAAAAAATAATTTCTTGATACTTGATTCGGACTTGGGAATGTGATGGTCATACATCCCTGTACATCGGAGAGATCTTCAACTTCGCTAAATTAATATTCCACCGTTGCTCCTAAATGTACGGAATCGTAACAATGTATTTTGATGAATGTTGTGTCAATCGATTTCTGATATAACCTACATTTGGTACGAGGAAAATCAATATGTCGGGTGCTTCATCCAAAAAAGGTCCCGCATAAAACTCCGTCTATCATGTGTATTTTTTTATAATTAATATTCACAGTAAGCCCTCATTCACACGAGCGTTTTTTATCGGGCGTTAAAAAAGCGTTCAAATACAACAAATGCATTCCCAAGTAGCGTAGCAGTTCACTCGACAGCGTTTTAAAAACGCGACGCTTTTTTTCGAGCTGTGTTGCATTTTTAATTTTGGGCGTTGGGAATAGACATTCATTTAACTTCATACTATATTCGAACGCTTTTTGCCCAGGGTGCCCACATTGCCCGGGTTTCCCCTATGGGAGAGGTGGTAATATGGAGTTTAGACTCATTACGCTGCTCTAATATGGGTGATAATATTTGATTTTGTGCGCCAACTATTACATGTACATAAATGTTAGGGGTGGCGAGAAAAGAAACTCGAGGTTCACAAACACACCACTTTAATAACTCAACTCTTCGAATATAATCACAAAAACTGAACCCGCCTCATCTATGAAACCACGTTTTTATACCTTTCTAACGGAATAAACAACAAGAACAAAATAGTCAAATATCAATATTTTATCTATACGGATAACTTTTACATAACTTCATTTATGAATTGTGTCAATATACGTTTTTAAATCTATTTATTTATTTTAGTATATTTTAGTTTAGTTTTAAGAACAAAGAATTACTCGTCATTATACGTCATGGTACCTACGTATATTGACAACACTACAGTTATAACCAGATTGTTTGTAACATATAATGTAGCATATCCGTTAATACAAATGCCTTCTTATTTAATTTTCTAACATAAATATCAAAATTTTTAGGTATATTAAACTTTTTGACATGACCAATTTAATTCATCAAAACATCTTGAAGTACTTACGAGTACTTATTTTGGGTTGGGTTCGATGTTAAAAAGATTATTCTTTTCAGATCGCCTATTAGGCAAGTTCGTGCTAGGATCCTACATGTTCGCCAGGGGGCGCGCGTTGCAGCATTGGAACTCCGCCATCGCGAGCCCCATGGAGCAAGTGAAGCAGTGGCACCCCCTCACCAATTGAACCTTGCATGCCAAACGTTAATCCGATCGCCTTAGATGTAAGTTTATAAAGCTATTCCTCACGTAGACGGATGGTATTACTACTTAGAGACCTATTTATGCTACGTATAGATCAATGTACAAGTTTTCAAGTACCTATATGCATTTTACATACAATTTATTCAAATTGGAAAATTTCTCAGGCGGCAATTTTTTTTTTATTCGTTACTAGTTAGCCCATCGATATAAATCGTTAGATGGGCCCCTCCTTATGAAGAACGCTCAATGTTACATCATTACTCAAAGACGTGCACGCACATCTTATCTTAGTACGCAACAAGCGCATGCTGTGAGTGGACTTGGACCTAAAAAAATATTTTACTGTTTTTTCTTGTTTAATCTCTTAATTATGCCTTTGTATTCATTTTGGAAGTGTAAAAACTGAAGCTGCAACACGAATATAGAGAAAGGTGTTACTTTTCATGCGTAAGTATTTGCGAAACCAATAACAATTCCGCGACGCTTCGGGGCCCATCTGACGTTTTACGATCGATGAGTAAGCCCTTGACTACAATCTCACATCAATGTTAAGTGATGATGCAGTCTAAGATAGAAGCGGGCTCACTTGATAGGAGGATGATGACAATCCAATCGGTTTCTACACGACATCGTTCCGGAACGCTAAATCGCTTGGCGGTACGTCTTTGCCGGTAGGGTGGTAACTAGCCGCGGCTGAAGCCTCCTTCCAGTCAGACCTGGACTAATTAAGAAAATCTCAATCTACTCAGCCAGAGAAGGAAGAATAGCTAAAACTATTCTGTAACGATGTTTTATACAACTCGCAAGTCCGAGTTTCGAATTCATCTCTATCTTTCTCTGTTTAACACGATACTATAGAAAGAGAATCTGTCGATTGCGAATTATACAAAACATCGTTTCAGAATAGCTCTCATTGGTTAGTAATCAATCTTGAGGGTAGACAGGGCATTCTTGCACCCATAAAGTGCAGACCACTGCTATACACACACTATACTATCCTACGTACTCATGTTAGTTCATATTTATTACTGTTACTAAGGCAAGGGGTTAAAAAACCGAGACCGAGACCGAGATAATATATTCTTACATATTGAAAAACTTGGCCTTATTAAATATTTTAGGCCACAATACATGCACGAGGAATAAAATTGTATCATAAATGCACCTGTTTAATGCATCTCTACCTACTCGTAAAACACTACTAACTGGTAACCACTTCAATTTAGTTAAAATTATGTACATAATTAAGCTTCCCTATGTGTTACCAGTAAAATATGCGCTATTATTTCTAGCACCGGAAAGTTTCATTGGAAACCTTAAAACCATAGCATTAAAGTGTATATTTACATGCGTCTACGTGAGGAACAATATTTGTCGACGTAACGGACAACTAGGTGCTGTAATTAGCCTTGCTTCCCACTTCAAGCATGCCTTAAGGCTTCTCTGCTTGTCAGTACTTTACTATACTTTTATATGTTTATATAGTCAAAGAGAGGCGACGTAAAAAACCATCATACTTTGTATTATAATAATATGTAACTACAATAGTAGCTAGTGACGTTTAAAAGGAGATGGTCCAAAATTGTATGGAGCCCAGGATCAGTCATTGTACCCTGGCGGAAAAATAAGAAAATATTTTTTTTAACAATTTTCTATCATACAAATCTACGAATTTACTTTAAATCTTTCGAAATAATTATCATTTTCTCCCAAGAAATGCAACATTAATATGAGTTACAATGGCGGATTGATGACTTTTTTTAACGCAATAGTCGTTTTGACGTTTGCTGTCAAATGTCATGTCATAGTTGCTTTATGGGCGCCATTTTGATATAACTCAAAAACTTGGGTTTTAATTGTATTATTACATTTATTCACTTATTTATATTTTAAATACCCGGTATTTTTAAATTTTAATGATACGGGGTACAAGACTGGACCTGAAATGGACCATCTCCTTTATTTACTTGGTTAAAAGTTTACTTTTTAAATACTTACATTTATCGACTGTGTTTAATAGTACTGGTTTATTTGATTATGGTAACGATAGAAACTAACTGCAAAGCTCTTAAGACGTTTAAACAGTCATTTGAAAATTGTTTGAAAAAAATGTTTTTATAAAGCTAGAATAATGATTTTCTTTGTAGTTCTCTAGTTATTTGTTATATAAACTTAGTTGTCCGCTGTTGTCAACGCACATTCCAAATACATTTAAAAAATATATAACAAATCTAATTATTTATCGACATTTTACATTTATAAAGATAATTGTATAATAGATTAACCACTTTTCGCAATTCTTTAAATTTATTAAATACCTACGACATGAAAGTGAGAAATGAAAGTAGCAACTATTTTAAGTACTTAATGTTTTAAGCATAATTTGTGAAATCAAAGCCAATTTAAATTTTTTTAAATACATTTAGTTACCTCTTTATAGCTATTTGTTCGCCATATTATGAAGTAATTTTGATATTTGTTTGTATGGAATTAGTTTTGTAATTAAATAGGCGACAGTTGTTTTCCTTGTATTAAAAAATGGTGGAATTATTTTCCGGTAGAAGCACACCAACTAAATGCTAAGAATTATCCAAATGGTTAGAAAACACAATAGTGGGGTATATTGTGGGGTTTTCAGTTTGTACTTTTTGACCGTATGCTCTTGTAGTATAAATTTTTCATGCAATAGTGTAATAGTAATAGCGCAGTAGCATATTTTGTGATTATTATTTTGAACTATTTTACTGGAATGTAATAAATAAAAAATATCTTGATAAAGTATCGTTTTCAGAATTTTCTAATTACTTCATAACGCATAAATATTATAAAAGATATTATCACTAAAAAGCTTTAGTATAAGATAGTTTTATATTAGACTATAACACCAATTTCAAAACACTAAATTTAATCAACTTTATAATTATATCAACCGATCTCAACAAAATATTTCTTATTATACTACCAAATGTCCGCTATTTCGACTGGGTTCATTTCCTTTACTTTCAATTAACTATTTTCCTACCCACCATTTTACACGGTAAAAGTCATAGCTCATTAGAGCCATCTTGCACCCGACCAGAATTGTATTTCCGTGCAGTTAGTAATGTTTAAATGGATCATTTATTTAATTAAATTTTTAAAATCTTCGTTACGTCACAATACTGACTTTAGCTGACAACAAGCTCAAACAATCACGATGTAAGTTAGGTGCCACTAGGCCTAATAAGTAACATGCGCACCACTATATATTTAGAGACAATATAAAGAAATATGTCAGCCAATAAATAAAATATCGATCTCTCTTTCGTTGCGATGGTGATAAACTTAAAAATAGGAAAACCTGGTTGAGTTTGTTGAAGGCTCCTATCGGAACAAGGGTTGTTTGGAACCCTCGTAACTTTAATTTTAAGTTTACGTCTAATTATTATCACCATTACAACATCAGCCGTCTGCGGCGGTGTTGAATGTTGGTTGAACAAAATCATTCAAAACTCTAGAATGTATTTCACGACATATGTTGTCGCTGGCTGAGCCTACTGGCTGTTATGAGCTATAACTTTTGTATTAGTGAAACTCATTCATTTCAAAGATTAGCGGATACAGAGAAATGTTTTTAAAAATTTGAACAGTGTTTATGTGAACTTTACTCTTCTCTTATTCTTTCTTTATTTCCTTCGTGTATCTCATGTATATAAGATCGGTTTCTGCTATTTTATCACATGTATAGATTAACAAATTTATAAACATGATATCATAATACCTCTAATATAAACTATTTATTATAACAATATAATACGCAGTAGTATAATTTCGATATTGAGCAAACAAAGAAATAAAGGGTGTAACGCCAAATTGGCGATGATAAAGACTTTTAATATGTATCCATTCAGTTCCTTAACTACCTCCCTGGCGAAGTTACGACTATAACATTAGGTTCATACCTTGGGTTGGGCAATGAAGAATCATCGGCGAAGAGTCCATATAGGCTGATTCCTTCCGGGTTACCTTTTAAAAATCCATACGTACATATTCATTAATGTAATTGATAAATATGTATGTATGTATGTATCCTTTTCTATGAGATGGCTTACCTTCGTCAAAATTCCATCCGTGTAAATAAATCACTTTAAACCCACCATCCGTGTAAGAGCAGCATGGTGGGTCCAAGTTCGAAATCATCCTCTCCGACAATCATAGAGTCCTGGCCCTGCAGTGGAACATTTATTTATTTTAATGACGATAAATATAAGTTATTAAATCTAATAATTACACATCATAATATACAACTTCTTAGGTATGCATAGAGGTAAATAAGTACCTAATACCAGGATATCTTCGGTCCTTAGAAAATAGTACTCATGTTACAAAGTTCTCAAAGGACTTCAAATTGCCTTTTAGAACTTCGAACGTAATTTAAGGTGATCCTAGGAAAACTAGCATTTTTGTTTATTATTAGGTATATTATTTTCCATAATTAGTTCTTTATAAAATTTTATTCCGACAATCCGCCAGTCAGCGTGGTGGACTATTGGCCTAACCCCTCTCATTCTGAGAGAAGACTCGATCTCAGCAGTGACCCGAATATATTTTGATAATGATGAATATTTTATTTATTTTCTTGAATTTTAATTTTAAAGTTAATTATACAAATTCTGTTTTTTAACAAACTTAGCTTTCTCTTTTTGGCATTTTCGAGAAACAATACCTATGAACATAAATACAAAAACTTAGGTAAAATTTAGTAAACTTTATATTTAGAATCTACCGTAAATTATTTTAAGTTAAACGAAATTATTCGTGCCTAAGCCATTAACCAAATCTTGCAATCTGTTTTACTAAGTGAAATAAACGAAAAAATATCGTTCTACCCACATTTTCACCTCATGATTTATAAACAGCTATAAAATATTATTGCGCCGTTTTTCTTCGCCTACGCTCTAGTGAGTAGATAGCATCTTGGGGTTCTGCACAGACCATTTACCTAAAGGTTTGTATTTTTTTTTTATTCTTTACAAGTTAGCCCTTGACTACAATCTCATCTGATGGTAAGTGATGATGCAGTCTAAGATGGAAGCGGACTAACTTGTTAGGAGGAAGATGAAAATCCACACCCCTTTCGGTTTCTTCACGGCGTCGTACCGGAACGCTAAATCGCTTGGCGGTACGTCTTTGCCGGTAGGGTGGTAACTAG
Organism: Bicyclus anynana; assembly: GCF_947172395.1. Taxonomy (NCBI): domain Eukaryota; kingdom Metazoa; phylum Arthropoda; class Insecta; order Lepidoptera; family Nymphalidae; genus Bicyclus; species Bicyclus anynana. The sequence continues at coordinate 11,178,815 of NC_069101.1, forward strand.
CTACGGCCGAAGCTTCTCACCAGACAGACCTGGTCAAATTAAGAAAATCTCAATCTGCCCAGCCGGGGATCGAACCCAGGACCACCGCGCATACCACTGCGCCACGGAGGCCGTAAATTGTATTTGAGGTTAACGTTATAATGATTTAGTATACAAATAGTATACTATCGTACGGATATGACCTCTACATTCGATTCGAAAGGTGTAGGTTCGAATCCAGTCCGGGCATGCACCTCCAACTTTACAATTATGTGCATTTTAATAAATTAAATATCACGTGTCTCAAACGGTGAAGGAAAACATCGTGAGGAAACCTGCTTATCTGAGAATTTTCTTAAATCTCTACGTATGTAAAGTCTCCCAATCCGCATTGGGCCAACGTAGTGGACTAAGGCCTAACCCCTCTCATTTTCAGAGGAGACTCGTGCTCAATAATGAGCAAAGTATGGGTTGATGATGATGACTGTCGTACAAACTGCGCCCTGCGTAATCTGCGTAGATCTCGTGTTTGTGGTAATTTAAGGAATATTCGCCATAAACTTTTTTAAATATGACCAATATTTCTGTCTCCTCCCAATTAGGCGGGAAAGACGTGAACGTGTTAAGAGTGTGTGAGTGAACGTCTCGCGAAGCTGAGGTGGCAATGGGCGGGGCACATTGTTGAAAAGCCGACGGACTAAGGGGTTCCAAGGTGCTGGAATGGCGACCCCGCACTAGAAAGTGCAATGGTTGGTCAGACCAGGTGGACTGTCGACATCGCTGGAATTATACTCGTATATACTGAGCATGTTTTCTACAGTAGTACAGTAGTAGAAAAGTCCAGAATGCAAATATTGACTTTGGACTTTCGATACAGAAAAACTTAAATAGTAACAAGTAAAGTTTCTGAAGCCGTGATAGCCCAGTGGATATGACCTCTGCCTCCGATTCCGGAGGGTGTGGGTTCGAATCCGGTCCGGGGCATGCACCTCCAACTTTTCAGTTGTGTGCATTTTAAGAAATTAAATATCACGTGTCTCAATCGGTGAAGGAAAACATCGTGAGGAAACCTGCAAACCAGAGAATTTTCTTAATTCTCTGCGTGTGTGAAGTCTACCAATCCGCATTGGGCCAGCGTGGTGGACTATTGGCCTAACCCCTCTCATTCTGAGATAAGACTCGAGCTCAGCAGTGAGCCGTTATGGGTTGATAACGAACGACGACGACGAAGAGTTTCCATGAAGTTATGTTACCAAGGACACGATTTCCCATAATTATTAACTCGAAAAATGTGATAAAATTACACTTAATACTTGAGGGTCGGAAATACTATAACTTTCCTCTTAAAACCACTATAATCCAAACTTCATACTACAGTCCGTTTCATGTAGGATAGTGCGGGTGACAGTTCGTCTCACTCTTGATTGTTTACCGCGATTTTCGATAAAAGTACGTAATAAGAACATCATACAGGCGACTGTCATTTTACCCATGCTATCTGAAAAAACACTTCAGATACATATTTATCTATAGCAAAAATATGAAATGATGTACTTACAGATTGTATTAAACGACGAAGGTCTAACCGTTGCAAGCTGTTACTGTATCTACGTGCATACTACGAATATGCTACGCAGTTATTATATTCAGGCACGACACGTGTAGACTTAAATAAAATCTTTGAATTATGCTTTCAGGAACATACTGCAAATAACTGACGTGATTTGTCATCGCGTGTGTAAAATGTTGTATTATGAATACAAAACACATATTTTAGTATTCGTACAGCTTTTTGTATTAGGTCTCTTCCGGGGTAGTATACTTCGCCATGCTTATTTCCTTCGCCAAGCACTGGTGTTCCAGTCTGAAGGGTATGGTTATTAGTGCAATTACATACATAAACATCGTGAGGAAACCTGCATATCTGAGAATTTTCTCAACTTTCTTCGTGTGTGAAGTCTGCCAATCCGCATTGAGCCAGCGTGGTAATCTATTAGCCTTACCCCTCTCTTCCTGCGAGGAGACTCGTGCTCAATATTGAGCCAAATATGGGTTGTGAATGATGATGATAATTGTGTACCGAAATGTAAGTGCCTTTTCTATAACTTACAGTACCTATGTACTGTATGTGAGAGCCGTGACAGCCCAGTGGACCTCTGGCTCCGATTCCGGAGAGCGTAGGTTCTAATCCGGTTCGGGGCATGCACCTCCAACTTTTCAGTTGTGTGCATTTTAAGAAATTAAAAATCACGTGCCTCAAACGTTGAAGGAAAACATCGTGAGGAAACCTGCATACCAGAGAATTTTCATAATTCCATGCGTGTGTGAATTCTGCCAATCGGCATTGGGCCAGCGTGGTGGACTAATGGCCTAACCCCTCTCATTCTGAGAGGATACTCGAGCTTAACAGTGAACCGAATATGGGCTGATAATGATGATGACATATGTACTTATTAATTTCGATACCCAGTCTATTAGTATAATGACTATTCTATTATTATAAAGACCATGCCTAATTACCACCTTAACAATTAAAACGTGGAATTTATTACATCTTTATGTACATGTATATTTTTATTTATTTATTTAAGCCTTTACAATCTAAATTACATAATATTTATTACAGTTAAATTTATTACAGTTAAATTTCATCCCACTGCTGGGCAAAGGCCTCCCCCTTCCTCTTCCATTGTGTCCTGCTGATTTGCTGATCGGGTCCAGTATGTCCCTTCAAAGGCAATCAGATCGTCTTTCCATCTACTAATTGGTCTGCCTCTTTTTCTTTTTTCCTCCCTTGGGCACCACGATGTTGTTATGCTACTCCAATCGTCATTTAATTTTCTTGTACATATATATACGTATTGTACATGTATATACTTACATAAAATAAACTTTCCAGTTTTGTTCTAATAATAACAATAACTCATCACAGAAACTAAAGTATTTCAGCCTGCTAATTACGGCTACAAAAGTTTAGTATTGGATTAACTTTGCGGACTTTTATTAAGAAAACAGTCGAAAGTGTGTCAAGCAAAAGTAAATCTTATTACATCGACCAAAAGATTGAAATTCGATCGCATTTTCTTTGTTAATACAATATGAGAAATATAAATAGAAATACTTTCATCCAATTACTTGGTCTGACAATTTCGTAATCCCGTTTATTGCGGTGTCATTTGTTACCTAGGTACAAATTATACAAACAAAAGGTGAAAAAGGATTCGAAACTGTAAGTCCTAAACGTAAATCTAAAATCCATATCCATCATCATCATCAAATCAGCTGATGGACCTCCACTGCAGGACATAAATCTTTTTGTAGGGAACTCCAAACATCACGATCCTGAGCCACCTTTATCCAGCGAATACCTACGACTCGCTTGATGACGTCAGGCAGGAGGTTAACCAATACTACGCCTTCTAGTAAGGGGTCACCATTCCAGCACCTTGGGATGTCTTTTGGCTCTTTGAAGTACGTGCCCCGCCCTTTGCCGATTTCAGCTTCACGACTCGTTGGTGTTACCATATCCATACTAATATTATAATGCGAAAGTACTCGTAAGTTCGCCTGTCTGTCGTCTTTTTACGGCTAAACCACTGGACCGATTTAGATGAAATTTGGTATAGAGATAAATTGGACGACGAAAAACATGGTTTCTGCGTGATTTGTAAAAAAACTGAGTCTCATTTTGGTACTTGTCAACTAGCATAGTACGTCAAAGATAGATAATATTTTTCTTGTAAGAAAAATCCCAATAACCTATTGTTTCTTTTTGTTGGCCTGACCCGGGATTCGAACCCTGGACCTCGCTGTCCGTAGCTGAACCAGCTAACCACGGGACCAACGAGGTAGTTTACGCTGTATACGCTTATTGAAGTCTTGAAAGACTGCAAACAGTAGCTATCTACTGTTAGCGGTCTTTCAAGACTTCAATGTAACATGCTAAATGAAAGCTGGTTCAACATTTAATTAACAATAGAATTTAAAAGTTCCGTTGCTTTAAAGGTAATTAATTACTTTCAATTAAGAATACAGAATGAGCCGTTAATCTAAATTCTTCTGAAAACACTTAAGCAGTGAGTTAAATCAATTATTGCTTTTAGTTTAATGAACGCCAGCGAAAATAGAATAGCTGAAGCTTTAATTTGCTTTTCAATTAAACTTGTAAATGGTTGTAATATCTTGTACTTACAAGGTATCTTACGTATAAAACGTAGAATACATTTTATATCTTGATAAAACAAGGCGGCCTTGTTACCGTAAGTAACTTACCTATGGTAGAAGCAGGAGCTAAAAGAGTTTCAGCCCTTATACAAAAAGGCATGTCTGGCTAGTACAGACTCTTATACTATAAATGAATATGCAATTTCGAAAATTTAAAATGTCCAGGAATTAAAAAAAAATATTGTTTTCTAAAAGTAACTAGTGTATAATTTCTAAAAGTAACATTGTTACATTTCGAATATAGCCTTCGAAAATTACTAAATATATAGAATTGAGATACCTCCTCCTTTTTTTGAAATCGGTTAAAACTCAAAGGTGACTGACATAGTGATTTATCAACGCTCAGCCCAAACCACTGGACGGATCGGGCTAAAATTTGGCATACAGGTAGAAGTTATGACGTAGACATCCGCTAAGAAAGGATTTTGATCAATTCTACCCATATGGGAATAAAATAGGGGATGAAAGTTTGTATGAAACTTTGTTAATTTTGCGGCGATTCGGCTGAAATTTGGAATGAAAATAGATTTTAATCTGGATTAACACATTGGTTACTTTCATCCCGGAAAAAAATATGGTTCCCGCGGGATTTGTGAAAAACTGAATTCCACGCGGACGTAGTCGCGGGCGTCCGCTAGTTATTTATTATAAAATTAACGTAATGTGTTATTACATATTTTATATTTGCGAGATGTATGTATAGAATATCCGACCATTTTCGAAATTGCATATTAAAATATATTTAGATCTATAAATAGGTAATGGACGATTAAGGTTCACGAACCAAAAGTTCAGTTGAATTGAATTAATCTAAGTTTACTTAGGTGTACTACGCAAACTCAGATTAATCTTACAGCAATCAACTTAATCCTCAATTTGCGTTAAATCTCAGGAGCCCGTTACTATATCTAATCGTATTAATCCGGTAAACGATCTTATTAGCGAGCCTTTGATACTAAAATAGAATTAAATAGGCTTTAGAAAGCCCATCACTATGATGTCTAAGCCACTAACTTAACGCTCGACTGAGGCCTTCTAAACAACGTTATACAAGCAAGCGTCATTTCTAGTTAAGTTTTCCTTTTTATAATATACATTTGTTTAGTTTTTCTCTTATTAATATAAATTTAAATCTTCTATTCCGTCGTTAATTAATAACTACTTAGGTTAATTCAATTCATGAACTACGTTAAATCAATAAATACGTTGGTTTAACCCTTTTTCGCTAGGTTAAGCTTAGCATCAAGCAGGCTTTATTTTACTATTTTATTTTATTTTATGTTTCATCAACTTGTACTACTTCCTGAATTCTTCGCCAGTAGATTTGACACATTCATTGCTAGACAGTTGATGCAATAAACATAGTCATAATCAGCCTCTTTTTGATTACCCACTGCAAAGCAAGATTTCTTAGCTTATGGGAGATGTCCTTACCATAGGCCAACCGAGTAAGATTGACGGGTTTAGGGTGAAAATGACTGAATCAATCTATAATCATCAAATGTTACGAGTTCCACGAGTAAGGATGGTATTAAGATTCATTATTATAAAATGTAGGTATTTGTACGAAGTTATTGCAACAGTGATGGATATGAGGGTATTTGTTGACTTGAGTTCAGTTTTCTTGTTAAACAACGTGAACACCGTCACGCTGCTATTTGCGTTAGTGATTTTGTGCAATAATGTTTATAAATTGTTAAGTGTGGTCATGGAGAACATGTCGGGCAGAGGAGACAGTGTGACAGGACAGGGGAGGCATTTTAAAGGGTTCTCTTAAACCTGCACCCCAGGTCACAAGTCCTGGGACCTGCTCGAGGTGTTTCCTCTGCCACAAAATAATGGTACAATCACTATCGCTGATACCCGTCACGTCATACAATGTAACAGACTGATAATGTCCGGTACCGAGAATAACATGCTCTATGAGGCAGCCTCAACTACCCAGCAACGGACTGCTACGGGAACTTTTTTGATGAAAGATAAACCCAATAATAAACTTTGATTAGACGGCCGCGTGGAGCAGTGGGTAGTGACCCTGCTCTCTGAATCCACGGCCGTGGGTTTTATTCTCACAACTGGAAAGTAATTGTGTAATGAGCATGGGTTTTTTCTAATGTCTGTGTGTAAATATATAAGTATTTATATGTAGTATATAAATGTATATGAATATTACAATATCAACTATCTTAGTACCCATAATACAAGCTACTCTGTATGCTTACTTTGGGGCTAGATAGTGATGTGTATTGTTTAAGCAATGTAAAAAGTGTATTGTTTAAGTATATTTATTTAATTTTATCCTCATAGCCTGATCCAGTAATCGAATTTGGGATAACATGATCTATAAGCGAACAGTTTAACAATTAAACCAATTAGATATAAAGTAGTAAGTACTCGTATATGTTTACAAAGTTCCCGTACTATAAAGTAAGGCATCGCAGCTTTGAGGTTGCTTTTAAAAGCTTTGTTGGTTGTAAAATAAAAGCTAACTTCATTCGCTTTAACCATTAACTTTGTCAGAGTAATAAAGGTTACTAAGTTACAAATAACTTTTCACAACATAAAGATAATATTTTAATATAAAGCGTTTTAATTTAAACTAACTACAAATTATTCAAGATTCTGTGTCATATTCTGTAAGAAAAAAATGCATATAGTCTATACTAATAATAAGAGGTAAGGTTTGTGTTATTGCGACCAACACACTATCAGTTTTATCGGACGTCAGGCCTTTAGCGCTGCAGGCATATAAGTTTACTTGATCGTCAGTGGCTGACATAAGCGCACGATTTGCATGCATCTAGACCAGAGTTTCCCAAACTTATTTGATATTGATTTTCTGTATCCTACAACTTACACAAATTTATAAAAATATATAATATTTTTTTTACTTCATAGTTACTTTTAAAATAATGTATATGTTTTGATATTATAACATAATATGATGTAAAAAAATTACTATCAGTGTATGTGTTATGATCCACTATCGTGGAAACCATTTTCATTTAATGGACCCCCAAATTTTTTTTCGCTGACATAGACCCCTTGCAGTTTGTCATAGATCCCTGGGGGTCGATATAGACCACTTTAGAAATCACTGATCTAGACTCTAGGTTCCATTTACTTGTTAATACATTCTGAAATATCTTTGAAACTATTGTGCGAAATAGATATCCGTCGGTTCGAGTCGAGATTCGTAATCAAGTTCCATAAAGCTCCTTTCATCGTAACTGGATTTACATAGCCATTTTGGTCACCGAAATTTCCTTTGATACGGTCTCCAATCGAAAATACTGCCTTGATATTCGACTAACTCTGTTGAATCTGACGTACACTAGTCTGAATATCGACTAACTAAACTATACAATCGAGTCTCATCTTAATATTAGCTATAGAGTTATTTTGTTTTTTTAGGGTTCGGTGCCCTCATGTTACTTTGTTGTCCGTCTGTCTTTATGTATGTCTGTCTAGCTGTCATGATTATTCTTCTTCTATATTATTTTTTACTTACACATTACACACATCACCTCTTTATCTCCTAGTAAGCGTATAGCCCAGTGGATAGCCCAGTGGATATGACCTCTGCCTCCGATTTTGGGGGGTGTGGGTTCGAATCCGGTCCGGGGCATGCACCTCCAACTTTTCAGTTGTGTGCATTTTAAGAAATTAAATATCACGTGTCTCAATCGGTGAAGGAAAACATCGTGAGGAAACCTGCACACCAGAGAATTTCTTAATTCTCTGCGTGTGTGAAGTCTGCTAATCCGCATTGGGCCAGCGTGGTGGACTATTGGCCTAACCCCTCTCATTCTGAGAGGAGACTCGAGCTCAGCAGTGAGCCGTATATGGGTTGATAACGAACGAACGACGAAGCGTATAGACCTGTGTTATTGGTACTAAAATATATTTATTCTACACTGTTTTTTGTTTGTTATTTTTTATTTAATATTGTATATGTAATAATAACCAGTTCACAGTAAAACCAACTGTGGTTTGTGTTGCATTATGGTTAGGATTAATTAAAAATGTGTTTTGTAAATTAATAAATAAATATAAATAAACATACTTAATAAAAATACTCATATCACACTAATAATATAAATGCGAAAGTTTGTGTGTATGTTTGTTCCTCCTTTATGCTGCGGCTAATAAAGCGATTTGGCTGAAATTTGGAATGGAAACTCTCGATTAACATACAGGCTATATTTCATCCCAGAATATTCCATGGTTCCTGCGGGATTTGTGAAAAACTGGAAAAATTTTTGAAAACGCGGCCGAAGTCCTGGATGTCCGCTATTAGTGTATAAATACACCATCACACTGGAAAACACTCATGCTCATGACACAGATATTTTTTAATTGTGGTAATCGAACCCGCGGCCGTGGGTGCAGAAAAGTCGCTACTCACTGCGCCACACGGCCTTCAATTCGACGTTTTTTTACTCTTTACAAGTTAGCCCCTGACTACAATCTCACCTGATGGTAAGTGATGATACAATCTAAGATGGAAGCAGGCTAACTTGTTAGGAGGATGATGAAAATCCGTACCTAGCTACGACCGAAGCCTCCCACCAGCCAAAAGCAGGTTTTCTAACTTCGTAAAACATTTCGTTAAAACGTCAAAATTGAGTTTCCTAAACGTTTGCGTCCACATATCCGAATCATACGTATCGGTCGCATTGTATCAAAACGGATTTTTAATTTTATGGTAGATAAAATCCGTTAGATGCGATCCGTACGCATTAGTGGACGTACTTGTATACAAAGAATATTAAATAGTTTGATGCAATACGTCCTAAACGTACCTACGATGCGGATCTGTGGACGCTTGCCGTAACTCGACATAGGTACTACGCTCAAACCAATTACAGAAGGACCTGTATCGCACTCATAGTCACAAACAAAATTGTCTGTCATTTTCTGAGGAAAACGAGCTTAGATTTTGTATATATCTTATAGTAAACTAAAAGTTTTTGCCCGTTTTTTACTCAATTCAATTACACAAAAAGGTATTTTTACTGAGCTCTTTAACGACGAACACGATCACAACTATTTAACATCGATTCTATAGAGACAGTTTTTATAATCGCATTAGATCGTTGATCATATACTTTGACAGAAAAGTAACGTCTAAGAGGCAGGTCCTATATAATAATTGGTCTGTGGTACTACGTCACTACCGGAGTAGTTTGGAAATAGCCAGAAATAGAGAGGCCATCATATCGACTTGATGGCATACGAAATGAAGTTATGGTAACCAAAATGTGAACGTATATTCTGTTGTTACGTACCTAAGGGCACTTTGGTTTCATGAATTTCGAATACTGTTCTGACATAGCAAATGCTTTAAAGATTTTGATTTTGCTTTTCAAATACAAAGTCCTAGGTTCGCTCCTCATATCTTTTTTATTAAGTAAGAGCTTTTTCCTTCCAACTAACACACACATCCATCTCAACATACGCATTTCTTTCACATGCATTTTTCTACTACCTGTCCTTTCACCGCCCAACATTAAAATGACGGGAGCAGTTGATGGCCACCGTGGCGTAGTGGTATGCGCGGTGGATTTACAAGACGGAGGTCCTGGGTTCGATCCCCGGCTGGGCCGATTGAGGATTTCTTAATTGGTCTAGGTCTGGCTGTTAGGAGGCTTCGGCCGTGGCTAGTTACCACCCTACCGACAAAGACGTACTGGCAAGCGATTTAGCGTTCCGGTACGATGTCGTGTAGAAACAGAAAGGAGTTTGGATTTCTTCCTACTCCTAACAAGTTAACCCGTTTCTATCTTAGATTGTATCATCACTTACCATCATGTGAGATTGTAGTCAAGAGCTAACTTGTAGAGAATAAAAAAAAAGTTGTATGAAGTTGAATGAGGTCTATTTCCAACGCCCAAAATTGAATATTTAGCACTGCTCAATAAAAAAGCGTTCTTAAAAAACGCTGTCGTGTGATTATACTTGGGATATTTATTATAATTGAACGCTTTTTAACGTCCGTTAAATCCATTAAACTCGGGCTAAGAAAATACCGTGTTTCAGACGTAATAGGTAAGACTATTAGCGTGCATTTCATAGATGTAAACATCTCTGCCTATCCTTAACTTATAACGAGTCTCTATTAAACAAGGAGGACGTGATAGCCCAGTAAATAGGACCTCTGCCTCCGATTCCGGCGGGTATGGGTTCGAATCCGGGGCATGCACCTCCAACTTTTCAGTTGTGTGCATTTTAAGAAATTAAATATCACGTGTCTCAAACAGTGAAGGAAAAACATCGTGAGGAAACCTGCATACCAGAGAATTTTCTTAATTCTCTGCGTGTGTGAAGTCTGCCAATTTGCATTGGGCCAGCGTGGTGGACTATTAGCCTGACCCCTCTCATTTTGAGAGGAGACTCGAGCTCAGCAGTGAGCTGAATATGGGTTGATGATGATGATTATAAAAGGATTTTTTTAATTTTGTACTAGTGGACGCCCGCGACTTCGTATGCCCTTTGACCTCCTTAACCCTGCCTTGCTGGAATAACCTCTCAAGGACCTCTACTAACTATAAACTATAACTTCCCTACCTTCATCTTTGTGCGTGAAGAGATTTTCGAGGTTACGTAATGAGCCTTTCGCTTTTATAAATTTAAATGTTTAACTTACCTGTTTAAAATGCCTACCCTAGTAAAGACCATGTGAACGCCACTGAGTACGACTGTAGTCCAACGTGCGGAAACACGGCCAGATAGAGAGAGAGACCAGACCACAATATAATCTTCCAGATTTTATTCTGAACCCTAACCTATAATTAATATTTTAATATTTTTAGTAATTTAAATCTAACTCAGCTTAATTTATAAATCATAAAAAAAGTACGAAATATAATGTAATTAAAAAAAAATATATAACCCCTAAAGAGGTGGAATAGGGCTTGAAATTGATTTCCACGCGGACGAAGTCACGGGCGTCCGCTAGTCTCAAACAAAACGATAGTTTAATCGGCAATAGCGCAACAGTACTTTCATATTTTTAAGTCGGTATTGTAGGAGTTATCATGTACCTATTAGAACAATGTTGCAAGGTGATATTAAAGAAGGTGATACTGGAATGTGACCTTTACACTGCAGATAAGGGCGGACGAAGCGATAACTTAGCCGGTGCAATAACAAATTAGTGATGTACTCACAAAAGAAATGAGACCTTTCTTTATAAGTGTAGGCGTTGCTTGAACGTTTATTCAGTTATGTATAGGGTAATTAATTTCTTTCCTTGAAGTCTGTAGTGTAGGCGTTGGTCACTGTTATCTATTCATTGACAAAATGACGTCAGATCGCCTCCTTTGCGATTGTGCTTTCCTTAAAGTCAAAGTCAAAGTCAAAATTCATTTATTTCAAATAGGCTTATTTTTTTCTTTTTTTTTATTCTTTACAAGTTAGCCCTTGACTACAATCTCACCTAATGGTAAGTGATGATGCAGTCTAAGATGGAAGCGGGCTAACTTGTTAGGAGGAGGATGAAAATCCACACCCCTTTCGGTTTCTACACGACTTCGTACCGGAACGCCAAATTGCTTGGCGGTACGTCTTTGTCGGTCACCACCAGCCAGACCTGGACCAAACCTCAATCGGCCCAGTCGGGGATCGAACCCAGGACCTCTGTCTTGTAAATCCACCGCGCTTTCCACTGCGTCACGAAGGCCGTCAAAGTTTTACATCATAATTATACTTTTTCTTAAAGTTTACAATTCTTACGGACTTATCACAGGGCCTCGACAAACAATAATTTAAACCTTTGACATCACTAATAAACTTTTAAGTTCAATGAACGATTTGGCAATGGAAACTTATTTTTATTACATACAGTGATTTATTTTTAATAAATTACTGTCATTTACGTAATTGGATATATGCCTTATTGGACTGTTATCTGAAATATCCAGGTTCTAACTTTTAAAAGAAAGAATAGGTTCTAATTTGGAATAGAAAATTGTCCTAAATTTAAGGATACGGATTCTATTAAAAATTCTGTTTTAATAAAAAACATATAGAAAAGAGGATTCTTATTTCATTTAAGTATGCTGTCTACTAGTAAACTACGAAAACCACAAAGATTTCGTGAAATATTACAGTGCTAAAAGGTAAAACTTGTAGAAAATGCCTCAAGACAATACGTTGCGCCTTTGTAATATTTTTCTTTTGTACAATAAAGACAAAAACCATGTTTTCCCTACTGTAGTATAAAGGTAAAGGCACACTAATATATAATATCTAGAGGAATAACAAGTTTCCATGTTGTATACTCGTACTTGTTCTCTAATAACAATGCAAAACAGCCTGCTTATAAACACGTCAAGTTTAATCAACTTAACTTAAAATTAAGTGAATAATAGCCTGCAGGTTTGTCTATTGGTAGTAACTAGTGAGTTAGCCCTCATTCGCAATAGCTTTCAAATACAACTGTAATGTATTGTAGGTAGTTCAATAATAAATGTATGCAAGCAACTCAATAAAGTCAGTCTGAGTTCAACCGCCATTGTGTTTTACTTAACAATTACAAGTGGCGCAGTCTATTGGAAATATCGTCGAAAATACTGATTATGTCGTGTGGTAAATTAAATAAAAGTGATTTTTATGATGTAGTGGAGTCGGATTCACATGTACGACTTGTGGAACAATGTATTTGTTTAAAAGTTGGTGCGTTGCGAGCAGCCACGTTGGCGGGACAAGTCGATGACATGACATACTTATGTGGTCGCGACTCGAGTTTATCAAAGCATTTTGAATGCATTACATACTACAAACACAAAGTCTCTCGGCATCGGCAGTACAGATTTCGACAGCGGCGACGGGTAAAGATGTATAAAGACTTAAGTTCAGGCCCTGTCGCGGAATCTACGCGAAACAACAAGATGGCGGTGGAGCTGGCGTGTGTTAGTACCTGTGGAACGCCGGGCTCATCTGACTCAAGACTCAGGCAAGTGGAATACTGTCTGCATCGCGGGGCAGCTGCAGTTGTATCTGCGGGCAACGCGCGAGTGCGGAAGTCCACTTGCAGGACATGTTACATAGGACTCGGGCAGGGCGAAGAGGGACTGAATCGCGCGGCAGCTGTGGTAGGCACCACGGGCAGCGTGCGATTGCAGTTGTCTGCTTGCCTGAGGTGTAACAAAAGACTCCGGCAGGGCGAAGAAGGACTGCATCGCGGCGCAGCTGTGGTGGTTACCACGGGCAAGTGTACGAGTGCAGTGCTCTGTCGAAGGTGTAATAAAGGACTCCGGCGGGGCGAAGAAGGACTGCATCGCAGTGCAGCTGTGGTAGTCACCACGGGCAAGCACGCGAGGGCAGCAGTCTGCTGGTCGGAGGTGTAACCATGAACTCCGGCAGGGCGAAGACAGACTGCATCGCAGCGCAGCTGTGGTGGTCACCACGGGCAAGCGCGCGAGGGCAGTTGTCTGCTTGTCGGAGAAGTGATGGTGCTATAGATAGTATTGCAAATGTATAAAGCGAAAAGAGTCGCTAGTGTTAAAAAGCGAAAAGAGTCGTTAATGTAAAAAGCAAAAAGTGTTTCAAATGTAAAAAGCAAAAAATGATTCAAATGTAAAAAGCGAAAAGTGTTTTAAATGTAAAAAGCGAAAAATGTAGTGAAAATAGAAAAAGTGTACCTACTATTGAGCTAATTGAAATTGAATTTAATAAATGTTTTTGTGAATTACAAGACAAGTTAGCTATGTAAAGAGATAATGATGTTGTTAAAATATTGCACCCGAAGCACCATATTATGTGTCAGTGAAACAAGTAGGTAAATAAGGAAGATCCTTACTGTTAAGGTACAGTGTTAGTAATAATTTATTTGTTTACTTGCTAATTCTAAAAACGACTGTAAGTATAAGTCTATAATACGTAATAGAGTTATACAACATATAAGGAATGCTCATTGCCTGCCTGAGAAATTATGTCAATTGAAATTAAAAATTAAATTAAATAATCATAGATAATTTAGAAATTGTGTTTAGAATTAGCAACAAGGATGACTTAATTATGAATAATTATATATTACACTGGCATGGCTGTGAGATGCTAAGCTTAATTTGTTGTGATTCTGTACCTATGAATATGATACTTATTATTGGAAAAACGATGAGAAGGTACCTATAGATAATATTACTAATGATTGGTTGCTTGGAACCGTTATCCACAGCATGAGCCAACTATCCTGTGAAGCTATTATGTGGGTTATTAAAATACTAACAAAAATAATTGGTACATGTATGTGCCTATTTGTATAGCCTCTAGCCATGTGTGCAGTATATTATTCATATCAAAGGATAATGATATTTAAAGTAGATAGATATTATAAGGTCACAGTATTTATGTGGTTTTACACAAATACTGACCTAAGTACCATATGAATCTAATCTTTCCCTGGCTCATAGCTAAGTAAACCTCAGATCCCGAACAGATAAGATACCAGATCAGATAAGTACCTACTCGTATATTATTTAGAAATCGATTGAATTGGGCTGTGTGGGATATCCATAGGGTTGAGGTACCCATAGTCGTGAAGATTGTTAGATACTTAGGTTGGTACGTTAAAAATGGGAACAAAATAGGCTACTTGGTAGGTGCACGAATAGTTTTATAATGGTTTAATGATGTATAAATGAATAGCTATTTGATGGCTTTATCAACAATATGATATGTATGATATATCAATGTAGATATATATACGTACAAAATGATTGCAATTATTCTTATAGAAAAGTCAAACGTACATGACATGTGATCTCAAATGTTAAAATATGGAGTGATATATGTGTTCACATGTTGCTAAGTATGTATACTGCATTAATAATCTATATGTACGTAGAAACATTTTATAAGTTGAAGGCATCATACCTACCTAACATTATATACTTTGGATCACTAGGTATCAACATACATAGGATATTAGGATTATGGAGAATCTTACTGGTTGTAATACTAAATATTTAAATTACTGTATAGCAGAAAACTTTCAGAATCAGGTTGCAATGGATAAATGTTATAATAGGAAAGTAATCTCTCTGTTATTATGAGGCACAGAACTTGGTCAGATGTATTTTTGGGTAGGTATATGTATGTAACTGTTTAAGTGAATAGTAAGGATATATGCCAGTACCTATGCATAGGCTGGTATGTGTAGGACTTGTGGATTGTTTGTGATAAAGAATAGGTAATAAACGTAAAAGCATAAAAAATAGTGAATTTTGTAAAGGATTAAGTACCTACCTACCTGAGAGGTATAGTATATAAACAAATGTAAATATGTTATGTATGTATATGTATAAATAAATATCAAAGGATGTCAAAGATAGTCTTTAAACATTTACAAATTAAATTTTGTATTTCAAACTGGAGGTGTCTAGTTCGTGTAAGTTATTACATAGTTTAAATGTTTGATAAATATGTTTAAAAGTAATATTCTTCATGGAAATTTATTAAATTGGTTTGTTACTGTTTGCAGTGTATCTTAGAAACATACGTGTAATCAATTTTAATGATATTTTATTAGTTTTCTTTATCAATAATAATTGGGTAGTAGATTTAGATTTGGATAGGTTTTCAATAGCTTGTACAAATACGAGTCTAGTGGCCTAGTGCAGAAATGGTACTTTTTTTTTTTGTGTGTACATTCATAGGTAACTGACCATTGATTAAACAAATAATAATAATAATAAAAAAACAATACACCTTTAAATAGGTATTCCAAGCGTGTAGATATTGAAATGTACTCAGTGGCAAGTATCAAGTAATGTGGGTACTAAATTGCTTTGGTTTTCCATTCCTAAATAATTGTGTAAACAATTAAACTTGGTACCAATAATAATAATTAGTTATATGATAAGGTATAGATTCCATTATATGGGTACTTATTTGGTGCTTAGTTATATTTGGAATATGAAATTATTCAAGAAATGGTTAAAATACCATTTACTAAGTAGTTAGCAGGTACACACATCAGTTCAATAGTAAGATACTTACCTCAGTCAGTTCGAACTCATGACATATTATCTTAAATTGATAACAAATGTATACCCGCACTTAAAATAATATTATATCCAATTGGTTAAAATTTCTGTTCTGGCTATATTTTACGTACCTATATGTCAATATATTCTAATTATAAGTTGTATGCCGATTTAAGTACCTACTAATAGCTTACATACCTTAATTTTTTTTTTCTTAGAGGGGAAGTGTAATGTATTGTAGGTAGTTCAATAATAAATGTATGCAAGCAACTCAATAAAGTCAGTCTGAGTTCAACCGCCATTGTGTTTTACTTAACAATTACAAGTTTAAGTTCACACGACAGCGTTTTTAAAACGCGACGCTTTTATTCGAGCAGTTTTGCATTATCAATCTTGGGCGTTAGAAATAGACTTTATTTTAACTTCATAGTAGGTATATTTGAATCAAAGACACCGACATAGATCAACGAGTTGCGAAGCTAAAGTGACAATGGGCGGGGCACATAGTTCGAAGAGCCGATGGACGTTGAGGTCCCAAAGTGCTGGAATGGCGACCCCGCACTAGTAAGAGAGTTGCAGGGATTCGCTGGATGCAGGCGGCTCAGTATCGTGATGTTTGGAAGTCCCTACAAAAGGCCTATGTCCTGCAGTGGACGTCCATCGGCTGATATGATGATGATGATGACTATATTTGAACACTGGTTCGTTAAAAAAACTCTCGTGCGAATGAGGGCTTATAGGATAAAAATACAAAGTTTCTTTTATACTATTTATTTTAGAATTATTAAAATTGAAACAATGTTGATTTTCCTTTCACAAAAACCAGCCATTGTTTTATTCCCGTTGAATAAAGATTGAAGCGAACCTTTTTGTTCAAAGTTTTATTTAAATTAAACTCAACACAATTAAGGGATTTTCGGCTTTAACCGGTTACAGTTTACTAGGGTTGAAAATAAATATAATTTACCGACCCATACCTCGTTACTTTCTGTTAAGTAAAGACGTATTTATTACAAAAATAATACAAGACATCTTTATTTTTCAAATTAATATGCTTTACAAGCTTAAAAGCTGTGTTTCAGTCTAATGTAGGTACCTTTAATTACTGACATTTGAGGCTTAATACCTACGCCTCAGGTGGTTTTGTTAGGCGTATCTACTGTATTGGCACTTTGTAGAGAGTAACTACTGTATTGGCACTTTGTAGAGCGTACCTACTGTATTGGTACTTTGTAGAGCGTACCTACTCTATTGGCACTTTGTAGAGCGTACCTACTGTATTGGTACTTTGTAGAGCGTACCTACTCTATTGGCACTTTGTAGAGCGTACCTACTATATTGGCACTTTGTAGATCGTACCTAATCTATTGACATTCAGTAGGGCGTACCTACTGTATTGGCACTTTGCAAGGTGTACTTACTGTATTGGCACTTTGTAGAGCGTACTTACTGTATTGGCACTTTGTAGAGCGTACTTACTGTATTGGCACTCGGTAGGGTGTACCTACTGTATTGGCACTTTGTAGAGCGTACCTACTGTATTGGCACTTTGTTGTGTGTACTTACTGTATTGGCACTTTGTAGAGCGTAACTACTGTATTGGCACTTTGTAGAGCGTACCTAATGTATTGGTACTTTGTAGAGTGTACCTGCTGTATTGGCACTTTGTAGAGCGTACTTACTGTATTGGTACTTTGTAGAGAGTACCTACTGTATTGGCACTTTGTAGAGCGTATCTATTGTATTGGCACTTTGTAGAGCGAACCTAATGTATTGGTACTTTGTAGAGCGTACCTACTATATTGGCACTCGGTAGGGCGTACCTACTGTATTGGCACTTTGTAGAGCGTTCCTACTGTATTGGCACTCGATAGGGCGTAACTACTGTATTGGCACTTTGTAGAGCGTAATTACTGTATTGGCACTCGGTAGGGCGTACCTACTGTATTGGCACTTTGTAGAGCGTACCTAGTGTATTGGCACTTTGTAGAGCGTACCTACTGTATTGGCATTTTGTAGAGCGTACCTACTGTATTGGCACTTTGTAGAGCGTACCTACTGTATTGGCACTTTGTAGAGCGTAATTACTGTATTGGCACTCGGTACGGCGTACCTACTGTATTGGCACTTTGTAGGACGTACCTACTGTATTGGCACTTTGTAGGACGTACCTACTGTATTGGCACTTTGTAGGGCGTACCTACTGTATTGGCACTTTGTAGAGCGTACGTACTGTATTGCCACTTTGTAGGGAGTACTCGTATTACCTGTTAAGTGTTGCCAGAGAATACATATTTACAAGGTGTTTATACGGCTATGGTTACGGTCGTGGCTTCGACTCCCACAGCTAGAAAATATTTGTATTTGATTAGAATGGGTGTTTTTCAGTGTCTGGGTGTGTTTATACATTGTGTAAGTATTAATAATATGTATAATTTTAATTATGAATTAATCAGCAATATTTAGTACCCTTAAGACAAGCTACGTTTCTTTGGAGCTAGATAGTCATGATGATGTGTATTGTCCATATAAATTTATTTATTATTAGCGGACACCCGCGACTTCGTCCGCCCTTAGCCCTCTTTAATCCAGCCCTTACAGTAATATCGTTATAAAAATGGAGTAACTTCTCCTGTTTTCCAAACATTTCCCTTCACTGCTCTGCTCCTTTTGATTGTATTATGAAAAGTATACTATAACCTGCCCAGGAGTGTGAAGATTAATTGTACCAAGTTCCATTAAAATCAGTCTAGTACTTTTTGTTTTTATAATGAGCATAGAGACGGACAGACTAAAATTTTACTGATTGCATTTTTGGTATCAGTATCGATCACTTATCACAACCTGATAGTTATTTTGGAAATATATTTCATGTACAGAATTGACCTCTCTACAGATTTATTAGAAGTATAGATAATTGTCTTCTCGGACCATAGTTTTTATTAGTGTATAATTCTGTGTCTCAGTGCATAATTTTGTGATAAGTTTTTATTATTTATGGATAATTATGTTATTGTTTGTGCACTTACTTTATCATACGAATCGAATACATTGTTGAATGTTTACAAAACTTGGGGGGTAAGAAAGCGTAACCTTGTTTAATTTCATTTACATTGTAGTACTACATAATAAAATTACGATTTACTGACAAAACTGCGATGCGCCTGCGACTTTGTATGCTTGCAGTTCATATTTTTTTCGGGTAACTTCATCTTTCTATAGGCTAAACCTTAATTTTATTTGTTTTATAAATACCGTGATAGCCCAGTGGATATGACCTCATCCTCCGAATCCGGAGGGTGTGGATTCGAATCCGGGGCATGCACATCCAACTTTTCAAACATGTGCATTTTAAGAAATTAAATATGTCTCAAACGGAGAAGGAAAAACATCGTGAAGCCTGCATACCAGAGGTCCTGGGTTCGATCCCCAGCTAGGCCAATCAGGTTTTCTTAATTGGTCCAGGTCTGGCTGACGGGAAGTTGCGTCGAACGTCGATTCTTTTTCTACGATCGCTAACGCTTCGAAAACTAGAAAGATGTATGTCATTTGCTGTAGACACGTCACGTGATCAAGATCTGTCAAGTTAGGCCACTTGGCTAGGGGGGGCAGTACGATGTCACGTAGAAACCGAAATGAGTGTGGATTTTTATCCTACGCCTAACAAGGTAGGCCGCTTCCATCTTAGATTGCATCATCTCTCAGGTGAGATTGCAGTCAAGGGTTAACTTGTGAAGGATAAAAAAGGGTCCAAATCCCCTATCCTATAAGGAGAGAGGTCTGGCCATGTTGTGGACTTTTAAAATATAAGCTAATGGTAATGAATAACTAAAAATAAACTTAATTCTACTGTAACTATCCACATAAAATCATCATCATCGTCATCATTATTAACCCATATGCTGACCACAAGTCACCACTCAGAATGAGAGGGGTTAGGCCAATAGTCCACCACGCTGGCCCAATGCGGATTGGCAGACTTCACACACGCAAATAATTAAGAAAATTCTCTAGTATGCAGGTTTCCTTACGATGTTTTCCATCACCGTTTGAGACACGTAATATTAAATTTTTTTAAATGCACATAACTGAAAAGTTGGAGGTGCATGCTGCTGGAGGCAGAGGTTATATCCACTGGGCTATCACTGAATCCCACATAAAATACCTTATCGACAAAATAATTATTTGTTGCATTCATTATAACAAAATTAATAAGGTCAGTTCAGGTCAGGCGGTAAGTATATAATGGGGAGGTTTGGAAGTGTGGGCACAATTTGTCAAAGACTCGGCGAGGATGAAGGCGGTCTTGTGTTTGGTGCTGGGGCTAGCGGCCCTGGCTGCGGCGCGGCCTGATGTCGACGATCACATATTAGTTGGTAAGTGACAACCATTTCCCACATACACAACATACCTAATAGCTTACTAACCAATCGCAGACGCCCCGAGGTTTCACTCGTTAGTTAGGGTAATTCCCGTTCCTGTAGGAATCATCATCATCATCATATCAGCCGATAGACGTCCACTGCAGGAAATAGTTTTCACGATCCTGAGCCGCTTTTATCCAGCGAATCCCTGCGACTCGCTTGATGTCGTCAGTCCATCTGTTTAGGGGTCGACCAACACTGCGCTTTCTAGTGCGGTTTCGCCATTCCAGCACCTTAGGATACCGACGTGCATCGGCTCTTCGAACTATGTGCCTCGTCTATTGCCACTTCAGCTTCGCGACTCGTTGAGCTGTGTCTGTGACTCTGGTTCTTCTGCGGATCTCCTCATTTCTTCTGAATACGAGGATTAATTAATATAGCCTCTCACATAAAACGTGGATTTCTTTTGGCAACGGAATTTTCAAAATCAGTTCAAGATAGTCTCGTATTGCCTTTTTAGATTCGTCGACGAAAAAACGTAAAAACGCTATTTTTATTTAGGTAGCAATAAAAATTTAACTAATTATCTTATAACTAAAAACTATAAAACTAACTCTTTCCAGATAAAGTAGACACAATGGACATTAAGCAAAAGCAGTTCTTCATACTGAAGCTTCTGAACAAAGTCGTGGGTCCATGTATGTACAAAGACATCGTAGACATCGGCAAAAACTTCAAGATCGAAGACAATATTAACTTGTACACTGTAAGTCTTATTTCAAAGTAACGAAGTTAATTTTATATATTAACTTCCTGATACATTTAAGCGTTATTTAAACATAATCGTATTACAAACGATCATTTGTTTTTATTTTACAGAAAGAAGTTGTTGTAAAGACTTTCCTCGACAATTTCAAAGTGGGTTTCTTGCCAAGAGGTGAAATATTCACTCTTCACGTCGACCGTCAACTGAAGGAGGTGGTCACCATGTTCCACATGCTGTACTACGCTAAGGACTTCACCACGTTCATCAAGACTGCGTGCTGGATGCGCCTGTACTTGAACGAAGGCATGTTCGTCTATGCTCTCACTGTGGCAGTCAGACACCGCGATGACTGCAGAGGAATCATCCTTCCACCACCCTACGAAATCTATCCGTACTATTTCGTCCGTGCCGACGTCATCCAAAAAGCATACTTACTGAAAATGAAACAAGGCCTCCTTGATACTCATCTAACCGACTTCTATGGCATCAAGAAAACTGAGAAAGGCATCTACATAATCGATGAAAACATCTTTGACCGTCGCCATTTCTTGAATGACGAAGATAGGCTGAGATACTTCACGGAAGATATTGGTCTTAACACTTACTACTACTACTTCCATGTGGACTATCCGTTCTGGATGAAAAATGACGTCACTAACAAGTACATGGTCAGGCGTTGGGAACTTACCTTCTACGTATACCAGCAGATACTTGCTAGGTACTATCTAGAGCGTCTTTCCAATGGACTTGGAGATATCATTGACCTATCGTGGCACAAGCCTATCCGTAAGGGTTACTGGCCATGGATGGTGCTTCACAACGGAGTTCAACTGCCTGTCAGGTTTAACGACCAAATGTTTGTTGACAACAAAGATATTGGTATTGTTAACTTAGTTAAAGACTATGAAAGAATCATCACTGATGCAATTGTCAAGGGATTCATAGAGGTAAGATAGTACACCAAAGTAACACATTTATTATATATGAATAAATACGAAAAAATCAATAATTTCTCTTATTACAGATCAATGGTGTAAGGATCGATTTGACCAAAGCTGCAGATATTGACGTTTTAGGAAAGCTGGTATATGGAACTATTGAAAAGACGGACTTAACGAAACTTCAAGTAGATTCTTACCGCTACCTTCTCATATTAATGAAAGCTGTTGTTGGGCTGAACACCTGGCAATGCGATAAGTATGTACAAAACATTTTTTCTAATCTAAGACTAGTAGTATAGTAGTATCTAAGAGTAGTAGTAGACTTTGTTTAACTTATAAATATTTTCTTTTTGTAATTTCAGATACTTTGTTGTGCCAACGGTATTGGACCACTACCAGACTGCTCTCCGTGATCCAGTATTCTACCAACTGCAGAAGCGTTTAGTCTACCTGTTGATTCTCTTCAAGAACCGTCTCCCAAGCTACACACGCGAGGACCTCTACTTCCCCGGAGTTAAAGTTGACAACGTTGTTGTTGATAAACTCGTCACCTATTTCGACGATTACTTCATGGACATGACTAATGCAGTAACCTTTACCGAAGATGAACTCAAGAAGACTACATCTGACATGATCTTCTTTGTACGCAAACGCCGCCTTAATCACAGACCTTTCAAAGTAACCGTTGATGTTCTTTCTGACAAAACAGTCGACTCCGTAGTACGAGTATTTTTGGGACCGAAAGAAGATCACTTGGGCCGCTTGATCGATATCAACAGAAACAGAATGAACTTCGTTGAGTTGGACAGCTTCCTTTACAAACTTACAACTGGAAAGAACACAATTGTCAGAAACTCCTATGATATGCACAATCTTGTTAAGGACCGCATAATGACTCGTGATTTATGGAAGAAGATTGACGGCATTACCGACGTGAGAGATTTATTGATCAAGGACCTCAGAAACTACCACACTGGTTTCCCAACTAGACTGCTTCTGCCTAAAGGTCGTATCGGAGGAATGAAGATGATGCTCTATGTCATTATCACTCCACTGAAGATGGTTGACAATGTAGATATTTCAATCTTGGACACGACCCGCAAGGACTTGTTTGTAGACTTCAGATCCACTGTGTTGCTTGACAAGATGCCTCTTGGTTTCCCATTCGATCGTCATATCGACACTACGAAGTTCTTCACGTCTAACATGAGATTCGTTGATGTTATAATCTTCCACAAGACCCAGGTCAGCGATATGTGGACTCGTTGGAATAAGTACGTGCTCAAGAACTACGATATGCTTGACAAGACTCCCGTGGTTAACGACAGCTACTTCATCGACGTTGATGTTAACACCAAAGTAGACAAAGATGTCAACATATTTGACCTTTAATTCACTGAAGTTAAAGACGGATTTAGCGATTTATGTATCTATATAACTTATTTATAAACAGCAATGTATGTAATCGATAAATAAACTGAATTATTTATTGCAAAAGATTATTTACTTACTAAACCATCACGCCTCTGTCGCATTTCAAAATGCGTTTATGATTTTAAAACAAGTTCTTTGAGCAATTCAGAACTAAAAAGGAATAATAAAGAATTATGCCATTAGACCTGCTATAACTTTAAATGGCGCTCATAACATAAAACACTGAGTATTTTATGTTATGAGCAGTTTATGTATTTTAATTTAGACTAGTACCTAATTGAATTTTAAACATTAGTAGAGTAGACAAAATATAAACGATATTAAAGCTTTTTTTTTATTGAGGAAGAATACAATAAGGAACTTCAACTAACTTATCCTAATAACTATACAAATCATGCCCACGTAGAATGGTGGCAAGAATATTGACAGCATTTTCGCGCTGGACAGCCAGGCAGATCCTTTGAGGCAGATTCCTGGACAGCCAGGCCAGAAAAAAAAAAACAAAATGAGCCAGCCCTTCTGTCACTAGTCGAGGCACGAGGAGGTAGCGCAGAAATATTTATGGTGGCAAGAGCCCTTTTTATTATATCATTAAGAGAGCCATGCCGAAATAGCCTGCCGCCATACCTTTGGCATAAAGCTCGCTTTTCCACATGGACATTTGTGGTCTAAGCACAATGGTGTAACCAGTCTGAGTTGAGTCAGCTCTAGGAGAGCCACACGAAAACTTTCATTATCTAATAAAGTGCCAAGATTTTTCGATGGCAAGGCATGGAGCCAATACCCAGATTCCTTTTCGGATAACGCTAGAAGCCTGGCTTTAAAGCTATATATTCAATGTAAGAAGTGGTTTTAATGATATTAAGTAACGATTTTCAACATTATGCACCTATATATTTTAAGTTTTTATATAAAACTGCCAAGTTTATTCTAAGAACCAAATTTTACGCTTAAAAAAATCAGCGCATGTCACATTAAGCTCAACTCAACAAACCTTCATCTAAAAGTTCAAGGATCTATCAAACAGCCTAAAAATATTATAACACTCGCTCTCACAAAATTAACAAGCGCCTACCAAATTATCTGTAAAATTAATTAGTCTCGAGAGTTCAGCCTCTAAATTACTTGGAGGAATGCGCTTGTTTATAAATGAGTCTACAAGAAGTTTTTATTTCAAGCAAATGTTTCATTCAGATTAAAACAAGTTAATTCAGTATAATATTAATATGAAAAGGATGTATAATCTAAGCGCTAAACCCATGTGACACTGTTGTTGTTCTATGTACTCTAGTAGTACCTTTGAGCCCACTGAAACGAAGTTATTTGAAGTTAATGCTAGTAATCTTATAAAATGTTTCATTTATTTAAGTTACATCGTACATTACACCGAAATATGGCGATTTCTCATCAGTGCGATGAGTTACGTCGGCACAACCGATCAACGATTTTAATGCTACCTGCGTTGCCACAACGCACTACGTCGCAGCACAAGAGGACGATGGAGGCACCCAATCAGTCTCAATAATACATACAATACAAATGCTTTTTATGGAGCAGTGTCCGTCGTCCTCCCCTGCTACGTCTCTCGATCTTAATTCCGTTGAAATATCGCTTGCAACAACGCAACGCTTTGGCAAGTCATCCTACTAATATTATAAACGTGAAAGTTTGTATGGATGTTTGGATGTATGTTTCGATGTTTCTTACTCTTTAACGCCGCAACTACTGAACCGATTTGGCTGAAATTTGAAATGAAAATAGATTTTACTCAGGATTAACACACAGGCTAGTTTTTATCCCGAAAAAATCCTTGGATTCACAAGAATTAAGAAAACCTTATGATTTTGATAGTATGAGTGTTTGTTACTCTTTCACGCCTCGGCTACTAAACCGAATCGCCTGAAATTTGAAGTAAAATTCATCATTATCAACCCATATTCGGCTCACTGCTGAGCTCGAGTCTCCTCTCACAATGAGAGGGGTTAGGCCAATAGTCCACCACGCTGGCACAATGCGGATTGGCAGACTTCACACACGCATAGAATTGAGAAAATTCTCTGGTATGCAGATTTCCTCACGATGTTTTTCCTTCACCGTTTGAGACACGTGATATTTAATTTCTTAAAATACACATAACTGAAAATTTGGAGGTGCATGTCCTGGAACGGATTCGAACCTACGCCCTCCGGAACCGGAGGCAGAGGTCACCATATCCACTGGGCTATCACGATTCTTATAATTACGGGTCAGTTTATGGTTTTATATTTTCTTAATTCAGGTCTGACCTGTAAGCATTGGCCGTAGCTAGTTACCACCCTAACGACAAATACGTACCGCCAAGCGATTTAGCATTCCGATACGATGCCGCATATAAATTGTCAGAGGTATGGGTAGAATAAACTTGTTCCTCTTCCAAGTAAGCCCGCTTCCATCTTAGACTGCATAGACACATCAGGTGAGATCGATGTTTTTCAACGCATGAGTTCAAAGTGTGTTTCCTCGCAAGTTTGTCATAAAACGTCGTATGACATACGCGCGTGTTGATAATTACAGCCTCTGCTTCCTTACTATAGCTCTCGCCTCGGCTGTAATTTTCAACTTCATCATTATCAACCCATATTCGGCTCACTGCTGAGCTCAAGTCTCCTCTCAGAATGAGAGGGGTTAGGCCAATAGTCCACCATGCTGGCCCAATGCGGATTGGCAGACTTCACACACGCAGAAAATTAAGAAAATTATCCTTACGATGTTTTCCTTCACCGTTTGAGACATGTGATATTTAATTTCTTAAAATGCACATAACTGAAAAGTTGGAGGTGCATGCCCCGGACCGGATTCGAACCTACGCCCTCCGATATCAGAGGCAGAGGTCATATCCACTGGGCTATCACGTCTCTCATTTTCAAATTTTCAACTTGTATTACAAGTATGATGCAACTGTTTTAAGTAATGTAGCGAGGCGCAATCTAAGATATAATAAAAATGCTCTTTGGCCCTACGTATCGATAATAAATACAATAACAACTAACATTTAAGTGAAAAGTAATTAATATAAGTATATATTTAATAAAAAACAAATGGAAAAAAGGCAAAAAGGGTTTGAAAATACCCAATTCTGAGATGGTGAAGGCGAAGTTATGTATCAAATAAACTATTTCATATTGTTTTTTTTATTCAATTTATTATCCTATTCCTACATTAGGTACCATTATTATCAGCCTATTTTAACAACCCACTACAGTGTGACGCCTCTGTCTTTATTGGAGTGGGGATATGGAGCTTAGACCCACCTTTCCTTACCTTACCTAACCACCTAACCAGCCGATAGACGTCCACTGCTGGACATAAGCCTCTTGCATGGACCTCCAAGCACAACGGTTTTGAGGCGCCAGCATCCAGCGGCTCCCTGCAACCTGCTTGATATTCTCGGTGCACCTAGGGGGGTCGACCAACACTGCGCTTTCCGGTGCGGTGTCGCCATACCAGCACCTTGGGACCCCAACGTCCATCGGCTCTTCGAACTGTGGCTACTTATGTTGAGGATAATCACCGGGACATAATGTGCTCTCTGAGGCATGGGGTTTGCACCTGCAGGCTGAGAATATTTCTGAAAATTTCTTACCAGAAATTGCTCCGTAGTATTCCAAGTCCCGACCCAGGTGTCGAAGGTCCTCATGATCTTAAGACACACAATTATTCGTAACTACTAATCATTAGACCAACGAGGCTGTTTACTGTATTATATCATTCACAAATTAAGCGAAAGTCCATGCCTAATACACAGATTAATCAATACCAGGCAGATGGAGCGCGCGGTACACGACGGTGTCGTACCCGTCACAAATACAAAATTCAAAAACGTATATATTCTGGAGTCAATACGACACGAAGTCGCATCATTAATTTACAATATTATTCAAGAAAAATGGCGTCTTTAAATATTTTTAAGTATTTTACAAACTGTTTTTTAAAACTAGAGAAATAAGATGGAGTATTTTTTTATTATTATTATATTAATTTACGTAATTGTTGTTAGTGTTAAATTTTGAAATACAAATTATGAAAAAGTTTGTAAATGCGGATGTCAAGAAGACGTGTGACTTTTGTTTTTTTTTTTTGGGTTTCGCCGACTTCAGCACGCAGTTTGTAAAGACTCACTCTGGGTACTCTGTATCTCTCTCTAATGGGACTGAGTAGAACAATATAGAACGATCCTGGATAGCCAGACATACCTCAATTTAGGAAGACTAAAATTTGTTGGCATGTGCTGCTGTCAAGTGTCTGTTATTCTTTACAAGTTAGCCCTTGACTAAAATCACACCTGATGGTAAGTGATGATGCAGTTTAAGATGGAAGCGGGCTAATTAGTTAATTAGTAATGTTAGGAGCAGGATGAAAATCTACACCCCTTTCGGTTTCTACACGACATCGTACCGGAACGCTAAGCCTCCCACCAGCCAGACCTGGACCAATTAAGAAAACCTCAATCGGCCCAGCCGGGGATCGAACCCAGGACCTCCGTCTTGTAAATCCACCGCGCATACCACTGCGCCACGGAGGCCGTCAAATAATTAAAGGCCGTTAAATATAATTATTAGATTTAACAAGTTTTAGATATAATTAGCGGATCCGGTCAAGCATCGCTTTGACATATGTGCACTTCTTCCCAAACCTACCCCTACCCTACCCTACCCCTTGACTCTTAAACGTTTGTATGGGAAATAGAAAGGGTGTTTTATGGTTTTTAACCAAAAAGAGAGAACGACTGACCTAACGACAAGTAGTATCTTTATTTAAAATTGCATGCAGAAACATCAATGAATAGATGTCAAAGCCTAGTAACAACATTTAATTTTGTTACAAGTAGTTACTTATAACTGATAATAATTTATTGCCTAGATAAAACGTTGTTATTCATCTTATTTGTTTATATGCAAGTGTAAACTTTCACCGATTTCGCGATAACACTTCACCTAAAACAATAAGAATAACAAACAACATTTTGTCATTGTAACAAAGTAAGGATTTGAATTAATTCGGGTCAAAGCGGTCAGGGATGATTTAGTATAAATTGGTGTGGAAATGGTGAGAGAGTCACAGTTAGGAGCGAACTGTGGACGATGAAGGCAATACTGTGTGTGGTGCTGGGCCTAGCGGCCTTGGCCGCTGCCCATGTGGTGTACGACGACCACACCATTGGTAAGAATTTATTACAATTATTTTTCACCTATTCATATTTTTGACGACCTCCGTGGCGCAGTGCTATGTGCGGTGGATTTACAAGACGGAGGTCCTGGGTTCGATCCCCAGCTGGGCCGGTTGAGGTTTTCTTAATTGGTCCAGGCCTGGCTAGTGGGAGGCTTTGGCCGTGGCTAGTTACCACCCTATCGACAAAGACGTACCGCCAAGCGATTTAGCGTTCCGGTACGTGTCGTGTAGAAACCGAAAGGGGTGTGGATTTTCATCCTCCTCCTAACAAGTTAGCCCGATTCCATCTTAGATTGCATCATCACTTACCATCAGGTGAGATTGTAGTCAAGGGCTAACTTGTAAAGATTAAAAAAAAAACCTAGCTGAAGCAATGGACAGGCTACATACTCCAAAGAGCCGGTGGGCGTTGGGGTCCCCAGGAGCTGGAATGGCGACCCCGCACCGAAAAGCGCTGTGATGGTCGACCCTTCACTAAATGTAACACTATCCTTAGTAATTAGGAACACGACGCAAGGAGAAATCATGTAATTCGCCATCAGTCACTTAGCATCGCGCCAAACCCATCGAAAAACACCGTTGAAGACGCTGAAGCAATGGACAGGCCACATAGTCCGAAAAGCCTATGGGTCCCAAGGTGCTTGAATGGCAACCCCGCACCGGAAAGCGCAGTGTTGGTCGACCCCTCTCTAGGTGTAACACTATCCTTAGTAATTAGGAACACGACGCAAGGACAAGGATTACGAGAAATCATGTAATTCGCCATCAGTCACTTAGCATCGCGCCAAACCCTTCGAAAAACACCGTTGAAGACGCTGAAGCAATGGACAGGCCACATAGTCCGAAAAGCCTATGGGTCTCAAGGTGCTTGAATGGCAACCCCGCACCGGAAAGCGCAGTGTTGGTCGACCCCTCTCTAGGTGTAACACTATCCTTAGTAATTAGGAACACGACGCAAGGACAAGGATTACGAGAAATCATGTAATTCGCCATCAGTCACTTAGCATCGCGCCAAACCCTTCGAAAAACACCGTTGAAGACGCTGAAGCAATGGACAGGCCACATAGTCCGAAGAGCCGATGGACGTTGGGGTCCCAAGGTGCTGGAATGCCCCGCACCGGAAAGCGCAGTGTTGGTCGATCCCTCACTAGGTGGGCCGAGGATATCAAGCGGGTTGCAGAGAGCCGCTGGATACTCACGGTTTGTTTGGAAGTCCATGCAAGAGGCGTATGACCAGCAGTAGACGTCCATCGCCTGTTAATGATGTTGATGATGACGATGATGATGATTTTTGTTCACTGAAATTTGTCTTATAGAATATATAATTCTTTTAATTTTATTCCAGTTAACATGGACGTAAAGGAACGCCAAATATTTATTCTGAAGCTGCTGAATCACGTCATGGAACCTGTCGTTTACAAGGAAATCGAAGACATTGGCAAGAACTTCAAAATTGAAGACAACGTTGAACTATACACGGTATTTACGAGTACACAATGCATTACTCATATACTTAATTCTTAGCAAATTGATGTTGGAATTCCAATATCTCCATTTTTGCTGTAATTTATTATTAAACTACTTGTGAAAACCTCATGAAATATTTTCCTAGATTAGCATGCAGACAGAGAGAAAAATAAAAAGTATCACAACTAACATCTATAGTTTATTTAACAGTTTTAAGTAATTTGTGCATTTCAATTTTAAAATTACTTTTTTTTGTTTTATTAAACCTTGATTCATTTTATTTGCAGAAACAAGATTGCGTTAAAACATTCCTCACCAATCTGAAGTTTGGATTCTTGCCGCGCGGCGAAGTATTCACGCTTAATATTGAACGTCAAATGAAAGAAGTCATCACGATGTTCCACATGCTGTACTACGCCAAGGACTTTGTCACCTTCATCAAGACTGCATGCTGGATGCGTATGTACCTCAACGAGGGTATGTTCGTCTATGCCCTCACCGTCGCAGTCAGACACCGTGACGACTGCAGGGGCATCATTCTCCCACCTCCATATGAAATCTACCCTTACTACTTCGTCCGTGCCGATGTCATCCAAAGAGCTTACATGCTGAAAATGAAGAAGGGACTCATTGATCACAAGCTGTGCGACTTATATGGCATCAAGAAAACTGACAAGGACGTATTCATTATCGATGAGAACGTCTTCGACCGTCGCCACTACTTGAACGATGAAGACAGACTCAGATACTTCACAGAAGATATCGACCTCAACACCTACTACTACTACTTCCACGTTGATTATCCGTTCTGGATGAAGGATGAAGTGACCCACAAGTTTATGTTCAGACGCTGGGAGCTCACTCTATACGTATACCAACAGATCCTTGCCAGGTATTACATGGAACGTCTTTCCAACGGACTGGGTGACATCACTACATTCTCATGGCATAAGCCTATCAGAAAGGGATACTGGCCTTGGTTGATGCTACACAATGGTGTTGAATTACCAGTAAGGTTTAACAACTATGTGTTCAATGATGACAAAAACGTTGGCGTTATAAATCTTGCTCAAGATTATGAAAGAATTATCAATGAAGCTATTATCAAAGGATACGTTGAGGTAAAGAGATTTCTTAATCCTTCATATCGTATTACTATTATTGAACATTGTACTATTTTTAACATAAAAAAATTTACAGATCAATGGCCTAAGATTCGAACTTACCAAAACTGATGACGTGGAGACGCTAGGAAAGCTTATTTATGGTACCATTGACAAGCATGATATTCACAAGACTAGGTTAACGGCCTACAGATACATGCTTATTATGATGAAAGCTGTTGTTGGTCTTAACTACTTCACAAATGACAAGTAAGTTATATTTTCAGAAAGGTTAGGTTACCTGTAAAAGCCGTAAATTAATGTATTTCTCTTTTTTAAACTTTGATAATAATTATAATATTTTTATATGAAATGTTTCAGGTACTTCGTGATGCCAACAGTTCTTGACCACTACCAGACGGCTCTACGAGACCCAGTCTTCTACCAACTGCAGAAACGCTTATGTTACCTCTTCATGCTTTTCAAAATGCGCCTCCCTAGCTACACTCACGAGGATCTCTTCTTCCCTGGTGTCAAGATTGATAACATTGTTGTCGACAAACTCGTTACCTACTTCGATGATTACTTCATGGATATGACAAATGCAGTCACTCTTAACTACGATGAACTTAAAAAGACGAAATCTGACATGGTCTTCTTCGTCCGTAAACGCCGTCTTAATCACCATCCATTCAAAATCGTATTCGACGTTAACTCGGACAAGGCTGTCGACAGTGTTGTCAGGATATTCCTAGGCCCGAAGGTGGACCATCTCGGACGTTTGATTGATCTCAACAAGAACCGCGTCAACTTCGTGGAATTGGATTCCTTCCTCTACAAACTGAACACCGGCAAGAACACTATCACCAGAAACTCTTACGATATGCATAACCTCGTGCGCGACCGTGTTATGACCCGCGATCTGTGGAAGAAGGTTGACACCATCACTGACGTAAAAGATCTGTTGATCAAGGACCTCAGGAACTACCACACTGGATTCCCCACAAGGCTCCTTCTGCCCAAGGGTCACGTTGGTGGTATGAAAATGATGCTCTACATCATCGTCACACCATTGAGAATTGTTGATGGAGTTGACGTTGGAATTTTGGACACCAACCGTAAAGATCTCTTCGTTGACTTTAGATCAACTGTTCTTCTTGACAAGATGCCTCTCGGTTTCCCCTTCGATCGTCATATCGACCTCACTAAGTTCTTCACGCCGAACATGAAGTTCCTCGACGTCTTCATTTACCACAAGAAGCAAGTCTGTGACATGAAGACCCGCTGGGATCGCTACGTGCTCAAGAACTACGATATGGTCGACAGAACAACCGTGCTCGATGACTTCAAAGATGTTGACATCGAAACCACAGTTGGTGGAAAAATTAAAGACTTTTACTGAACAAACATTAAATAATAATGATCTGAGATAAAAGCATAGCATATAAAAAATAAATAAAGAATATTATGATAATTTATTTTATGTTTCATTTCGTAACTATTAAATACCTAGCAGATGCCCCGCAGTTTCATCCGCACAGTTCAAAATCCAAGTTTACCTCTTTATTACATTAGATTGGGTGAATAGTTCGTGCCTATTGCAGTGCTAAATGTTCTTTAAGGGTTCCATTTCCTTTTGAGACACGGAAACCTAAAAAATACTTTGATAGATTTATGAACCTTACATTCCATTTACATAATAAGTAACACCGCTATAGTGTTAACAAGGTCTGCCCCTGCATTCTGTAAAGTTACAACGCTCTAACATGGTTCCTTACAATGGATCTCGTTGTTAGAGTAGACCAATTTTAATTTTGCATTCCATACAAATAAAGTTCAAATTCGATTATGATTCTTTAGGATATTATTCCTTCGACGAGTGTAAAAAAGGGGATCGCACCTCTGATGGCTCCGTTACAGTATCGCTTAACTCAATAAAGTTTCCGTACTTTGGTCATTAATGGAAGTACCTTTGTTCCTACGTTTATAAAAATTAAATTGTATGTTTATTACTCTGTCAAGCAAAAAGAGCTAAACGGATTTGTATACCAATTTGCCTGACAGTTTTTAATTATAATTACACGCTATAACTTAACTTTACTTGTAACTATGTATTAAGAAAACCTTGGAATCTAAATTTGACCCATTTCCCGGTCTTTGATTAGGATGAAATTTTGCACACGCTCTGAATTCTGATGACAATACATGACTAGCTAAGAAACGTCATTACAAATCCAATATGGCAGCCTCCCCAAGATGGCGGACTGGCTGTTTGTAATCCACCCCCATGATCTATACTAATATTATAAAGCTGAAGAGTTTGTTTGTTTGATTGAACGCGCTAATCTCAGGAATTACTGGTCCGATTTAAAAAATTCTTTCAGTGTTATATAGCCCATTTATCGAGAAAGGCTATAAGCTACGCTATTTTATCCCCGTATTCCTACGGGAACGGGAACCACGCGGGTGAAACCGCGCGGCGTCTACTAGTATGGATTTAAAATGAAAGGGTTTGCTTCAGCCAGCGTCAGTAATACGAAAAAAATAGTCACGTGACTTAAATCCAATTTGTAATTTTTCGTACGTGATAAAAACGTGTTTTTTAGTTTTTTAAACTAAGTATTTAAAGTTATTTTAAAAGTATAAATGAAACTCGCTTTTTGCCGTCAGTACCTAAGTTTAGATCTTATAAATTATGCATCAGATTTTTCATGCATGCAAACAGTTCTCATCATTAGATTTATAGTACCTAATTAAAGAGGAAGGTTTTATATATTTAACATTATTTTCACGCAGGCGAAGACGACGGTATCGGTATATCTAGTAGGCATTTAATAACCTATTTATACAGACTGGACCAAAGATTTCATACTATTAGATATGTAATTAGCGCGTCAAAACTAAGGCGAACAAAGGTGGCTAATTGTCCTAATTTAATTTAATCGCATAGTAAACAACGAAAGTTATTAAACAAATACCTGTTAAACCTAAATATTGTCTACAATGTAGAGCTGTGCAATCAGGAAGTGTAAAAACTATATTTTCACTAAACTCTTGCTCAAAAACATTATCATATAACACTCCACAGCGAGGCTAAACAAGCATTTCAGCCTCTAGGAGCTAAAGCAATTTTGTTTTTTTAATTTTTGTCTGTTACGAGTACTAGCCACGTACTAGCTTACTTTGTAACGAAGGAGGTTTTATTCGTAAATAGAATCATCGTAGGTAAGGCCCTTCTTCTTCTTCTTTTAGTTATATGGCTTCGCGCGCCGAGCGATTGAGCCAGAGGTAAAGTCCTGATTAGTATTTGCTAAATTCGGATCACTTTTTGCGGTGATTTTTTACATTAGCTCTGTCAACATGAACGCCTTAAAAGTATTAAACAAGAGTCTGTGTTAGTCAGACCTACTTCATTTTACAAAGGCCAAAGGCTGGTCACTCCATGCTCCATAAGTACGGTAGCCGATTATGGTGTCACCATGGTAACTTTGTATGGTCGAAGTATGAAACGCAATTTTTTGATATTTTACTGCGAGATAAAATAAAGCATCATGTCTCCAGTCGCCAGACCCATAGCTTAAAGACAACCCTTCGCTTCGAGACCCGTTTACGTTTGATCTTAACGGAATGTATGTATTTTTTGAAAGAAATATTTTCTTATACCTGAATTGTATGATTTATAATCGTACTATGGTCTACAGCACAAAACATAGAAAGCGCTAAAGCTACAATTTTATATGATTTTCATAATACAACTTTCCGTTTGGAAGAGCAAAAAACCCTTATTAATGTATTATTAGTATGACGAAAAGCAAATTCTTTAATTATCTTGACACTTTTCTAGACAATTCGTGGTTTTGTAAATTTGTAATTTAAAAAATGGTTAATTAAAAGTAAAAAATAAATTCGTTAAATAAAATGTTTGAAAATAATAATTTGCTATAAAAAAGTGTTAACAACGCCATCTAGCACATAAAAAAGTAACTTTACTAGCGACATCTGACAATACACAGCGTTACTTTTTCAGAAACTAATTGTTTCGTCACATAGTATTTATGATATATACTAGATGGCGCTATTTAAAAAGCCTAAACCTGAGATCTGCAACAGTACAATATATTCATTCTAATAATAAGTATTAAAAAAATAAACTCTGTAATAATTTCTCGGTGATGCACGGTGAAGGAAAAACATCGTAAGGAAACCTGCATACCTACCTGAGAATTTTCTCAATTCTCTGCTTGTGTGAAGTCTGCGAATCTGCATTGGGCCAGCGAGGTGGACTGTTGGCCTAACCCCTCTCAGTCTGAGAGGAGACTCGAGTTCAGCAGTGAGCCGAATGGGTTGATAATGATGATGATGATGATATGTTTAGATGGAGATTAAGATAATAATGATATGTTTTACCTATTTAGCAACCATGGGTGCTTCTTTATGCACTTACTAAAGTAAACGGCCTCCGTGGCGCAGTGGATTTACAAGACGGAGGTCCTGGGTTCGATCCCCGGTTGGGCCGATTGAGGTTTTCTTAATTGGTCCAGGTTACCAGCTTAACGGCAAAGACGTAACTCCAAGCATTCCGGTACGATGCCGTGTAGAAACCCAAAAGAGTGTGGATTTTCATACTCCTCCTAACAAGTTAGCCCGCTGCCATCTTAGACTACATCATCACTTACCATCGTGTGAGGTTGCCGTCAAGGGCTAACATGTAAAGAATAAAAAAAAAAGTAATTTGAACATAAGCGGAGCCAAACAATTGAATTTTAATTATTAAGTTAGATAATTAACTTTCAATATTAAACCCTTTAATTAAGAAATCTTAAAGTAGATAACCTATGACTCTATCAAAATATCTATTTGTAAATAAACTTTTTAGATAGTGACATCAGTAATATGTATTAACTAGCGGATGCCCGCGACTTCGTCCGCGTGGAAATAAATGTAAACTTTCAAGACCTATTACACCACTTAAGAGGTTTAATTAAAAAAAAATTTGAATTACATTATATTTCGTATTTTTTATGATTTAAGAAAAAGAATTTAAAACTGTAACTCTAAAAATTAAGGATTTTCGATACAAACTTTCAACCCCTATTTCACCCCCTTCTTATTTTATTTTCGCAATAAAAAGTATGCTATAACTTCTCCGTATTATGCTTTTAAACCGTGCCAAGTTCCATTTGAATTCATTCATAAGTTTCAGCGTGATGCCCGAATAACAAAAAAACACGGACAGACAGACAGACAGACAAAAAATCAAAAAAGAATATATTTTTGGCTTCAGTATCGACAGTATAATGCACTGAAGAAAAATTCATGGTTCCCGAGAGATTTGTGAAAAATTAAATTTCACACGGACGAAGTCGCAGGCGTCCGATAGTAACATATATTAATACCTATAACATTATGTATTCACGTCTCAAAAAATATTTTTTTCAATCTAGTAGAACGTTAGTGAACATTTTAAGACCATTTAAGAAAAAGTATCAACTAGCCTATTGTCGAAAGTAACCTTTAGACTAAACTTCTCAGCCCGGAGTGGGCAAAATGGAAGTGTTACACTCCGTGCTTCGGAGAGCACGTTAAGGCGTCGGTCCCAGTGGATTTACAAGAGGGAGGTCCTGGGTTCGATCCCCGGCTGGGCCGATTGAGGTTTTCTTAATTGGTCCAGGTCTGGCTGGTGGGAGGCTACGACCGTGGCTAGTTACCACCCTACCCACAAAGACGTACCGCCAAGCGATTTACCGTTCCGGTACGATGTCGTCTAGAAACCGAAAGGAGTATGGATTTCATCCTACTCCTAACAAGTTAGCCCGCTTCAATCTTAGATTGCATCATCACTTACCATCAGGTGAGATTGTAGTCAAATGCTTACTTGTAGAGAATAAAAAAACAGTACCTCTAACTTTTATTACCTATAAAGTTTAATATTATCATCCTAAGCTCTCGATCTCAGCTGAGTTTCTCAACGTGGCTTGTAAATGAACATGAGTAAGACGAAGATCATGTCTAATTCTCATGTACCTATCGCTTGACCCAGCTATTGTTGAGGACTCTGCGCTAGAAATTGTTGATAATATATCTAGGACACACAGACCAGTTAGGTGGGTCCAATTTTGAGAAAGAGGCGAACCGCGAAATCCAGCAAGGCTGGGCAGTGGGCAGCGTTCGAGAAACTCCGCGACATCTTTATGTTCAAAATTCCTACAGTGCCTTAAGACGAAAGTCTTCGAACAGTGCGTGTTGTCAGTGATGACCTACGGATCCGAGACTTGGTCGCTAACTTATTAGATAACTCAAAGTCACTCAGCGGGCGATGGAGCGAGTTATGCTTTTAGGTTTTCTGCGTGATCGAATCAGAAATGAGGAGATCCGCAGACAAAGCAAAAACACTGACATAGCTCAGCGAGTCGCGAGGCTGAAGTATCAAATCATACTCTGGATAATGGATCTCCTCATTTCTGAACCTCCAAGCATAACTCGTTAATGCGCAAAATGGGCAGGCCACATAGTTTGAAAAGCCGATGGACGTTGGGGTCCCAAGGTGCAAAGCGCATTGTTGTTCGGCTTCCCTAGTAGGTGGACCGTTGTGTTTGGAAGTCCATGCAAGAGGCCTATGTCCAGCTGTGGACGTCCATCGGCTGATAATGACGATGATGATGATGCTCAAAAGCCCGTAAAGCCACATTGGCGGGTCTAAGCTCTATATCAACTCTCCAATATAAGAAGAGAGATGAGATATGGATAGATGGATAATCGGTAGGTATAAAGTACCAAGCAAAACATATTGTTATTTTTTCCAACTTAAGTAATCATGGATTATTGACCCAACAAACTTTTGTCATTTTAGTACTTATTAAGTAAACAACTAAGTAATTTAATGTAATAATTGAATCACACATAAAATAATAGGTGCATTCAACTATTTATCGGCTATATTGAAAATAAAAATGTCTGTGAACCTTTCTATCTGTATAGTATAAAATGAGAAATTTCGTTTAGATAGTTTGCATTATACAATAGAAAATGAAGGGGGTGATCGTGTTTTTAGTTTCTATATTGTGCTTACAAATTAAGGGATACCTTATAAGGGTCCCTACATCTGCTACGAATACTTTAGTCGGTAAGTTAGTTTTTTTTTTTAATATAAATAACGGACCAGGCATTTTTATTAAATGACAAGTTGTGGGCCGATTGAGATTTTCTTAATTGGTCCAGGTAGGGTGGTAGCTAGTTACCACCCTACCGGCAAAGACGTACCGCCAAGCGATTTGTAGTCGTTCCAGTACGAAATCGTGTCGTAACTGAAAGGGTTGAGAATTTTTATAGTCCTTCTAACAAGTTATTCCGCTTCCATTTTAGATTGCATCATCACTTACCACCAGATGAAATTGTAGTCAAGGGGTGACATTTTCTTTTTTTTTTTAAAGAATATTTGCCATTTAATAAGACTGTATTGAGTGGAGTGGGTACGACAATAGACCAACAGGGCGGCGATCGAATCACCGCCCGCCGGTTATGAGCCTGATCACTCTTACCGTTGAGCTATTGAGGTTCATATTCTTTTTACCCAACTTCAAAAAGACGGACGGGGCCTATTAAATAATGTAGACCAAAATCAAATCATGTTTCTAATTGTTTCATCACCTGTTATCTAATTTTTTTCTACAATTGTGGACTGGGCTTGTTTTTTTTCCTTTCAGTTTTTTTATTGCTTTTTTTTAATTTTTTGAATCTATACTAATATTATAAAGTTGAAGAGTATGTTTGTTTGTTTGTTTAATTGAACGCGCTAATCTCTAACGCGCTCTCTTAAAGCTATATATTATCCCCGTATTACTACGGGAATGAGAACCACGCAAGTAAAACCGCGCGGCTTCAGCTAGTTAAATATAAATATTCTTGCCAAGCTATATTGCTTGGCGTTTTATGTCAAGGGTAGTTTTCGGTTAAATGAAAAAAATACTTAAGTATTAATTTTTTTACAGATACTGGTGGATGGGTTCACATTCAGAAGCTTCTACTTCCGCTATTCGAAAATGTCTGCGAGGAAAGCACAGAGCCTATCATCGTCAGAAATAATGAAGAGTTTAAATTAAATCCTTCTAGTGGTGTTTATTTGGTAAATATAACTGACTGATCATAGTTTTAACTTCGTTACAGTTAATTTGTATTGTGTTGTCTAAACAGGAAATTATTTTTTGATTTTTCTTTCAAGAAATTCTTAGTAGCACCGGATCATATTATGCTTGTTTTCTCCATTTGTCTGGTTATGAAAGTAATATGACTCTTAAGACAGGACTAAAAGCTCCTGTATTTGCGTGCACACTTGTTCACTAAAATATCTTTTGGTTAGATGCCTAAAATAAAATTGACCGCTGGCCGTGACTAAAACTTGGTCTAGAAGACAATCATATTTTTATTATTCTATTTTATAATTTATATATACATATATAGTATAATTTTTCAGAATCCAGACGTTGTTGGCAATTTCCAAAACCTCAAAGCAAAAGGTTTATTGGCCAAGGGAGAAATTTTCACAGAGTTCAACCCTGACCACATGAATGAGCTGCAAGTAATTTACGAATTGTTGTACTACGCAAGAGACTTTGATACATTTTACAAAGCAGCTTGCTGGGCCCGTCAAAATGTCAACTGTGGTTTATTCATTGACGCCATATACTTGGCTATTCTTAACAGGCGTGACACAGAAAAGGTATCATTACCTCCACCCTATGAGATCTTACCAAACTATTTCGTTAGGAAGGGTTATATAGTAAAAGCATCATCTTTGATAAGAGGTGAACCAGTTTTGATGACCGACTGCGTACGAAACGAAGGAAACTCATACATTCTGAGCGTGAATTACACAAGTGACTATGACGATACTGATGACAAACTGGCCTATTTCCACGAAGACGTCGGTCTAAATTCCTATTTCTTTTTAACAAAACTCAAAACTTTACCCTGGCTTAATGACTCACAGAGAAAGACTTACGGTCTATATTTATACCACATAATGAAACAAATGATGGCAAGATACAATTTGGAGAGATATTCGAATGGATTACCAGAAGTGGATAGAATCGACTGGGATGATATAGACAAATCATCTTTCGATCCTTTACTTATTTATTCTAACGGTAATCAATTCAGTCAAAGAATGTCTGGAAGAACTGGGGACAGTGAACTATTAACAACATTAAAAAATATAGAAGATAATCTTCAAGGCGTCGTCTTACATATGGTAAATATATATTTTAAATATGATATAGATTATTTAAATATTATATTTTAAAAACTCCCTCATAATTTATTGAAGTACAAATATTTGCAGAGAGATGGTGGATACAGCAAATCTGATATCATGACCCATTTAATGGAAATTCTCGTTACAAGTGAAAGGAGTTACCTAAACATAGCTCAACAGTTCATCAATGAAGAAGGACTAGTATCGAGGTAAGATCAATTAATGTAGCATTTATATTGAGTCATATAATTAAATTAGAATTTATTTTATATCCCTTAATTACAGCACGTCACACTTTATTTCAAGGGAATATTTAAATTTTATTTGATTTTATATTTTTTTATCATCATGATGCGATAAACATATAATTTTACTGTAACTGTGTTCTTGTTTGGCATTATAAATTTAACGTGGGACATAGAATTTTCATTAAAAATAATGTTTAATTTCAATTTCAGGTATCCATCGGTTTTGGAACATTACATGACATCCGTAAGAGATCCGATGTTTTGGAAATTGAAAAAAACAATTATTGATCTGGTAGATAATGCCCTACAGGTATTGCCAAGTTACTCCAGAAATGAACTTTACTTCCCCGGCGTGGAGATACAAAATGTTGAAGTGAAAAAGATGATGACAACATTTGATAATTTCAAGTTTGACGTCACCAGTGCCCTAAAGTCGGAAGGAGAAGATACTAAATTTGAAGTAAAAATAGAGCAGCCAAGATTAAACCATAAGCCATTTTCTTTTAAAATATCTGTACTATCACATGTAGCACAAAAAGCATTGGTAAAGATATATATAGGCCCAAAAGTTATGCCCGGAGAATTAACGGAAAATAAAAATCTTTTCATGCTATTGGACAGATATGAAGTAAATCTTAAAATTGGTAGCAACATATTGTCAAGAGCTTCTAATGAAATGACAAGCCTTTCCGAAGATCTTCCGTCTCTGGAATCTCTACATAAATATGTTCTGGATGCTGAGTTTGGAATAGATGCCTTACCTCATAAATCTATTTGGTCACAAATCGGTTTCCCATCTCGATTAGTTCTTCCAAAAGGAACTAGTGAGGGTCTTCCTTTACATGTATTTGTATTTATAGCGCCGTATACTAAAGCAACTATTGGTGGTTCTAAAACTAATGTAGATTTAAATACAGACGCAATTTTTACACCTGGATATCCCTTAGACTTAAATATTGAGATCCAACAGTTGTTTAATCTCCCCAACGCCATGGTTAAAGATATAATGATTACACACAAAACTGAAAGCACTTCTTATACTAAACCCACAAACAATTACAACTCTGCATCAAATGGTAGGGTGTGGCCAACAGATGACCAAGAAACTGATGTTCCAAATGGTCCCTTGTATTTAAGTACTCGTCCCGAATTCACAAAGAAATCTTTTGATTATAAATCAAAATCCAATCAATATGGAAAGAAAACTGA
Source organism: Bicyclus anynana (assembly GCF_947172395.1). Taxonomy (NCBI): domain Eukaryota; kingdom Metazoa; phylum Arthropoda; class Insecta; order Lepidoptera; family Nymphalidae; genus Bicyclus; species Bicyclus anynana. The sequence continues at coordinate 11,221,001 of NC_069101.1, forward strand.
TTATGAAGCTAAAAGAGGTTATTATAATAAACCAAGTATTAAACCAGAAGAAAACACTGTTCAATTAGAAAAGGATGTAACTAATATTGTCACAAATAATGAAGCGTGGCCCACTAATAATAATGATTTTAATTCGGGAACTTCTTCGTATTTAAGTTCTCGACCTGAATTCACTAAAAGAACATTTGATTATAAATCAAAAACAAATCAATATGGAAAGAAGTATGATTATGCAGCTAAGCGAGTTAATTACGATAATCAGAACAAAACACCAGAAGACGTTAAAAATCATCAAGAAGACGAGAAAACTTTTAAGGAACCTGAAAAAACAGAAATTGTAAATAAAGTTTACATAGATACCGATAAAGAATACGATACAAATCGAAATTTTAATAAAGATACAACATTTCATAAGATTATATTAGATAAAGACAACGAAATTTACACCAAGGTTGAGGATGAAAAATACTTTAAAGATTTTGATAAATTTGTTGATGTCAAGACTCACAAAATACATGATAAGACTGTACCCGATACCATGGATGTTGTAAATAATATCTATATAAGTCGTGATCATGATGAAGTCCCAGAAGTTAATGACGATGAAACTATACATAATGTATTCATATTAGACAAACATCAAATTGATGATTTATTAGACATAAATTCCAATGAAATAGATAATGATGACTTCGAAAAAGTAATTGAAGTGAAAAATTTTAACGTGAAGCCACATGGATTACTAACTATGCCTAAAAGAAAAATGTCTAATATTTTTAATATTATTTTCAAACCCTTAAAAGCATTTGATTTCGATGAAAAAGTGTACGAATAAAGACACGTAGCTTTTTAAATTATGTTCATTGTTTTGTTATAATAGAGATTTATTAATAGATCGTAAGAAATTTAAATAAAATGTTTAACTGTCTATAATGTGTTTTTTTTTATTTTGAATTAAAATCTGTTAATGCTTAGTTAGGCTCCTGGTTTGCCTTAGTTAGAAACACAAATTTCTGGTGTCGATTCCTAAGTTTGGTTAAGAAGAACTGACCTTTAATTTCTTACAAAAAAAATCATTAAAAAAACATCAGCTTACTTGATGGTGTAATGCTTCACCTCTGTGCCTCGGACAGCAAGTTAAGTCCCCGGTTTCAGACATTATCAGTGTGCCTAGTGGGAGTTTTCAATGTTTTCAGACTGTTACTATCGCGTTAAAAGAAAGTTTTTATGGAATTGGAACAGTTGTACCGTAGTGCCACTAGATGGCGCTGTTTAAATTCCTTAGAAATTCGCGTTTACGTTACCGTGATCGTCACAGTTTCAAACTGCCACTAGGCCCTCTGATAGTGATCATTTAAAAGTCACATTAAGTACGCCAATCCTGTTTGGAGCAGCTTGGTGGGTCGAAACACCGTATCCCCATTCCTATAAGGAGGGAGACCTGGCCCTGTATTGGATAGTTAAATGATACTGATAATGATAGTAAGATGCTGTCTGCAGCAAAAGGGTTTTTCTTGTAACTTTATAAAAATATAAAAATTCACACATTTTTACAAATACTACAAAAGTTAAAGGATGTAATTACTATTTCCCGATATTCTATCATTATTTCTGGAACTCGTCCAAATACTTTACAACGAATGTTACGCTTTCCCTATTTTCAACGCAGAAAATTTAAAAACCATCGGTCACTAATGTGACAACCGCTAGAACACAAACAGAAATATTTTACAGTTGATTACAAGGTTTCCCTAACGTTCTTAAACCATGTTTATACCTACTAAAACTATCATCATCACCATAATCTAAATAGTCCACTGCTGGGTTCACATTCTTCAATAATATATTAGTTTTAAGCTCAAACCCACCAATCTAATCCAATGCAGGTTGGCATTATTTATAGCGATTACTTTCAGAAGCCGAGTATGACGTGAACATGCTCAAAGCACAAAGAAAATCAACTTCTTACTCCACGTTAATCTACGCTGATATTATGAACAGGTAAAGTTTATGGTAATGTAGGAGGTAATCTCCTCCAAAAGCCGTGATAGCCCAGTGGATATGACCTCTGCCTTCGATTCCGGAGCGAGTGGGTTTGAATCCGGTTTGGAACTTTTAATTTGTGTGCATTTTAAGAAATTAAATATCACGTGTCTCAAACGGTGAAGGAAATCATCGTGAGGAAACCTACATACCTGAGAATTTTCTTAATACTGTGCGTCTGCCAATCCGCATTGAGCCAACTATTGGCCAAACCGCTCTTATTCTGAGAGGAGACACAACCTCAGCAGTGAGCCGAATATGGGTTGATAACGAATCTCTGGATCTGAACCGATTTTGAAAATTCTTTTACCACTAGAAAGCCACTTTATCTGTGAGTGTTATAGGTTATATTTTATCGCCGTATTTTCACGGGAACAGGTACTACGCGGATGAAACCGCGGGGCTTCAGTACACCGATGTTTTTTTATTGTAAATTTTGTTTGACACATTTTATAGTACGTAGATATTTTAATCGTCATGTTCAACGCGCAATAAATAATATTAGCTATTGAAATAAATCATTCAACATCATAACCAGATGTAGCGGCAGATTCTTCAGCTATTTATTCCAGTCGTACAGAATCGCTAACATTAGAGATGAGTTGAGACTCATCAAACGTGCGAACATTTATTACGTTTAAAATTATTTTGTTAGACCTTATTTTATAGATATTAAAGCACAGAATCGATTATTAATATAACAGAAATTCCAAATTGTAGTATATTATGCTTAAATTCGGTAACACATATATACATCCACTTCTAGCAATTAACAGAAATAAAAATAAAGTTTAAAAACAATAACCCGACTACTTAATAAAGATGTCTAAAAAAGGACGATACAAGATCAAAAAGACTAGGTACTACTCAGTAAAAAGTAAAAAAATACATAAAAAAAATATACATTCGATACATCGAATTGTTAATCTATCTGTCTTTCGTCGGTTGAAAAAAATTTTAATAAAAAAAATACAACCGACTTCAAAACCTAAAAACGTACCCACTAAACTAAAAAGCGAAAAATAACATCATAATATGTTCTACCTGCTGATCAGTATGAAGGCGGTGCTAAGCCGGTGATGTATTAATTCAAGCCATGTGAGCATATCTTATAGATTTAGATTTTGCAGACAATGTCGTTTCATGTGGTCCTGTCAGAAATGGCTTAAATTAAGACAACACCGGCTAAGCACCGACTTCATACAGATCAGCAGGTAGAACATATTATGATGTTATTTTTCGCTTTTTAGTTTAGTGGGTACGTTTTTAGGTTTTGAAGTCGGTTGTATTTTTTTTATTAAAATTTTTATTATTTTTCAATTTTTAGTGTAAAATTTCATCTCAAACGAATACATCAGACCCCTAATGACAGTCACAACCCATCTTGGTACAAAATTCTCAGCAATACAAATTAATCAAGCCCAAGCACAAGGTAGCTACCGTAAACCGTCAAGGGGTTCCCTTCATTGACCTTGGTCTTCATCATCAGACCCCTAATAACAGACACAACTCATCTAGGTAGAAAGTTCTCAGCAATACGAATTAATCAAGACCAAACACAAGGTAGTTACTGTTAACTGTTAAGGAGTTCCCTTAATTGTCCTTGGTCTTCATCACCAAACCCCGAAATGACAGTCACAACCTATCTATGTGGAAAGTTCTCATTAAGACAAATTAATCAAGCCCAAACACAAGGTAACTGCTGTAAATCGCCAAGGAGTTCCCTCGTCTGTTTTATGACTCCATCATCAGATTGATTTTAAACCTTCATAATTTTGTATTTCTGAAAGGCACTAAATGGAAAAGTTCACGAACACACTAGACACCCATATAATTATCGAAAGTTCCCCTCAATTTCTCCAGGATTCCATCATCAGATCTTGTCAAGATGGCAATGGGACCAAATGGGGACTATACCGTTTCAAACAAAAAAAGAATTTTTGAAATCGGTCCAGGCGTCTTTGAGTAATCGGTGTACATACATAAAAAAAAAAAAAAAAAAAATACCGACCGAATTGAGAACCTCCTCCTTTTTGAAGTCGGTTAAAAAAAAAGTAGAGCCGTGGTACCTACTCTTGCTTTTGGCGTCGCCGTAGTCAGGTAAAAAAATCAGGTGCAAACTTCTATTTGTAAGTAGCTATGAGTATATCGTACTCGTAAATTCTAGAGTTAATTTAACAAATGTTGCTTTAATTAGACTGGGGAAGTCAGTCTCATTCACTATTATTAGCATTACTGAAAACAGTCGTCATTCGTTAATAATAAAGGTATCACCCTAATCTCTCCTAACCGCATTGAAAAAGCTTTGCAAATCTAAGTTCTACACTCCCTCTACTGAAAGGAAGAATGTTTCTTTTAAAAAATCAGCCCATATATTCGGCTCACTGTTGAGCATGAGTAAATATAATAATCTTCCAATAATGAGAGGGGTTAGGTCCACCATGCTGGCCAAATGCGGATTGGCAAACTTCACACACGTAGATAATTAAGAAAATTCCTTAAGTTTTCCTAAACCGAAGGTTGCCTGGAAGAAATCGCTACTTAGCGATAAGGCCTTCCGCCGCCTTTTGTATGCTGATCTCTTCCTAATTTGTTTTTATTTCACTTGTTTTTGTCTTTGTGGTGTGCAAATAAAGTATATCTATCTATCTAAAATTCTCTGGTATGCAGGTTTCTTATGTTTTTCCTTCACCGTTTGAGACACGTGATATTCAATTTCATTATGCTTATAATAGAAAAGTTAGAGGTGCTAACAAGACAAGATCATTTCCCCGATAACTGTATAGCGTTACGATCAACCGCACCTCGTTATTAATGAAATATTAATTTAAATCAAGTAATACGGAGGCCATTATTCATTAAACATCTTGTCTCATTGCCATGTCGGACACGTGTGCAGCTAACACACGTAATGCAGTAATCTACAATAAATAATTTATAATTAAACTAACAGATGTTCGTGATTTTGCTTCAGTAAGACAAACTGGTATTGATTGATAGACAAAAAGCCATAACCGCCAATATATAGCAGGTGAAGTATCAAATCAAAATTCATTTATTTCAAGTAGGCTCAATTTACAAGCACTTTTGACACGTCAGTTGACTATTTGTAAAGATTCTACCACCGGTTCGGAAGGCAGGTTCTGCTAAGAAGATACCGGCAAGAAATTCAACAGTTGCTCTTTTGAAATGAAAAAGTCATACAGTATTATAATTTACAATTGATAACAATTACAATTTCTTATAGTTTTACTTCCTGTGTGAAGGTGGAAGCTGATCCAACGGCCTCCAAGCATCTTTATCATTAAGGAACTCATCAATTTTGTATTACCCTATTTATTACTAGGTTTTACTACCCTTAAAGAATTCAAGAAAATAATCCAGAAGATATGACCTCAGCCTTCAATTTGGAGGTTCAAATCCGGTACGAGTGATGTACCTACCTTTCAATATAATATCCCGTATCTCAAACGGTGAAAGAAAAACATCGTGAAGAAACTTGCATACCCGAAAATTTTTCAAATTTTTTACGTGTGTGACTTCACAATCCGCATAGGCCCAGCGTGGTTGACTATTAGCCTAACGCCTGGTATTATTGGCTGGTGGGAGGCTTCGGCCGTGGCTAGTTACCACCCTACCGGCAAAGACGTACCGCCAAGCAATTTAGCGTTCCGGTACGATGCCGTGTAGAAACCAAAAGGGGTGTGGATTTTCATCCTCCTCCTAACAAGTTAGCCCGCTTCCATCTTAGACTGCATCATCACTTACTATCAAGTGAGATTGTAGTCAAGGGGTTAACTTGTAAAAAAAAACCCCTCTCATTCTGACAGGAGACTCGTGCTCAACAGTGAGACGAATATAAAAACTTTTAGGGAGGCTTTTTATGATAGCTGATAAAAAATATTGAAATTTATTACCCGATCAACAAAATTTCCAAAGGACACAAATTCTGTAACTATTTTCAATTTGGCATCTAAATCTCACAAATGAGTCCAGCAAGGAAAACTGCAGCTTCGGTGCCAAAATAAAGATATATTTTCCGTTTCATTGACTGAAAACTGTCTAAACTTCACGCTTGACAGCTATATATTATTAACTAGGAATTTACTGTAAATAAATACAATAATGTAGGTGTTTAGTAAGCGAAGGCTACGCGTCATTCTTAATGGCATAATAACTATGAATTATTTTTATAAATTTGATGCATTTCCACGTCTTAACATATGATAGAAAGTAATAGTTAAATTATCATAAGTTACTATTTGTAAGAAGGCTCAGAGTCACACAGCGGGCGATGGAATGTGCTATGTTAGGAGTATATCTGCGTGATCGAATCAGAAATGAGGAGATCCGCAGAAGAACCAAAGTCACCGACATAGCTCAACGAGTTGCGAAGCTGAAGTGGCAATGGGTGGGGCACATAGTTCGAAGAGTCGATGGACGTTGGGGTCCCAAAGTGCTGGAATGGCGACCCCGCACTAGTAAGCGCAGTGTTGGCCGACCCCCAACCAGGTGGACTAACGACATCAAGCGAGTCGCAGGGATTCGCTGGATGCAGGTGGCTCAGTATCGTGATGTTTAGAAGTCCTTATAAAAGACCTATGTCCTGTAGTGGACGTCCATCGGCTGATATGATGATGATAATGATGACTATTTGTAAAAAAAATATCAAAATAATTAAAATTTAATAATACAGAATATTAGCAGGATTAGCAAACTGCAGTGCCCACTGCCCTGCTGCACTGCACTTCAGCAAGGCAGTGGGCACTGCAGTTGGGCCACATCTGTCGTAGAACAGATGGCCGAGGGCAGACGTGTTCTGGAGTGAAGACCACGTACTAGCAAGCTCAGTGTAGGACGCCCTCCAGCTAGATGGTCCGACGACAACAAGAAGGTAGTGGGAAGTGGCTGGATGAGGAAGGCGGAGGATCGTGTGTGGTGGCGCGCTCTCGGAAAGACCTATGTCCAGCAGTGGACGAATACAGGCTGTTAATTAATACAGAATATTAAAATTACTTTGTCATTGAAAAAAAAATTAGAAGAGAGAAAAAAGAAAAAAATATATTATTACTAGCTATTACATAAATAGTTATATATTATTACTAGCTATTACATAAATAGTCGATGATTTTTTAGCACTTGATTCATCTGATGTTAAGTGATAATGCTTTCCAAGATAGTAGGTAGCTATGCCAATTAGATAACAGATGAAAAGCTGCAGATAAACTAGGATGTGACCTCGGCTTTCGTCTGAACGTATCTATGAATAAGTATATGCAGATACTTATTATATAAATGGAATTCTATTTTCCTTACATACTTACTTTCGTATTTTAAAATATGTTTATTTCTTATCTATATATATATATATATATAAAAGAGAGTCGTGTTTATTACTCTTACTTATAACTCAACTATATACTTTAGGGTAGGGTAGGGGTAGGGCAGGGGTAGGGCAGGGGTAGGGCAGGGGTAGGTCAGGAGTAGCGCAGGTGTAGGGCAGGGGTAGCGCAGGGGTAGGGCAGGGGTAGGGCAGGGGTAGGGCAGGGGTATGGCAGGGGTAGGGCAGGGGTAGGGCAGGGGTAGGGCAGGGGTAGGGTAGGGGTAGGGTAGAGGTAGTTGAAAGTTTACATCGAGTTTCACGCGGAAGAAGTCGCGGGCGTCCGCTAGTTACAAATAAATGTATAAAGTAAAATCTCTCATATTTTTAACCGACTTCCAAAAAGGAGGAGGTTCTACGTTCGGCTGTATGTATGTTTTTTTTTTTTTTTTTTATGTATGTCCAGCGATAATTCCGTCAATTATGGACCGATTTTAAAAGTTCTTTTTTTGTTTTGAAGGGTTTACTTCCAGGGTGGTTCCATTTTTTTCATGTCAGGATCTGATGATGGGATCCTGGAGAAATCGAGGGGAACTTTCGAAAGTTGTAGAGACGGCTAGTGCGTTTGTTAGTGTTTCCATAAGGTATTTAAAACCACTACAACTTAATGAAGGTTTGGAGTTGGTCTGATGATGGAGCCGAAACACAGACGATGGAACTTGTCAAGGATTTACAGCAGTCACCTTTTGTTTGGGCTTGATTAATTTGTATTCATGAGTACTTTCCACTTATATGGGTTGTGACTGTATTAAGGGTCTGGTGATGAAGACGAGGGACAGTGAAGAGAACTCCTCGACGGTTCACAGTAGCTACCTTGTGTTTGGACTTGATAAATTTGTATTGATGAGAACTTTCCACCTAGATGGATTGTGACTGTATTAAGGGTCTGGTGATGAAGACGAGGGACAGTGAAGAGAACTCCTCGACGGTTCACAGTAGCTACCTTGTGTTTGGACTTGATAAATTTGTATTGATGAGAACTTTCCACCTAGATGGATTGTGACTGTATTAAGGGTCTGATGATGAAGACGAGGGACAGTGAAGAGAACTCCTCGACGGTTCACAGTAGCTACCTTGTGTTTGGACTTGATAAATTTGTATTGATGAGAACTTTCCACCTAGATGGATTGTGACTGTATTAAGGGTCTGATGATGAAGACGAGGGACAGTGAAGAGAACTCCTCGACGGTTCACAGTAGCTACCTTGTGTTTGGACTTGATAAATTTGTATTGATGAGAACTTTCCACCTAGATGGATTGTGACTGTATTAAGGGTCTGGTGATGAAGACGAAGCACAGTGAAGAGAACTCCTCGACGGTTCACAGTAGCTACCTTGTGTTTGGACTTGATAATTTTGTATTGATAAGAACTTTCCACTTAGATAGGTTGTGACTGTACACACGCAGTAGGTATGCTAACACTAAAAATAAAAAAATAAAAATTTTAATAAAAAAAATTCAACCGACTTCCAACTCAAAAAATAACTTTAACTAAAAAGCAAAAAATAACATCCTACCTATGTGCTACCTTCTGATCAGTTTGAAGGCGGTGCCAAGCCAGTGATGTTTTAATTAAACACGTTTAAACTACAAAATTTCTGTGGTTCTTTCAGAAACAGCTTTAATTAAAACACGACACTGGCTTGGCACCGCCTTCAAACTGATCAGAAGGTAGCACATAGGTAGGATGTTATTTTTTGCTTTTTAGTTAAAGTTATTTTTTGAGTTGGAAGTCGGTTGAATTTTTTTTATTAAAATTTTTATACCACGTATTCGTACTTCTAAGGATCTAAGTTAGTAGAAACAGTATCATGCGCACTCATGGCCGAAATTAATCGACGTCGTATAAAGATGCGTATACGAATCATTTATTTGTCATCGTAATGTTATTTTTATAACAAAGTCAGTATGCCAAGGAAATAGAAACATTGAATGGAATTGAAAGCGATAGTCCAGCTAGGGCTGTCGCTAAAAAACTTTTAAAACTAACGTTAAATCATGAACCAAAGATTTCATTTAGTTGCATAGTAAACACCAAAAGTTATTTAAACAAATAATATTTAAATGTATTCCACAATATCAAGTTTTTTTTTTATTCTAAATAGACTTGCGCTTGACTACAATCATGCCTGGTGGAGAGCAATAATGAGGTCTAAGTTGGAGCGCGCTTGCCTAGAAAATGCCTATTCACTCTTGTCTTGAAGGTGCAAAGTTGTGTGTTCAGGAAGTGAAAAAACTATACAGAGACGAATATCTTAACAATCCATGGATTCACCGTGCGGGTGAATCGCATGGTAGAGAGAAAAACTCCGAGCAAAGTCCAGGACTTGTGATCTGGGTGTAGGGTTAAGGAATTCCTTGACTATAGATCAACACTGCCCTCCTCCGCTCGTGTTGTTCTCCCTGCTTAGCTCAAGTCATCAAATATCCTCTACTATACCATCACTGTAGTAAAAATTTCATACAAATACCTCCTTTTTCGTCATCATCATCATCACCATCGACATATCAGCCGATGGACGTCTACTGCAGGACATAGGATTTTTGTATGGAAACGATCCAAATCCAAAACATCACGATCCTGAACTGCCTGCATCCAGCGAATCAATGCAGCTCGCTTGATGTCGTCCTTTTATAACAATGTAAATATTAAATGTTAACTAAAATTTAAAAAAAAAAAAATATTACCATCCGCAAAGTGCTGGCAACCCTAAACCCAAGTAAAGGCCGCCCACAAACAGTTATATTGACGTTTGAAATCGTTATAAATAAAGCGTACCTATTTCTCCATCGCGAACATAAATCAAAGACGGTTTCAGGACGTGAAGCCACAGTAAAAAAAGTATTCCACATATTTTCTCTATTTGTAAATTGGCTTAAGACATTTTCATACTAAGCTAAAGTAAAAATAACTGTACGGAAGGTTGAAAGTTTACACTTTATGTTTTAGAATCAAAAACCTTTAATTATAACATTAAGATGTATATCGAAAGAATAAAGATGATGAATAAAGATGTTAATTTTGAGGTTCATTAAACGCATCAGCAATTAATAAAACAAATCGGACAAGTTCGAATCCAACTCGTCCACCGAGGATTTTGTACAAATCTTTAGTCGTCTTAATACTATACCTCATAAAAATAATTGATAATCTGTGTAAGCTTTTGTTTTTTATATTGAAAAGCAACTATTACGTCAGTCGTCCGTCTTCATCCGTCTGTACGTCCGTCCGACATCCACTGCAGGACATAGGCCTTTTGTAAGGACTTGCAAACATCACGATACTGAGCCACCTGCATCCAGCAAATCCTTGCAACTCGTTTGATGTCGTCATTCCACCTGGTGGGAGGTCGACCAACATTGTGCTTTCTAGTGCGGGGTCTCCATTCCAGCACCTTGGAACCCCTTCTATCGGCTCGTCAAACTATATGCCCCGCCCATTGTCATTTTAGCTTCGCGACTCGTTGGGCTATGTCGGTGGCTTTGGTTCTTCTGCGGATCTCCTCATTTCTGATTAGATTACACAGTGATACTCCGAGCATAGCTCGTTCCATACCCGCTGACCGCATCTCAACAAATATTTTTTGTATTTGGTTTATGTTAAATGGTACGTTGTTCGTTGGATATACTTTAGATTTCGCGAACGAACATATTAAACGAAACCTACTAAGAATAATTAAGCCTTACTCATAACTCTCGACCAACACTTTAAGCAGCTTTCGCCTAACTGTTGGATAAAGGGTCGGATATTGAAGGCAGTGATTCTTGAGACAGTGCGTATTGTGAGAAGGTAAGGTCTGCGTCTCTCTAGACCCTAACCACCAGTTTCTTGGGCACTTGAAATATCCCGCAATGGGAGGGCTAGTATTTTTTATATTTTTTTCTAATTTGTATTTAATTTCATTCTTAAAAATTAAAAAAAAATGAGAGTCAAAATAATAAGAGGTTTTCATTAAATTAAACTGATTCCGGTAGTAAGACACCCTTAAACTTGCATCAATGTAAACGGAAGCGAAACAACAATAAAACTTTTACAATGCAATACACGTCAGACTTATTTTTTGATTCCATTGTCTTAATTCATTGTAGATGTAGACGGGGAATCCATGTGGGCGGAGCTCACGCATCACGGTTCAACGTAGACAAAGAAGACAATAGGCAATAGGCGTGTACGATTTTGCTATTCCAAAACAATAAGCTAAACTATTTTTTCATCAATCTATATCTATACTAATATTATAAAGAGGTAAAGTTTGTGAGAGTTGTAGGGAATCTACAGAAACGATTTTGAAAACTTTATTACGGTTACAAAGCTATTTATTCACTGACTGACTAACATACAGGCTATATTTTATTCTTGTATGAACTACGCGGGTTCAACCGCGGTGCAATCTAGTATATTATAAGCAAACTGGTTACTTCTAATTTGTATCAAGTTGAGGCTGTAATTTCGTGTTCACAATACGTCAAGACTATAAGCAAATCGCTTTTCCCCATCTTTCAGAGTAATTCTCTTTCATTTATTTGGGCTATCTTAGGTGGAGGCCGGCTTAATGGAAAAAGTTACTAGTAAATTATACCTCTGACGGTTTCTAGCGGCATCGTACCGCTTAGTCACTTTGCGGTACGTCTTTGCCAGTAGAGTAGTACCCAACGAGCCACGGCCCATGACACCAGACCAGAATTTAAGAACAAAATCCTAAACTGGCCTAAGAATCGAACCCAGGACCTCTCTCTGACCAGAAATAACACTACCATCTGTGCTGAAACATTCTCTTTTTGTGGGAATACAATAGATCCTTTCTATCGGTCTATTACATCTGTGTCTACGTAGTTCACACTCATTGTGGCGCTGAGAAAACAAAAATTATAGCCGATCACCGACATTCTATATCTGCCCGCGCGCCGTATAACCCGTTGCACGCGTCAGTGGTCGCAAAGTGACGCATGCTGAAAGCAGTTTCCGAATTTTCCTGCTGATTACTAATACGAAAATTTGTCGTATTTGATGAAAAACAAATAAAAATCGCTGTAAATTTGAGGTGTGATAAAATTAAATTACATTACATCTAGCTGATCTGTTAAACTTTAGACAACCGTTAAATAAAAAAAATTGAAATAGAAATCAGTACACAAAAGTGCTAATTTAAACAAAACGGAAAATATATTCAATAAAAATAAGGAATTTCCAATTTTCAAAAAGGAAATTTCAGTTCATGTCTGTTCTCAAAATTTAATAAGTAAACTCATAGTCCGGGATCCGTAGAACATTTTTTACAACTACAAAATTGTATTTTTATCACGTCACCGCAAACGCCAATCATAAACTGTGACGTCATTCGCTACAAGGCATCGGTTTGTTATTGGCGCTTGCGGTGACGTGATATATCACATCACTGCAAACGCCAATCACGCTGTTATCTCAATGAATGACGTCACTTGTTAAAGTATTGTGTTTCGGCGGCAAAAATTTTACGTAGAAATTTTTTATTTATATTAAATTTTTTACTGGTTTTTGACGGGACAAAATAAAATATAGCTTATAATACTTCCATAATTCAGTTTAAACACTGTTTACAAAAGAGGCAAGTAGCCTATTATCCAAGATTTGATGCATCCAATCAAAAGGTGCCCTACTCCTGGCGCCTGGAGTCTGTCCTTCCAACGGGTTGTGACGTTGCTATGCGTAATATTTTCATTGGATTGTTTTGGAGTGGCGGCCGCTTCTAAGGAATTTCCTGTTCTCAAACGGGATACTTAATAAGCGCATACCGATTGGTTTCTGGAACATTTTAATGTAGAGTATGAACGCGATAACCTCTCATGAAATACTGTAATTGTTTCAGAATCGAAAACTAATTACTTTATTACACTGTGGGGTACTTTCATCTTTAGTCAACACATATACTAAAGTTCGTTTCACGTAGCATGGTGCGGGTGACAGTTTGTTACACTCTTGAAAATGTGTCGCGATTCACGGTAATAGTACGTATGTCATAAAGCGACTGTCGCCGTACCCATGCTATCTGAAAAACACTACAGGTATAATACTGTTTGAAGTACTAGTGTAAGAATTTCTTTCTCCGAATATGTGGATTTTTATGTGAATCTAAAACTAATTAGTTTATTACACTGTAAGATACTTTTCACTTTAGTCAACACATTTATTAAAGTTCGTTTCACGTAGCATGGTGCGGATGACAGTTTGTTACACTCTTGAAAATTTGTCGCCATTCACGATAATAGTACGTATTATGAATGTCATAAGGCAACAGTCACCGTACCCATGCTATCTGAAAAATACTACAGGTATAATATTGTTTGAAGTACTAGTATAAGAATTTCTTTCTCCGAAAATAAGTGGATTTTTCGGACTTAATTATTGCACTAGTAGTTTTATATTACTAGCTTAAATATAAGTTAAAGTCAAAGTCAAAACTCATTTATTTCAAATAGGCTTACTTTACAAGCTCTTTCGAAACGTCAGGTAATATTAAGCTCAAGATAATGGTGATAATAATCATTCGAAAATGCTATACTATAGCTACGGATCATCAGGGGTTAGGTGTCAAGGCCCATAATAATGTTATCGGGATTTCTTAACTAAAAGCCTTTCTTATTTATAATCAGAAAATACACATTTTTAATCGCGCGAAGAAGCCAGGACTAGAAAAAACAGAAGGAGCCAAATCATCCCTCTAAAAGATCTTTACAGATGAGAAGTTTAGATCATCTTCTGTGAAACTTGATGCTCAGCTTGATTTAAGCTAAGCTTAAGCATAAGTCGAACTTGTTAAGCTACGTTGAATTCGATGAGCCCTATAACTATATTGGCCTAGTAGTCTGATCCTGAATACTGACTGACATAGTGGCGTTTTCGTACAAGCACTTCAACACTTAATTGTACGAATGCCTTTAGTCAATTCTGCATCTCTGCAAATTCGGGCGGTGCTAAGACACATCTTAGCGCAGGTCAAGTTTCCACCGAATCGAAGGCTTTTTAGTCCACAAACGTAAACCAAGCGGATAGTTATACTCTTGGGCCTTCTGAAAACTTGCCTCAACTTGTCTTCTGAAAACTTGCCGTATGAATGTGCTCTATGGTACTAAAGCCTTTTCGGAATCCGGCTTTTTGGGAGGCTGGAAGTCGTCAAACCTACGAGCGAGACGATTCATAATAAATCCAGATAGACTGACAACATCCAGCGAGTCGCAAGGATTCGCTGCATACAGGCGGCATCAGAATAAATGGAGTGGACGTCCATCGGCTGATATGATGATGATGATGATGTCCTGCAGAAGAGAAATAAGAAAGATGGACAGCCTCAACACTTTTACAGATAGTACGCCGCCTACAGAAATTAATACCTATGCCTTTTACTAAAAAGAGTTTAATTCAAAACCAATACAGTTCTAAATTTAAAATCCAACAATCCCCAACGAAAAATTAGACGGTAGACGCAAAATACGTGGCAATAAATAAAATGTCACAAACATTTTCCCTTCCTGCAATAATTTCAGTGGCTGACGTATAAATACTGACGATGAGCGTGAAACGTCACTACGAGAACACAGTAGCTGATTTTTACTTATTTTTGTATTCCGACGGTGGAATGGTCTATAAATAGGGGTGCCACATGAATGTAAAATCCAGTGTAACAACACTCGCACTCGGATTTGGTTCTTGTTACAACTGCTAACTGCTAAAACAACATGGTGAGCTTTTACAAGTGTGTGTGTTTATTGTCATGCAATAAAAAGTGACCAAGTGAACAAGTGCTTAATTTTTTTATTGGTGTTACTTTAAGTGCCATTATATTGTTATTGGCAAACGTTTAGCTGGTTTAAATAGTTTGTTTATTTTGTGCATTATTTGTATTGACTTTAATCAATATCCTGAAAACTTTGTAGGTTATAGTTTTTCAGCTTACAGAAGAAAAATAAATTCAATTTAATATCTAATTTAACCCTTTCTCCAGTGAGCCTTTCAGTGAGTCTAGGAAACAGTAATTAGGTTTATTAATTTTATTCTGGACCTAATGATGTCTCAATTTAATTTTATGTCTTTAATTTTAAATCTAAATGAAAATAATATTTTTCCACCTTGTGACGAAAAATACATTTGTGTTGTACAGTTTAATATTATAATGTGGGGACTGAAGCTTGTACTGAATGAAAGCTTGTGTTGTAAGGACCTTCTCCCTGTACATACTGAAGGGATAGAAGCTACCCTTATAAATAATACATTAATACAGAATTTTAGTAATTTAAAAAAAAAACATTTGTGTATTATGAATAAGATGTATAAGTAAGTGTACACACCCGATGACCCTCACCGAGATGGCTAATGGATGAAAATATCAAATAAAATATATCATTAATTTAAAAAGGGTTGACTAAAAAGTTTCAATCCAGGATGTTATTATGACGATGTCCTGTATTCAGAAATGATTTCGCAGACAACCCTATTCCACCGTGTAATATATTTATTTTAACTTAACTTTAATTAATTTGCCGGACCTTGTTATCCACTAGTATCGATTAACCAAGAAATTACCCAAGAAAAAAATAGTTAACCTAACGTATTCTATAGGTTTTATATTCTCGCTTGCTCGATTAGTTCAGAATTTGTCTATTACTTAATCTATTTTTAAAGAATGAAAGTGTTAATTATTTTTCTTCTCCATCCATTTGCAAAATATTACTGACATATTTAATTTGATATTTTCGTTCAATAACCAGCTCAACGACAAAGAGTTCATGCAAGCCGATTCCCGCCGGGTTACCTCTAAAAATCCATGCATATTCATTACTGTACTGTGTCTAGATATATGAGAAATCGGAGTTTGTATTACACAGTATGAATTTCTTTTTTTTTGGGACAGCTCACCTTTAATACGTTCGGTGCGGCACTGATTTTTTCTTTACTTTCCTCTGGTTTTTTGACCTCATACTAAAACTTTATGTGGTGCGGGTCGAGGTCAATCGACCTCGTATCTCTTGACGACACTATACTACGAGGTCAATTGACCTCGTACCGCAGCGAACGTGTTAACTAAAGTCCATTCTTCGCCACTAAAAGTAAATTGTGCTGTTTTAGCATAGCCAAAAGCCGTTAAAATAAAGAAGGTAAAGAAAATAGAGATTAATACATATCGTTTTAATTTGTAGGACTCTGACGATGAACAGAAGATGGCCATGCTCCGCAAGGCTTTCCAGATGTTCGACACCACAAAGTCCGGATACATCGATGTCCTCAAGATCTCTACCATCTTGAACACAATGGGCCAGCTGTTTGATGACTCTGAACTGCAAGCCCTCATCGACCAGAATGATCCAGAAAGTAAATACACTTTGTAATGATTAAGACGTTAACCCTCTAGAACAGGGTTTCTCAAACTTTCGGTTGCACGAACCCCTGTTAAAATTTCAAAGTGACAGCAAACCCCTTATTAACTGATGGAACCCCCCCTCCCCCTTCAACAGTCAAATTAATTTAAAAAAAAAATATTTGACTGTTAAAGAAAATAAGGTTTTTATTTGAATAAAAGGTAGCACATAAAGTACCAAAAGATATGTCTTTGTAATATTAATGTTATGTGCTTGTTTCTTCTCGCAAATGGATTCAATGTTAGGATTAATTTTAGACAATTTTAACCTTAATTCTGACTTGGTATCAGTTGTCAAGCCATCATTACGTTAACCCCCTGCTGTCGAATGGCGGTTCGCGTACTGAACTTTGAGAAATCTTGCTCTAGAAGACTCAGAGTATTATATAGCCTAGGTATAGCAACAAAAATATTTCATATTCCACTATACAGGATGCTCGGGAGTATTTCCCATGGCTCCCTATATCTATATAACTAGAGTTATATTCTCTTTAAAAAATATTTCTTTTTTAAATATGTCTTAAATTGTGTTCCTTATATCGCTATATTGATAAATGTCATGAAGAAGCTTACTACTAAAGTGCGGAGTGCCAGTTGCAATATCTCGTCGATGTCGATAATCTTACCACTATAACCATTATGTATTTTAAAATACAAGGATAAATAAAGGCGTGTGTTACATGGATAGTCGGAATTATTTGAATTGTTTTGCATGAAAACATAAAAAGTTTTTTTAGTTAAAAAAAAAAATAGTTATGCAGTTCGGCTCCTATAACTGGACTTGTCAACACCTTGAAGTTATGGGAAATACTCCCGAGCATTCTGTATAAACTAAAATTTTCCTACTCTGGAACAATAAGGAACATCGAAGGTTCATTTCTCCTTTACGTTTTGCTCAAGTCACAAAAAACTGCTTTGTACTAATCCAAAGAACCGGTGATCCAAGGAACGTGATACAAACAAGAATCCCCCTGTGTCAAGTTGTCAACAAAATGCGTTTTGTCTTGTAGTATCTAAACTGGATGCCCACGGCTCTGTTCGCGTTAAAATTTTTGGCCTAGATATATTAAGGAAACCATGGACTTGTCGACATAAAAAGTATTCTATATATCAATCTTCGTTTCAAATATCAGTCAAATCGGTTCAATTGTTGCAGCAAGAAGAAATACGTGTTTACACACACAAAAACATTATTTTATAATATTAGTGTGATATTTTACTTTTACTCTACATTCTAAGTGGTAAATTCCTGAGCTAAAAATACTAAACATTTCAAACATCTGACTTGAAAAAAAAGCAACATCGCAATAACAAGATACATTAATCATAGATTTGAAACAAGCCATCTTGACGACATCTTCAAAGATACAAGAATATTTTTACATGCGGTCGTTATAATGAGTCTATTTCCGTGCGAGTGTCTCCACAAGATTTTCCAACACGTATTTTGGTGTATTTAGAGTTCAGACCAGTGGTTTCCAAACTTAAATGGGCTCCGGTCCACCTAATAAATACGGATTAAGTTGGGACCCACCTCCGTCTTAAAAATGGCCACAAAATATTGGTAACGCTCAGATTACTCAGTCTTTGTAGTCAGAGAAAAAAAAATCGCCTACGAAATTCTCATGTCCTCGGCCGTTTGAGAGTTTGTACCAAAGTACTTATTTTTAATTGTCATTTAATTATTATTTATTATTATAATCACAGGCAACAATAAATAATTATTGTAATTTAACAACTTTAGTTATGGTTAGTCTGTAGCCGTCCAGGTAGCCCGAACGGTCAGGTCGATCGATGGGTAGCTTAAAAGTTCAAAACCCACTCAATATTCGCTCGCAACCCACCACTGGATAGCTACCCATACTTTGGAAACTCCTGGTTTAGATACATCCAATTGCAACGAATGCTCGTAATTATATTTATAGATGCATTGCACGTTAAATTTAATGGCACGTGATTATTTATTGATAATTAAAATGTCTGAATGGATTTGACAGGGATTAAACGTTATATCTTTTTGTGTTTACGAAATATACCTAATGAAATCGTCACTTATATAAGTAACCGTAAAATGCTTGTATGATATATTTCCACATCTTTCACTGAGATCTCATTGCATGTTAAATTTTGTATTAAAAGTGGTAGCGTACTTAATTGCCGGCAAATTCACTACCTTTGACGTAAGTTTGCTACCTAAATATAATTAACATCAAATCCAATAACAACCGTGTTGTATAATGAAACCAGAGTTAGGATGACAACTACTTTATTATCGAAGTACCCACAACACCTTCCCCATAAATAAAAGAATAAAAACAAACTTAAAAGGGATTATCTTTCCCCACAAACAAAAAGAAAAAAAAAAATAAGGTGGAATATAATAAAGAACTTAAAATAGGTAAAACAAAAACAGATTACAAATATTTTTGAATATCCGTGTACAACTTTTTAGCCTTTCTCTTTGGCAAAATGTTTGGATTGTTTTCGACCTTCACATTATCAGCACAGTCTGCATTAGGACTGCTACATGCAGCAGTTGTAACGCTCGTGCTTGGACCCGGCTGGGGAAGGGGTTCAGAGCAATCATGGTGATCTTCAGGTTCACATTTTCTTAAATTTCTGCGGTTTCGACGATATATTCTACCAAACCTGTTTTGAACCATATATGAACGCGGAGCAGAGGCTTTCATGATAACCTGACCTCGGGTTTGCTTTTCCTGATCATGAATGATTACTTGATCCCCCACGTCTAATTCCGGCAACAACTTACAATGTTGATCATAATATTGTTTACTTTTTATCTGTCTATTTACCAATTTATCGTATTCACATTTACTAACCGGTTTTGGTTCTAATAGACCCGGATGGACAGGTAACCTACAATTTAATCTACGACCCATTAACAGTTGTGCGGGAGAACTCAAGTTGCTATCGCGTGGCGTGTTCCTATAACTTAGAAGATTTAAGTAGAAGTCACTATTACTATTAATTGATTTAATTAGTAGCCTTTTCACCGTTTGCACAGCACGCTCACTTTTCCCATTTGATTGGGGATAATTGGGCGATGAAGTCACGTGATCAAAACCCCATTCTATTGAAAACTTTTTGAAATCACGTGAGGTAAAATTCGTGGCGTTGTCACTAAATAAAATTTCTGGAATTCCATAACGTGAAAAATTTTCTTTCATTGCAGTGATAACCGACTTTGACGTTATATTTTTTAAATAATTAACTTCAACAAAGCCAGAGTAATAATCAACCAAAATTAAATAATATTGCTTTCTATATTCAAATATATCAGCCCCGATTTTATTCCACGGTAGCCGAGGAATCTGTATCGGAATCAAAGGTTCTTTAGTTTGCATATTTGAGTTCTCCTGACAGACTGCACATCGCTTAACATACAGTTCGATATCTTTTGTAATTCCAGGCCAAAATAATACCTCGCGTGCGCGCTTCTTGCAACGATCTATTCCGAGATGGCCGTCGTGTACAATATTTAACATTTGAGATCTTAAGGAACGTGGAATTAAAATCAATTTATTCTTAAAAATAATCCCGTCTACTACAATTAACTCATCTTGTAAAGACCAGTAGGGCTTTAATATATCGGAAATATCGCATTTACGTTTGGGCCATCCTTTTATTATATATTCACATAATTGATTAAGATCTTTGTCTTTTGAAGTTTCACTTCTCACTAGATTTAACTTATTGGCCGACATCTGAACATTGTCCATTAATAAACTTACTTCGTACATTAACTTTTTATCTAGTTCACTTTCATACGAATCGGGAAGCGGCGCACGCGACAATGTATCAGCAATATACATATATTTACCGGGTACATATTTAATAATTAAATCATAGCCTTGCAATCGAAGTAACATTCGCTGCAAACGCATGGGGTTAGAAGCTAAAGCTTTCTTAAAAATACTCTCTAACGGTTTATGATCCGTTTCTACGATTACAGACTTTTTACCATATATGTATTGATGATACTTTTCACAGGCGTATACAATAGCAAATAGCTCCTTTTCAATCTGGGCGTATCTAGTCTGTGTGTCCGTGAGTGTCCGCGAAGCGTACTCCACTGGCCGTCCGTCCTGCAGCAGCACAGCGCCGAGCGCCACGCTGCTGGCGTCGACCGACAACACCACCGGTCGCGACACGTCATACAAAGCTAACACCGGCGCACGACTTACCAATTCCTTCAATTTAGAAATTGCCTTATTGTGAATATCATCCCAATACCACGTCGATTCTTTTCTAAGCAATCGAGTAAGATGAACGGTATAAGTTGAGTAATTAGGAATAAATTTCGAGAGATAATTAGTAGCCCCCAAAAATCTCTCTAATGACTTTTTATCATTAGGTACAGGCATATTTATTATAGCCTTAACCTTTTCCGCATCAGGTTTCATGCCACTTTTGTTAAATACATGGCCTAAGTAAACTACTTCACTAACACAAATTTTACACTTATCCTTATTAAATTTCAAATTAATTTCTTCTGCCCTATTTAATAAAGCCGTCAGCCGTTGATCGTGCTCATTTTTAGTTTTTCCCCAACAAATTATATCATCGATAAATAAATCGACCCCTTCTAAATCTTCTAATAATTGTTTTAAAGTCGAGTGAAATACCTCGGGCGCACAGTTCAATCCAAAGGGTAGTCTTAAAAATTGATAACGGCCGCCTAACGGAGAGCTAAAAGTACACAAATCCGCACTTTTATCGTCTAATTGAATAGCCCAGAATCCTGAATTAGCGTCTAAAACAGAAAAATATTGAGCGCCATGAAGTTTAGTCGCTATCTCATTAATAGTAGGTAATTGAAAATGCGCGCGTTGAATAGCACAATTAAGTGGACGCGGATCAAGACATAGCCGTATACCACCGTTTTTCTTAGCCGCTATGACCAAAGAATTTACCCACTGAGTGGGATGAGTAACCTTTCTTATGACGCCCGCTTCCAGCATTCTATTTAGTTCACCCAGTAACTTGTCTCGAAGACTCAGAGGTATCTTACGCGGCGCGCTCACTACCGGACTCACAGACTTGTCAATAACAATACTATACGTACCGGGAAGGCAGCCTATGCCGCGAAACAAGTGATCGTACTTTGATAAGTTAATATCGTACACACGCTTAACTAGACCTAGTTCGATACATGCTTGCCTTCCTAGTACACTTTGACAGCTGATACTTGCAATTGCAAACTTCAATGTATATAATATATTTTTATACGACCATTTTAAATCACATATTCCTTTTATAGGAATTATATTTCCACTGTATGATTGAAGTTTAATTTTACTCTTATCGTTTATTAAACTGACATCGTATCCGAGTAACAAAAACCTTTCTAAAGATATAACATTTATATCAGCCCCGGTATCGAGCTTAAATTTTTCAACGCCACACTCACCGCGTAGTGTTTCATACCAGTCCTCCGCATAGGTACCTTGCGGCGCCTTCGCAATAATAGATACAAAAAACGACTCGCCACCGTCACTATCAGAATCTTTATCGTAATTTTCCGCGCACACATCATACACTTTTTTAGATTTATTTGAGCACATTCGTGCAAAATGAGGCCCACGACAAATGTAGCACTTTACACCAGCAGCAAAACACTGTGAACGCAATTCACAAAACTGCCCACAATTAGGGCATGGCGTCGCCGGCGCCGATGCACTAGGACGAGGCTCGAACCGACGGCCGACCGCGGCGTTACCTCCACGACGAGACGCGGGCGCACGACTTTCACAGCTGTTCGCGTTCCATCGCCGGCCGACTGCGCCGCGGTCCCTGCCGCGCGCTTGCACCGCGTCGATGGACGCTCGCCCAGATCTTCCCACGTCAGACTCCAACTGACGCGAACAATCCATTGATATTTCATCGGCCTGACAAATTTTTATCGCCTTTTCTAATGTTAACTCATCCGAGCGAAGTAGACGATCTCGAACTACGGTATTTCTTATACCACACACAATTCTATCTCTTAATAGTTCCTCTTCCAGTGACGAAAATCCACAATTTTTGCTTAAAATTTTTAATGCCGTGACGTACTGGTTTATAGATTCGCCTTCCGTTTGGTTTCTAGTAAAAAAATTATATCTGGCTAAGGTAATATTAGGTTTTACGCCAAAATAGCTGTCGAACTTTTTCAACAGAACTGCAACGTCATCGCGTTCCGTCTCCTCTTCGAATGTAAAAGTTTGATACACGTCGAATCCATCCGGCCCAATTAAATTAATCAATAAACTGGCCTGCACTGCTGGATCTTCTTTGTGAACGCCGGCAGCTTTGATAAATAACTGAAATTGTGTTTTCCACTTCTTCCAAGCATCGGCCCGGCCGACGGGGCTGCCATCCATACTGAGCTCCGGCGGTGGTCTTGCATGTTCCATTGTTACACACACTACTCACGACTACACACGGTACTCAATTATCGATTAAATTGATAATATAATAGTTTTTGCACACTAATAATGAATTAAAATCCCACCGCTGCCACCATGTTGTATAATGAAACCAGAGTTAGGATGACAACTACTTTATTATCGAAGTACCCACAACAAACCGCAATTATCGTATTCCGTAAAGCCAAAACAAAAGTTACTATGTAAACAGGGTAATGTCATCAAAATTGCATCAATCCAATAAGAACATTCCCAAAGTTCGTTTTAGATAGGAGATCAAGGTTATAAATTGAAAAACTCACTGCACTGCATTATTGCATGAGTTTTGTAATTTATAACCTCGTGCTAGATATATTCATGCTAGGAACGCAGAGCCAACCATAGATTATAGAGGAGCATAGAATGTTATAGTTGGTCTATGGTTATCTAATCTGTGGTGTTAAAAATGCCGGTCGTAGATTCTTATTTCGTTAAATAATTAATTGTGTTTGATGATTATATGGTGCTTAATTAATGTAATCTCGTGTTGTTCATTTAATTATCACAAACCACTTCTGATTATGACGTCGTCAATTATAAACAGTGTTTCATATTTTTTTATTTTTGATTCTTCAGACTCTGGAAAAATCAACTTTGATGGATTCTGCAACATCGCATCCCACTTCTTAGAAGAGGAAGATGCTGAAGCTATGCAACAGGAACTGAAAGAAGCTTTCAGGTAATATTTCATTTGTGATGAGAGTATTAATGTCAACTGACCTTCCCGCTCTTTCTTCGCAAGTTCTCTCGTCAGGGGTTGGCCTGGTAGAGATTACTTAAGGCCGCCTTTGCATGCTAGGTTTCAATTATCTTTTTAATGTTTTAATTTATAATTGTATTTTTGTGTGCAATGAAGTATTTCTTCTTCGTCTTCTTCTTCTTCTGACTTTGGCTGAAGATGTGCCTTTTCTTTCTTTGGTAATACGACCACAGATTTAATTTTTTATAATATTACATTTATTTTGGAGAAGAATATTTTATTATTTTAGATGAGTGATACGACAGTAAGATGTATTTTTGATGGGTTTTGATTTTTGATTATAGGGGTTTTTTTAATATTGGGGAAAATAATTTAAATTAAAGACAATTTAAACAACAACTAGCAAATGCCATGCGGTAGACCCATCTAGTTGCAATTCCCGTAAGATTACCTATGCCCTTACGGGACAATACAGGTTTCTAAAGTAAGAATTTTTTAAATTGCTTCAGTAGTTTCCAGTAGTACACTCCTAAATCACTCCTTGTGATTGTTTGTTCATATGAACTGAATGAACTGAATACAAAGACTATTCAGTTCATATGAACAAACAATCACAACAAAATATTAGAATAGATTGTTACAATAGTTTGCTAATATTAGATCGAAAAAATATTGCTAAAACTAGACAAAACATTGAACCCAACGCCCACCAACCAACCTTTAGGAGTGTAGAACATATAGAGAACGTAAGTCCTAAACCATGCAATTATTATTATTATTATTATTCTTTACAAATTAGCCCTTGACTACAATCTCACCTGATGGTAAGTGATGATGCAGTCTAAGATGGAAACGGGCTAACTTGTTAGGAGGAGGATGAAAATCCACACTCCTTTCGGTTTCTACACGACATCGTACCGGAACGCTAAATCGCTTGGCGGTACGTCTTTGTCGGTAGGGTGGTAACTAGCCACGGCTTAAGCCTCCCACCAGCCAAAAATGCAATGACCAATTGAAACATAATTTATATATTTATATTTATAATAATCGGTTAATAATAGCAGTCCTCACTGCTATTATTAACCGATTATTTATTTATATATTAAATTAAGTGATGTTCATATACTCTACAACGTATTTTTTTTTTTTTTGTTTTTAATGACAATGGTAAGACGTCGACTGCGATCTCATCATGTAAAGTGACGATGGTCATCTAAGATGGCTTCCATCTTCGTTCGTTATCAACCCATAATAGGCTCACTGCTGAGCTCGAGTCTCGTCTCAGAATGAGAGGGGTTAGGCCAATAGTCCACCACGCTGGCCCAATACGGATTAGCAGACTTCACACACGCAGAGAATTAAGAAAATTCTCTGGTGTGCCGGTTTTCTCACGCTGTTTTTCCTTCACCGTTTGAGACACGTGATATTTAATTTCTTATAATTCACGCAACTGTTCTGGAGGTGCATCTTAAGTGAGACTAACTTGACGTGTAACACTGATGGTTTCTACGCGGCATCGCGCAATGGCTTGGGCGTCTTTGTCGGTAACCAGCCAGCGAATTACAAAGTTTGTACAGATTTTAAATGGTTTTTTTCCAGGTTATACGATCGTGAAGGCAACGGCTACATCACCACGTCAACCCTTAAGGAGATCCTGGCTGCTCTGGATGACAAACTGAGCAATTCTGACCTTGATGGTATCATCGCTGAAATTGACACTGACGGCTCTGGTACCGTTGACTTCGATGGTAAGCAATTAAACTTTTTCTCTCATGCCATAAAACTTAACCATGATTTGAAAAATTATAACGCCATGATTATAATTAATTAAAACAGTTTATTTAAAAAATACAGCATAATTACAATCTTGTTGAGTAAAACAATGTGCTGTAATTAACTGGATTGTACTTCTTTTCTTATTTAGTACAGTATTTTTTATTGTGCCGAGTGCCGTGATAGCCCAGTGAATATGACGTCTGCCTCCGATTCCGGAGGGCGTGGGTTTAAATCCGGTCTGGGTCATGCACCTCCAACTTTTAAGTTGTGTTCATTTTATGAAATTAAATATCACGTGTCTCAAACAGCGAAGCGCGTGGAAATCTGCATGCCAGAGTATTTCTTAATTCTCTGCGTGTGTGAAGTCTGCCAATCCGCATTGGGCCAGCGTGGTGGACTATTGGCCTAACCCTTCTCAATCTGAGAGGAGATTTGAGCTAGCAATGAGCCAATTATGGGTTGATAATGATAATGATTTTTTATCAATTTTTGACGGATGTAAAGAATTTTTGTGAGATGTAAATGTGAATTATAAAACCTTTATACTCTTTCAATCAATCAATCAATTCCAAATTTGCAGTAGGTATTAGAAGTTAGGCATCATCTGATATACGTTTAAAGACGACATGTGTAGAGCACAGATTAAACATTTAGGAGAGTTTGACAGTGACTATTGTCGTGCCTACTTACTCTTAGCCACGGCTGTGGGGAAGACAAACTTTATTTGACGTTTTTTCCTTTTGAGAGCAAGACAACAGTGGCTGGTTTTACGTCTAGGTCTAGATCAATCGAAGAAATCGTCAATAAGATTCAATCGAGAACTTCCTCATAAAGCTAAGTAAATGATGGCCGACAAATGTTGATTTAATTATAGACTTATCTGGCTCTAGACTTACTTATTTTCAACCTCTGTTATAACGTAGGTACTTGACTTTGTGTTTTTTTTATTCTTTCAAGTTAGCCTTTGACTACAATCTCACCTGATGGCAAATGATGATGCAATCTAAAATGAAGGCTAACTTGTTAGGAGAAGGATGAAAATTTACACCCCTTTCAGTTTTTACACGACATCGTACCGGAATGCTAAATTGCTTGGCGATACGTCTTTGTCGGTAGGGTGGTAACTAGCCACGGCCGAAAGCCTCCCACCAGCTAGGCCTGGATCAATTGAGAAAACCTCAATTGGGGATCGACCCCAGAACCTCCGTCTTGTAAATCCAATGTGCCACAGACTAAATTAGCTGCAATTGTGCTCTATTTTAACCCCCCTGCAAAGAATATATCTTATTTCCAGAGATTAGACTAATTTTTTTCAATTATTCTATTACCACTGATTAATATTTTTATTTATTTTTGTTACAGAATTCATGGAGATGATGACTGGCGATTAAAAACAACGTTTACAATTTACCATAGTATTATTTATTCTTAGATTTTTATTCACTCTCGTAAGATGTAAGACTTCATCAGTACAAACAAATGCGGTATTAGCATGATGCATGTTGGAAATTCAACTGTGCACTATTAATCTATCTTATAGATAGGTATTTAAAATTATAAGTGATTTTATAATTATATTCGTTCCTATCGATTATTTCCATGATAATTTGAATGAAACGGATTCCATGCGTTTTGACAATTATATGCTAATATATATAACGCAGAACACGTATTTTATTTCTTAAACTTCCCTATAATAAGTAAAAGTGTTTTCTTATTTTTTGCATCCAAAACAAATTGCCCTCATATGGACCGAGTGCCACTGGTTACAGGTATATATGTATACTGTATATACCTTCTACCATAGGTAAGTAAAAGCACAGAAAACATATGGTAAAAGTAGAATTTTTAGGCTTCTATTCTATGCAACTCGGAACTGCACTCCGTCGAATTTGTTTACTAAGTATTTTTTTACTACATTATTAGAAACAGTTAGTTGATCAGAGTCAGTCAGTCAGTCTGGATTTTATATTAAAATGATTTTATATTAGTCGTATATCTGTGCAATGTTCCGGAGGAAAGAAAGAACTACAATCTTAATAATATTTTACCCGCAGCGCAAAAGTGTATCAAAATGGATCAGAGGGCCTAGTGGCAGTTTGATACTGTTACTATCGCGTTAACGTAAACGCGAATTTCCAAGGAATTGAAACGGCGCCATCTAGTGCAACTACTGCACAACTTAATTCAATCCATATAAAATCGCGTTTACGTTAACGCGATAGTAACAGTATGAAAATATTGAAACCTCCCACTAGGCACACTGATTGATATGTATAATAGGGTAGTTAAAACTCATATCAAATTTAATATAAACAATATTAATTTCATATAGCACATGAAGTAAGTATTAGGGGAAATATATCGATATTAAGTAATAAAAGTTAAGAATTGAATTTACAAATCATTTATTTTTTCAAATTTTCCAAAAGTCAAAAACGTTGTCGTCCATTTTGTGACGTCAAAATGTTACTTCATGTACTAAACGTACGACTAATTACACACTAATATTTTTGTCAAACGCTCCGTTTGGTAAAGGATTAGTTAACGTGACGTCATGAAACAGTTATAGACCATCATGGCCGATAGCGTTTTGGCTCGCATTGTCAAATAAATATTTAAAAATTGAAATTTTCATGTAATCATGTCTGGAAAAAATAAGATGACGGTCAATTAAAAAAAAGACCATTAAAAAGTGTTAACTTGCCCATTTGTTAGTATGATACTCTTTTATCATCATCTCCTTACCCTTATCCCACTTAAGTGGGGTCGGAAAAATATGTCAATCTTTTCCATTCGTCTCTATTACTCGTCAACTCATCATCCACTCCTTTTACACACTTGTCCTCTTTCACGCAATCCAACCATCTCTTCTTTGGCCTTCCTCTCCTCTTATGACCTTATATAGTCTATCTAGTAATCTAGTAATATGACTTTCCTCTCTACGCATTACATGTCCATACCAAGCTAACCTTCTACTCCTCAATTTTTCTGTCACTGGCGCCACCTTCAGACTTCCTCTTATATACTCATTACTTATTTTATCTATTCTTGTCACACCACACATCCATAACAAGATACGCATTTCGTTCACATGGATTCGTTTACTATCCGTCCGTTTCACCGCCCAACATTCTGATCCATACAGCACGACAGGTATGATACTCTTTTATATGAAATAGATTTTAAATAAAACTTTACAGGAGTCTAAACATTACCGTAAAATTTTAATCAGAATTAGAAGATACCAATATGCTTCCGCTGTTCCTTGAAAAATGTTTTGATACACACAATATTTCGTTGAACGTCTGTTACTTGTTCCTCAAACAAAAAACTAATATTAGAACGAGATGAAAGGAGGTTGTTTGTAAAACAATTGTCAGATAATAAAGTGTGTTGTGGTAGCCAAGGTGAGAATGTACATAAACTATCCGGATCATAACATTAGATACATATAATGGAGAGTACGGTAAAAATATTGCTACACATCTGGTTTAGATGCTATATATAATAGGGTAGATGACTCATATTAAATTTCGTGTTGTACATGATATAGACACAGTATATATGTATAGGGGTCCGAAATATATCGATATCAATTAATAAAATAAAAGTTAATAAAACCGTCCGTGATAGCCCAGTGGATATGACCTCTACCTCCGATTCCGGAGGCTGTGGGTTCGAATCCGGTCCGGTGCATGCACCTCCAACTTTTCAGTTGTGTGCATTTTAAGAAATTAAATATCACGTGTCTCAAACAGTGAAGGAAAACATCATGAGGAAACCTGCACACCAGAGAATTTCTTAATTCCCTGCGTGCGTGAAGTCTGCCAATCCGCATTGGGCCAGCGTGGTGGACTATTGGCCTAACCCCTCTCTGAGAAGAGACTCGAGCTCAGCAGTGAGTCGTATATCTATACTAATATTATAAAGCTGAAGAGTTTGTTTGTTTGATTGAACGCGCTAATCTCAGGAACTACTGGTCCGATTTGAAAAATTCTTTTAGTGTTAGATAGTCCATTTATCGAGGAAGGCTATAGGCTATATATTATCCCAGTATTCCCACGGGAACGGGAACCACGCGGGTGAAACCGCGCGGCATCAGCTAGTGGCTTGATAACGAACGACGACGAATTAATAAAAGCTAAGGATTTCATTGAAAACTTGATTTAAAAATTATGTATTTTTAAAATTTTTCCAAACGTCAAAAATGCTGTCGTCAATTTTGTGACATCACGATGTTACTTGATGTCACTAAAGGAATATACGTCAAACTATTTATTATATATATAACTAATAACTTTGTCACACACTAAACCGTTTGGTTAGTGATTAGTGACGTCATGAAATCTAAATGTATAAATTCAAAAGATCATTCATCACGAAATCTCATAAACCTCTTGACGTACAACGATGAAATTTGGCAGGGAGGTAGTTTATTAGAGGTCCGCTAAGAACTGATTTTGCGAGAGGGCCGGATTAAGGAGGTCTGAGGGCGGATGAAGTCGCGGGCGTCCTCTAGTGATAAAATATAGACCATCGTAGACGATTATTACCAATACATTAAATTAACTACCCCATTGGTACCATTTTGTATGGGGCGTTTTTCAGGGACCCCCGGCAGCACCACTAATCTGACCCTTTAAATCCCTGTAGCTCCGAAATTAATGATCGCAGATATCCTGTTACTTTTACAAAATTGATTAGCATATTCTTAATTTATATACAGTTTAAAAAAACTGTCATCATCCTTAAAGATGCCTATTCACTCTTGCTATGAAGGTATTTACAAATTGTAAGTGTCAGAAAACACAAAAGGCGGAATGTCATTCCAAATATTTCGAATTTTAAAAACTAGAAGAGAAACCGGATTTTGTATCACGCGTTTGTATGAATTTCCTTTTCTTTGGGACGGCTTACCTTCATCTTAATTCCATTCTTCGCCACTGGTACCTACATACCTATAAAGATAGATGCGAACTCAAAACTCACTTTGTCGAGTTTGTATTTTAACTAAATTTTTACTATGTTATTAGAAAAAGTTGGATGATCAGACTCATTCATATGAATATGAAAATAGAATGGACTGCACTTTTAGACCAGGCACTGTGAGCTATTGAGTGTGCATTGAAATCCGAGGACCACATTCTGTTTACAGTTTTAAACTTACAAAAGCATACAGATTACGATTCTGCATGTTGCCATGAGGTTGTTCGTCCATTCTTTTGTTATACCCTTACCCAATAGAAGGACTGAACAAATGCTTTGTAATAGTTTAAGAAAATTTAGGAAAAATAGAAAAAAGTTAAAAGCCTTCTGGACAAATTCAACTGAAACTTGGCACGATTCATACTACGTTGAAGATTATAAGATAGGTACTTTTTGTTGTGAAAATTACTGTATGCGGTCCTCGGATTATGCACATTCAATACCTCTGAGTGCCTGGTCTATTTAGTATATATCGGTGCAATGCTTCCTGGGAAAAACAATAGACACTCAATCGGTTAATAAAATTGACTATTATGATATTGCAGGAGCACATAATAGTGCTTGTTGACAACGTATACCTCTCGACCGAAATTAGACATATGCCGCCACCGTTACAATTGGAAAATTGTCCAATTGCATTTTGCTTCCCGAAGGATATTCAGTATGTACTGTCGTGCATATAAATGTTTATTCGCGCGATTCCAAAATTAACATAAAACTGTTTTCAAGTAGGCTTACACACGGTAGTCCAGATATATAGATAGATAGATACATTCTTTATTGCACATAAAAGATATAAAACAATATTCATCAAGTTTTGCAGGACCTTCTTTTTACTGTATCCTGCAAAACTGGACGATGTCTTTACATGGCAGTTCAGTTTTGCAGAATCCAGTAAAAAGCTATCATTCCTACGCTTAAAAACATTGTCCAGCAAAAACCGCACTCAGGAAGCCCTGTGAAATAAATGTGTGATTAAACGAGATCCCGCTTTGTACTGGGTTACGGATCCTAGTGACAAAATCGGATGGCACAATTCAATCGGAGCGGTTTTTTGCATGATCCCGCATGCGAGATGCTCGTGTGAACGCTAGCATATAAACACATTGGACTTGTGACCAATGCGTGTAAGGTTAAGGATATCCTTGGCAGAATACTAAAACTCCCCTTCTCCACTTGTGTTTTTCTCCCTGCCTAACCAAAGTCATCATCATCATCATATCAGCCGATGGACGTCCACTGCAGGACAAAACGCCTTTCGTAGGGACTTCCAAACATCACGATACTGAACCACTTACATCCAGCGAATCCCTGCGACTCGCTTGATGTCGTCAGTCCACCTGGTCGATCAACACTGCGCTTACTAGTGCGGGGTTGCCATTCCAGTACTTTGGGACCCCAATGTTTTTCGGCTCTTCGAACTATGTGCCCCGCCCATTGCTACTTCAGCTTCGCAACTCATTGAGCTATGTCGGTGACTTTGGTTCTTCTGCGGATTCTCATTACTGATTCGGTCACGCAGAGATACTCCTAACATAGCTCGTTCCTTCGCCCGCTTTGTGACTCTGAGCCTTCTTATGAGGCCCATAGTTAGCGACCAGGTCTCGGAACCATAGGTGTTTACTGCCAACACGCACTGTTCCAAGACTTTTGTCTTCAGGCACTGAGGAATTTCGGACGAAAAGATGTCCCGGAGTTTCCTGAATGCATCCTAGTTGAGTTGGATTCGGCGGTTCACCTCTTGCTTGTCCTTCCTTTCCTTTAACTCCTTTAACTGTAATTTACTGTCTACAAAACACCTAATTACCAGCATAACATTCAAGTTGTTTAAAATAACCGCACACAATTCAACAATTCATACTAATGATATTACTCGTAAGTAAGATATTAGCTTTGAACAACGTGACAAGAGCAATTAGACATGACAGGAAACTGCAATAATAATATAACGCTACAGTCTTTCTTTATTGGTGTATCCTCGGGATAAGACGTGTCTTTAGATTAAAGTTTGACGACCTCTCTGACTCAACTCATAGCTCAGGACCAAGATTCGACATCCAGCTCCCATATTTAACCATATACCAAAAAGGATGAGGATTTTATATTTATATACGTTCACCGATATTAGATACCTACCGTCAAACCATAGATCGATCTAAGAAATCTCTTTTGTTTGAAATTGATATTCCAAGGGTGGTATCGAAAATTCGTATTAAGGCCAACTTATGGCCCAAGTTATTGAATTTTGTATTTTTCTTATTGATACAGCAGCTCAGGTCCGGCAACTCAAGTCAAGAGTGAATAGGAACCTTCAGTTCTTTTGAGTTATGTTCTTCCTTCTAGAGAAGCACGTTGCAACATTCGCTTACCATACAACAATACACCCAAGTGGCAGGCTTGGCCCTATAGTCGGCATTTAAAATAGTCTGGTAATAGTGATGAAGAATCTGGCTTATCATTAAGAACTACTAAAAAAATCATCTAGCACAATCAAGAGGTTTGCTAAATAAAAACATAAGAAATCTTTCTGTAACTGTACCTTGTGTGAAAATTGTTCTCATTTAAGCGACCCCAGGATTTCAATTGAAGGAGCAGAAATAGTGGCGGTGAGGTACATAAAGGTTGTTTACACTATTTACATAATTTAGTCGGCGACTGCACCGCGCTCGCTATGTATCTGACCGCCATGTTTCTGTGGCTGTTTTTTCTTGGTAACGTGAGTTCTTCGCCGACTGGAGATGAACTATTTCGGAGTCTTATCAACGAAGGAGGTAATGAAAGATGAAATATTATTTAGAAAATTTTTGTTGTATATGTAGCTACTTAATTATATTTATTTCCTGTTTTAAATGAATCATAATTGACTGTATTGCTGGTCCATTAATTTTGGCAAGTAACATGA
This sequence comes from Bicyclus anynana, assembly GCF_947172395.1. Classification (NCBI taxonomy): domain Eukaryota; kingdom Metazoa; phylum Arthropoda; class Insecta; order Lepidoptera; family Nymphalidae; genus Bicyclus; species Bicyclus anynana. Next base: position 11,254,647 of record NC_069101.1, read on the forward strand.
AATCTCGGTTTCGAGTACTAGGTCGGTATACTAAATATTAATCTTTTTTATTCCTAAGAAATTGTCAGTAGAATTAATCATCAACATCTGATAATGATCTTTATAAACTCATACATTATCACCCTAACTGCGCCAAACCAGCCAAACTACAAACAGGTTTAATATTCATATTCCACTATATGGAGGGAAGCCTTGCTATATATTATTGCAGGCTACCTAAAAGGAAATTAAAAAAAAAATCTTTGCATATTGTATTTTATTTTAAAAAAATTCTCCTCTACCAATATTTATATGGTTTCAGAACTTGCGTTAAACGATGAAGCTTTTATCAAGCATATATTACCAGGAGTACTACCTCCTCAAAAACCTGCAACGCAAATCACTCTACAACTAGAAGATGACGTCAAGCATAGAGTGCTAGAGTTGCCTACTTCTAAGGAACCCGAAATGCAAAGCATACCAGAACTTGAAGATGAAATCAAGCATGTAGTGCCAGAGTTACCTTCTCAAAAATCCGAAACTCAAAGCAAATCAGAACTAGAAGATGATATCAAGCATGAAGTACCGGGGTTGCTTCCTCCTCAAGAAACCGAAACGCAAAGTATACCAGAACAAGATGATGAAATCAAGGATGTAGTACCAGAATTGCCTTCTCAAAAACCCGAAACGCTGAGCATACCAGAACTAGAAGGTGACATTAAGCATATAGTGTCAGAGTTACCTCCTCAAAATCCCGAAACGCTAAGTACAACAGAACAAGAAGATGAAATCAAGCAAGTAGTATCAGGTTTGCCACCTTTTCAAAAACCTGAAACGCAAAGCATACCAGAACTAGAAGATAATATCAAGAATATAACACCAGGGTTGTCTACTGCTCAAAAAACTGAAATGCAAAACATACCTGAACTAGAAGATCACATAAAACATGTACTACCAAAAGTGCCTTCTCCTCGTAAACCCGAAACGCAAAGCGTATCTGTAGTAGAAGATGACTTCAAGCATATATTACCAGGGTTGCCTCCTACTCCGAAACCCGAAACCCAAAGCATACCAGAAACAGAAGATGAGATCAAGCCCGTTGTACCAGAGGTGCCTCCGCCTCAAAAACCTGAAACGCACAGTATTCCAGAACTAGAAGACATTATTGATAAGGTAAGCTTAACTTACAGTTAGAGCTTGTATGCGAAATTGTCATAACCTAACCTGCTTCGCTTCTGTAGAATAGTTATTACCTTATTGCAGGCACCTATAACGATGAAATATAAATTATAAGGAAATTTAATTTAAATATTTATACTATACAGTTAACGTAAACGTCAGCTTTAGCGTTTTAAATGTCGGTGGGTTATACATGTAAGATTAAAGGTTAATTTATTTCATTAGAACTAAGAGCTTAATAAAGTTGCATGCGGTATGGTAAATAGACTTACACGAAAACATTTTGCTATTGATATTCATCTTAAATTTATATTTTATAAATCTAACGATTACACATAATAAAGCCCGACAGTTGTTGTCCTGTCCGAGCATTAACTATCAATTATTATTTATTTTTTGTGTTTTTGTAAGTTAGTAATATAGGGGGGTCATAGGGTGATATAAATTACGGTTTTGGACAAAACTAAAAAAAATGTTACAGGTTCACTGTTACTTTAAATTTGAGATCATGTAAATAAATTTATCACAAAAAAACATTCAACAATATAATTGACCGCAAGGGATGAGCTCGTAACAAACGTCAATTATTTTGTATTTATACGGATTAATATATTTCAGGATAACGAACATTACAAGATTTTAAGTCAACATTTTGCTGCCGGTCACACATTAAAAGGGTTGACATTTACAATTTATGATGATAATATGAGAGAGGCTGCTGTCGCGCTCTTTCGTATTTTACAAAATATTGATGAAAGCAAAATAACCATTATAAGAGAATGGGCTCGTAAACATATAAATAAGGACATCTTAGAATACGCTTTACGGCTAACATCACTACACAGACGTGATGACGCTGTCAAGGAATTGGAACCACCCTTTGTGACGAAGCCAAACTTATTTTTGAACAGTGAAACAATACATAAAGCATTAATGTTGAAAATTCATAATGGAAACATCGATCCCCAGGAAGAAGAAATATATCAAATTTTTAAAGAACAAGATCTAGTTATCATAAACACAAACTACTCAGGATGGAATCAACAAAATTTGAATTGTATAGATTATTTAGATTATTTTAGACAAGATATTGGTCTCAATAGCTATTACTATGGAATGCATCTTCTCTATCCATTTTGGATGAGCAATAACGAGCTATCAGCAATAGATTCGAGATATGCTGAGCATTATTATTATATACACAGACATTTAATGGCAAGATACAAAATGGAGAAGCAACATCTTTTTAAGAAATCTATAATTCCGGATTCTAAATGTTATGATGACTTTATCCCTAATTTATCATATGAAAATGGTTTGCCGTTTCCGTCGAGATCTTCAGTACAAGCAGGTTTGAATGAAGAGCAAACCCGTATGAAATCTATAGATATTGCTATAAAAGAATGTATTACAAGAGGAGTAATATTTATGGTAACATTTTTTCATTTACCAAACTAGAATTTCTGGAATTCACATAGTTTTGAATGTTTTAAATTAAATAGTTTATTTTCCATGATTACAGAGCCTATACAGATTTAAAACATATTGCACCATATTCATTTACATTAATATTAAAAAGTAAAACATAACAACCGAACAAAGAAGCTTCTTTTTTTGGGAAAAATACTTTCGCTTTATCCGTTTTCTGAAACTAAAAGAAACTAAGCCTTAACAAGTTTTAAGGTAAGAATATTTAATAATTCCATGACCTCAACTTCATTATTTTCTTTTAGGAGAACGGAACAAAAGTTGATCTGACAGAAGAGAATTACGTGGAACTTCTCACTAAATTGATCCGAGCGAATTATGAGAGCATTCAAGCAGCGAAATCGTTAAGAGCTCTTCTTGGTTATGGAGGAAATGGATATCTCTTAGACAGGTATCGTTGGATCTCATTTTACCAATAAAGATATGTAATAAATAATACTAGACTCGCTTACCTATGTGCTACCTTTACAGCAATTTTTTTATTTGTTTGTTTGGAATACCTATGTCTAGTCATAATTTCTTTATTTAGTAAGAATTAAAATAATTTCTTTAATTAGAAACTAATTGTTCGTTATGAATCGTTTTAGTTACCTGCTACCTAAAAGCCACCACGGTAAAAACTCCAACTCCATCACGTTTTTGAAATTACGCTTTTATGTTTCAGTTACAACCCAGCCCCTTCGGTTCTACATCACCCGCAAACAACACTACGTGATCCGTTCTATTGGACAATGATCGAAATGTTGCTGAAGTACTATAAACAGTATTCACATATTTTGCCACCATACGATTTTTCAAGATATCAAAGTGAAGACATTGCCATCATCGGCTACAGTATTCCACGGATTACCACATATTTTGATTATTATCAAATTAGTATGAACAACGTTTTTAGAAACTATGACCAAATTAATACAGACGTTATATATACCGCTAGGCAGAAGCGAATTAAGCATTTGCCTTTTAATTTTTCTTTTAGTGTTGATTCAAAAGTTAATAAAACTGTTTTAGTTAAATTGTTTCTAGGACCAAGTTGTGAATATGTAAGGTGCTGGGATTTGTATTCTGAATTTTATGAACTTGATGCTTTTACACAAGAACTAGAAGAAGGTCTTAATATTGTTAAATGGTCTTCTGAAACATCATCGAAATATTCTATAGATGACTACTTTAATGTAGAATTGAAAACTTCTAGAAATAATAGATTTAACATGTTCAAGTTTCCAGAAAATATGATCATACCCCAAGGTTTGAATAATGGACTGAACGCGACTTTATTCTTATTAGTTGTGCCTGAATCTGCTACTTATAAAGCACCTTTGGGATTTCCTTTTCATAGACAAGCTTTGATTAATTATACCGAAACCAATAATTACAAGTTTTATACTATTTCAATATACCACAAAGAGAACACAAGAGAAATGGAAGGATATTATTCTCCTCATTTAAATTAGTTAAGTAGTTTAAAAAGTATGAATTAATTAAATATAATAAGTTGTTCTATGTATAATTTACTGGGATGGTGAAAGTAAATGAAAATAATATGTTTAATTAAACCGTTTTTTATTTTTCAATAGTACGGCATTACATTATAATAATATTATTAATATATATTATGTATATTATATTATTGATATATATTTATATAGCAAGATTTCTCTCTCCCTCCTTAATGTTTAGCCACATCGTTGTAGTGGGCTGTGTAGTAAGGAACGTTGTATTTGTAGGAGAATTCTTCTCCTTCGTGGTACACCTCTACATCTTCAAAGAACATGTTGGGCTGCTTGAAGTATACCTCGTGAACTGGACGGTCGAATGGATAGCCCAAAGGCTTGTTGTCCCAAACGAAAGCCTTGATAGAGTCGTATTTCTTTTCTGCAGCAGTGAATGGATAGATCATCACGAACATTTGGTATGGGAATCCACCCTTGTGACCCTTAGGCAGAAGGAGCCTCTTGGGGAATGCGCCAGACTCAATTGACATATCAGCTGGTACTTTTCCATCTTGGAGGAGCTTCTGAATCTCATAAGTGGGTGCGGAGTCCTCTTTGTAGAAGAAGAAGTCGTTCGACGAACGCTTAAACTTGTTCTGTCCCTTGGTCAGCTTCTGTACAAACCAGTCGAATTCAACGAAGTTTTGCCAGTTGTTTTCTAATGGGATAGGGTAGCCCTTGCTGTCGTATTTGGGTCCGAAGAAAACTTTGACAACTGCATCGCCTTCAACGTCAGATTTAACATCAAATTCAATATCGAATTTCTTGTGGTTAATACGTGGCTGGCGAACGGAGTACGTTGGCATATTTCCACTCTTGAATTCCTCCTGGGTGTAGAAGACGTTGTTTGAGACATCAAAGTCGTAGTATTCGAAGTAGGTTATCAGCTTGTCAACTTTAACGTCATTGATTTTAACTCCAACGTAGTGCAGAGTATCTTGGGTGTAGGGAGTCAGGAACTTCTTGTATTCAATGAAGTACTTGAGAACCTTGCTGTACAGTTGATAGAAGGCTGGGTCACGCAGAGAAGTCTGGTAGAAGTCAAGTGCTGTCGGTACGAAGGTGTACCTGTTTGAAAAAATACATTTTAAAAAATGTTTTGGACATTATTAATTACGAGTCTACTGTTACGAATGATTGGCTTAGATCAGCAACTCTGCATCCAATTAGATTGGTTTGAATTTTTTAAGTTTATGTATTTTGACACCATTTGATACTTACTTGTCAACAGGTTCAGGAGCAGCACCCAAGATACGACGAGCAGTGACTTCGTAGGAGTTGTGGTTGTCTCTGCGGCCAACCTTGCCTTGCCAGTCAGCATTCGCTTGCCAGAAGTTTCCAACAAAGTTAACAGATTTGGAGTTGCGGAAGTCGACATCCTGGTTGAACTAAAACAAAATAGTTTCATTAGTAATTAATCACCATCATGATTTAAATAAAACTGAGAAGTTAGAACTACAGCACAGTAAACTTACAGCCTTGAAGTGTCCTTGTTCCAAGTACTGGATGAAGGTCTTTTCGTAAGTGTCAAGAAGTTGTAATTCTTCGTCGTATTTCTCTGGGATTGGGTAGTTCGCGGGCCTCTGGACGAAGGAGGAGAAGTAGTTGACGTATGGGCTGTAGCCAGTTCGGATCGGGTGCCACCAAGAAAAGTCAGGAATTTCACCTAATCCGTTAGATAGACGTTCCAAGTAGTAGCGAGCCAAGAGTTGTTGGTAGAAGTAGTAGTAGACCTCTCCACGACGTTCCTTCATGATTGGGTAGAGATCGCCGTCCATCCAGAATGGGAAGTACGAGTGGAAGTAGTAGTAGTAAGCGTTAAGACCGATATCTTCCATGAAGTAGGAGATTTTGTACTCGTCAGTGTGGTAGGTCAAGTAGTCAGAGTAGTTAGAGTAGACATAGTAGTGGTTGCCTTCTTGGACGATGCCTTGTTCGAATCCAAAGTCAGGGGTGAAAACTCCTTTCTGCATCTTTGCGCGGAAGATTTTGTACCAAACATTGGAGTTGGTGAACAGTTCGGGGTAAACTTCGTAGGGTGCGGGGACGACAACTCCTTTGGTGTCAGCACGGTGGAGCAACGCAATGTAGTATGCGTACAGGAATTGGCCTTCGTTGATGTGAACACGGGCAAATGCAGCTGTCTTCCAGAAGGTTTCGAAGTCCTTGGCGTAGAACATAATGTGGAATAGAGATACAGCTTCCTCCCTCTGTCTTTCGTAGAAGATTGAGAAAGGAACATTCTTGGGTAGGAATCCAGTCTTCCACAAAGTCCAGAACTCTTGGACAGCCTTCTTGTTCTGTTAACAAATAAGGAGAATTAAATGTTAGAAATGATCAATATTAATTATCAAGTAAGCTTGATGTGCCATGTGATTGATTTTGCTAGCAAAGAAAAGCCAAAAAAAATTAAATTTTTCCGTTTATACTTTGCAGTAATTATTATCTTTAACGCTATTCTCATTTAAATGGAATGCTAGTAAAATTTATGTAGATCTTACGGTGTAGTTGTCAATGTTCTTTTCGATGTCATATTCCTTGCCAATTTTGTAGTATTCCGCCTCAGGGTTAACTTGCTCTGGATGGTAGAATAGCTTCAGGATCTGTTGCTGCTTCTGCACGAACTCGGCATCCACTGTTACAAGAAGAATGAATCACGTAACATACGAATAGTTTAAACATACTTTATGGAATAAATACAAAAAAAAACAAAAGAGGTAATAATCGTTAGACTATGTTAGGTTAGATAAATTGATCCTATGATATCACTAATGACGCAAGTGGAGCCGCTGGGTTTTAGTAGATATTCAAAAGTCTCAGCGAGTCCCACATCTAACGATGAGACTTGTTGGAGAAAAAGTTTTTGTGCTATGCGATGAAATGACAATGTAGTGGAGTTGGGCAAAAGCTAACAATACAAAAATATTTTTCAAAGCTCTAATAACAAGCTTGTGGGGTTGTTGGTACGATGTTGAAGTTTATGAGTGAGGCTTTTAGCTTCACCCATAAACTTTATTAATACTACGATTAGTTACTAAACTCACTAAGTATAAAAGCACTACTTGAATAGAATTTCTAAAAAATACCCCATAGTAAAGTTATTTGGAAACAGCTTCTAAGAAGTGGAAATTGGTTCTTAAATAAAGTAAAGTTATTTGGGAAGAAGTTGTTAATGCAATTTGCTTGTGCATAAAAGAAATGATTGTAAATTGGGTGATTGACGACAACAAACCATCTAGGTGTTGAGGATACTAGGCAATTTTTAAGCGCTAATTATTTTTTTTGGGCAATTTTTTTTGAGGCATTGGGCATTTTTTTGGGCAAAATTAATATTTGGCAAATGAACTATTTAATTGCAAGAAATTAATTAGTGTGACTTACCAGGCTTGGTCTTGTAGACCGTTTTTGTCGGGACCACGGAGGCCCCGACCATGGCGAAGGCCAGGCAAGCTAAAACGACGGCAGTCTTCATTGTGCTGAGACCAGAAGGCGACTGTGCTCCAACCCTCGTTCCCTGCACTATTTATACCAACTGGACGCATCTTATCAGCCCCCAAACGGATCAATTCCATAGTAACAATAACTTGCGATTTCTCTTTATCAGTTATCTGACTTTCTGTGACCGCGCGGTTCGAGAGACAAACACGTCTCGCTTACCTACTCGATTGCATCTCGAAAAATTATTACGTAATTTTTCTTCCACTTAGAATTTTTTTACCAAGTAAAACTTGCCAAGATGTGGTGTTCATTTTAAACATACGTAACATTTATTTTTTTTTATTTTATTTTTTTGGCTTGTAATAAATGTATTTAGATTATATGCAAATTTCCAGGGTTGTACATTTTTTTTATAGTAATCATTTATGGACCCAGGGCATGCCTTGTTGTTTCCGTCCGCGTCACCACATGGCTCCACGGAAGACCAGCGCTGCGCTGGTGCATCCATCACTAGCGTAGCACAATATGCTGAGTGGTGACCATTTTGGTACCACACATATAATTTTTTTTAATTTATTTAATTATTACTTTAATAACTTTAAATTAATAGTTTACTATATTTTTTAAATTTCTTTCTTTTGTTTTAAGTATTTGTTGTCTTTTGTGTATTTTGTGTGTGTGTGTGTCCAAATAAAATAATTTTAATTCTTTCTTTCTTTCTACATAGTACCGTCCTGTGTCCATCAACCTGAGGCATAGGTGTTAAACCTCATGCGCATGCAACCTTGAACTTCAGACCGAAACCTAATAAAGCTGATTGTAGGCCAAATCATCATCTTCATTATCAGCCGATGGACGTGCACTGCTGGACATAGGCCTCTTGCGTGGACCTCCAAACACAACGGTCTCGAGCCGCCAGCATCCAGCAGCTCCCAGCAACACGCTTGATGTCCTCAGTCCACCTAGTGGGTGGTTACATTCCGGTGTGGGATCGCTATTTCAGCACTTTGCTGGAAATTTAGCACTTATTTACCTAATTCCTACCTCGCTGGCGCAGTTCTATCTATCTTTCTTTTTTAAAAAGAATATTTGCCATATCTTTTAAACATGATCAATATTTCCATTCCAACTAGTCAGGAAAGTCTGTATTAGGAGTGGGTACGACAATAGACCAACGAGTCGGGGATCGAACCACCACCCGTCGATGATGAGTCCGACCGCTTTAGCGTTCAACGCTAAAGCGGTCGGACTCATCCTGTTGAGGCTTTTTAGTTGGCAGTGTTGTGTTCTCAACTAGGAGGTCCCAGGACCTACGCAACATCGTACCGGAACGCTAAATCGCTTGGCAGTACGTCCTTTGCCGGTAGGGTGGTAACTAGCCACGGCTGAAGCCTCCCACCAGCCAGACCTGGACCAATTAAGAAAATCTCAGTCGGCCCAGTCGGGATCGAACCCAGGACCTCCGTCTTGTAAATGCACCGCGCATACCGCTGCGCCACGGAGGCCGTCATAAAAGATGGGAGTTCTGTAGTTTTTTTAGCGATATAGGTACCTATACAACCATTTCGATTAGGTAGATTAGATGATTTCTATCAACCTAATTTACCTACTTAATCCAATAGGTCCCCGCGACGCTCAAGTTAGTACACGCTTAGCAGTTTAATTTTTGTCACAAAAGATCAAAAATCATAATCAAAATTTGTTTTAAGTAGAATTAGTTTTCCCCGCACCAGGAAACGCAGTGTTGGTCCACCTCTCACCAGGTGGACTGACGACATCAAGCGAATCGCAGAGATTCACTGGATGCTCAGTATCGTGATGTTTGGAAGTCCCTACAAAAGACCTATGTCCTGCAGAGGACGTCCATCGGCTGAAATGTTGATGATGATGAGACTTAGTTTACAAGTACTTTTGAAACGTTTGGCTATTTGTAAAGACTCTACTATCCGTTCGGAAGGAAGGTTCTTTTTTTATGTAGTATAGGCTTACGGCTTACGGTGTGATAGACCTCTGCCTCCGATTCCGGAGGGTGTGGATTCGAATCCGGTCCGAGGCATGCACCTCAAACTTTTCAGTTGTGTGCATTTTTAAAAAATTAAATATCACGTGTCTCAAGCGGTGAAGGAAAACATCATGAGGAAACCTACATACCAGAGAATTTCCTTTATTCTCTGCGTGTGTGAAGTCTGCCAATCCGCATTGGGCCAGCGTGGTGGACTACTGGCCTAACCCCTCTCATTCTGAGAGGAGATTCAAGCTCAGCAGTGAGCCGAATATGGGTTGATAACGATAGGCTTACGCTTGACCACAATCCAGCCTGATGGAAAGCAATTATGAGGTCTAAGATGAACCGTGCTTGCCTAGAAGATGCCTATTCACTTTTGCCTTGAAGTTGCACAAATTATACGTGTCAAGAAACACAAACTCCGAAAGCAATACGCATTGCATATTTTTTTGTGCGGTTGACAACAAAAGGACCGTTGTCGAGTGCCGTAGGCTCCATACCTCAGTGGCGTCACCGGGGGTTTGGGCGAGCGCAGAAGCATCGCCTGATGGGGCCCGAAGGCAGAAGCAGAGTAGATGGGCGAAACGACTCTCTAAGGGCGTCTCATCTGAGACTCAGACCTCGGCTTAGAGGGCCGTTCGGGAAGGGTGTTTTGGCCTGAGTGTATCAGTTAGGGCGCCCTCGAGATCGTGAGTTAAAAAGCCCTTGTCTGGGTGAACGGCGTCTCGCTGTTCTGTGGTAAAATTCTTCTTCTTCTTCTTAAGGTGCCTCTCCGACTAGCGAAGGTTGGCAGTCAGTTTCTTGAACTCGTCTCTATCCTTCACGACGCGAAATAATTGTGCGGCGCTCGCGATCCCGGTCCACTCTCTGATGTTTCTCAGCCAAGACTTCTTCCTGCGACCAACGCCTCTTCTACCAGCAACCTTTCCCATCAAGATGTGGGGCACGTGCCCTAGATACGCGACTTTTCTCGTCTTGACGGTCTGCAAAAGTTCACGCTTCTGATTGACGCGGTAAAATGGGGATTGTGGTAAAATGGGGAAGGAAAGGTTTATTAAAGAAGGAACCTCTATTTTTAGCAAGAAAATAATAAAAGTTGTTATTGTGTCAGTGTAATATTCCAACGAGTGTGACCTCCACCGGTAATCTTCCGACGGTAGCAGTCGCTGTATCAATTGACGAGTTCAAGACGAAAGTAGGTATCGATAACCGAATTAAAAACATATTTTTTCCACTTCTTCTTGCTCTATCATCTATATTCATCATTGACAACCCATATTCGACTCACTTGAAACTGGGCTATCACTTGAGAGCCGTGATAGCCCAGTGGATATAACCTCTGCCTCCGATTCTGGAGGGCGTGGGTTCTAATCCGGTCTGGGGCATGCACCACCAAGTTTTCAGTTGTGTGCATTTTAAGAAATTAAATATCACGTGTCTCAAACGGTGAAGGAAAAACATCTTGAGGTAACCTGCACACTGGAGTATTTTCTTAATTATCTGCGTGTGTGAAATCTGCCAATCCGCATTAGGCCAGCATGGTGGACTAATGGCCTAACTCCTTTCATTCTGAGAGGAGACTCGAGCTCAGCAGTGAGCCGAATATGGGTTGATAATTCCACTCACTGTTGAGCACGAGTCTCCCCTCAGAATGGAGGGGTTAGGCCTTAGTCCACCACGCGTCAAATGCGGATTGGCAGACTTCACACACGTAGGGAATTAAGAAAATTCTCAGGTGTGCAGGTTTCCTCGCGATGTTTTTACTTCACCGTTTGACACACGTGATAATTATTTTCATTATTCAAAATGCACATAACTGAAAAGTTAGAGGTGCATACCCCGGACCGGATTAGAACCCACGCCCTCCATAATCGAAGGCAGAGGTCATATCCACTGGGCTATCACATCTCCCATCGTCATCTATATCTTGTATAAATAAATTTACTTACGTAATACATACTTTTTCCTTTGTGCAAACAAACTAAGCGAATAGTACTTGTAGAGCTTACTGTGCCGTGGGAGACTAACATTCCGAAGGACACAGTTTGAAAGTGAATAAATATTATGACCTAACAAATGAACTAACTAAAAATGGTTATGCAGTCTGTACGTCGTAGAAGTAGGTACGAGAGGATTACCAGCAAAATCTCTCTATAACCTGCTTAAAGACCTTGGCCTCTCTAGAAGTGCAGCTAGTTCTACATTAGAACGAGTATCCAAAGATGCTCTAATATGGTACCAATAATATAATACATATAATAAATATATGTAATAATAATCTTACCAAGGAGTCAAGGAATCCCTAACCCTATATCCTGTAGTCACAAGTTCGGAACTCAAACTCAAACTCAACTCAAACTCTGCTCGGAGTTTTTAGTCAAGATTGAGATGTAGCCAAGGGCTAACTTGTAAAGAATTAAAAAAAACCAAAAGTTTAACGAGTATAGTATGTATGATAATATTCGAGGATCGAACCTAAGGCCTTTCGCCATATCAGTGGTGCTATTTAGGCTATCACTATCCGTAGCCGAACAAGTTGACCACGAAACCAATGGGACATTCATTTAAACAACAAAAGATAACCCTTACTTATCACTACGTGAGAGACAGTTAAAACATTTGTTAATATTTTTGTTTCACCTACCAATCAATGAAAAGACAATCTTTACCGATAAATAAAATTTTAATTGTCTTTCGACGATATAGAAACAAAAAAAATATTTGACAATTCTGTTTTTCACAAATCCCGCGGCAACCAATTTTTTTTCGGGATAAAATTTTATATGTTGCTTTACTCTTCTATCTTTTAGTGAAAGTTCAATTAAAATCGGTTCAGCCCTTCCAGAGATTAGCCTGGACAAACAGACAGACAGACGGACGGACAAAAATTAAAAAAAAATACGTGTGGCACTCGGGGACTAGTATTTTTTATCGACTTATGCAATTACCTATATTTATTTATTTATGCAGTATTTTTTTCTTTAGAAAATAATAAAAGAATAAATAGATAAATAAAAATAAATAAAACAATGTCTTTACGTTGAGCTGGAATCGAACTCTGTTCTAATGAGTTTTGGCCCTTAGTTTCACACCACTTGTCCATTTGAATCGATATGATAATGTCGAAATGTGTTCACTTAATACACGGCTTGGGTCATCATCATCATCATCATATCAGCCGATGGACGTCCACTGCAGGACATAGGCCTTTTGTAGGGACTTCCAAACATCACGATACTGAGCCACCAGCGAATCCCTACGACTCGTTGGATGTCGGGCTTGGGTGTTAGGTTTATATACGTTACGGAATTTCTTGATTTCTGTATCGATGACACAGAAATCAAAAAATCCCGGCCCCCCTTAAGTGTAAAAGCAAAATATAGTAACATTTAACCCCCAATCTGACTTAATTTGGTGCTTCCCGGAGAAAAAAAAAATTTAAGGAGATTTGCGGCTCGTCTATTGGGCCTCCCAACTTTGATACAGGGCCCCAATGCAAGCTACGCCACTTTTAGAAAGTATAAAATCCTTACCCAAGCTGGGAATTGAATTTAGGACGTTTCTGTTGAGAACCTCGACGGCCTCCGTGGCGCAGTGGAATGCGCGGTGGATTTACAAAACGGAGGTCCTGGGTTCTATCCCCGGCTGGGCGGATTGAGATTTTCTTAATTGGTCCAGGTCTGGCTGGTGGGAGGTTTCGGCCGTGGCTACCACCACCACCCTACCAGTAAAGACGATTTAGCGTTCCGGTACGATGCCGTGTAGAAACCGAAAGGGGTATGGATTTTCATCCTCCTCCTAACAAGTTAGCACGCTCCCATCTTAGACTGCATCATCACTTACCATCAGGTGCGATTGTACTCAAGAGCTAACTTGTAAAAAAAAATCCACATCACTACCAATTGAGTTAAAGAAGTCAAAGGTTAAAAGTCCCAATTAAATGTAGGTAAATAATCCATACCCAATATCTCCAAACAATAATATCAACATCCGATTCAATATCAAGATCAAGGTTAATTTTAAGTCATACACAATAGTAAACGCCCGCGGCTTCGCCTGCGTGGAATTATTCTTACCTCAAATAACATAGGACATGTCCCAATTTTGTATGGATGCTGGGCCGAGTGTTAACTAAGCAGAACAAATTATTTATAGGGCTTTATAGGGCTAAAAAAAAATTAGAACCCGCATTTTTTTTAATTATAGTACGCGCGTTAACAACTGAGTCTTAGGGCCATAAATCATTTCTCTATATCTATCTCGCTTGCACTTATGGGTCTTATGGAGCCGTCTATAGTATGCGCGTTATCATCTGAGTCGTCCGGTCATAAAAGTCAAAAAAGATAGGAATGTGCAGCGCGCCTACCTGCGCACCCTAATTATCGATAAACGGCTACCTGCGCACGTGCTAATGATGAGTCAATAATGATTTGGACGATTCTGATTGGTCGGTTTCTAATGTAATTGCATTGCGTATTTTTTTTGCTATAAATGTGTTTACTGCAATTAAATAAATACATTCATGTGTTACTCGTTGCGCACTATGGATACTTTATTTTCTAACGTTGATCTGAAGAAATTACATGGCGATATTAGCCCTCAAGCTCGAACACTGATTCACAACGTATTCCTGTTTCTCAATGAATTGAAAAGTGATCCGAATAAAGTGGCTTCTCTAAATTTCAACAAACCACGTGAAATGGCCGCATTTGTTTGTGGTGTGAGCAGAGCGACAGTGGACCGAATCAAGACGGAAGTATCACAATCAGGCAGTACCTGTATACCAAGAACAAATTTTAAGAAACCACAAACCGTCACTAATATTGACGATTTTGATAAAAGTGTGTTGAAGCGAACTGTAGCTTCATTTTATGAGAATGGAGAGTATCCATCCGTGGCGAAAATTTTAGAAAAATTCCGTGAACAATTACCCGATTTTAAATGCGGCAACACTTCAATGAGAATACTACTGAAGGAGGTTGGGTTCCAGTATAAGAAAAATAGCGAAGGACGTAAATATTTAATGGAAAGAACTGATATTGTTTGTGCTAGAATGGACTTTTTAAGGAAATTGGATTTACTTAGAAGAACTAACGATCAGCGACCACGTTTCTATCTAGACGAAACATGGATTAATCAAAACCATGCAAGAAAGAGGATGTGGCTTGGAAGCAACGATGAAGGAGGTTTCAAGAATCAGCCTGTGGGAAAAGGCCAAAGATTAATAGTTTGCCATGCGGGTTCTGCAAGGACTGGCTTCGTTCCAGATGCGAAGCTAATATTTAAAGCGGTGAAATCAAAGGATGCTGATTACCACACAGAAATGGATGGCGAAACATATATGGCATGGTTTTCCGAATTCCTGAATCTACTTGAAGAGCCCTCAGTTATAATTGTCGATAACGCAAGCTATCATTCGATACAGTTGGAAAAGATACCCACAAGAAACACGAGGAAAGCTGAAATTCAAGAATGGTTGACAAAGAAAAAGATTCCATATTCCAGCAACGAAATTATTGAAGAATTAATAAGAAAAGTAAAAGCCAGTAACCCGCAGAAGGTCTACGCTTTAGACCATCTGGCAAATGAACGAGGTCATGAAGTAATAAGGCTCCCTCCATATCACTGTCAATATAACCCAATAGAATTAATTTGGGCACAAGTAAAGGGAGAAGTTGCGAAGAATAATAATACCTTCAAGATAGCAGATGTCGAAAATCACCTCCACCGAGCCATAGAAAATGTCACACGAGAAGACTGGGCCAAATGTGTTAGGCATGCCGAAGAACTTCAAAACAAAGATTTACAAAAAGCTCTAATTAGAGATCACGCGCCGCTTATAATAAATTTGGCAGAAGACGAAGATTCTGATGATGAAGACTCAGATGAAGATTAATTTTATTTAGTTAATAATTATATAATATGAAATATGTATTATATTAAATCAAATATTGTTAATTTTTTTAATTTTGTGAACAAGATACGATAATAAACTTTACTTATCGATAATATGTCTTTCATTGTTACACCCTTCACTAGACGGCTCCATAAGACCCATAAGTGCAAGCGAGATAGATATAGAGAAATGATTTATGGCCCTAAGACTCAGTTGTTAACGCGCGTACTATAGTGAAGGGTGTAACAATGAAAGACATATTATCGATAAGTAAAGTTTATTATCGTATCTTGTTCACAAAATTAAAAAAATTAACAATATTTGATTTAATATAATACATATTTCATATTATATAATTATTAACTAAATAAAATTAATCTTCATCTGAGTCTTCATCATCAGAATCTTCGTCTTCTGCCAAATTTATTATAAGCGGCGCGTGATCTCTAATTAGAGCTTTTTGTAAATCTTTGTTTTGAAGTTCTTCGGCATGCCTAACACATTTGGCCCAGTCTTCTCGTGTGACATTTTCTATGGCTCGGTGGAGGTGATTTTCGACATCTGCTATCTTGAAGGTATTATTATTCTTCGCAACTTCTCCCTTTACTTGTGCCCAAATTAATTCTATTGGGTTATATTGACAGTGATATGGAGGGAGCCTTATTACTTCATGACCTCGTTCATTTGCCAGATGGTCTAAAGCGTAGACCTTCTGCGGGTTACTGGCTTTTACTTTTCTTATTAATTCTTCAATAATTTCGTTGCTGGAATATGGAATCTTTTTCTTTGTCAACCATTCTTGAATTTCAGCTTTCCTCGTGTTTCTTGTGGGTATCTTTTCCAACTGTATCGAATGATAGCTTGCGTTATCGACAATTATAACTGAGGGCTCTTCAAGTAGATTCAGGAATTCGGAAAACCATGCCATATATGTTTCGCCATCCATTTCTGTGTGGTAATCAGCATCCTTTGATTTCACCGCTTTAAATATTAGCTTCGCATCTGGAACGAAGCCAGTCCTTGCAGAACCCGCATGGCAAACTATTAATCTTTGGCCTTTTCCCACAGGCTGATTCTTGAAACCTCCTTCATCGTTGCTTCCAAGCCACATCCTCTTTCTTGCATGGTTTTGATTAATCCATGTTTCGTCTAGATAGAAACGTGGTCGCTGATCGTTAGTTCTTCTAAGTAAATCCAATTTCCTTAAAAAGTCCATTCTAGCACAAACAATATCAGTTCTTTCCATTAAATATTTACGTCCTTCGCTATTTTTCTTATACTGGAACCCAACCTCCTTCAGTAGTATTCTCATTGAAGTGTTGCCGCATTTAAAATCGGGTAATTGTTCACGGAATTTTTCTAAAATTTTCGCCACGGATGGATACTCTCCATTCTCATAAAATGAAGCTACAGTTCGCTTCAACACACTTTTATCAAAATCGTCAATATTAGTGACGGTTTGTGGTTTCTTAAAATTTGTTCTTGGTATACAGGTACTGCCTGATTGTGATACTTCCGTCTTGATTCGGTCCACTGTCGCTCTGCTCACACCACAAACAAATGCGGCCATTTCACGTGGTTTGTTGAAATTTAGAGAAGCCACTTTATTCGGATCACTTTTCAATTCATTGAGAAACAGGAATACGTTGTGAATCAGTGTTCGAGCTTGAGGGCTAATATCGCCATGTAATTTCTTCAGATCAACGTTAGAAAATAAAGTATCCATAGTGCGCAACGAGTAACACATGAATGTATTTATTTAATTGCAGTAAACACATTTATAGCAAAAAAAATACGCAATGCAATTACATTAGAAACCGACCAATCAGAATCGTCCAAATCATTATTGACTCATCATTAGCACGTGCGCAGGTAGCCGTTTATCGATAATTAGGGTGCGCAGGTAGGCGCGCTGCACATTCCTATCTTTTTTGACTTTTATGACCGGACGACTCAGATGATAACGCGCATACTATAATTAAATAAAATGCATTTTTTTCATTAGCTGACAACATTAGTTGAGAATTTTTGTAATGGCAACATGCTCGCAATTTACACCCTGACAGTTCGTTTAGAGCGTTTTTAAAGCGATTTAAAGAATTGTTTTGTTTCATGCTTCTCTGTCTACAATTTAATGTTTCTTTTTTTAACTTGTGTCTTATTGACATTTGACAATATTACATGACATTGACATTGACAGTTTACACCGGGTATCAATTCAATTCCACTTATTTTTATTGGTACTTACTTACTTACTTTTGAACACTTTTATGTATTGTCTATGTTTTATTTGTAGACAAGGGGGTGAAACGAAATATATCTAATTCTCAGAATACAGAAAACCACCAGAAGGAGTGATAGCGCAAAGAAGTGAAGCCATTTAAACTACACATTTTACGATTACTCACTCTGTGTTTGTCGTGTTGTTTGACGTGCTATACAGGTGACAAATTTAATTAAATTAAGCCGTCTTGTGCTATTCCTTCGTGTAAAAATGCCGTTGGTAAAAAAAAGAAACTGAATAGGATCACATTTCACGTGTAAGTAGCACAAATAAATATTCCTATGTTAAAATAATGAATAATTTTTACGTGAATTTAGTTGTCATAGAAACCGATGACTTCATTTTTTAAGTGTTGCCAATGTAATTGTTTTGATTTTCCCTACTTTTAATTTCAATTCAAGGATTTATTATTTATGTAAAATATTAATCAACTAAATAGGTAGGCATAGGTTCCGGCAATTAAGTTGAAATAAAATTGTGGTAATCAGCGCAGATAAAGAAAGTGTAAAATAATCTTAAAGCTTTAAAATTTTACAAATAACAATGGCGTGCTATATTATAATAAGTTCGTTCGTTCTTGTCTGTTTGTGTGTTTGTTTGCACATTTGTTTGTTTTCGTGTGCTTGTTTGGTCTTTTGTTTGTTTGTGTACCTACTTGTTTGCTTGTTTGTTTGAGCAAGAGGATTAAATAAAATATTTTTATCTTCAAAACACATTCTTAAAAGATATTAAACCAATTAAATGGCCTTATTTATACTTGAATTTTAAGAGACATAAAACGTAGAGAAATAAGACGAGATAATAATAACTGTGCACGCGATTGAAATACATATTTATAATAATAATATAATATAATTATATGGAATATATAAAATTATTATTGTAAATATGTATTTCTTTAGTTTGTTAGTTGATAAGTTTTATAATAACCGTCTTATTATATCTATTATTTATTTGTCCTTGTCTTAAATTTTTTAGAGTTCATTTTCTTGCTGACTCTTAGCAATCACTAGAAAACCGGTCCCACTGTTTTTATTATTTACCATACAAGTTAACATTTAATGTGATGAACTGTACACTTATTGTTTTCCTTTTAACATTATAAATTTTTACCACAAAATAGGGAAAAATTTAACAGCCTCATGTACTAGCAACATTACGCGGGTGAGAATTGCGACGAGTGCAGGCTGTTGTGTACAATTTTTGGACACACTGTGCACTATAGAATGACATCTAAACGTGGCTTCTGGTGGTTTTCTGTATTCTGAGATCTAATTAATGCGGGTTCCAAAAATCTGAAAATTATATTCTCAACAGCAATTCGTATCTTCTATCCGTAAAAAATACTATTATTGACCTGCTTAAAAATTATAAATAATAAAGGCCCATTTTGGGACATTTTCATACAAAGTTCCGCCGCTTCTTTCCCGTCACAGTCTAAGATCAGAACTAGAAAAGATCTTCACTCATCCGTTTACTGAATGAAAATAATGTCTCAAAACGGTGAAGGATAAAAATTGTGCGGAAACCTACATATCAGAAAATTTTCTTGATTCTCTGCGTGTGTGAAGTCTGCCAATCCACATTGGGCCAGCGTTTTGGACTATTGGCCTACTCCCTCTCATTCTGAGAGAGACTCAAGCTCAGCAGTGAGCAGAATATGGGTTGATATTGATGATGATGAAGTAAGTTTTCATTACGATATAATCTAATCGTAGAACAGTGGTGTTGTGCATCTAACATAACAATTTTATACAGTGATGCTACAGTAGTCTGTACTTACAGTAGTCTGTTATAACTTATTGTTTATTCAATTACACGATAATGAAGAATGAAGATAGTTCATAACTTCATAGAAGACAGATGCTGCGGTGGCTTCTTTATGTTCTAATACCGACAATATCTTTTGCATTGACGTTTCTCCCAACAGCTTGTGTGCCCTTCAATCATTAAAGGTTTTTGCTCAGATCGATCTGAACAATCTATATCTAACTTATAACAAAGCTATAATACATTATTTTGCAATTTGAGATTTTACTTATACCATTTGTAACACCAAACGTTACCGTGGCATAACGGACGCCAGCGCCATCGAGATTCTATACTAATAATACGAATTCTGTACATTTTGTACATTCTGTATATTGAAGATTTTTGTTGGGGGGCATTATATAATCGATACTGAAGCTAAAAATATTTTTTTTTACGATTCTTTGTCTGTTTGTCTTTTTTGTTATTCGGGCATCACGATGAAACTACTAAATGAATTCAAATGAAACTTGGCACGGTTTAAGACCATAATACTGAGAAGGTTATAGGATACATTTTTTTTGCAAAAAAATAAGAAGGGGGTGAAATAGGGTTAAAAGTTTGTATGGAAGTTCCTTCAGTTTTAGAGTTACAGTTTTAAGAATTTGCTCATAAATCAAAAAAAGAATACAAAATATAATGTTATTCAAAAGCTTTTAAAATTCAACCCCTAAAGAGGTGAAATAGCGTTTGAAAGTTTACATTGACGCGGACGAAGTCGTGGGTGTACGCTAGTATTTTATAAAAATATTTTGATATTTTTATTGAAAGCTCTTTTCACTGGAAGTCGGTTAAATGACATACCTCCACATAATCGAACTGTCTCTGAGATAAAATATTGGATGACTAGTAGTCGCCGCGCGGTTTTACCCGCGCGGTTCCCGTTTCCGTAGGAATACGGGGATAAAATATAGCTTATAGCCTTCCTCGATAAATGGGCTATCTAACACTGAAAGAATTTTTCAAATCTGACCAGTATTTCCTGAGATTAGCGCGTTCAATCAAACAAACAAACAAACATACTCTTCAGCTTTATAATATTAGTATAGATAAGAAATATTTCGATATTGACCTAGGTCAAATACTCGCTATCTCCCAACTTACCTATATAATTAAAACGATTTTTTGCGTATCATTTATGTTGATTATGTGTTGTTTTATAAACATTATGTACTTACAGAACGTAAGTAGGTAACAACCTGGGTATGTAATCTTAATGCGTGTTTTTTTTTCACGTATGAAATCCGTGATCATTATCAATATTATTATCTAGCGGACACCCCGCGGTTTCACCCGCGTAAGCCCCATTTCATTGGGATTTCAGGGATAAATTACTCGCTGATAATGTAGGTTTCCATCAGCAAAAGAATTATTGAATATTGTTACATTGCTTAGGCGTGAAAGGGTAACAAACAATCTCACATTCAAAGATTTTTTAATAAACAGCAAACTCAGTGATAGCCCAGTGGATATGACCTCTGCCTTGTAGACGTGATAGCTCAGTGGATATGATCTCTGCCTCCAATTCCGGAGGGAGTTGGTTCGAATCCGGCACGGGGCGTGCACCTCCAACTTTTCAGTTGTGTGCATTTTAAGAAATTAAATATCACGTCACGTGTCTCAAACGGTGACGGAAAACATCGTGAGGAAATCTGCACGCCAGAGAATTTCTTAATTCTCTGCGTGTGTGAAGTCTGCCAATCCGCATTGGGGCAACGTGGTGGACTATTGGCCTAACCCCTCTCATTCTAAGAGGAGACTCGAGCTCAGCAGTGAGCCGAATATGGGTTGATAATGACGAAACTCAGAAAGGTTTTTTCTTTGTTAGTTTATTAAATACGGACGCCCGACATTTCGTTCGGGTGGAAATCGGTGTAAGCTTTCAAACCCTGTTTCACCTATTTCCATTTATATTTTGTTGTTTTATAATTATAATAAAAAGTTCAATAAGTAATCATTTTACAAAACTATAACTCAAAACATGAATGATTTAAATATTAAAAAAAACTTCAACCCTTTTTTAACCCTTTAGGGTTAGAATTTTGAAAAATCTTATTTGACATTAATTATTTTATCCCTGGAGTGGTCGCGTGGATTACAGGGGTAGTCCACCCAAAATGGAAAATGGAAAAACGGTTAGCCTTAGCTTATTGCACTTCTAGGTACTTTCAAATGGACGTTTGAGAGATACGTTAAAACTCGCGTAAGCACCAGTCCACAATAATTGTGTCACAGGAGCTCCGCAAAGTGTGATGGATTACATATGTAGTCCACGCGACCACTTACGTTAGTATTTTTGACATATCGATTGAACCAACAATAGCAGCCTTATACAGTTGCAGTCGATGTTGCGTTTAAATACGCAACGTCGACTGGCCTGAAGAGTGCGCGAAGAAGCACAATAAATTCGTGCACAGGGTGCAAAAAGTTAATTTTTGGGTATCATTCATGTTCCGAAAATAGTAATTGAAGTTAGGTATTACAAAATTTTCGTGATAAATGTGGAGATGATTTTGTTTGTGCTCATTATTTTCGTAATCTTTATACAATTAGATTTTATGACTTTATGTAATAAAGAAAGCTACATGAATTATATTATATTTCACAGTATAAAAAAATATGCTCAAATATGTTTTTATTTTACTTTGGAAATGGACTACATTTGTAATCCACGCGACCACTGTAGGGTTAAGTATTTTTCGTGATAGATTTAGAACTTAGCATACAATTGGATTTTATGATTTTATGTAATAAAGAAAGCTACATGTTATACATACATACATATTATATTTCACACTATAAAAAAAGTATGCTTAAATATTTCTGTAATTTACTTTGAAAATGGACGACATTTGTAATACAATTCCAAGTGACCACTCCCGTTACTTTTAGGTACGCAACCACTGTAGGGTTAAGTATTTTTCTGGTAGAACACATACAAATTTTTACAAATTTAACTTGACAAATAAAGGACTTTCCATATAAACCCTTTTCAACCCTTGTTCTTCTGATTTAATTTTTGCGACATGAAGTATCCTATAACCTCCTCCGTATATATTCTCAAATCATGCTAAGTTTCATTTGGATTCATTTGGTAGCGATATATAATGCCCTCCAATTAATTAATATATTTTCAGTGTAAAGAATTATACGTGTTACAGTTTTATTATACTATGGACATGATAGGAGTATGATGGGTTATCTTACTTTATACCTATGGTAGGAACATGGGTTGATACTAAGGTTGCCAACATTTTTCTTAATAAATGTAGTATTTTTCATATTTAAGCTGTAAAAAATATAGTAGGTACACATAAAGAAAATATTGTATTTAATAGAATAAGCAAAATTTAGACGAAGATAATTGCATTTTTAATTAAAAAATTTTATTAAATTAGGATTAAATTTTTTTATTATATTTAGGATTAAGTCACAACTAGCATATTGCTTTCTACACCTCTGGTTAAATCTTGTTTTTTTTTTCTTTTCAGTTAAAATGTAAATGATTCGCAATGAGGTTTTTTTTTAAACACACGTGGGAAAATGTCGTTCTTGTCTTGCAACACTACTGCTCTCTATAATGAAATACTAACAATTCTTAGTAGTTGAGACAACCACGTTGTAACAATTCTTAGTAGTTGAGACAACTACGTTGTAATGTGTGCTATGCAAAACAGATGGCGCTGCACACAGTGCCATAAACAGTTAACAGATGGCGGCTAATGTTGCATTGAGAATTTAAAAACAAAAGTAAAGTCCTTTTCATGAAAGAAGTCTCCTAGACGCGGCTCTAATGTCTTAATAGCGCTCATTGATAATTGGTAGGTAATGGCGGTCTTATTGTCATTTGTGTAAGGCGATGTCAATTTTAATTCAGGTTTTAGCTGACTAGTTGACTGGTTTGAGCGGGACTTCTTTCATGAAAAGGACTCTATTAGCATAAACGTAGTTACCCTAGACCAGGGTTTCTCAAACTTACGGCTTCATGTACCTCTATACCATATTATTAATATGATAAATAATAGAAGATAAGTAGGTAGGTACTTAAAGTTTGTGGTGGTCTCAGGATAATCGAAATCGAAAAGGAAATACCGTCTACAATGTCGAGTTGTGTGTTCAGGAAGTGTAAAAACTATATGTATATACATAAACAAATAATGGAGTTAAAGACAAAACTGTGCATGTGTGCGCTCAGTTTTGTAGCCTATTATTCGGACCACTTTTTTCGGTGATTTTGTAGGGACGTAACCGATTTATAGTATAAAATTATCATTATCTTGAAACCTCTTTTACCAATATTTTTAATAGTTATTTTTACAATTGTATGTGTAGAAACCGATTTGCGTGGCGAAACATTCTTCATATCTTACTGCATAAAAACCAGACAAAGACATCCTCTTCCATTCAGCTTAATAAGTTTTATTTACAGACATTAAATATTTTACTCCATCTAGTTCTTCAGCCATGAGCCATTTGATAGGTACTACTGTCAAATGCAGAACCACCGGAGGTTTGTGAACCCCACTTTGAGAAACCCTGGCATCGAGCAGATCCACTTCCTAGTTGGTTCAGTGGTCAGCCTTTGTGCTTTCAGATCACGGGGTCCCAACTCTCATGTTAGAGTCTTAGGTATAAAATACTGAGGTTAATTAATTTTCAGAAATTTGGTGAAAAAATAAAAATTTGGTGTTGCTACTAACACCCTCGTCCACGGAATACACGTTAAGCCGGCATTCCTGTCATTTATCGTTAACATCATCAATAGCACTAGCTAGCACTATAAGCCCGCTAACCCACATTATAGCGACATGGTGTGTAAGTAAGCTAAGCTAAGCTAAATTAAACTAACTAAATCTAAGCTCCATATACCCTGTTCTATAAGGTGCACTGCCCATGCAGTGGGCCGTTAGATATCAATGTTTACTTGCTATTACAACCGGGTGGGCGATTTCAGGGGAACTAACTGTAATTCCCTTTGACATCGACCACAGCTCACAGTGCGAGGTTTTAAACGGAAATAATACTTTTTGTTCCGTATATGGAAATCAAGTGTCTGTATGTCCGAGCTATGGTGGTGTGTATGCAGTGAAGCAAGGCAAGGCATGGTATCTTCGTGGTATACGAAGCGGAGATCCGAGTGACCGGGGACTTTGCTTTGATAGAACCGTATATTATACTGATTTTCGGAACTATGTTGAGTGGATAACGGTATCTTAAACACGGGCTAGTAGTTTCGGAATTAATTCAAATGCTTTTTTTAACTTTATTATATAAGTAACCTGGTTTTGTTTTAAACAATCTGATCTATATTATAAAGTTTTTATTCAAGAGAGGATAGCGAATTTTTAATAAACCAGAAAAGAACAAGTTGTTAAGAAACTTCATTATTCTTAGTTTTTACAAGTACCTATTTTAAGTTTTGAAATAAAATTATTTCTAAGTTTCTAAGTTGAATTTTTCCAATGTCGGTCTTTTCAGTTTATTTTGAGTTATATACAATAATAAACTTGTAGATTTTTTTTTTTATATTATAATTTATACATATTTACCTTATTTAGTAATTTATTCTATCTTACTATTGCCGTTTAAGTACCTATGATCAATTTAATACAATGTAAAATTTAATTCAAAATGAAATAACTTTAAAATTATTCCTATTTTTAACAGACTTCAAAAACGAGGAGGTTCTCAATTTGGTCGGTCAATATTTTTTGAGATGATGACTATTTGTGTATTTTTTAATTTAGACACACACACACACCTACTAAACGTAACGTACATACAATGTGGGTAGGAAAATAAAAAATTTCTAAATACATATTTTCAAATCATTTTATTTCTTTCTTCTAACAACATAATAATCTAAAACATTTAATATTAGATAGGTGCAATGATTAAGCGGACGATAGAAAGAGCTATTCTTGTAGTGTTTCTGCTTGTTACAGTCAAGTTGCGTAGACCCGTAGACAAATCAGAGTTACCAACATAATGCAAACCGCAAATAAGTGACCATTGGACGACGACGAATGGTTCGACGAAATGATAGACATTAGAACCCCAGACATGCAATTCATTATCTTTAACGTATGTTAGTTGACATAAACGAAGTAGGCAGATGACATTTCTCAATTGATTTGATGTTTATTTCAATAGGTTGATAATAAAGACCAAAATAGTGAATAGGCCAGCTGGGTGTTAGAATGTAACACAACGATACACGAAGCACTTCACTTCCCATTATAGGTGAACCGACCGTCATAGGGAGTCGTTGGATGCAAGCAGTGGAATTCATAGACGTTGTGGGGGCGCCCCCAGGGGATCGTTCACCGGCTGAGTGTCGAATTTAAACTATGCGATTGGGGATTCGACACTCAGCGGGTGAATGGTCCTGGGGGTGCCCCAGGTTTGGTAGTCCACACATAAAAAAGGTAAAGCAGTTTACGTCTATCGGCTGAGATGATTGGTGATAATGAGTATGACGTCATAATATACAATATATATACCAAAAGTCTTAAAATAAATATTGAGATCTATTAACGAGCTGATTGCTATGTAGATTGTAGGTAGTGCCTATTATTAATTCGAGAGCTGAAAGAATTATTCTGTAACTGTTTTATGTACTCGACAGTGTGAGTATCGAGTTGGTTTCTATCTCTCTTTCGTTACAGATAGAGAGAGATTAAATGTTATGTGGGCTATAGTATTCTGGGCATAACTGAAGGGGTTTAATAAGTCTTTGGTATTAAAGCAATAATAAACACGATGTAATTAATAGGATGAACAAAAATATACTTATGGGTAATGTCATTCAATAAATATTATACATACTATACAAAAAAAATTATAAGCCTTTATAAAATGATGGTAAAACGATAATAGTCTATCCCATTGAGCAATCATAAGTTTTAAGTAGCTGATAATATTAATTAAAAATGATAATTAATCAGTCAAATCTCTAAAGTAAATTGACGAGATTTATACTATTTATTTATAGCATCAATGAGAATATTTGTACATTGTATAGTGAAAAGGTTTCTGGCATGGCCGTTTATTTGTATAAATAGTTTTTTTTTGTTATTGTTATTGCGCGTTTACACGGGAAATTTATGGAGCAGCCATCGCTTGTCAACACCATTGGATCAATGCGCAGCAATTAATGAAGGAACCTGGAGCAATTTCAATAAAGTTCGACAATTTTACCGGCAATATTGATTCAAATAAATTATATTGCATATTGCTTAATGTCATTCATAAGTAGATATTGCTGGATAGGAAATTTTCCCAAATTTCTTTCTGTCTTTTTCGTCTTACTTTCGCAAGGACGGGGTTTTGCCAGCCACTATATTAAAATAATTTCAATCAATGTATGTTCCCAGTTTTTTTACACGTTTCTGAATATGGCGTGGTGCTAAATGAAGCAGCTGGCGTTTCCTGATATACTTAGCATAGCTGATTCTGGACATAATATAACAAATATTGCCTATATGGGAGCATTTTTAATTACCCGTGTAAGTGCGCCTTAACTTTTTGTGCTCTTAAGCGAACATGGAGTTAGGAACAATGATGTCAGGCGTAGTCTTATGCGTGATTTGCACCTCCTGGAGCCAGAAGTTGGTCAGTCTCTTGATCTGCCACTCATGCAAGGGTCTGTCCAGGGGGAACCGCAGCGGGTAGCTGGT
The DNA here is from genome assembly GCF_947172395.1 of Bicyclus anynana. Classification (NCBI taxonomy): domain Eukaryota; kingdom Metazoa; phylum Arthropoda; class Insecta; order Lepidoptera; family Nymphalidae; genus Bicyclus; species Bicyclus anynana. The sequence continues at coordinate 11,281,897 of NC_069101.1, forward strand.
CATCCTGTTAGCACCAGTACCAATGCCGTACGTGTTTTCAGGGTTGACTCCTGTACCGTAAGGAGTGGCTGGTGCGTGGAACTCATGGATGTATACCAGGAATTGGAACGGCATACCACCGACACGTCCTGTAATAATAGAAAAATTATAATAAAAATATATGTTTACAAAGAGATCCGAAATACGAGTTTTCTGAATGATTATTTTAATTTTAACAGTTGATTATTATCAAGCAATAATAATTAGTTTTTTGAAAAGAGTGAAATAGAACATTTATGGACTTTGTGCCAGGCTTTGTTGCTTTCTGCAGTTTCACGTCTGCCGTGTGTACATTTCACACACATGAATTTTTTTCTTTTTAATTTCAGTAAAAAAGTTATAGACAGGATCTCTCGTGATGATGTTAGTATTGTAACGATATTGAACTAAGTATTATAAATTAGATGTTACAGGTAACATTAGAATAATTAAACTGAAAGTAGCACACTACTTTTGTCTTAATTATATAAAACAACTCAACAAGTAATCTATACTTACACTAGCTAACGCCGCGCAGTTTCACCCTCGTGGTTCCCGTTCCCGTAGGAATACGGAGATATTAAATAGCCTATAGCCTTCCTCGATAAATGGGCTATCTAACAGTGAATGAATGTTTCAAATGGGACCAGTAGTTCCTGAGATTAGTGCTTTCAAGCAAACAAACTCTTCAGCTTTATAATAATAGTATAGGAGTATAGATTAGAAAGAGAAAAGATTTGATTGTTTGTTTGCATTGAATAGGCTCCGAAACTACTGAACCGATTTCGATAATTCTTTCACTGTTGAGAAGCTACACTATCCACGGGTACTTTTATCCCTGTATTGATACGTGAACGGGCACTATGCGGGTGAAACCGCGTGGCGTCTGCTAGTATGATATAAATATTGTTGTATTATTTTCAACTGATGATGCAAGCCACAAGAATAACCACACGAGTGGATACGTGGGAAGCTGAAAACTATGACCTTTCGAATTACAGTCCGCCCACTAGGAATTATAACAGATTCGCGGAACAAGCAGGTATGTGTGGAAATAAACTCATAACAAGTTCAAGTATAAAGCATATTTTTAGGGTTCCGTAGTCCACAAGGAACCCTTTTAGTTTCGTCATGTCCGTCTGTCTGCCCGTCTGTCTGTCTGTTCGTCCGTCTGTTCGCGGTGTAGCGCAGAGACTATCACTACTAGAAAGCTGTAATTTAGCATGATTATGAACATGAAAAATGTCGACAAAGTCGTACAATAAAATTATGAAAAATATTTTAGGGTACCTGACCTACGAGTACTTAAATTAAAAATGGGGATGATTTTTTTTCGCTCGTTTAAATATATATATATATTCACGGTAGTATGGTATATATTGAAATATTATATTAGCTAGAAAAACTATTTGCAAGAAAAACTATATTAGCTAGCTACCAATTCTTAAAGAATTATAATCGATCGACGTAAAAAACATAATTTAAACTTAAAAATTGCATACAAAATCCGTTGCTAATTAAATAATAAAATCGTTCTTAAGATTAATCAGATTCTCTCAAAACTAGAACTATAGATGGTAAAAAAAAATTAAATACAAATCTTTTTTGGGGTTCCTTCCCTACATGTAAAGTGAGGATGATTTTTTATCTCGTCTATCCCATAGTGTGGTAGCATGTGCCACTATCGGTATTTTTGCATTATAAGGGTAAAAGTGCTCATTTTATCTACGGAACTCTACACTGCGCGTGCCTTGACACACTTGGCCGGTTTTATTATTTTTAAGGATGGTAGTGTGAGAAAAATAGATTAAAATTTAATTAAATTTTTTCATCAAAGCATAGTACATAAAGTTTACTTTACTTTGAAGATAATTAAGGCTTAAATTTCTCTAAGGCCGCAAGGGTTTGTCTCTCTGGCAAACATAATAACATAATATCTCATATATATTATTTACTCCAAGAAAATTGTATGTAAATCCAAAATATAAAAATTTCGTTTCATGATGTTTGATGTCTGAATCTCCGATCACTCGACCGATTTTAATTTATTTTTTTGGATTTTTGTAGATATGAGAATATATCGTAATAGTATATGTATATATTACTGCCCTCTACCCCTGTTAAAGTGAACGCAGCCATCCCTGCATCTGACATTTGGAACGCTGTATACGCTCTTGTCTTGTCACTGTCAATGTCATGCCAGTAATTGTACTCGGCCTTCTGCTATCGGACAGATTCAAATCCAAATCGCATCTCTGTTTTGTTATATTAATCATATTTCTACTAATTAAAGTGTATATTCATACATCTTTGTTTCTATTATTTCTCAAATAGTTCTCATTAACCCCCACCCTACGATTATTATGAGTATTAATTAGTATTAGTAATGAATGTTTTTTACACGGCAGAACAAAATTTGCCGTATCAGTTGATAAGGTTAATTCTTAATTATTCTTCACTTACCCTTAGGTATCAAGAGTCGGCGTGGGAAGCCATCAAAGAAGTTGTTGTTATCGATAACGAATTGGCCGTTTCCGTGCAGAGCGTTGTATGCCTTCCTGTATATGTCATAGCCAGACGTCCATTTGTCGACCTTGAATACTTTATCCGCGTCCGAGTCCCGTTGGATCACCGTCTCTCCTTGTGGTACTGAAAATTAATTTTTAACCTTAGGCTAATAACCTATAGAAGTAAAGTAGTTTAAGGATAAAATCCGGAACGAGGAAATCCGTAGGAGAACGAAAACGTAATTGATATAGATAGGTATAAGCTTCGATAGTCCTAATTGTTTTAAAAAGAAATTAGATAGAGTTAGATAGTGTTTTGTTTTTGTTTTTTGTTCTATACACACATATTGAGTTTTACATGTAGTTTAACTTTAATCTAAATTTAATATTGTTCTTTTTACATTATAATTCTGTATTAATTATAAATTATTTTATATTATTATACCTAGTTCGAACTACTTTCTTGTTTTAGTCGGGTGCCAACGATTTTTGGTTTTACCGCCCAAAAATCGTTTGTACTCGGCTGGATTACTGGAGTAGTGCGAATTAGGCCTTATCCTTATCCTTAGTGCATGCTGTGACAACCAATAAGTGAGTATGCAATAATTGCCGTAACTTATATATTTCTTTATATTTTATTATAAGATTTTTATTGTAACCTGTTGGTGTACTGTTTAAAATAAATAAATAAATAAAACTTGTGGTTAACAATAGTGGGCCAATAATGACAATGCTGCAACATGAAACCACGGGCATGTCTCTCAATAAGCTTAAAGTTTATAAAAACTTTGAGCTTATTTCAATTAGGCTTAACTTCCGTATAAAAAACGCAAGCTAAGTCTAATTGAAATAACTATATGACTTCAACTTTGATGATGAATGAATAAAACATCTAGAATGAATAGAACATTCAGTTCTACTTACGTTCATAGACGAACTGATCGAACTGGAAGAAGTTTTGTGTGTTCTCATGCAGAGGGATTTCGAAGCCTTTGCTGTCATACTTGGGTGCTAAGAAGAACTTCACAACTACCGTCTTCGGGACTTCGCTCTTGACATAAACTCGGACCTTGAACTTCTTGTGGTTCAGTTGTGGACGTTGTACTAAGACGCTGAACTCGTCTGCTTTAACTTTACCTGCAAAATTGTTATTAATAAACTGTAGGTACATATAATGATACGAGCTTTTGTACGAGTATTTACTACTTCACATTGATGGTAGGATTCCACTGATCCGCATCGTAAGTATCGGATGCGTCGCATCAAATGGATTTTTAATTTGACGGTAGATAAAATCCCTTCAATGGGATCCGTAGGACAATGCAGATCAGTGGACGCTCTTACTCACTTATTCTATACAAAGAATATAAAAATCCGTTAAATGCGATGCGTCCGATGCATACGAAACCGATCTGTGGACGCCTGCCGTAAACCGACACCGATCGCTAAAGTGCATTTCTTTGCAGACTTTTTTGTACAAAGTCTCGAGCCAGACATAGATAGCTCATTCACTCGTTCATTGAAGTTATTCTGTGCACTTAGCATATACACTACATAAGCATGCATAGCACTGTGTGCAGGCTAGTTAAGATGACAAAAATAAAAAAAAACATAACGCATTAATGCATGTGAACGACTGTATGTATAATAAAATTGTATATTTTCTGATGTCGGCTAGCTTCAAACACTTGAATGAAGCTTTTCTGGCACGGAACTTTGTTTCTTTGTCCAAATTGTCGCAAAGAAATGCACTTTGCCAAGCGAGGTAAGTTGTAAGACATATACCTATTATCATCTAAATAAATATTTCCATATCCTAAAAACAAAGTCTTCCGCCTGCCTTGTCTGTCTGTTTGCAATGAATTCAAAAACTACTGAACAGATTTTTCGTCTATAGATAGATGATTCATGAATAAGGTAAGATTAGGATAAACAAGTGTAGTAGCTAAATTGGAATCACTTTTTGCGGTGATTTTGTAGGCACGTAACGTAACTAACGCTGTTACTAATAAAAAAATGTCTACCTACCAGTAATTATTGGTTCCAGGCATAATTACTTACTTTCAAACTCGTTCATAGGCAGAGCACTAGTAACATTGAGATAAGTATGCTCGAAGTAAGTGACCAGTTTATCAACTTCGACTTTCTGTATCTTGAGTGTGGAGAAAGCTAACTCTTCAGGTTTGTAGACGGGCAGGTAGGACTGCCAGAGTGTGATCAGATCGAGGACTCGTTTCCATATCATGTAGAAGGCTGGGTCACGTAGAGTAGTCTGATAAAGTTCTAACGCTGAAGGGCGAACCAGTGGGACTTGGCTGCAAAACAATCGATTCAATTTATAACCGGTCAAGTGCGAGCCGGAGTGGAGCACCTAGTGTCTAGAAGGTAGGAAGGGTTTTTAGCCTGTAAAAGTCCGGCACTACCCATCACGGATGTCCATGAGGATTTTCCACCCTAATAGGAAAAAAAAATAATAAACTGCGAGTTGTAATGTTGAGTAGGTACAATTTAAGAAAGTTAAGTGTTTACCCGAAGTTTTTTTACCAACTGTAAATAAGTTTATTGGATAGTAAGTAAGTCTTGATTATTTGATTTTTTTCCTTTAGTCAGCTTTGTTATATTTTTTTGTTTAATTTTTCATAATTTTAGATCAAATCAAAATCCGGTTTTGATTCTCTTGAGCATTTTTTGTTTTAGAAATTATGTTTCTATATAATTGTGTTACTTTTAAAATTATGAGAAACATAGTTATTTTCAACAACTATTAAAATAATGGAAAGGAATGGCGTAAAAAGTATCCAATAGGTACCACAATTATAAGCTATATGTTTGAGTGATGTATATAAAATTCAACTCCAAATATTTAATTTTTTGGAAGAGATCTACAATTATAAATATTATATAATTACATAATATAGTGATAATAGTAAGATAAATAATACATACTCATGCCAATAGTTGTATTTAGTCGCAGCCGAGTTTCCTAATAGATTTTTCCAGGCTGTAATAACACTGCCATAGTAATAGATGTTGGGAGAATCAACATTTCCTTCTATAGCTTTTCCTAGTACATCAATGGCTTCTGGAGTTCTTAAGTCAATTTTCTCACCTTTTTGCTAAAAAAAGAAAAATCCTTCAAAATCAGACAATAAATAATAAAAATCATATTCCGGCTTTTAAACCATTTTTGTTAGGATTTAGTTAGAGAAAAGTTACGAAAATTAGTTTTATGTCATTATCAAAGAATTAAAGCTTCATAACATGCATCTACTTCTAAAATTAAAAATAAAATTATATTACGTTAATTTCTTGTACCATCTTTGCCTTTCAAGTATCATGACTTTACGCTTAGTCAATACATTGATCTAAACATTCGTTTACAAAAATAAAACCTTAGGTATTGCTAAATTCTACTTTGTAATAATGACATGTATCTACATGTAATATCATATCATATAATGCCATATCATCTAGTATTTTGACCAAAAACCATACAGAAATATAGAATTTCATTTGAACTTACATTAACGAAGTATCCAATCTCGATCGCATCCCGAATTCGCCTCTCCAAAAGCTTAACCTTTTCAACGTATTTGATGAGTTTCGGTTGGTAAAGGTAGAAAAAGTTAGGCCTGTCAGGGAACGGAACACCGTTGTAATGTACTAGACCACTCGAATACCCCTCGACAACGAATTTGAGGTTGATATCCGAAATCTCATCCAGTCCATTCGACAGACGTTCCAAGTAATAACGAGTCACAAACTGTTTGCTGGCGAAATAGAGCATTTCTCCGCGTTTGAATTTCGATAGAGGACCTTGCTTCCCACTCATCCAGAATGGATAAGTCAGGTGATAGTTATAGTAAAGTGCGTTCAGAGCATAGTCATTCAAATAGTACGAAACTGGGGCGTAGTTCTCTACATAAGGCCAGATTGTCGTGTTCCATTTGATAACCACATTGTCTTCCCAAAGATATGTCTGGGGATACTGCTTCACGTAACGCTTGCCATGGCTGTTGATTCTCTGTGCAATGTTCATGATTTCCGCGTTATGGAAATATGATGGGAACACTTCGTATATGGGTGGAATAATGATCCCTTGAGTTTCTGGGTAGTGAAGAATAGCTACAGATAGCACGTAGATGAACAAACCCTCATTGATAAGTTCTCTGAAGTAAACTGCTGTTTTGTAGAAAGTGGTGTAGTCTTTTGCTGAATACAGAACGTTGAATAGAGTTACTGCCTCCCATTGGTGTCTGGGTTCCAAGATGTTAAATGGAACCGAACGAGGCAGCAACATGTTGTATTCCTTTAGATCGAAGAATACCTTCAGTGCGGTAACATTCTGGAAATATAAATTTTATCGCTGTATTAATATGTCCTAACTAACCTTTTAACTGCCTCTTTGGTCGAGTGGTTAGGTTAGGTTTAAATTTGTCTACATATTGATCTTTTTTGTTTCATCGCCAAATAACTTTCTTTGGCCTGTATGGACCGTTGTGTACACAACGTAGTAGCTTAAGTTTTAGATTCAAACAAGGAACTTAATATTCTGCACCTCTAACTACAGCTGAAATCTAGATCAACATGACAGAATTGATATTAAGAAAAAAAGCAATATAAAAGATAAGATAAGATAAATATACTTTATTTGCACACCACAAAGACAAAAACAAGTGAAATAAAAAACAAATTAGGAAGAGATCAGCATATAAAAGGCGGCCTTATCGCTAAGTAGCGATTTCTTCCAGGCAACCTTCGATTTAGGAAAACTTAAGGACATCAGCAGGTGGCGTAAAACAAAAATAACCATAGTATTAGTAATACACATACATACAAATAATTAACATCCTAATACATAAACAATATAACACAAATACCTACAATAATAAATAAAATACATATCAAAATATACTAATAAATACATTATATTGAAAATAAATAATATATACAGATCGTCTTTACTGCACCAGATAATGAGTCTTTACGGCATTTTTAAAAATGTCCAGTGTCTTTGATTGCCGTATGTTCATGTAATTTGGTGACGTTATAATATAGCATATTATAACGTCACCAAATTACATGAACTAGTAAAATGTAGTAGATTCATTAATATTCATAAGGAAACTGTTAGGGTGAGCCTTATCAAATGACTGTAGTAACACAGACCCTAATATAGCGACCCTTAACCCTAGTTAAGGACTCTCATTAGTTATAGCATCCTCTATTTCTAAGAAAGCCTCTTGACACATCCGTTTCAAGGTCTACTTGTTTAGCTTATGTCTTTGAATCCTTTGATGCAGCCATAAAATTAGTTATGCCATTTTCTGTAACCTATTTGTTATCTATCTATGTATTTAATATCTATATAACCTAGTCGTTAGAAGAACTGCGTTAAGAGCGCGCAGCACGTCGGTACGATATGGATAAAATTCGAAGCGCAAGCGAGACGCCGAATAATGACTTTCACGTGAGTGAAAAGCACGGAGCGATTGACGCGCGACGCAAATTTTATGACGTGAGCGCCAAAACCATTTTACCTAATTGCAAGTAAATTAAACAACATAACGAAAAACAAAATGGCCATATTCAAGATATATACCTAATTTTCTATACAAAACAAAAAAGTTTGCTTTTCCTGAGATTGAAAGCAAAATGTGAGCAAAACATTTATTTTAAAAAAATAAACTATCGAGAAAAGTTTTACAAATTGTGTATTTTGTATATAACGCATTGCATAACGAAGCTAAAACTTTGAAATATCATTTACCCAAATATCAGGCTCCTAACTTTTCCAGAATCTGAGATCCAGAACCATTTGTAACCACCAAATTACATATTGCACACTCTTAAACTTATACAAAAACGTTTATATAAAACGTGAACATAATATTCACAAAATTGACTATGTTATCTATTCGTTATATTATAAAATCATGGGCTATGCAAATTCAATTGTCGTTTCTACATAATTAATATCATGGACCCTTTTTCTAGTAAAGCCTGTTCACTCAGTCACCTTTCAAAACACGGTAGGAGTCAAATTAAAATATTCTTACTTCGAATTTCTGGATGTTTTTCTCCAAGTCCCAAGTGTCGGCGATGGTCTTCAGTTCCTTATCGTATAGGGGCTCAGTTACGTGTGTGTAAAGTTTGTAGAGATCTATCTGCCGTTGTAAAAATGTCTGATCGGCTGAAATAATAAAGTTTAACCATGGTAAATAAAAACCCGTAGTGCTACATCGTAACGATGTTTTATAATCGACAGTGCGAGTTTCGAATTAGTTTGTATCTATCTCTATCTATAGTAATGTGTTAGACAGAAAAAGATAGAAACGAATTCAAGACTCATACTGTCGAAATACAAACATAGTTGCAGAATAGCGCTGCTGACATTGTCTTCTTGCTTGTCTTATCTAAACTTATATAGCACACACATAGTTATCAACCTATATTGGGCTCAGCTCGGCCTAATCCCTCTCAGAATGAGAGGGATTAGGCCAATAGTCCACCACTCTAGCCCAATGCGGATTGGCAGACTTCACACACGCAGAGAATTAAGAAAATTCTCTGGTATGCAGGTTTTATTATTATGGTAGAGAGTATCAGGGTCTTATTATATTTAAGCAATCTTTGTAAACCTGCTTTCTGATGAATAAATAAATTATATTATTATTATTATTATTCCTCACGATGTTTTCCTTCACCGTTTGAGACATAATATTTAATTTCTTAAAATGCACACAACTGAAAAGTTTCAGGTGCATGCCCCGGACCGAATTCGAACCCACACCCTCCGGAGTCGGAGGCCGAGGTCATATCTACTGGGCTAGCACACACATATCAACTTGGCAAAGCGCAATGTTGGTTGATTCCCCACTAAGTGAACCGAGGACATCGAACGGCTTGCAGGGAGTCGCTGGATGCTGGCGGCTTGAGGCCGTTTGGTTAGGAATTCCATGCAAGAGGCCTATGTCCAGCAGTGGACGTCCAGCGGCTGTTAAAGATGACGATTCAGGCAATAACTTGTATTTTGGGTAACTTACCAATCTTCCCCGGTTGGGCAAGGAAATCCTTGTGGTCAGCGACCACGTGCGCGACCAGCAAGGCGCACACGCCTTGTAAAACCCGCATCATTTTGACTGACGCGACTTTCGCTGCTCAGGTATATTTATACCCAAGATTAAATAATTAAGTACAGTTTTATCTCTTAGGTCAATTGTTTTGTACTTTCTTTTAGTATCGATTGATAAGGGAGTCGATGGATCGAGAGAACATAATAACGAATCGGTGCTTACCTATTCATTCATTCATTATCAACCACACATCACATTCGGCTCACTGCAGAGCTTGAGTCTCCTCTCAGAATGAGAGGGGTTAGGCCAATAGTCAACCACGCTGGCCCAATGCGGATTGGCAGACTTCGCACACGCAGAGAATTTACTAAATTTATTGTAAATGGGGACACCGATAGCTTGTCTACAAACTCCAAGTCGCTCAACGTGCTATGGAGAGGGCTATGCTTGGATGGAATCTCTTTGAGGGATAAAAAGCGCAACAAAATTGTTACACAAAGAACGAAAGTAACCGACGTAGCTATCACATTAAAGTGGCAGTGGCTGGTCATGCTTATTGGACGGCCGATAGCCGATGGAGGTCCTTGAAGGTCCTTGAATGTAGACCGCGTCTCGGTAAGCAGATTGTAGGACGCCCCCCCCCATCCCCCCCAACTAGGTGGAGCGACGACCTCCGGAAGGTGGCTTTCATGCAAAAAGCCAAAGATAGAGCGGGCTGGCGCGGCTTAAAGGATGTCTATGTTCAGCAGTGGATGCGTAATGGATGATGATGAAGATGTCATAATTTCCGAAGCTTAAACCAATATCCCAAGTAGATTTCGCTTGTCAACGCCATTCAACGGCGCGTATTGTGAGAAGGTTCCTCACTCTGAAACCCTAACCGCCAATTGCTTGTTTATTGTAAATTGAGAACCAAAAGCCTTTGTTTAAAATTGAGAACCTTTATCAATTAAGTTCATATGTAAGTCATACCAGTGCAATTAGTACTTATTTATTTGTATAAAAATTTTATTCTTATCATAGCGAAAACAAAAATATTTTCAAAAGAATTATACGTGGCTTATCTACCCAAAGCTGTAATTATTAAATTATTTACATAATTGAGTCTATAAGTTTCAATCAACTATTGGATATTAAAACAGATTATGTAAATTTTATTGTACCTAATTAAAATAGCAACACTGATGTTTAAAAAGAATGATATAATCTATGTCCAATTTCCTCTTTCTTCTTTAAAAATGGCCGATGTGTAAGTACGTGTTATTACAAGTGATTAACAATATAGTTACATTTAACAAGAATTCTCGTTTATTTTATCCACTGCGCACCTTATGTTATTAGGTTATGGGCCCAGAATAATAAAAAAGTAATATTTACAAAAAAGTTTAAAAAATCGAAGAGCAAGTTGATTGTCATCACGTGGTACCGGCAAATAACCTTACAAGTTACAAACGAGAAAAATGAACGACAAAGGAATGTCTGTTGAAAAGTTTAATGGTGAAAACTTTAGACAATGGAAGTTTCAAATAAAATGTGCTCTTAAGGCAAAAGGAATCAACTTAAAAGTGGAAAAGCCTGCTATAGAAAATCAGGCATGGTTGAAGAACGATGGGATGGCAATGTACATAATCACGTCATCAATGGAATTGAGCCAGATCACATTAATTGAAAATTGTGAAACTGCATCAGAAATCATGGATAAGTTAGAATCAATTTTTGAGCAAAAGTCAGAACTTAATAAAATGATGTGTCATGAGCGTTTTTATCAGTATATAATGTTACCCACTGACTCGATGGCTCAACATATTTGTAAAGTGGAAAATTTAGCAAAACAATTACGAGAAAGTGGTGAAAATATTAGTGACACTGCTATCATGACTAAAATCCTAAGTAATTTGCCACCAAAGTATCGTTCAGTTCGACAGGCATGGTTGTCATTAGACCCTAAATTGCAAACAATAATTAATTTAACTTCAAGGTTATTAGACGAAGAAGCAAATTTAACTAAAGAAGATGAAGTGGAGACAGCTTTGGTAGCTGGCAAAAAGTGTTCTAACCAATTTTCCAAGGTTAAGAAAGATAATGTTACCAATCAGAAATATTCATCGGCTGCTACTAGTAATACAAAGCATAGATTTGTTTGTTACAACTGTAACCGTAGGGGGCATTTTGCACGGGAGTGCAGGTTCCCTAAGAATTCTGGGAAGGAAACCCAAGAGCAGAATAAGTTGGCATTTAATGCCGAGTGTTTACAGTTAGAAAAAGATGCAGATGTTTGGATTCTTGACAGCGGAGCTTCTGTGCATATGTCATACAGACGTGAGTTCTTCTGTGAGTTACAAGAATATAGTAAGCATAACAGCAGCAGAGATAGAATAGTGAAATTGGGTAATAAGAAAGAATTAGAAGCGCAGGGCGAGGGCACAGTGTTGATAAATAGATGTGTCAACGGACAGTGGGAGCAAAGTGTTCTAACTGATGTGTTATATGTACCCGACCTACGCAGAAATTTATTCTCAGAAGGAGCAGCTACTAGAAAAGGCTATACAATTATTAAAAAGGACTGTCGAGCCCTAATTTTGAAGAATCAAATGGTTGTTATGTCAGCGACTTTAAAAGAAAATAATTTGTATGAACTTAACTTCAAATCAATATTAAATGAAAATTGCATGGCAGTAGAATCAAGTTTAAAACTATGGCACGAACGTTTGGGACATTTAAATGTCAAAGAATTAAAGAATATGTGCAAAAATGGTGCATTACCAGTGACGTTCACCAATGAAGATAATGATTTTATCTGTGACGCCTGTCAGTATGGCAAACAGAGTCGGTTACCTTTTGGGAAATCTGATAGATGTCAAACCCAGTCTGGAGATATAGTCTATAGTGATGTCTGTGGACCCATTGAACCTGTTTCAGTATCTGGTGCAAGGTACTTTGTATTATTTAAGGACGGAGCAACTAGTTACAAGTATGTTTACTTTATTAAACACAAAAGTGATGTCCTGAGTTGTTTTAAAAGATATGTTGAAATTGTCAAAAATAATTTTCAACATAATGTCAGAATATTGCACACAGACAACGGTGGAGAATATGTGAATAAAGTGTTTAAAGCATATCTTGATCAGGAAGGAATAACTCATGAGTGCACAGCCCCCTACACGCCTGAACAAAATGGCAGGGCAGAGCGAGAGATACGCACCATCATGGAGAGTGCAAGATCTATGTTATATGCACGTGACATCCCTTTGAAACTGTGGGCAGAAGCAGTGAATTGTTCAGTTTATTTGTTGAATAGAAGTTCGTCTAGTCAAACTAAAGATATATCGCCATATGAGCTATGGACTGGCAACAGACCATGTTTAAAACACATAAGAGTGTTTGGATCAATAGGATATGTTCATGTGCCCAATGAAAAAAGAAAGAAATTAGACAAGAAAAGTAATAGTATGATACTAGTGGGGTATGATAACCAGAACTACAGGATGTATGATCCCCAAACAAATAAAATTTCTATATCTAGAAATATTTGTTTTGATGAAAAGAATGTTCCATTAATAAGGAAAAATATTAGTCAAATATACATAAATCAAGAAGAGGACACGTCTGAGCCTTGTGTGAGTGGTTCCCCACGTAGAGTGGAATCTGATATTGACCAATACTTTAGTGATGAGAGCCCTATTAGCTCCAAAGAAAAAGATGAGTCATACCAACCATCTAGAATTCTATCAAGCGATGATGAACCTGTTATTTCCTTAAGGCCGAGGAGACGTAGAATTGAAGTGAATCTGACAGAGTTAAGTGTGCCTGTTACTTATGAGGAAGCTATCTTAAGTAAAAATAGTCAAAAATGGAAGGAAGCCATCTCAGAAGAATTGCAATCTCATTCAGAAAACAAGACCTGGGACATTGTAAAGAGGAATGATCAGAAGACCATTACTTCTAAGTGGGTGTTTTCTGTCAAAAGAAATAGCAATGGTCAGATTGATAGATATAAAGCTAGGCTTTGTGCCCGTGGATTCACTCAGGTGCAGGACATTGATTATAAAGAAACTTTCTCACCTACTGTAAGGTATGATTCTATTAGGTTTTTGTTAAGTATTGCAGCTAGGGAGAAGTATGAGATACAACAGTTTGATGTCAAAACTGCTTTCCTCTACGGTGAGCTTGTAGAGGTGATTTATATGGAGCTACCTGAAGGTGTCCAAGCTGAGCCTGGAATGATATGTAAGTTAAATAAATCTTTGTACGGTCTTAAACAAGCATCTCGATGCTGGAATAAAAAGTTTACTTCATTTTTGTTGACATATGGTTTTAAAACATGTCATTCAGATAATTGTATGTTTGTTGGTTACTTTAATAATTACAAAGTTATACTTTTGCTTTATGTAGATGATGCCTTATTATTTTCAAAATGTAAAGAGGTTTTGTTATTGATAATTAAGGATCTTATGATGAATTTCAAGATAAAAATCTTAGATTTAAGTTCTTTTGTTGGTATGGAAATTGTTAAGTGTAGTGATTCAATTATAATTAATCAAAAACAGTATACAGAACAGTTAATTAATAAATTCTGCATGTCAGATGCAAACCCATGCAGTACACCTGCTGATAATAATGTAGTCTTAACAAAAAGTTCAAGTATTTGTAAAATTGATTTTCCATACAGAGAAGCTGTGGGAGCATTGTTGTTTTTAGCATCAGTATCTAGGCCGGATATAGCATTTGCTGTGAATATTGTTAGTCGATATATAAATAACCCTAATCAAAGTCATGTAAATGCTATAAAAAGAATAATTAGATATTTAATTAACACTAAGAATTTGTGTATTTCATATAATTGTAATAGTAAATTAGTTGGATTTTCTGATGCTGACTATGCTTCAGACCTGGACTCTAGAAAGTCAAATACAGGATATATTTTCATGATGAATGGAGGGCCTATAACTTGGTCTAGTAGAAAACAAAATACAGTGGCTTTATCAACCACAGAGTCAGAGTTTATGGCGGCAGCAGAGGCAGCAAAAGAATTATTGTGGCTTAGGCAACTTTCTATAGATATTGGAGAGTCTCAAGGTTTAATATCTCTTTGTATAGATAACCAAAGTGCAATTAAGTTGATTCACAACCCTGTTTTTCATAAAAGATCTAAGCATATTGATATACGTTATAATTTTATTAGAGAAAAGGTTGAAGAATCTAAAGTAATGAATGTTGAGTATGTAAGAAGTGCAAATCAGTTAGCCGACTTCTTAACAAAAGCATTGCCTCCAAGTAAGTTTGTAATAAATAGAGACCAAATATTATCTACAGTGTAATAATGTTGTATAGTTGTCTATATAGAGATATTTAATAATAAAATTTAAGTGGGAGTATTGGATATTAAAACAGATTATGTAAATTTTATTGTACCTAATTAAAATAGCAACACTGATGTTTAAAAAGAATGATATAATCTATGTCCAATTTCCTCTTTCTTCTTTAAAAATGGCCGATGTGTAAGTACGTGTTATTACAAGTGATTAACAATATAGTTACATTTAACAAGAATTCTCGTTTATTTTATCCACTGCGCACCTTATGTTATTATCAACAACCCATAATATTCGGCTCACTGTTGAGCACGTGTCCACTCAGAATGATAGGTGTTAAGTCGTAGTCCACTACGTAGGCCCAATGCGGATTGGCAAACTTCACAGACGTAAAGAATTTAAAAAATTCTCATCTTTACTTACACCAAAATTATTTGTGGGAGTGTGGGTAGAATGACCAATTACTCGTTTAATGTAAATACACCACTAACTTCCCAGCTAAGCAGAATATTTAATAATCCCGTTACATCTTACCGGATATCAACCCCATGAGGGGTAACGACGTAAAGGTACTTTTACACATGCTCTAAAATAACATGTTAAAAACGTGATACACATGCTCTAAAATAGCATGTTAAAAACGTGTTATCCTCCATACGAGCATGCTTATCATCAGTTTACATTTGCTAGCAATAAGCATGGTATTTTTAAGTATGCTCCTGAATAAGCATGCTCAAAGCAAACGTTCCAATTATACATGCTAATTTGTATCTATCGCTCTCTGTCTATAGTATCGTGTTAGACAGGGAGAGATGAAGGAGAAAAGAATACAGAATAGCAATGCTTATCGACTAGCATAAGCAAACCTGTTCAGACGAGCTAAAAGCACGCCCCCTTCCACCCGCGCAGCAAATAGCATGCTCATAAATCGCACGACTGTTGATTCTTGAGCAAGCTCGGTATGCTCATTATTAGCAATGTTGTGATGCACATGCTAATAAGTAGCAACTGCTCAATAGTAGCATGATTTCATGCTTGAAATGAGCATATGTAACAGTAGCTTAATCGAGTGGATGGGAACTTTTAAGAAAACTCTATACCTACATACCGTTAAAACACCGCATGCGATTTGATGTAGTTATTTCGCCGAATTTAAAAGCAAATTCTAGACCGTAATAGTCTAGAATAGCACATATAAGAGGCACATATAAGAGGAGAGAAGAGAGAGGAGATATTCGGCTCACTGCTGAACTCGAGACTGGCCCAATGCGGATTGGCAGACTTCACACACACAGAGAATTAAGAAAAATCTCTGGTATGCAGTTTTCCTCGCGATGTTTTCCTTCAACGTTTGAGACACGTGATATTTAATTTCCTAAAATGCACACAACTGAAAAGTTGGAGGTGCATGCCTCGTTATACTTTGTTTAATATAAAAAAAACATAACAGCCTCACAATACGCACAAACAAAAAGACTTTGAAGGTAAAATTCCAAAACAACTCCCAAAATTAAAGGGACATCCGCATACTAATAGAATACCTCATTAGGATAAACGATTCGACCGCATTGAGCGATTAATTAATCGGGCATATTAAAAATGGTAGAAAAAGGCACAATGGTGTGACAAGGTCCAATATATCACTCGTTGTACTGCACCGCGCGTCCAAAGTTTTGACATGTGAGTAATTTATTGGCCCAAAAAAATAAATTACTGGATTGCCCACACATTTGTTGGGCCCAAGGTGGAATCGGGTGCAAAAAACGAACCGCCTCGAGCTCTGTATTAAGGCGCTACTTGCTTTAATCTATATGTAATTGTATGGTAGCAGGTAGACCTTGCGAAAGCCTATTAAGGCCTTATTTGTTAGTTTTATTGCTTACTTACACAAATAAAGGGTGGCTTTATTACATTTCGGTTTACTTTGCCTTCAGGCATTCTTTCATGAATATGAAATTGATAAAACACTCGAATAAAAAAAGCAAACATGTTTCAATCCGTCACATTATTAATTTATCATTTTCTGTTACTAAACATTATATCTATATCTATATATTTACTAATCGTAGGTATAAAGAGGTAAAGTTTGTGGGGTTGTAGGGGGTATCTGGATCTACTGAACCGATTTTGAAAATTCTTTTACCACTAGAAAACCACGTTAATTGTGAGTGTCACTAGCTATATTTTATCTTCGTATTCTCACGGGAACCGGAACTACGCGGGTATAACTGCGGGGTGTCGCCTAGTAATATAAAAAATCGAATGGTCTCACTCATCACAAAATACCCAAAACCGCTTGACGTACCTAGATAGAGAAAAATTGGCAAGAATTGTTAAAAAAGAAGTTCCCGCAATTGTTATAGAAAAGAAAAACTTTGCGCCAAGGCCGGATTAAAGAAGTCTAAAGGGTGGACCATATCCCACTTAAGTGGGGTCGGAAAAATATGTCAAATCTTTTACATTCGTCTCTATTACTCGTCATCTAATCATCCACTCCTTTTACACACATGTATCAATAGATATATATTATTGTAATGAATTTATACTTGTGGATATATGAGAAACTGCAGTTTGTATCAAGCGGCATTTTTTTACCTTTTCTTTGAGAAGGTTTATTTTCGTCTTAATTTCATCCTTCGCCACTGGTATCTACATAGCAGTGCGAAGCTGGGGTGGGTCGGTAGTTAATATAATAATAAACGGTAAAATTTTAAAAATAATCTCGTTCCAATATAGAGAGTTAATCTCTGACAAAGGCTTATTTCCGTTTAATATTCATGTATTTGTTTTCCCCCGTTTCGCTCGACAGCTTACTGATGAGTGGGTATTAATTATTGTGTCCACTCGTATATAGCATACGTTGAACTCTGAACTTATGTGTAATTGGTATGGAGTGTTGATATTTCTGATTTTGGCACTGGAAATCGTTGCACAAACATAATATAAAAACAATTTAATTAATCTATATCATTGGTTCTGAAAGTGGTCTAGTTGAACCACAAAGTGGTCCAGGTGGACCTCTAAGAGTCCACGGAGACTCAACAGGGGTCTAATTGGGGATAAAAATTGGGTTCACGGTTCGTAAGCGGGTTTCAAGAAACTTTATCTGATTTCATACTGAAAGGCGCGTTTTCTAAATAAAACAAGTGAGAATTTAATGGATCCTTGTAGAGTAGATGATGATGCTAAATGATTAAAAGTAAAGTGGGATGGGATAAATTTTTTTATTGGCTAACTTTTCTTTTTTACATCCACTCATAGCACAAGAAATTAATTAATTCAGCAATTAATTCTCTTTTTTCTTCGAGTACTTAAGAAAAGCTTAAGTGCTTTCTTGGTCAAAGAAACTTTGACATGGCTAATATTAATAACATAAAATTGAAAATTTTTAAAAACCCCCGAATGTCATGAAATTATTAATTACACTCTTGATCAAGTCATCAATATTCTCTTTCAGTGCGCTTTCATTTGGGACCCCAGTCGAATGTATTTGTAGACATTCGGTTGTTCTTCCCCATATTCACCCCCCACAACTTCTAAACAGCTCAAGCAATTTTCATCAAACATGTCTAAGAAAACTCTCCACAAAGAGACATATCAAACTTATAACACCCCTCTTTTTGCGTAGGTGGTTAAAAAAGCTGTACTCTCACTGCGGTCTAGCGAACAATAAGAAATGAGATGTCAAACGAAAGTATTATAGTTAATCCCTTTCAACAAACAAGATTTAGAGGATCAACGGGCAGACAAGAGGACACTGCAAAATATTTTGTCAATCTTGTGTCACAACTGGTGGTCGTAATCCCTACTTTCTTTGTTGTTGTCCTTACATTATTACACTAAGTACTAGTTGAAGTAAGTATTTCGTGAATATTGAGATTTTGAAACACCTCAATTGTCTGCTTAATATTAAAAATATTTATCAATGAACAAAAAAAAATGGAACCGACTTCAAAATCACAAAAATAAACTAAAAAGCAAAAAATAACTGTGCTATCTAAAATGTAAAAATCTGAAACCTGCACATACGATTACTTTGAAGGCGGTGCCAAGTCAGTGACATATTTTATGTATGACGTACTTTATGTAATTAAAGCCGTTTCTGAAAGAACCACGGGAAAGAACTTTTTTAAATGTTAATGCATCATTGTGTTGGCACCACCTTCAAAGTAATCAGAAGGTAGCACATACATTTTGTGATTTTGAAGTCGGTTAAATTTGTTAAAAAGATTTTATTTTTCTGTTTTTAGTGTGTCCTAGTATTTAATTTTCATGAAAATTATATGAGACCAATCTGAAAGTACTCTTTAAACAAAAAAAAATTTTTTTAATTTTTTTAAAATATTCTTAGGAGAGTTTGATCCAATCGAATTTAAAGTTTCATGTTTACCGGTTTGGGATGTGCCTTGTCAATCAGCCATTGTAGACAGAGCTTTTTATATGTATAGATTATTTCTTTGTATCGGGGTGGTAAAAGGGAAAATTGGATATCAACAGGGTGCTTACCCCTTTCTTATAAAGTGTAAGCTGTTAAACAAAAAGGTTTTGTTGTCAAACGATGCTTTCACTTGAACGAACTTGAGTACTTTCTTTGTAAACAGTATTAGTTAAGTGTTATAAATAGCACTCATGTAAGTGTTAAAACTAGAGATGCGCCGAGTAACACTTTTGCCGAGTAACGAGTACCGAGTTTTACTCGGTTAATTTTTTTTTCAACCGAGTACTCGGCCGAGTAACTTGGTTCAATCAAATTCCCATTTCGCGCCCGTAAACAAGTATTAATTCAATTCAAAATTGTTTTTTTCAAGTAGGCTTAGTTTACAAGCACTTTTGATACGTCAAGTTTGACTATTTGTAGTGACACTACCACCAGCTCAGAAGGCGCGGTCTCTGTTGAGAAGAGCGACGGGAAACTCAACAGTTTCTCTTTTAAATCTTTCATTTCAATTTTATTTAAATTTAATTTAGATTTTAAAGATTTTCTGAATTACTAAGAAATACTTTTTGATTAACACTGTTGCTTTAATTATATGTACCTTAATAATACTTTTCTGAAACAAGGTATACTCGGCATTCACCGACCGAGTTATTCGGCCGAGTACGAGTATTAAAAAATCCGCCGAGTACGCCGAGTACCGAGTATCAACCGAGTACTCGGCCCATCTCTAGTTAAAACTAATAAGTTATAAGGATTTGGCATGGTATGTTTTTTGTTAAATATTAATTACTAGCGAACGCCCGCGACCAAGGCCGCGTGGAAATTTGTTTTTCACAAATCCTTCGGAAACCATAGATTTTTCCGGATTAAAAAGTAGCCTATGGGTTAATCCAGTTAATATATCAATACCAAGTTTCAGCTAATTCGGTTCAATAGTCGAGGCGTGAAAGAGTAACAAACAATCATATCATCAAAATCATTAGTTTTCGCAAATCTCGGGAAACCATGGATTATTTCGGGATAAAAAGTATTCTGGATTAGCCTTTGTGTTTATCCAGAGTAAAATCTATTTCCATTCCAAATTTCAGCAAAATCACTTATATTTAAAGAAGCAATATTTTTTAGAGTTACATCCCCTACATGTAAAGTGGGGATGAATTTTTTAGTTAAGAAGGCTGTAGCTGGACTTTTAAATTTTTAAAAAGTCTGCATTCTAAAATGATATAAAGCACTCGTAGAAAAAGAAATCCGTCAGTATTAGTAATATATCTGGTATTGTAAGTATATAAGCGGTAGTCATCACTTAACATTAGGTGGTACTCTTGCTCATTTTCTATTATCGCAGTATAAACGATTTTACGTCTAACATATTTACAAATTACATGTTCAAGGCATAACAATATAATCCTAAGTTCTCATAACGTTGCTAAAGTTATATCTCGAAATTATACGTTGCAGACTATTATTCTCGATTTACTCGAATTGAGTCATTATGATTTAACCTTTATACGCCGCTCTATTAATTAAGTCACCTACGATATTATTACAGAGTGGCTTTTCAGCAAATGGAAATATGTTATTAATGTCGTATAAATTAGCAATATTATTTAAAATTAAAATAAATTTGTGGAATACCTATCTGTGTTGTATGCTAGGGAGTTGGCTTTTAATACTGTGGCTAGATCCATGATAGCCCAGTGGACTCTTAATACTGTGGCTAGGTTGAGCCGTGGTAGCCCAGTAGATATGACCTATTCCTCCGATTACGGAGGGTGTGGGTTCAAATCCGGTCTGGGCATGCACGTCCAACTTTTCAGTTATGTGCATTTTAGGAAATTGAATATCACGTGTCTCAAACGGTGTAGGTGAACATCATAAGGAAACTTTCATCCCTGAGAAATTTCACAATTTTCTGCGTGTGTGAAGTCTGCCAATCCGTATTGGGCCAGCGTGGTGGGATGTAACACCACCAAATCGGGGCTGAGATTTTTTTTTTAATTTATTGGAAAAAGGAATAGCATAATATTTGACAACCCGTCCCAGAGCTCGAATCCAGGACTTCGGAGATCGGAAAGCCACTGGTAGCTACCGGATAAACGAGGTAGTTTCACAAATATTAACGACCGTATCGCAGTGGTATGCGCGGTGGATTTACAAAACGAGGGTCCTGGGTTCGATCCCCGGCTGGACCAATTGAGATTTTCTTAATTAGTCCAGGTCTGGCTGGTGGGAGGCTTCGACCGTGGTTAGTTACCACCTTAACGACAAAGACGTACAACCAAGCGATTTAGCGTTCCGGTACGATGTCGTGGAGAAACCGAAAGGAGTGTGGATTTTCATCCTCCTTCTAATAAGTTAACCCGCTTCCATCTTAGATTGCATCATCACTTATCAGGTAAGATTGTAGTCAAGGGCTAACTTATAAAGAATAAAAAAAAATCGTGAATCGGAACTTTTATATTCCACAAGCCCCACTAAAACACTTCACTCGTGTCGGCCTCCCATTAAGAAAACCCATAAAATCAACGGGATGAACACGAATCTCTTCGTAGCTCACATCTCCGTGACTCATCTCAATAACGATCCCAACTCGTTTACAACTCAAATTAATTATTACAATAAAAAATTATCACACATACTTTAATTATAGTACAAAAAAAGGGTTACAAAACAAAGTTTTGAGCATCAATAGTTTCACGGTATAGGGATGGATTCAAATTAGAATTTGGATTTACTCGAGAAAGCAGGAAAATTCTATAAAGGTATGTAGGTACTAATTTCTGTATAATTAACTATAAATAATATCCTCATATGGTGGTAGTCCTACCTGCTTACGTTCTTGTGGTCTTCAGACTATGTGCGACACTAGCTTTCGTTTAAATTTAATTCCCGTTTTTATCATTTCCAAAATAATATTTAATAATAACTTTAAATAGTTTAAAAAACTAAAAAACACGCTTTTAACATGCACTAAAAATTACAGTTATTGCATTTGAGTAACGTTTCATTTGATATCCATATCATGGGGGTGGATTTCAGACAGCCAGTCCACCATATTAGGAGGCCGCCATATTAGCTAGTCATGTATTGTCATCAGAACTCAGAGATGCACAATATCATCCTACACGAAGACCGAGAAGTGGGTCAAATTAAGATTCCAAGATTTGTCTTTCCTACATAGCTAAAGTGATTGTGGAGGCCGCCATATTAGATTTGAAATGACGTTTCTTAGCTAGTCATGTATTGTCATCAGAACTCAGAGCGTGTGCAAAATTTCATCCTAATCGAAAACCGAGAAGTTCGTCAAATTAAGATTCCAAGATTTTCTTACATACATAGTTACAAGTGAAGCTAATAAAAAATCGTGTAAAAATAAAATGGATTTATTTACAAAGTAAATCATTTAAAGCACCTAATGGTAAGGTTGTTTGAACTTATTTAATATACGATGAAGCATGGTTTTATGCAAAATTTCATCCAATATTAAAACACCCTTGGTATTTGATAAAAGCTTCCATAAATCTTGAAACATTTTTATTCCGTTATTTATAAAAGACCGCTAAAAATAATTTTACTTAATTCAGACGGGTTTTCTACAAATACTTGCGCCTACATTATTAATTTTTTATACTTACCTACAGGAGCTGTGATTGCCCAGTGGATATGATCTCTGCCTCCGATTCTGGACGGTGTGGGTTCGTATCCGGTGCGGGGCATGCACCTCCAGTTTTTCAGTTATGTGCATTTTAAGAAATTAAATATCACGTGTCTCAAACGGTGAAGGAAAACATCGTGAGGAAACCTGCATACCAGAGAATTTTCTTAATCATTCAAGCTCAGCAGTGAGCTGAATATGGGTTGATAACAAATACTTACAGTGAAATTTTCCTGTATGCTACTCTACACTAAACTACAAACCATTAGTCATTTTGAGAAAATCACAGAAACAGATGAACAACGATCAATTACAATTATTTTCTAAATACCTACTTATTCTTAATTAATATTCTGTCTTGCTCCAGTCATTTTCTGTCCGCGTACTTGCAAGTGTAAACTAGGCTTATCCATATGCTCGTTAACCATGATCCGTCCGCATGGTTTCAGCGATCGCATCACACCTGTGCCGCGATCAAACGCGCCGCCTCACCCCGCGCCGCGAGACCCAAGGCCCACTCCCATGAGAACAACGTATCTTCGGCATGCGCTACTAGATGTGGCATGGGGGATCGTTGCAACTCAGGTTCACATTTATATTATACTAGCAGACTATACGCGACTTCGTCCGCGTGAATGTAAACTTTCAATCCCTATTTCAACCCCTTCTATTTATACTTTCGCATGTGCTATGTATCCTACTAATATTATAAAGGCGAAAGTTTTTGTGTAAGTGTGAAAGTGTGTAAGTATGTTTGTTTCTCTTTTACGCTGCGGCTACTGAAGCGATTTGGCTGGGAATGTAAATAGATTTTACTCTGGATTAACACATAGGCTACTTTTTATCCCCAAAAAAATCCAAGGTTCCCGCGGGATTTGTGAAAAACTGAATTTCACGCGGACGAAGTCGCGGGCGTCGCTAGTAGTAAATAGACCACTAACCATTATACAAATTTATAACATAAAACATGAAAGATTTATATTAAAGAATCTTCAACTCCTTAAGGGGTAGAATTTTGAAAAATCATGAATGACATTATTTTACTACTTTTTTAGTAGTAGGTACCATACATACCAATCTTTTCAAATGTAACTTGATAAATTAAGGTCTTTCCATACAAACTTTGAACCCATGTTTCACCTCATGTTTATTTAATTTTCGCGACCAAAAGTATTCTATAACCACGTATTGTGGTCTCAGATCGTGCCTAGTTTAATTTAAATCAACTCAGTAGTTTCAGCGTGATGCCCGGTTAAATACGATCAGACAGACGTATAAAAAATGAAAAAAAAAAAATATTTTTGGCTTTAGTATCAATTATTATAATGTTCTCCAACTAATCAAAATATCTTCAATGTACAAAATTTGACCTTTTACAGTTTTATTATAAATATAGATTAAAACTTTTAGAAGTACTGTGCGCAACTCATCTCGTTGATCCAGAAGTTGAATTTAACCTCAAGATCATGAGTTCACAACGACCACGAAGAAAAAAAGAATCAAAAATGCATTAAAACATGGAGATTACGAAATTTATATTTTATATCTCTTCTTTGTGATTATTTTTGTAGCTTTCTGAAGTTTCAATTTAACGTATGTGATTTGAAAACACACATACACTAATATATTATTTTATTTACAATGCGGCGCAATAGAAGAATGTTTTATTTACTTAGTACAGATAAGATAATATAATATTATAATCTGTAGAAAACTTAGGCACTTCCAGCAACTTTATTTCGCTTTAACAATCCAATAATGGTCTTTTCAGATTTTATTGATTCGAAATACCTAATCGTCAGATTGATTTCTTTATAGCCAGCCCGAAGCGGGTATGGTCGTTCGTCTAGATATTATTGTGTTAATTATCAAGGGATTAATGATCTTCACGCGTCTTTAGGACTTGTTTTGGCACCTTATTTGGTCCTGCCGGGCTCGTTATAATAATAATACTTGTTTAAACTTTTCATTATGAAATTTATTTTAAATTGCCGCCATCCAATAGATTTAAAAAAATAATTTGGCAATTATAGCTAATATATAACAAAAAACTAGTGGACGCCCGCGACTTCGTCCGCGTGGAATTTTGTTTTTCACAAATCCCTCGGAAACCATGGATTTTTCCGGGATAAAAAGTAGCCTATGTGTTAATCCATGCTATAATATATCTCAATACCAAATTTCAGCTAATTCGGTAAAGTAGTCAAGGCGTGAAAGAGTAACAAACATTCATATCATTAAAATCATCGGTTTTCGCAAATCTCGGGAAATCGCATGGATTTTTTCGGGATAAAAAGTAGCCTATGTGGTGTAATCCAGAGTTAAATCTATTTCCATTCCAAATTTTAGCCAAATCCCTTCAGTAGTAGCGGCGTTAAAGAGTAATAAACATCCAAACATCCATACCTACAAACTTTCGCGGTTATTAGTAGGATATAACAAAAAATAAAATTACATATTTTTACATCTAAAATTATATTTTTATGTAAATAAAATATTAGCTACTGGAACGGTATTTTCGGTTTCCGAAAATACTTAATATATTTGAGACGGCGTATCAGGATTACGTTCCCGTTTATCGCAAATCCCTCTTCCATATTAAAAGACTTCCAATAAGCTTTACGTGGGAAGACATTTATATACCTACTCATACTTGAATGTTTCTTTTTTTTTCTAAAAATAAAATGTCCATCATGCACTCTACAGG
The DNA here is from genome assembly GCF_947172395.1 of Bicyclus anynana. Classification (NCBI taxonomy): domain Eukaryota; kingdom Metazoa; phylum Arthropoda; class Insecta; order Lepidoptera; family Nymphalidae; genus Bicyclus; species Bicyclus anynana. The sequence continues at coordinate 11,307,610 of NC_069101.1, forward strand.
GCATACCTATGCCTCTTTTCTGTAGAAAAGGTTTGGAGCTTAGACCCACCACGCTGGTCTTTGGAGGTCTTCATCGACCACTATCAGATATTAATGGTAATGACCGAGATCGACGAGTTAACGTGTTCTGCTATCCAGGTCCAGGTCCGGCTGGTGGGAGCCTTCGGCTTTGGTTACTTACCACACTACCGACAAAGACCCCCAAGCAATTTAGCCTTCTGGTACGATGTCGTGTAAAAACCGAAAGGGGTGTGGATTTTCATCCTTTTCCTTACAAGCTAGGAAGCTTCCATCATAGATTGCATAATTTCTTACCATCAGGTGATACTTGTAAAAGATAATTTAAAAAAAACACCAACTCCACGCTGATATTTTCTTTTGTTACTGCAAATGGCCGGAATTTGTATGGAGCTATGCCCTAAAAAAATATCCATGTTCATTGACTTTTAGTACCCCATTCTAAAGCTTACGAGTACTTGTTTACCGTTTATGTTTTATGCCCGACCGAGGACTTGAAACTAGGACCACGTGATCAAAAGCCACATAGGCTAACCACTGTACCAATGAGGCACTCACCTATAATTGGGATGATGACAGTTTTTTTTAAAGCAATTTTGTAAAAGTAATAGGATATCTGCGATATATATAATATCTTTGAGATTTGTGCGTTTAAGTTTATAGTACATTTACAGTTTATTAAAAAATGTCACATTAATGTAAGGAAGCAAAAACTGTATGAATTTTCATTTAATTACGATAAAAGATTTTTAATAGTTTTTCGAAATTTTATAATATTTATTTCGCAAATATCCAGACAATCTTTGCTTTTCATATATAAATTAGTTAACATTGACCTTATTTACCCGAACGTATCATAAAAATCTATATATTCAAACCTAGTCATCATCCCTATTCATTGACAACTTAGTCCACCACGCTGGCCCAATGCGAACAGGAAGACTTCACAGACGTAGAGAATTAAGAAAATTCTCAGGTATGCATTCTCACGATGTTTTTCCTACACCGTTTGAGATAAGTGATGTTTAAAATGCACTTAACGAAAAGTTTAGTATGAGGTGCATGCCCAGGACCGGATTCGAACCTACGCCCTCCAAATCGAAGGCAGAGGACATGTCCATTGGGCTATCATCTATTCTTGCAACACCTAAATAACTCAAAAATACAGAACAATGCAACATCAAAGTCGACTCAGCAGCAGTTCGAGTTCTCATAAAATATTTTCGAAACCCAACAAAGACATCAATTGCATCACATTTCATCTCAAATTACACGTGTTTACTCTCAAAATGGACCTTTGACTTAACACTGCTATACATTTTGTGCTAAAATGCTCAATGTACCTTCGTCGAATGCCACGGGCAATACCTAAATTAAGACGGTTTCTAAGAAGCCGTTACTTCAGCTTTTTTGTTTTTATACTTGTTTGGTATTTTTATACGTACTTAAGGCTAAATCTTACTTTTTAAATGTTAATTCTTATTCTGTTTATTTATATGAACAATATCAGATATGTATTTGATATAGTTCTTATTAGATAGATAGATAGAGCCGTGATAGCCCAGTCGATATGAGCTCTGCCTCAGATCCCGGAGGGTGTGGGTTCGAATCCGGTCCGGGGCATACACCTCCAACTTTTCCGTTGTGTGCATTTTAAGAAATTAAAATATCATGTGTCTCAAACGGTGAAGCAAAACATCGTGAGGAAACCTGCACACCACAGAATTTTCTTAATTCTCAGCATGTGTGAAGTCTGCCAATCCGCATTGGGCCAGCGTAGTGGACTATTGGCCTAACCCCTCTCACTGAGAGGAGACTCGAGCTCTGCAGTAAGCCGAATATGGGTTGATACCGATTGTTCTTACTGAACAAACAGAATTAGAATTTAAAAAGAACACAAAAAAATATATATGAAAAAAAAGACAGCCTTAAATCCGTACAAAAATTTCAACCAAGTATAAACACCCTTTAAAAAACAAATCTTAAGATGAGTTTTTTAATTAACATTTTTTTTTTAATTTAATACACACCTGTCCGATCGGTGCTTGAACTTTTCTTTATAATATGATTGAATTAAGTTTAAGCTTAGGTTTTATTCTACAATGCAATAAAGCTAAAATGCCATTTATTAGCTTTGTAAAACTTTACCCAAATATACACAAAAAAAACGTTATTATATTTCGAAGTAAATTAAATTAACTAAATGTTTTTATACCATCAGCTTTTCAATTCTAAGCTTTTACTGAGAATTTTATAGAAATAATCACAAATTAACTTGTATGTTTTTCCAACAGATTACACGAAGTTTATTAATTGGAGTGCATATTGGAAACACAACAGAGTAAAAATTCAACGTACGCCATTAAAAAGCTACTCTTCTTTTGTATTTTTAATCCTTCGTGGAAAAACAATTTCAATCACGCTTTCTGTATGAAAGCATAAAAATAAAATACTCCTACGATACATTTCAAAACTATGGATTATATATAATCGGTTAAACAAGTTGTTCTCTGCGACTGTGTTCGTTTATCTTCTTTACATATTATAAAACTAGCTGACGCCGCGCGGTTTCACCCGCGTGGTTCCCGTTCCCGTAGGAATACGGGGATAAGATATAGCCTTCCTCGATAAATGGGCTATCTAACATTGAAAGAATTTTTCAAATCGGACCAGTAGTTCCTGAGATTAGCGCGTTCAATCAAACAAACAAACAAACAAACTCTTCAGCTTTATAATATTAGTATAGATATACTCCTCCGTCCTATCTGTTCAGGATAAACTTTATCATTACAGAACGGATTTTCATGCGATTTTTACCAATAGAGTGATTCGTGGGAAATGTTCCATTTCCATTTTTTCCAAGGTATACTCAATTTGTCACGATCGCAAACGGAATATGTGTTAAACTAATAATGATAAAATGTGGGTATTAATAAGGTTCAGAGGTTTACACACGGGCGAAAATTCGAGCATATATATTATTATCTTTATATACTCAAACATATTTTTTATTATATTTTGATTCGTTAAAAAATAGTTCGTGTCAAAAAACAAGTTTTTATAACAGATGGTGCAAATTGGTAGCATTGAAAACATGACAGCAAAACAAAAGATCTAACGCTTACAAAAAGCTCGTGTTACGATTAATCACAATGAATTAGGACTGTAACACAATCAGTAATTAATAGTCCATATTTATCGGTATCAACATAAATATTGCTCTATAATAAAGGCAGCTCAAAATAAAATATTTTTGATCGGTAGACCTCCAGGTGTGAGTGCATAAATATATACAGACGACCCGCTGGCATACTCATGCCCGCTGTCATATTAACTGTTATATTAAATTACTGCTACAAAACTGATCGACCTTTAGTACTTATTGTCTTAAATAAATACAATGAAAAACATACTTTAATTTGAGGTAAATATAGTTCAAAATCAGTTATGAATTTACAAGTCAATACGACCTTTCGTTACAGCGGTATGCCAGCAATGTACCGGAGCTCGCACATTGATTTCGGCTCATTCGAAAAGATATCTTTTTTGTCCATTTGTTTGTTTTAATAATATTTTATCCGGTGTGATGGAATGAACGCATTTGTCAGCTCGTGAAATATAGCTCCGCTCTGAGGCCGGCCTAATTAATTAGTAACCTTGGTATGTATGGTAATGGAGGATTAAAGGTCTGGAAGGTCTTACTTTACCCGGACTAAGCAGATTAAATACCCAGGCAATAATCATGACTTACAAAAATAATGTTTGCCATTAATAAATTAAATCATCATCATCATGTCAGTCGATGGATGTCCACTGCAGGACATGGGCCTTTTGTAGGAACTTCCAAATACAACGATTCTGAATCGCCTGCATCCAGGTAAGGGGTCTACGAACCATCGCCATTCCAGCACCTCATAATTATAGGCGTTTAAAGCGGGATTCCAGTGCTCACCCTAGAATACTGGGCTACCAATTCGAAATTCTACGATGGACGCCGAAATACTGATAATTTTACACAAAATATCATTTAAATATCAAATAATAACAATTTATAATAAAGAAAAACCTATAAGTAATAAACATTTTGAAAAATATATTAAGACCTTTTCTGATACCTACCATAGATACAAAGAAAAAATAATAAATAAGAGCCGTTTCAGAGGTCTGCGTCTACAAATATTGCTAACGAAATTTTTATATTGAGTGTCGACTCTGTCAGTGATATGTAGGCCCACCCAAACCACCCCAGGAAATAATCCTAGATACGCCAATGCCACTGCCAGCGTAGATTGAATATTTTATTACTAACGTTGCCGTTAAAAGGTCACAAACTAAATAATATTACGTCGTATCCATCTTCTACTGAACAAAATTGAATCAAACAGCCTTTTTCTTGACGCGAGATTATCAAATTCAAATTCAAAGTTAAATCCATCCTGTGAAGCCTAAATTCGAAAAGTTCAAACCTCCCCCGCAGTTCAGTCACACTCACTTTTAATGCCTACTGGCTGTTTTACTCAGAGGAAAAGGGGTACTAATTATACCACAAAAATGTGGACATTAATTTGTTAAAACAGAATTACTTGATAATATATCGCCTAACCTACGTTGCATTTAATTATGTTAAAGTTATTTCAAATGGTTATTTCAGTAAAAATACCGTGCAATGAAATTAAATTGCACTAGCGGACGCCCGCGACTTCGTCCGCTTGAAATTTAGTTTTTCACAAATCCCTCGGGCACCATGGATTTTTCCGGGATGTAAAGTAGCCTATGTGTTAATCCAGATTAAAATCTATTTTCATTCCAAATTTCAGCCAAATCGGTTCTGTAGTTGCGGTGTTAAAGAGTAACAAACATCCAAACAAATATCCATACAATATCGCGTTTATAATATTAGTAGGATGTAATTTAATTTACATAATAAAATCATGAATTATTTACTAGCAGACTTCTTCCGCATGGATCTAGTTTCCGTAGGCATACGGGGATATATAGCCTTCCTCGATAAATGGGCTATCTAACACTGAAAGAATTTTTCAAATCGGACCTATAGTTCCAGAGATTAGCGCGTTCAATCAAACAAACAAACAAACTCTTAAGCTTTATAATATTAGTATAGATGTTAGCTAAGTTAAGCACTACAAACAGATAATAATTATTAAAATCAAACTCTTGAAATCTAATAAAACCTGTCTTTAGCATTATAAAATATAAAACCAAAGAAAAACCAAAATCCTAAACCCAAAGTTAATTCTTAAAATATTAATAAACACGTAACATAAGTTTGAAGCGAATTTCAAATTCTGCTGAGATAATAAAATTTGCTCAATAAATGATGAGGTAAATATCGCGCAAAGATGGAAGATGGAGCCATTCATCATTTTGATGGAAAAGTCGCGAAGTACCTATCGGTGAAAATAGATTGAGTCAAGTTTTTTTTTTAACTTCAAGATAACAAACGACGGATACCCAATATTGCTGTTAAAATTTACACTTCATAACGGCAAGTGTATAAATCTATTTTTGCCATGAAATTAAAAATATCAACGCAATGAATTTGCACAGCTTGCGTGCAATTTATTTTTTACTAAACGGAATAGATATTATTCAAATTTTTCACCGACTGACATACAATGTGTGTATGTTTTTAATTGTTAATTTAAATAATGATTAATATTGAAAGTTACCGAATGGAAATTTGGCTTAATCCATCGATTGACTAAAATTGTACCATTTAAAACTTATATTATTTTCGGTATACCTAACATTTTGCATTTTACCTCATTTTCACAAAATCCTTTTAAAAGTTGTACCAGGTTTCTTCATCATTAGGTTCCTTGCAAGTTGATTTGGCTGTTTACGAATACGCTTCTGGTATGTTTTCATTGAGTGTGCTTTAATTTTTAGTTCACGATGCAGGCGATCATTTTTGATGTACCAAGGAGCATTGGTAATCATGCGCAGCATTTTGACTGGAACCGTTAACGGAACCATATAAATAAATTTCGTTTCTGAGGTTCTGTAATTGTGTGACTTCGGAATTCGGTCATTATTATCATCGACGGCCGGTGGCACATGCTTTCTGCATCCACAGTCGTGGGTTCGATTCTCAGAATTGGAAAATATTTGTGTGATAACCATTGGTGTTTTAAAAATTCATCATCATTATCAGCCAATGGACGTCCATTGCTGGACATCGATCACTTGCATGGACTTCCAAACACAACGGTCTCGAGCCGCCAGCATCCAGCGGCTCCCTGCAACCCGCCTGATATCCTCGGTCCACCTAAAGGGGATCGACCAACACTGCGCTTTACGGTGCGGGGACGCCATTCCAGCACCTTGGAACCCCAACGTTGCTTACTTTGGGGCTAAATAGTGATGTGTGTATTGTGTTTTTTTTTCTACAAGTTAGCCTTTGACTACAATTTCACCTGATGGTAAGTGATGATGCAATCTAAGATGGAAGCGGGCTAACTTGTTAGGAGGATGAAAATCCACACCCCTTTCGGTTTCTACACGGCATCGTACCGGAACGCTAAATCGCTTGGCGGTACGTCTTTGCCGTTAGGTTGGTAACTAGCCACGGCCGAAGCCTCCTACCAGCCAGCCATGTAAGTATATTTATTTATTTTATAAGTATACCTACTGGCGGACGCCCGCGACTTTATCCGCCCTTAGAGCACTTTACACCGGCACTATCGCAAAATCCCTTCTTAGCGGATACCTATTAACTATAGTTTATTCTCTAACCCCTCTAAAGAGAAAGGTGGCATTTGCCCTGTAGTGAGACTTGACCCTGTGAATCATTAGAAATAGACTGATGATGGCGATGACTCGTTATTAACACACTTGTTCGCCCAAACATATCGATATCATAGTTGGTCCAAACGCAGCGTATCCAATACGATTCAGCGTCGGTTCGTTGGCGCGTTCGCTAACAACTCGTAATGGGAGGCCGTCATTAGGTGTGTTAACCCTAGTGTCTCTCGTTTGAGTGTGAATGTGCAAGTCACCTTACTCTTAGAAGGGTTTAACCTTTCGTGATAACGTTTTTGATAGATTCAAACTCTAACTAAAATTTATTTTCTGTAAAATGTACATTATAGAGGACTTAATATTTGATCTGATCGGATTATTGGCAGCACATATGAGTTAATTACCCGTTGAAATATAAAAAAATATTTGATAATCCTTTTTTAAGTCATTAGTTACGATTCATCAGTTAGGTAATTAATTTACAATATATTTTATACAAATTAAACGTTATTAATGTTGTCTCAAATCTACTAAGTTGAGCGTGTCTGAACTCGGATTCGGAGAGCCGTGATAACCCAGTGGATATGACCTCTGCCTCCAATTCCGGAGGGTGTGGGTTCAAATCAAAATTTTCAGTTGTGTGCACTTTAAGAAATTAAATATCACGTGTCTCAAACGGTGAAGGAAAACATCGTGAGGAAATCTGCATACCAGAGAATTTTCTTAATTCTCTGCTCGGTCTTGAAGTCTGCCAATCCGCATTGGGCCAGCGTGGTGGACTATTGGCCTAACTCCTCTCATTCTGAGAGGAGACTCGAGCTCAGCAGTGAGCCGAATATGGGTTTACAATGATAATGATAAATAGTGTCTCAAATCTACCGAGTTGAGCGAGTCTGAACTCGGATTTATTCTATGAAATATAGATGTTTTCTTTCTCCTGAGAAATGTTCAATGAAAATTCTCCGCCCAAAGATAGGAAATCGGTAGTGTTGCGCCTCGCAGTACATCAAACCGTCGGCCCCGATCATTACCATCAACATCGAATAGTGGTCGCAAGAAAGCCTGCACTTTAACAGTGTGTGTGGGTGCAAACTCTATATCCCTAAAGGAGGGAGGCCTGGTCATTAAAATAGGCTGATAATATTTGAATTTAACGTTTGATGAGTGTCAAAAACTCAATAGTACGAAAGGACAAGGCGGCGCATTTTGTCGGTGCGGGACAATCGGCCCTCATGATCCTACTTCCCGATTATGAGATACGATAGCGACATCGGCGCCTCTGAACTCTTTCACAGCGCCGGCCCACTCGCGACATACGAAAATTGATTCTTTAGGAAAAGTACCCGCTACGTTACAATCGTACGTAGAGTATACTTATTGAATTGCAAGGTTCTGTAGGGTTTTCTTTTTATATAACTTTTTTTTTTTTTGTTTATTCTTTACAAGTTAGCCCTTGACTACAATCTCACCTGATGGTAAGTGATGATGCAGTCTAAGATGGAAGCGGGCTAACTTGTTAGGAGTAGGATGAAAATCCACACCCCTTTCGGTTTCTACACGGCATCGTACCGGAACACTAAATCGCTTGGCGGTACGTCTTTGCCGGTAGGGTGGTAACTAGCCACGGCCGAAGCCTCCCACCAGCCAGACCTGGACAAATTAAGCAAATCGCAATCTGCCCAGCCGGGGATCGAACCCAGGACCTCCGTCTTGTATATCCACCGCGCCTTCCACTGCGCTACGGAGGCCGTCAAAACTGCCTAAATTTCAATATTGAGAACTATCTAAGTATGAAGATGTCTAAGATTTTCTCCTCGTGCATCAGATCTATGTTAAGAATTAGGGATGATGCCAGTTTTTTAAATTGTATATAAATTAAGAGTATGCTAATAGTAAAGCAATTTTGTAAAGGTAACAGGGTATCTGTGATCATTACTTTCGGAGCTACAGGGAATTAAAGGGTCAGATTTGCGGCGCTGCCGCGGATCCCTGAAAAATGCCCTATACAAAATAGTACGAATTAATGACGCTATAAGTACATAATGATCGTTAAATTTGTATGGGCGTTAAAACAAAATTACTTATATCTTTGTTACTTGTGCATTTATTTTTATGGTTCATATAATAAAAATGTCGCATTAATTGTAAGGAAGCTAAAACTGTATGAATTTTCATCTAATTACGACAAAAGATTTTTAATAGATTTTGAAATTTTATAATCTTATTTTTTTGCGAATATTCAGATAATCTTTGCTTTTTATGTATAAATTAGTTAATATTGACCTTATTTACCCGAATGTATCTTAAAAAACAATATATTCAAACCATCATCCCCATCATCCCCAATCTATGAATTAAAATTAAAAGCTACTTCATGGCACCGATGGCACCTGATTGGACTCTGGTAGGTATACTATTCGATGTCAAAAAACAGTATTACGGTAAAATGGAGTTCTGACCTTGTTTTAAAAATTATTTAATTTTTAAAGCAAATAATAAAAATGTCCAAGGATCGTGATCAATGAGTATCATTTGAGTGTATGTGCATTATGTATAAGAATTTGTGAGTGAGTGTGTGTATGAAAAATCTATTGAAATTCCATAACACATCGACTAAAAATAATATTAATAATATTATTAATTCTACTTCCTTTGTCAAGGTAACAGCTAATTTTACCTACATGTTATTTTATTCTTTTTTTTTTAAAGAAAATTTTATGTTTATGTTGTATCTACCTAACTATAATTCACAGGACACATCTTGGTAGAGAATTTAAGCTTAGTAAGGCGGAATTCCAGACACCCGAGATATCCGGGAACTTTTCCTCTGTCACCGAATAATGTTTGGAACTAAATTAATTATTACTCGGAGAGTCTTCAGTTATATTTTCTAGAAATTGGTGCAAATATTTTAATTAAAGGATACCATGGTTGTTTTCTCGTGTATGCTGTCCGATTAGATTTATTTTGTCACGGCTTTGTAATGACGGTCAAAATCAGGGCTCATATTCTCTCTCAGCCCACTAACACTTTGGTCACAACTCTTAAAATAAAATATCTAAATTCGTGTAATTTATCTATCAGCCGATGGACGTCAACGTCGGCCTCTTCTAATCCAAACACTAAACCCTCAATCGCATCAATCGCGAATCGCTCAATCTGTGTTTCCATGTTCCAACTTAATGAAAATTAATGAATGCCTTTGAGCAAACATTTTCCACAAAACTAAATATTCAACTACAGTGAAAGTTTTCATTTTTAATCATCATCAATCAGGAAATTTTACAGTTTTATTCCATGTTAATTTTCATTTGTTTTTGAGCTGAAAGCCCAAAAATAAATGCAATAACATCTCAAAATTACCAAATTAAGGTCAAACCGAACGAAAAGATTTTGAATTCACTGTATTTTAAAACTAGCGGACACTTGTGACATTTTTGTTAACTTATCTAGGTTTTTTATACTGTATTACAATCCGTAGCGTAGTTTAAATTATCGCGCACAAATGCGGGAAGTAACTTCGTTTTATAGTATCTAAAATTATTGTATTAGGTAGGTACACAAGTTCGAATTTACTTTAAAAATTAGGATGCCTAATTTTAAACTAACTTTCGGCCTAAGTTAATAATTTCAACCACTTTATTCCTCCAACAGAAACAAGTCCGAAACATTCATAACCGGTGATAAATTAAGTCGCAAAGAATTTCCACGTATTTTGAAGCACAAACAAGTGCAAAGTGGTGTGAGTCGTAAGTTTTATCGGCGTATTGTTGCCATCCAAGAGTTTGTTGAGAACAGTACCTCATAACGCTTTGAGAAATCCCTTTGAAATTTGTTTCAGCTATTCGTCTTACTTTCCGCCGGTAAGAAATGGGACATCAGTGTCGTTAGACCACCTGGCCGACGCGTAAGCTTACAAAGTTCTTATAAAAGCTTACATAAAACTTTTATTGTTTATAATTTTCCAATTTTAAAAATATACTAAGGTGCGCGATCTATAATTATAATATAATAGAAAGATGTAGATATTTAAACAAAGATTTTAGAGGAGACTATTTTCCTGTCGGTTCCGCAATCAATGAGTGCCATATATTACTTCTTGGACCTCAATTCAAGTAGTCGCATTTGCAAATTCAACCTTAAACTCAATCTTTAAGGTTGAATTTGCTCTGAATTTGGGATTTTATTGTATTGGACTATATTTAAAGGCCTTTATTTATAATTTTCTTTACCAATAATTCTAAAAATAATTACATAATTATTCTACGATTCTAAAAATAATTACATAATTATTCTACGATCCCTAGGTTTCCTTTAAATTTAAGAGCTACTCAAAACATTGCTAACTTTAAGAAAAAAAATATATTTGTTCACGTTTTTATGACTGGAAAAGAAATAGATAACGGCCAATGAGATAACAACAGTAAAAAGAAGAGTTGATAACAAGTTATTATAAAACTTTTTGTTTGTTTTGTGTTTTCGTAATCTCATGACAAAGATACCGAAATATGCTAACTAAAGTAGCTCTGGTTTTACATTATAACTAGATTAACTAGGTGACCCCGTGACTTCGTCCGCGAGTATGATGTGACCAAATTTTTAAATCATAAAATAGGTATATTAAGTTATATTTAAAATATAGACATTTTTCATTTGTGCATACAGTAGCTGACGCAGCGCGGTTTCACCCGATTAGTTCCCATTCCCGTAGCAATACGGGATAATATATAACCTATAACCTTCCTCGATAAATGGGCTATCTAACACTGAAAGAATTATACAAATCGGACCAGTAGTTCCTGAGATTGGCGCGTTCAATCAAACAAACAAACTCTTCAGATTTATAACATTAGTAGAGATTTATTAATTAAAGAGTAATGATCAACTACAACAGAACATAGAAAACGCTAAAGCATTAGCACAAATACCACATAAATTGCCACTTCTATCACCAATTCTTTTCTTTTTCTCATTTATTTATTTGTCCTTTTTTAATTTTTAATAATGTTAAAATAAAAATATAATACAACACTATTAAAAAATTATAAAAAAAATTATTATTATTATTATCATCGTAATCAATACACAAAATTATTGAAACTTTTCTGATAAATCACTACAAATTGTTATGCTATTTTCACCAACAGATAGTAGGTACTATCTGTTGGTGAAAATAGCATCAAAATTGATTCAATATTTAGAAAAAAATTCTACTTTACAAGCTCCTAAATACCATTCTCTGTAATTGTATATCTAAATTGCAACCACTTAACTACTGATGTTTATTTAGACTCGAACAGGGAGTTCAGCTAAACTAGATAAACCTGTAGAATTTGGGCTCATTATTTTGTATGTATGTATTGGTGTGCTCTGCAATATGATGTTTGGACATTATATGAGGTGATTTTACTCGTATATGAATGAGTAAATGAAATTTGTTAGCTTAAATTATATATAATTTAAATCTAAAGCTCGATATATTTTCCAACTCGGCGTGCTTTACAAAACTGAAAATTTCATCTGAATTTAACATTACATTTTAATATTACTTTATATCAGACTGTTTTATATTAGCTAAACCACCGCCTCTATCCGTCTATATGCTCCGTGATCAAAAATGAACAAAATTGATATTACGAGAACAAACAAATTTTTGCTTTCCCTTTATTTTTTATTTTTTTTTCTAAAATGTTATTGAAAACTATACAAAATCACAACAACCACCTGATGTTGCGAAAAGCGTCCACTTAATATTCGTAGAGTTCTCAAGACTTCCCAACCGATATGCCCTAGTTAGCGGGTGTATACGAAATTAAGTTTTTGTCGAGAATCTTCGTAAACCGCAGAACAGATCGCGCGGTCAAGCGTGACTGTTGTTTGCAAAAAATCCGTTGACAACAATGTTACCACAAAACGACAAAAATCAATATGGCAGTTCCCACGATTTTAATCTAATTTCACTGCACTGTTTAATTTATCACCACAGTTTGAGAGGAAGATTGTTAGCTTAGAACATCAAATGTTTCACCAATTAAACTTCCATCGAGAAAGTAAATAAATTGATCAGTCTTCCGGCTATAAACGGTAACGAACTCATAGATATTGAAAATTATATTAAATGCGTGATCTTTCAGACTCATATTCTACTCGATTTATAATTTGCTAGTCACAGATTAAAGAATAATAGGCAGATTAAAATATAATAGGATCACAACGGTGTCGTAGCCGATCTAAATGCAAAGTTCAAAAACTGTACGACATGATACGTCGCATCAGTAATTTTCAATATTATTCAAGAAAAATAGCGTCTTGTGTTTTTAAATATTTTAAAATCTGTTCACAAAAACTAAAAAATAAGATGTTATTAGTAATTATTGATTAAAATTGATTAAGAGCCGTGAGAGCTCAGTGGATATGACCCCTGCTTACGATTCCGGAGGATGTGGGGTCGAACGGGGCATGCACCTCCATCTTTTCAGTTGTGTGCATATTAAGAAATTAGATATCACGTGTCTCAAACGGTGAAGGAAAACATCTTGAGGAAACCTGCATACCTGAGAATTTTCTTAATTCTCTGCGTGTGTAAAGTCTGCCAATCCGCATTGGGCCAGCGTGATGGACTATTGGCCTAAACCCACTCATCCTGAGAGGAGACTCTAGCTCAGCAGTGAGCCGAATATGGGTTGACAGTGATGATGATGAAGTATTATGAATTATGACTGATGTTTTGGGCGAAATGACGATGGAGCAATGCGATATAGGTGATCTTAAAAAAATATATGCACATAAAGTAAGATAAATCCAGAGATACTCCAGATCTCCTCCAGACAACCCGCATTGTGAGATTCAAGCTAAAGAAAGAGAGATACTTTTGTACATATCGCGACAGTAGATATTATGAAGAGCAAACTACGTAGGTACATTTGCTACAAATACAGGGTGCTCGGGAGTAGTTCCTATAATTCTAGGGTTATATTATCTAAGAAAAAATAATTAAAAATGTCTAAAGGATATGTGTTCAAAAATGAATATTTTCGGAGTAAAATATATCTCTTTTGTAAATAGATCTTAAATTATGTCACATAAATCTCATCCTTATATTATGACCTAGCCAAACTTATTCATTGATAAATATCAAAAGTAGCTTACTAGTGAAGTGTCAGTTACAATATCTCGTCGATATCGACAGTCTTACCACTACGATTACGTATTTTAAAATGTAAAGATAGATAAAGGCGTGTGTGGATAGTCGTAATTATTTGAATTATTTTGTATAAAAACTTGAAAAGTATTTTTAGTTAAAACAAAAATTGTTACGCAGTTCGGCTCCTTTATGTGGACTTGTTAACAACTTGAAGTCACGGGAAATACTCTCGAGTAGAATACTCAACAAAATTTAAACAGGATATATTTTGTCATATTGAATACAAATAAACCCATGCAATAGGAGACCGTATTGTATTATTCTAATATTGGATAAGCATCTCTTTGATCTGCATTTCCGAGAATAGAAAGGAAAATGGAAAAATATTTTCTTATCAACATTATTTTACTCGTAACTCACAAACACGTGTTCCTTCCCTGTTGAAATCACTGACCCCTTTAACTTTTTTTACCCTCCCTAATCTCCCACAGCATTTATCCAAGTCTATATATACTGTCTTGTATTTGATAGATTTATTATTATATTATTATTAATAATTACATCTGCGTGATCGAATCATATATGAGGCCTAACCTGACCTAACATAGCTCGTTCCATCACCCGATGTGTAACTCTAAGCCTTCTTACGAGGCACAGAATTAGCGACCAAGTCTCGGGACCATAGATCATCAACAACACGCACCATTCTAAGACTTTGGTCTTCAGGCACTTAGGAATTTCAGACGAAAGGATGTCGCGATATTCGACCAAAAACTCAAGTTATTCAACCAAAATTTTTTTTTATTGGTGTCCAATTAGTCATTGTGACGTGTATTTATGACTGTATAAATTATGGTAGAATAGCCTAGAAGGGTTCTGGAAGCGCCCAAAGTTAACTTAAATGAGTGAAAAGTAATTTCACGGCTTAGAAAAATAATAACTAGCCACCTTCGCAGCCAAAAACTGATCGATCAAATGAGAACATCTGCTGAAAATGGCTTTAAAACACACAAAAAATGCTTAACATCTACTCAAATAGAAGTTTTCATTCAACACAGTAACAATAGCTCTTCCTTCATTGGCATACTGACGGTTGATTATATGGTTGGTACGGTTAGCAAAAAGAATTGTCTTAAATATATTAAAAACTGTGCTAGAAGTGCCGGTACAAAACAAAACAAAAATAAACTCAAAAACGATTGCATCCTATTCCTACTAATATTATAAAACGGAAAGTTTGAATGGAATTTTTGGATGGATGTTTGTTACTTGTTAACGCCGCAACTACTTAACCGATTTGGCTGAAATTTAAAACGAAGTTTTAAATAAAGATAAATTCGTTTTTTATAGAGATAATATACCTACCTTATTTTATGGTGCCTTATTTAATTTTGTGCAGTAGCTTATGACTTATCTAATCTAGGATTAGTATAACTTTAAATCAAATTATAAACCATGATTATTTTCATTAACCTATTGAGATAAAGACGACTATACTTCTCAGAACTTCTCAGTAAGTAGTAACCTGCTCTCGATCAGGAAGTTTACAACCCCTCCACACGGACAGCACGTGACACCACTTACTTCCCAACTCCGAGTTGAGAATGTTTAATGTAAATTTTTGGAAAAGAACATGAGTCGATTCCAGAGGGTGTGGGCTCAAATCCGGTCCGGGGCATGCACCTCCAACTTTTCAGTTGTGTGCATTTTAAGAAATTAAGAGTGTGAAGTCTGCAAATCCGCATTGGGCCAGCGTGGTAGACTATTGGCCTAACCCCTCTCATTCTGAGAGGACATTCGAGCTCATACAATTATACATCTACTAATTTTCGTGCGGACAGTACTAACACACACGCAGAGCAACTAGTTAATTTCCTTTGTGACAAAGGCCGGTCGCCGGCCGGGGATGGGTGCGTGGAAATCGCGATGCGTCACGGTGTTCCCGCGCCGGGTGCAGCCGGGGACTGCTCACACTCGCTCACACATTGTACACTACTAATGTCTACTATTTATTACATTAACTAGCGGACGCCCGCGACTTCGTCCGCGTGGAATTCAGTTTTTCCTAAATCGCGCGAGAATCATTTATTAATTTCTGGAATTTCTGGAATTAAACAAAAATTCAAAATTCATTTATTTTAATTAGGCTCAGTTTACGTGTCTCCTCTCAGAATGAAAAGGCTAACCCTTTTCATTCTGAGATTCTTTCATTGGCCCAAATGGCTAGCCCAATGCTGATTGGCCGACTTCACACACGTAGAGAATTAAGAAAATTCTCAGATTTGCAGGTTTTTTTCTTCACCGTTTGAGACACGTGATATTTTATCTTTTCAGAGACATGGCAAATATTCTTTCAAAAAATCATTAGTTATTATTATTACCATTATGGAATACAAATGAGGTATTCAATTTAAGAGATTAAGAAGAAAAGATAATAAACTTTATTGCACACTATAATAAACAAGAAAACTCTAAATAATTAATAAAAAATAATTCAAGGAAAAGTTCACAACAGGGAGTTTACGTTGAAAAGTGAGTTTTACCAAGCATTCTTACAACAGCAATATAACAGCAAAGTTATGTACAAGCAAGGAATTACAGCAATTTCTCGACAGTGCCAGCATACTGAAATGTGAAATATGTCGCAGAGAAATGAAAAGCAAGCTCGGAAACGTTGAATTTAATTTCTCCCGCTTCAAGAAATAAGACACTAGACATAAATTACATTACTCTATGCTTCTGTTTTTTATTGGGATTCTTATAAAATGATGCCTTGTTATTAAGTCGAAGGGACTTGGTCGCTGACTATGGGCCTTATTAGAAGGCTCAAAGTCACTCAGCGGGCGATGGAGCGAGCTATGCTTGGAGTTTCTCTGCGTGATCGAATCAGGAATGAGGAGATCCGCAAAAGAACCAAAGTCACTGACATAGCTCAGCGAGTCGCGAAGCTGAAGTGGCAATGGGCAGGCCACATAGTTCGTAGAGCCGATGGACGTTGGGGTCCCAAGGTGCAGGAATGGCGACCCCGCACCGGAAAGCGCAGTGTTGGGCGACCCCCCACTAGGCGGCCGAGCATATCGAGATCGTTGTACTTGGAGGACCATGCAAGAGGCCTATATCCAGCAGTGGACGTCTATCGGCTGATAAGGTAAGGTAAGGTAAGGTATTAAGGCCAAAATTATCTAACGCCCTATAGCTTAGCAAGTTAGACACTCCCATGGTATGCGGGAGACGGGAGGGGAAGGACTGCGTGGGTATGAAGTCGTGCGCGGGGGGCTGAGGGAAGGACTGCGCGGGTATGACGTCGTGCGCGTGGAGCATCGGGAGTGTTACGAACGAATTTGCCAAGCTCACAATAATTGTCTCTCAGACGCCCCGTGGAATAACTAACGTAGTTCCCGTTCCCGTGGGAATACGAGAATAAAATAAAGCCCATGTCACTCACAAACAACGTCACTACAATCTTTATCATTTAAGTACCTACACAAATTAATATTATTGTATAACATAGTTGAGATGTGATACCCCATTGAATATGACCTATGCCTTCGATTCTGAGGGCGTAGGTTCAAATCTGGTCCGGGGCATGCTCGTCCAACTTTTCAGTTACATGCATTTTAAGAAATTAAATATCATATTGTTCAAACGATGAAGGAAAAACATCGTGAGGAAACCTGCATTTCAGAGAATTTTCTTAATTCTCTTCGTGAGTGAAGTCTGCCAACCCGCATTATGCCAGCGTGGTGAACTAAGGCCTAACCCCTTTGAGTAGAGACTCGTGCTTAATAATGAGCCCAAAATGATTATAAGATATTTATATGAATGAAGGTGAATATATCGATAGAGTGATTTTTCTGATGGGAATATACATCTTGTATTGCTATATATAACCACGTCGCCAAGTAAAAAGTACATATTTAAAAAAAAAACAACAAAAACTAAGTAATGTTATTTAATATCAAGTTACGCAATTTAGTAGGTACATGCAAATGTTATCACAAAATTAATAAAAATCATGTATTCTGTAAACATTTTTCATAACTTGAATTATAACTTGTTTTGAATATCCAATTAATATATTTTCAAGTGATAACGATAATACCTAGTTGTTGTCTTGTTATTAAAGGCTAGGTACTAAAAAATTAGATAACACTTCGATGGGTCATAGCAATAAAATAGTTATACTTAATTTATCTTTAAATTGTTATTCAATCTTGCAAATGACTTTAATTTCACCTGTAGAATGTGAACAAAGTACCTACTGCCTACTATTTAATAACGCTAGCCACTCACCATCCAATAAACCACGTGCCTGGAGCGCTTGTTGGTCACGATCTGCATGACGTCATGCACATCGCGACCAATACACGATCAGTTTTAACCGGATGTCAAGTCGCTAGCGCTGCAGGCATGTGGAGTTATTGGATGTTGAGTGGCTAGCATAACGTTTGATTTTGATTTCAGTTAATGTTAAATGACAATCTCAACACTTTCATTACCGCTACGATTTTCACGATGTTTTCTCGGGAGCCGCCTACATTTTACGTTGGACTCGCTAGGTGAGTCGACGGCGCTGCGATACGAATCATTCGACTCGCCACGCGAGTTCAGTGGCATTGCGTTAGGGTAAAAACTATGTTCTGTTATTTTTGTGGCCGTGACAGTGTACGTTACGTGTTTAAAGCAATTAACTAGTATATGGTGTAATTTAACAAAAAGAAAATGGCAAGAAACACTATAAATAAACGAAAAGGTAAGTTTGTTTCGTAATTTATGCAGTGGCTCTCAATCTTACAAATACTGATTATTGTTGATATCTTATATTGTTTTTATAAACAGATTTTCTTATTATATGTATAGATGTTTTGAGTAAAGTTACATTTTAATTACTTTCGAAATTTTCAGGCCACCACAAAACACAATAACATAGAACACAAGAATCTCAAAGTCCAGAAAACGTTTGCCAGGGGTTAAAACAGTAGGTACTCCAACAGGTCCAGTAATCGAAAGCCAAGTCACAATGATAGAAAACAAATATACGCGTGCGATAAGGAAAGGGTCGTGCTTAACACTAATCTATATATAAAGAAAGTCGGGTTTGTTACAACACTTCACTCGAGATTGACCAATGAGAGCTTGGCAAAAACAATGTTATCAGTGCTTTTATTGCTTACTAACCAGAGCGTTCATGTTAAAAAATACCGGTTCCTTTTGTTTTGCCGGCAATTTTTAACAATGCGAAGGGATCCTCTTTCAGTTGTAACTCTTAAAGTAATAGACCGAGAGTTGAGTTTGTGTTTTCTGCACCGTTCGTTTAACAAAAACGCAAGGACAGACTCAAAAACTTAGAAGTACCCATTTGGTGAACACCAAATTCGAGCCCCTACAAGGTGTCGAACACAATCCGCCGTTGTTTTACGAGTGAATGTGACTTTTGGTAAAATGAAAATAAAAGTATCTACCTTTTATATATTTCATTTATAAAAGTTTGAGAATCTATGTTAGTGAACTCGCCTAGCGAGTTCAAGGCATTGCAGAATAGTTTATTTTCTTTCGATTATAAACTGGGTCTGCACACCCGGCCCACCACGTTATTCATTAGATTAGTGTATATTTAGTCTTCAGTATTATTTTAAGCAGAAAATACACATGCATTTTGAAAAAAAATTGCAAAAACATTGAACTCGCGAGGCGAGTCTACGGCGCTGGAATAAAATTTACGTGGACTCTCCGGGCGAGTCGGTGGCACTGAACGTGTTAAGATGGTAGAAGTCAGCTTGATAACTATGTAGGTAACTAAACCCTCATATATACGTTGACATCTTATTTTTTTTATAATAATAAATGATGGACCAAGCAGATGGCCCACCTGCTGGCCTATTCACTATATTTGATATTTATTAACAACCTATTAAAGTAAACATCAAATCAACTGAGAAATGTCATCTATCTACTGTATGATATGCACAAAGGGTTGTCAGACTAATCCACATCCACAATCATGATCACAATCCACAAAAAAAGACTAATCTACTAACTTTGACATATGTCAACTAACATATGTTAGTGGATTAGCCTGCTGATGGAAAGTGAAAATCATAGCATGGGTATAAACAGAGCGATTATCATCATCAGAGAGAAGGTTCTTAACGTGGTTCTCATCATATTAGGCGATGGACGTCCACTGCAGGACATTGGACGTTTTGCAGTGCGGGGTCGCCATTCCTGCACCTTGGGACCATAACGTTCATGGACTCTTCGACTATGTACCCCATTGACACTTCAGCGTCACGACTAGTTACCGACTTAGCTCGACGCTAAGTCGGTAACTTTGGTTTCTTCTGCGGATCTCCTTATTTCTGACCATAACTCAGCAATTGCTCAATTGCTTAGCGCCTAAAATGAGCATGACGGTAAAACTTCTCCAGACGAGTTATTTCACAAAAAAAAACCAGAATTACTGAACTCAGTGGCGTGCACAAAATCAGTCCCTAGAGTAAGCAGAGTATTTTACATCTATCAAATGCACCCCGACTGAACTGCTGAATCCCGTTCACCTGCCAGTAAGTCTGGTCAAAACGGCGTTCCCAGAATACACCAGCAATTAATAGCGACACGAACTATTTCCGGTAAACCGAGACAAATTATAATTACTCCTTTGGGTATCTTGCACCCCCTTTGATGTTTTTATCCAAACTGTTACGGCTGGCTTAAAACAAATAGAACGATTATACGTTTGCGTTAAAGCGATTCGCAACGGTGATAGCTTGCCGCTCTTACCGCTGTGTGGTCCGGGATGATGTTTGTATTGTTTTTATTGATATATTTGTGGTCGTCTTGACTGATGACCAATCTCAAAAGGACGCTGGGTATGTCAATAATGGTCGATGTTAAATGGGCGTCACGTAGGTATATCTTTTTACTTCTTTGAAAGTGTCTCTTTTTGTTTCAGTGATAAGTTAACCCTTGACTGCTACCTCACCTGATTCTGCGATCATTACGATCTCACCTGATCACCTGAAGTGAAGTTAGATTATAATAAAGGATTGTCTTATTATAGTGTTAATGATTATATTAAGATAAAAAAGCTTGGTGTTAAACCGTGTGCTTAGTTTTAAATTTTGTAAAATAGAGGTAAACAAAAAAAAAATAGCCTTGGCTGAGTTTGTTGTGGGCTCTTTTCGGACCAAGGCGCGTTTGGTACCCTCGTAACTTTAATTTTAAGTTTTCGACAATTATTACCACCATTAGATTAAATTAAATTATGACATAATCCTGACATTTAAACTAAGCCTAATTGAAATAAAGGAATTTTGAATTTTATATGAGATGATCGAAATTGAATTAACAACTCCTAAAAATAATAGGTATTGAAAATACCAATAGATCTTTTAGCCTTTTCTTACACTGCAAAATGCGTTGACGCATCTTTTTCGGAAACAAAATCTATTAATTTATCGAATTTACTTTGCTTGTTGTAACCCACAAAACCCCAGCAGAGCTGTATACGTCATTGGTATGTGGAACGCTATTGGAATACTACATGAAGAAGGACGTGGGTTCAATTTAATAATTTAGGAATTCTTAATTTCAAAATTGAGATCTGGTAAGGACTGCATTCGATTTTTGAATCGGATCTCTCTCATATGCCCACCAAAGTTGACAGGGTTGAAAGGTCAAAAGATCCCTATAATAGCTTGATATATTTAGAATTTGTAATATTGCAGAGCTTCTCGATAAACGAATAGGTATATTTAGAATAATTTCATAATATCAAAATAGACGTTTCCCGGTATTTACTAATATAGACTGATATGATTTCCTTGATGACGTATAGGGTGCAGTCGAGCGGTACAGTCGCGCAGATGTGACATCCGTCGGGCCCACGTGAAAATCGATTTTCCACGCTACGCCAGCTGTTGCAAGCGACAACCATAGACTACGAACTATTGCCTCTCACACTAACTAACCACCACCTTATTCCTACGTAACAAGGTCGAAGTTTCCGTGTACAATATGTTTTGAGAGGAAGTAAAATCTTTGTAATGCTGTATGTACTATGAACGTCAAAAGTTCCATTGTTGATATTTTTAATGTTTCGCACATTGTTGTGGACCCACCGCGTTTGATCGGATTGCAGTGTTATTTATGATTATTAGAACGGCGTGCCGACGGGCAAATAATTAATTTTTACGTTCACTTCTTTATTGTTGTCGTGAAATTGATGATCCATAATTGTTTTAGTTAGTTTTTTATTTAATACAGGAAGACTGGCGTATTAATAAACAGCTAGTTAAGATGTTTTTGTGGCGGTCCGTTTGATGTTGTTAAGTTTGCGTTGGATTAACATTTTTGTTTAATTAAAATTGAACATCAGAGCTCATGTAGGAAATAATATAATGACTGCATCACGATTCTAAATCTACAAGGCTTGGGACAGTTATTCACCCAAATAAGGGTAATATTAACAATAGATAAAAATACAACTAAATTAATTATAATTACAATACTAACAACTGCAATAGTTACATATATTACAATTACATAAACAAAATAAATCACTTAAAAGTAAAAAGAATAAGAAATGTTTATTAAATATTCAGTACAGAATTTACAACGGCACGGCAACCTGGCCAGTAGGTAAAAATAAATGTATTAGGTACCTACATTTGTATTAAATAAAAAAATTTGGGCGCGATAGACTTATTTTTAAAATTTCGGTAAAACTCGAACAAAATGTGTTTGTTTGGCTAATATTTGTTGTTACTTCACAGTTTTTAAACTAAATGGTATTTTGATTACTTGAAAAAAAATCTATATATATGTATCTACTTCTGATAAAAAATGTATTTGAACTCTCAATAGTATTTTTTTTATTCTTTACAAGTTAGGAACTTGACTACAATCTCACCTCATGGTAAGTGATGATGCAATCTAAGATGGAAGCGGGCTAACTTGTCAAGAGGATGATGACAATCCACACCCCTTTCCGTTTCTACATGACATCGTACCGGAACGCTAAATCGGTTGGCGGTATTTCTTTGTCAGTAGGATGGTAACTAGCCACGGTCGAAGCCACCCACCAGCAATTAGGGAAACAATTCAACTACTATTTTAATTAGTGAAGTTAGTTAATAATAGTTTAGTTAAAGATATTTTTACGATAGTTTTAAAATGTTAGTGTTGCTACCGCTAGTGTAAAAAAAAACCATCCTCCTAGAAAATAACAAACCAGCTCCAATAACTCACGTCACCCATCTTAGTTCTCATTACGATTAATCTCAAACACACGATGTGAGATCTAAAGAATTTTAATTAAATTTCAATATTCCTTTAAATATAAAAGGAAAAAAGGACGCATAATATCAGGTATCAGAAATAACCGAGTTGATTGACGACTCAACAATGCGGCAGGTTTTAAAACGTAAGAAAGACTTATTACAACCGATCTCGCATCTCGGAAACGTCAAACTTTGATTGGTGATTCCCATGTGTAATACGGTAGTCTTTCAACATCGAGTGCCTCCGAGTATGAAATAATGAGCGACAGCGTACAGATCCATCATTGTTAGTCCAAGGTCGGACAACGTAACAATGAAGCAAAAACTACCAATTGATTTCCCAAAATACTTGCTGTGTTTACTTGCGAGACTGTTGAAGTTAAAATTACTATTCTATTATTGGATATTGCACGAAAACTTACTTATATATTTATAAAAGCCGATTCTAATCTATCTAAAGTAATCTGTTATTTATGAAACAAGATTGCATCCTATCGAAAAATACAATATGAAAGCTATTGAAATATGAATCCCCATATTCATAAGCATGGATGAAAATTTAAACCTCAATTTTCTTCAAAGTACTAGCTTGTAATACTTTGAAATTTAAACAGTAAGTAGTCATTAAATCTTAATCCATGTTTATGAATATGCGTTGCTGTGGAACTTAGAACTTCATTACGTAGAAAAAGCAAAATTCTAGGTCAATATAAAATATATTTAAGTTATAATATTATAAGCTAATTTCTATGGACTAAGTCGAGACACATAAAACCAATTTAACCAATACAACCGCACTATGTTAAGAATAAGACATGCTTAAACTTGCATTTTTACTCCATAAGATCCAAGTTACCTTAACTTAAAAATATAAAACTGCAAATAATGTAATACTATTATATTATATAATATTTTTTTACTCTCATTTATTTAATGTCCTTTTTTAAATTTTTTAACAATGATAATATACATTATATAATACAAAACACTATAAAAAAATTATAAAAATATCAACCCTCCCGTAGCGGGACATTTAAGTGCCCAAGCAATTGGTAGTCAAGAGTCCTCCAGAGTGAGGAACCTCCTCACAATACGCGCCGTCTCAAAAATCACTGCCTTCTGTATCCGACTCTTGATTATCATTAATTACTGTATTCAAGTAAGTATATAGAATTATTGCATTCATGCATAGAGAAAGTACGTACTTGCAAAGCAATAAAGCCTAATAATTACAGACGAAAGTTATGCTAGTTCAAAACACGCTTAGAATGTGTATAAGTACCCTCCCAATAAAGGAGTCAGAATACATTAATTAGGCATATGACACGAATTCAACGCCTATAATAATGGAACAAACGAAGCATAGAATTGTGATATGACGGCGTATCAAGCGTGCGAGCGTGTTGTATAGAAGATGTGACTGCTCAATTGCAGGCCGCTAAATACCTGGATCTAATCAACATTTCTACACTAATTTTTAACACTTAATTTTACACGTATCTTAGCGTTGTACGCACGATTTTACGGGTGACCCGTTCCAGGTACTTTGATGATTCATTCACGGTTACATGTTACATTTTGCGTTAGGAATTTGTTACGAAATCAATAAAGCTTAGTTAATAGACTCTTTACATTATCGTTTGAATAGGTGTTTTTAACGCAAGTCGCTATTACCTGGATTTAATTAACATTTCTACACTAATTTTTAACACTTAATTTTACACGTATCTTAGCGTTGTACGCACGATTTTACGGATGACCCGTTCCAGGTGCTTTGATGATACATTCACGGTTACATGTTACATTTTGCGTTAGGATTTTGTTACAATAAAGTTTAGTTAATAGACTCTTTACGTTATCGTTTGAATAGGTGTTTTTAACGCAAGTCGCTATTACCTGGATCTAATCAACATTTCTACACTAATTTTTAACACTTAATTTTACTCGTATCTAAGCATTGTACACTCGATTTTACGGGTGACCCGTTCTAGGTACTTTGATGATTCATTCACAGTTATATTTTGCGTTAGGATTTTGTTACAGAAATGAAATGTGTATCAATAAAGAAACTACAAATACAATAATAATTATATTTAGTAAATAGACTTTTACAAATACAATATCGTTTGAATATGTTTTTTTTAACGCAATGCGCTACTAAGTACCTGGATCTAATCAACATTTCTACACTAATTTTTAACACTTAATTTTACACGTATCTTAGCGTTGTACGCACGATTTTACGGGTGACCCGTTCCAGGTACTTTGATGATTCATTCACGGTTACACGTTACATTTTACGTTAGGATTTTGTTACAATAAAGTTTAATTAATAGACTCTTTACTTATACATTATCGTTTGAACGCAAGTCGCTATTACCTAGATCTAATCAACATTCCTACACTAATTTTTAACACTTAATTTTACACGTTTCTTAGCGTTGTACGCACGATTTTACGGGTGACTCGTTCCAAGTGCTTTGATGATTCATTCACGATTACATGTTACATTTTGCGTTAGGATTTTGTTACGAAATCAATAAAGTTTAATTAATAGACTCTTTACTTATACATATCTTTATATATCGTTTTTTATTCGTTATTATCGTTTGAACGCTAGTCGCTATTACCTGGATCTAATCAACATTTCTACACTAATTTTTAACACTTAATTTTACTTGTATCTTAGCGTTGTACGCACGATTTTACGGGTGACCCGTTCCAGGTACTTTGATGTAATAACAGTATTCATTCACGGTTTTACGACCATGTTACATTTTGCGTTAGGATTTTGTTACAAAAATGAAATGTCTATCAATAAAGAAAATACATATACAATAATTATATTTAGTAAATATACTTTTACAAATACATTATTGTTTAAATTAAACCAATACCATTATTGTTTAAGTTAAGTACCTGATTCTAATCGACATTTCTTCACAAATTTTTAACACTTAATTTTACACGTGTTATACATACGAGTTTACGGTTGACTTGTTCAGGTGTATGATGACGTTAGTACATCAAGTAACATCGTGACGTCACGTAATGTACGACAGCGTTTTGACGTTTGGAAAATTTGAAAAAATACATAATTTTAAAATTATTGTTTTATAAAAAATCCTTAAGTAATTGATATCAATATATTTCGGACCCTTATTCCATTTACTATACGAAATTAATAATGTTTATACCTAAACTGGTTCTTACTTTGAGTGTGATGTGAAGTTTCTCAGGTTAAATCGAGATTGCATTTGGAAATTAGGATCCAAGGGATTTTTTTTATTGCTATTATTACCTTTTTCATTATACATAAATATATAATGCAGACCGTAATCAGCATTATATTGTTTATTATTATTGTTAGAGAGCCTGTAGACGATATTTTTATATATATCAGATAAATAGGTATGTTCTTTGTACAAGAATAAGTCTCTGTAAAGGTTTTCAGTTCTTTGAGGTAAGTCCTCAAAGAACTAAAAACCTTTCTTATGGTGTTTTGCAAGATTCGCACTACACATAATCTCCTATTGTGTTGCTAGTTCAAGTAAAAATATTCTTTATTCTGCTTTAGTCTGTTCTAAAATACATGTATTTTTATTATTTTGTATTAAAACCAAAAGTGTGTATATTTTTAATGTAATAAGCAAAGGACACTTATGCCTAGTTCGGACTACTTTAGTATTTTATTCGAGTACGAACAATTTTTGAATTTACTGCCCAAAAATCGTTGGGCAGTAAAACTAAAATAAACGTTGTCTAAAAAACTAAAATAGTCCGAACTAGGCCTTAGATACTAAGTACTACTACTACTGTTTAACCTTTAGAATAGCACGGTGCCATCATAATATGAACGCACTCTGACATTGTAAAATGAGCTGTTATGAAGATGGAGTGACTATAAGAATTTTAACTAAACAAGATAAAAAGGAGTGTAGCCATATATGCCTTGACAAACTGTCTGGTGCTATGTTTTTATGTTCTAAGTAGCGACTTTGTTCGCGTAAAATGTAGACTAAATAAATTGTATCAAATCCCATTGTATATTCAGGAATAAAAGTAGCATGTATGTGCTAATCCAGAGTTGATTCTATTTCCAATCGTTTCAGTAAACACTTTCGCCTTTACAATGTTAATGTATTTATTTTAGCTGAATTCTAACTGCTAATAAATAGTCACACGTCATGCAGAAAATGAACAACAAAACTTTTCAAATCTCCCAAACCAAACAGATGTGAACATTGGCCTGTAAATTTCGAAAACCATTACTATTCCCCCATGCACTTTCTGTAAAAGTCATCCCCTAATTTTATACCCCTTACAACGAGGCGTAACTGAATAGCGTACCATTACAAACCCCACTAAATAAATTCCCTTCCCAGCGTAAATATAAATCGACAAAAGTAAATAAACGGCTGCCATTACTGCCCTGATTATTTGCTCGCCCCTGACGTGATGTCGGGGACGCCATCTTGCTTTATTTTTTTATGGCGGCAACAAAAATTATGGCCACTGTGAAAAATTTTTGTTGCAAATTGAATTAGTAAATGTGAAAGTCATATAGAAATGTAATTATTTTAAGTAGATGCTATTTTATTCTCGTAGGTACTAAGTTCTTATTTTAATTAGTTTAAACACAAAATGATCAACTTATGTAACGAACACTATATATTTTGGAAGTTACGCTAAGGTTCATTTTCAATACTTACTCAAGTAAGACGAAGTAAAGTGACGTGACAGCCCAGTGGATATGACCTCTATGGCCTCCAATTCCAGGGGGTGTGGATTCGAACCCGGTCCGGGGCATGCACCTATAACTTGACAGTTACAAGAAAACAAGAAATTAAATATCACGTGTCTCAAACGGTGAAGGAAATCATCGTGAGGATACCTGCATACCAGAGAATTTTCTTAATTCTCTGCGTGTGTGAAGTCTGAAAATCCGCATTGGGCCAGCTATTGACCTAACCACTCTCATTCTGAGAGGAGACTCGAGCTCAGCAGTGAGCCGAATATGGGTTGATAATGATGACCCAAGTAAGAAAAATAAGTTTTTTACTTGGTTGCAGTTCTATTAAAACAAGGCTCCTATTCCTCCATGTTCTGATAATTTTGAAAATATGTACCTACCTTAATTATAGTTTCACAATTTGTAAATAGAAATCCAAATTATTATGTACCTAAGTAAAAAAATTGTTTTAGTCAGTTTGACATTTTTGAAAATTTTTCATAATGATGCTTCAATGTCCTTGGGTAAAACTTTAATTTTAAATTTTTCGAAATTTTCATTAATAGCTGACGCCGCGCGGTTTCATTCGCGTGGTTCCCGTTCCCGTAGTAATACGGGGATAATATATAGCTTATAGCATTCCTCGATAAATGGGCTATTTAATAAAATCGAACCAGTAGTTCCTGAGATTAGCGCGTTCATTCAAACAAACAAACTCTTCAGCTTTATAATATTAGTATATATAAGGAACTTACTGGCTAAATATATATTAATTTATAGTCTAAACAATTATGCAATGAAGAGATTAATGTTTGAATACATAACAAATTTAATTAAGTGGTATTGAGAATGATTTCCTTATAAGTGGAAAATCCTCCCTGTTGCTTCAAAGCCTTCGCGTTCCCCTTGGCAATGACCCGGTTACTGAGGGCGAGGCGCAATCGATGCGACCTTGCTACTATAGCCTGTTGCAAGTACATCCTCCGAGGACGTTCTCTGTTTGATATTGAAGTAGAGATTTAATTAAATCTGTTTCATAGTCGTCCGTCTAATTAATTTCCGGCCTAATAAGAATATACAATCTAGCAACCGTATGAATAAAATTTTATTGGTATGGCTTACGTGATCACTTTGCTAAATACAATAGTTAAAGTATTAGTAGTAGTATGTTTTTACATTTTGGAATTAAACGTGCATCCTATAGGATTTATATGTGGAATATGCATCCTATAGGATGTATATTCCACTGATTGTATATAAATCACTGTGTGATCGGTGTGAAAATAATGAAATCAACTTATTATAGCTGTTGGCTTAAATTATGTCAGCTAAGATTCTAAAAGAGTAAAATATATAAAAAATTGAAAATTTTTAAAAAACCCGAAAGTCATGAAATTATTAATTACACTATCGATCAAGACATCAATATTATCTTTCAGTGTACCTACTTTCCTTTGAGACCCCACTCGAGTAAATTTTCAGACATTTCGTTATTCTTCCCCACTTTCAACCCCCAGAACTTTTAAACTGCTCAATCGATTTTCATCAAACATATTTAAGTACACTTGCCCGTAAGTCACCTTTTATTATAGCTTCATAAGTCCGGGAGCTATGGTGCCACAGACAGACTGACAGGCAGACAGGCAGACAGACAGACACGTCAAACGTATAACGAGGGGTGTTATACGTTTTTGCGTCGGAGGTTAAAAAGATTTTAGTACATTTATAATTTCTGTGTCGTTCTGAAAAGTGGGCCTAATTTCGGACCAACTCCTTTTAGAATATACCCATATTCGTAATTTGGCGGCCTCCGTGGGCGCAGTGGTACGTGCGGTAGACGCGCGCGTACCACTACATGCGGTACAAGACGGAGGTCCTGGGTTCGATCCCCGGCTGGACCCATTGAGGTCTTCTTAATTGGTCAGTCTGGCTGGTGGGAGGCTACGGCCGTGGTTAGTTACCACCCTACCGTCAAAGACGTACCGCTATGCGATTTCCGGTACGATGTCGTGTAGAAACTGAAAGGGGTGTGGATTTTTATTCTCCTCCTAACAACTTAGCTCTCTTCCATCTTAGATTGCATCACCATGTACCATCAGGTGAGATTGTACCTATTCAAGGGCTAACTTGTAAAGAAAAAAAAAAAACCCCAAACACTGCAGTACTATGCCAAAGCACATTAACAGTTTTGAATCTTCTGTTGGGAGTGAATTCGGTGGTTATCTCTAAGACATTCCTTCCTAACACAGCTATGCCAAACATGCCTCTGTAGCTAAAACTGTTAGCCATTTGCTCGCACTGTGTGTTAAAGGGACATAAACTCCAATGTATATTGCTTGGAACGCAAACCCGCTTGAGAAGCCTTTTGTGTTACGTAACTTGGGGGTTGACCTTGTTTAGAAGGCAACAAAACGTTCACGAATGTATTAGCGTAAATGAACTGCGTTAGTATAGATTATCTTGATTATCAACGACATAATAATCAATATCATCATCATCATCATCATCATCATTATCAACCGATGGACGCCCACAGCTGGACATACTTCCTTCCAAACGTAACGGTCTCGAGCCGCCAGCATCCAGCGGCTCCCTGCAACCCGCTTGATGTCTTCGGTCCACCTAGTGGGGGTTCGACCGACGCTGCGCTTTCCGGGGTCGCCATTCCAGCACCTTGGGACCCCTACGTCCATCGGCTCTTCGAACTATATGGCCTGCCCATTGCCACTTCAGCTTCGCGACTCGCTGAGCTATGTCAGTGACTTTGGTTCGTCTACGGATCTCCTCATTTCAGATCCGATCACGCAGAGAAACTCCAAGCATAACACGCTCCATCGTCCGCTGAGTGACTTATGATGAACAATATATTGATTATTATTTCGCGAAGCTAAACTAGCAAAGGGCGGAGCACATTTCCAAGAGCTTATGGACGTTGGGGTCCCAAGGTGCTGGAACGGCGGCCCCGCACCGGAAAGCGCAGTGTTGATCGACCCCCCCCCCATCTGAAACGGAACCCGTCTGGCAGAATCAGCCCAGCCGGGGATCAAACCCAGGACTACAGTCCACTGCGCATACCACTGCGCCACGGAGGCCTTCAAAATGGATTATTAATAATGAAAGTTTTTTTTAAGTTTGTGCGATTGAAGGAATAATTACTGGATCTAGTGAACCGATTTCGAAAATTCTTACACCAATAGAAAGCCACGTTATCTATGAGTGGCATAGGCTATACCTTATCCCCGTATTCCCACGGGAGCGTGAACTATGCGGGTGAAACCGCGGAGAGTCAGCAAGTGTACTATTCGCAGGCCGCCGCGTCTCAGACCATCCATACCTGACATAGAATCACGACAAAAGGACGTACACTTCACACCTATTACGTTACGTTATCCCCATTCATACCTTTGACGCCACTACAAAGGCACAACATAAACGTCAGTATTTCGACTCTTTCATAAATCGAGCGGTCTTCATTTTCTTTCTTTCCTGCCCGCATTTGATGTATTGGCTACGAATTAGTCGGCTCCTTTTATTGTACTCGCGAAACGTAGGTACGTTTGCAAGGTGAAAAACTGGACACGCCCCTTACTTGTGTGGCATCACTTGGGTGGTTCGAGGAGGCGAAGATGTAGGAGGTCCTTAAAATAGGACAAGAATACGGAAGACCAACAGACTGAGAAAAATAAAATACATAAATAAAATAATAATAATTGGCTTTACATATGTGTAGGTGGTTGAACATCTTCAGGTCCTTACAACTATGATAATAATTTCTTCATTTTTGAATACAGAATCAAACGTGAGTCAAAAATCGGTTGTCTGTAAAGTCGGTTTACTGACAGTTGAACGTGACAACGCCATAAGAAAATACTGATGGTATGGTTGCATTTTTCAAAAGAAAATGTTCGTTTTTCTAAAATACTGTTTAATAATCTTAATAGACCAGAATATACTTTATTTCTTGTAAAACAAGTTGGCGAGGGAACGAAGCGGGACGTCATCTTTTTTCGAGTCTGCAGCCGGCTCCATCGAATTTTATGACGTTGTCACGCCAACATCGACAAACGGTGATTTTATATACGAGAATGTACGTGAAATCAAAACTTATGAATTCATTAATTTTCATTTCAGAAGGTCAATCATAAGTCAAGAAAACCAGAAAATACTCGTATCATCTAGTTTATGATTTGTTTTAACCCTCTTCAATGAATAGGTACATAATGAAGAAACTTAATTGGGCTTCTTTGTTCTTCATTATTAATTCTAGGTTGATGAGTTCACTTACCAAGAGAAGTTATAGGTACACAATTATTTTAAAAGTTTCTTTGCTACTTAGCACATTTTTATTTTAGTTTATAAGACACTAAAAAGCTTATAAAGGATTCTATAGAATCAATTCAAAAACAAAATAAACTACACAAAACTAAATCTACTCAACCATTTTTTCTTTTCATCTAATTAAAAGGTAACAAAAAACATATTAGTTAATATTATCAATTAAAAATATATATAACTATCCCAAAGTTACGCAAATAACCTTTCGAGTTATTGGAAAACATTTCCTTAATAACTTTCTTCTTCTAGATTATCTACGCAAGGACATAAATATTTCCCTTATCTGTATAATTCTGATTTATTGCTTTTATACTGTTACACTTAGCATTGGAAAATTGAATCTGTCTCAAACTCTAGACTTTATTATTCGCATAAAATCTTTATCTAAAGTACGTAGATATAACTTCTATTAAATTTATATCTTATCATTTACTTTACTCTGCTTCAGTTAAATGGATTCTATTTTAAACAAGCTTTGTATTAATAAAAATCTATTTTTATCTGAATAGATTTTTAATAGCATCATCATTGTCATCATTATCAGCATGTATTTTAACGGCACGCTAAAAGACCAGTCCGAATAAAGGAGAAGGGGTAGCTTTTTAATACATTTATAGTGATTTAAGTCAACTAAACGTTATTAACTAACGACTAGCTATACTTATGGTTTCACATTAAGTATTGATATCGGAAATAAAGCATATTACCTATATGTTAGTCTATACGATAATTTTCATTTAAATCCGTAAAATGACTTGACTTTTTATTACAAACAACGGCGGCGGTGGACTTTGTTTTATTATACGAGTATGTATATTGTATAAACATTATATACATTAGTTGTAAGATCTACTTGATTAGCAGACGATCTACAAAATACGTAAGAAAACAAGTAAACCAAAAGTTAAAACGCACCAAGGAATTTAACGCATTCCAAAAAGGTCATAAACATAGAAAAGTCGTTTAAACGCATTGAAAGGAGGAAGCAATCAATCAAATGCAAAACTGTCGTCAGGTAGACACCAATAGACGACAGTATAAAAGACATATAACCACCTACCGGTAGCATTATAGATTGGTTTGCCACAATAAGCTCTACTAAAGCATTCGAGCATAGACAACAAGTGCAACTGAAATGAATAGAGATGTTTGTGGTTTAGATCCAACAAGAGGACGTCGCGGGGGTCGCTTATTGCTACTGGACAGTAGGACCTTGTTCTTTGTTCTTGGCACGCCATGAGGTCTGAAATGCGGTTGCCCATACATTTTGGGATTAGGAACCACATCATTATAATGCGGTTACGTGATTGTTTTAAGATTCTTAGAACGTTGCTTGGTGAATAACACTTAGTTACGCTGATTGTATCAAAAGTATTTAAACGACTAGTTCTTTTATCTATATACCTACTAGCGGAGCCGGTCAATCTTCGTTTTGACTTATGTGGCAACTTCACTCAACAACAACATTGGCTAGTACAGCTTCGCAAGCCGGCGACAAACAGAAACTTTAGTCGGTTATAATAAGATAATTGTCGTCTCTTTGGTCCAGTGGTTAGTGGTAGCCTTTTAGATCACTTTAGTAGTAGGTTCGGGTCGGATTGTGAAATACTTAGCTTTTCTTTCCTCTTAGAAATTTCTGGTAATATTTTCCAGTCAAGATTTATGCATTATTTTCTTTGGCCTTCATTACTTTTTTTTACATTACACGACCTAGGATTAGAGACAGTACGGTAAACTAATTGATTGGAATCGAACCTTTTTACCTATCGGTAGAGGTAGAGTCTGACACCATAAACGTTGAGCTATCAAAACTTTATTTAAATATTTTAAATGGATATTACTTGCTTTTTTATACACCATCTTAGTCTCATTAAATATGTCAAAATCA
This sequence comes from Bicyclus anynana, assembly GCF_947172395.1. Lineage (NCBI taxonomy): Eukaryota > Metazoa > Arthropoda > Insecta > Lepidoptera > Nymphalidae > Bicyclus > Bicyclus anynana. Next base: position 11,341,770 of record NC_069101.1, read on the forward strand.
AATACTGGTCGTAGTTTACCTACAAAAGCTTGAAAAAAATATAGTTGAAAAAAAAACATACATACAGCCGAACGTAGAACCTCCTCCTTTTTGGAAGTTGGTTTAAAATAGAACTTACACAATTATTGTCCTAATTTCAGCCCCGAAGATAGTTTTAGTGCATAAATGGCAGATCTTAATTCAAGTAATATGCATTCTCTATACCTATTTTTTAACCGACTTCCAAAAAGGAGGAGGTTCTACGTTCGGCTGTATGTATGTTTTTTTTTTAATCAAATTCTTTTTATATAAAACTAGCGGACGCCCGCGACTTCGTCCCCGTGGATTTTAGTTTTTCACAATTCCCGCGGGAACCGTGGAAATTTCCGGCATGAAAAGTAGTGCTTATCCAGAGTAAAGTCTATTTTCATGCCAAATCGCTTCTGTAGCCGCAGCGTAAAGTAAGAACAAACATACTTACACACTTACACACAAACTTTCGCCTTTAAATTATTACACGTGGAAAAGGTAAAGGTCATAATATTATTATCTCTAATGACTACTTGAACTCTACAACGTAGAATATCAAGTGAATTTCGCTTTATTTCATTATTCATTTATAATACAGTTTCCATGATGAGATTTTATCGTAGGTAATATTCCAAAGAGCATTTTCATCGTTAATTATTGAGCTTAATTTAAACGAAATTAATTTGCCTCTTATTGATTGGGTCACTTTTAGTACAATCTATATCTGATTTTGAAATCTCAATGTGGTTTACTGACCTGCAGTTTTAACTGTACAGTTAAATTACCGTTTTTTAGTTAATTCGTCCGTGTGTAGGTAAAACTGATACCTGATACTGATAGTAGTGAGGTCATTATCAACCCATATTCGACTCACTGCTGAGCTCAAGTCTCCTCTGAGAATTAGAGGGGTTAGGCCAATGGTCCACCACGCTGGCCCAATGCGGATTGGCAGACTTTACACACGCAGAGAATTATGGTACGCAGGTTTCCTCAAGATGTTTTCCTTTACCGTTTGAGATACGTGATATTTAATTTCTAAGAATGCACACAACTTGAAAAGTTGGAGGTGCATGCCCCGGACCGGATTCGAACCCACACCCTCCGGAATCGGAGGCAGAGGTCATATCCACTGAGCTATCACGGCTAGTAGTGAGGTACCGTGTACAAGTATATAAAGTTTTATAACGATTTTGATAAAATAAAACTATTCAGTTTAGTCAGTTTATACGAAAATTCATTTCCTACAGAATTTTAGGCAATTCCAAATCTAGCTACTTGTAAATTTCAAGTCTGAATTACAAAAAAACAATCTGGCTAGTTATCTACTGAATAAACGATAATTTTTTCCATAATTGAAAACAAAGGGCTAATTAAACAAAAACATCGGTCGACATTATTTGTACTAAGTGACAAATATTTACAAGGAAGGGCCCTAAATATCTACTAGTCGCCGTTCGTAGAACGACGATGTTGTAAATCTATTTAATTGCCGTCTTGTTTAGTTTAACAAAGTTTTTACGCATTATTTTAGGGTGCTACCTCCTGTCACGGGAGCTGGGCTGTAAAACAATAAAGTATTCTGTTAAGGTACTGTTACACTCTTTGTGCTTCTTCAGTGACATTGGCTCCGTTCTCCTTTGTTTCAAATGACAAATGAATGCTGCGAACAATGGCTTCAGCACCGTCCTTTCGCTCGTGTAAGTTGTATAGTTTCAAAATATGTTATTACGCAATTAAAATTTTAATGTTGGTGATTTTACCGCAAATTAGCTGTTTATTGTGTAGACGTGAATACTTCATAAGTTTACATCTGCGTTTCTTTTTTTTTTTGATTCTGTATAAGTTAGCCCTTGACTACAATTTCACCTAAGTATTGATGCAATCTAAGATGAAAGCGAACTTGTCAGGAGGAGGAATCCAGGAACGCTAAACCACTTGGCGATACGTCTTTGTCGGTAATAACTAGCCACGGCCGAAGCCTCCCACCAGCCAGACCTGGACCAATTAAGAAAACCTTAAACGGCGCAGCCGAGGATTGAACCCAGGACCTCCGTTATGTAAATCAACCGCGCATACCACTGCGCCACGGAGGCCGTCTTTGTCAATTCAATGTGTTTAGTTTCACAATAATATTAAAACTACGTACTTATCTATATTATCTACCCTACAGCTATTATATTTACTACATATTATAAAAATAAGAAACTAAAATATATATATGTATATATATATGTATTAGTTTTAAGTTATTATTACGATGTAAATGTATTAGTTTTAAGTTATTATGTAGTTATGTGTTGTGTTAACAAATAAATGATTTCTGTTCTATTCTATTCTAAAATATATTAAATCTGCGTTTCTTATTCGTATTAACCTACTACTGTTAAATAAAAAAATAGCTCAATCAAATCATTCGTTTTTATTTCATTTCATAGTTTACATTTTTATATTTATTTTTTACTTAGATATGTATTAGCAATACATGGCACATTTATAGCAGTATCATATTATATTTTATTCCCATTGTTTTGGAATAAGCAGTGGGTGTTAATAAGTAAGTAAGTATGGAAATCGTGAACACGTGAATGTCTGTGTGGGCGAATACAGGGTTGTTTTCTTTGCTACATTTACTCGTTATGCACCTCCCGTTTACTGGAAAAGGAATAATCCAGTGCAAGTGATAAGTAAGTGTTTTTATAACACATTTGCTCGTAAAGTGTTTCTTATTTCACTAATTTCAATATCGTAATGTATCTCATTGCGCACTTGTGCCGTTATAAGACGTTTTATAAAACATCGTATGACATACGCGCGCTTTAATAATTACCCCACTTATATCTTAATGTACTATGAATAAGTATAGAACGTTAAATAGTTTAATAATAATAATAATACAATCAAAATTCATTTATATAAATATATAAATAAACTAATCCGGTTTACAAGCACTTCTGGACAAGTCAAGTTTGAACATTTTTATAGACCCCCGGAAGGATCGATAATATTTGTAACTCTTAACGGAATTATGAAACGGATGGTGCATTGTAGAGCTCTACAATGCACCATCCGTTTATATCCGTTTAGCTTATAGTTTTACAGCAATTCATACACGAGCTTTTTATTATATTTTGTCTTCTCCTCTATACGAGTAGGTATGCCTATATTTTTTTTTTCTTAAATTAAATCCTACCTACCGTATAGCTTTAAAAAATTAAAAAATTGCGATAACTTAAAAGAACAGTTGGAAATTTTTTCGTCTTATTAGTTGTACGAAGTTCTCCAGGGCAGATCTATATTAAAATGGATTGCCGTTCGTTCGTCTCGCTTACTCTGAAAGTGGTATGACCGATAAGATAAATTTATTTGGGGGATGGTTTAAAAACAAAAAATAAAAGGGAAAACTCCAAAGGAAAAACCGAATATTTAAAAATATCTGAAATTCATAAAACAGGTATGTTTGAAGAAGTAGGTAAATACCATTTTTCGATTTATAGACCTGTTTGAAATAATATTAAATTACTAAATCAGTTGCAGTCGAATGACCCGCCTCTCTACTAACTAAACGGTTATTTACGGATACTTGAAGAATGCACAGAAGTATAATAAAATTAAGGGGAAAACTATCACTACTTAAAATTTAAAGAGCTGTATTTGATCAACCAAATACCACCATTCTAAGTTGGCATTATTAGCGTACAACTACAAAACCCTATACCGTCGTCATCAATCCATATTCGGCTCACTGCTGAGCTCGAGTCTCCTCTCAGAATGAGAAGGGGTAAGGCTTATAGTCCACCACGCTGGCCCAATGCGGATTGGCAGACTTTACACACGCAGAGAATTAAGGTAATTCTCTGCGTGTGTAAAGTATGTTAAGTATGTTGCCTTACGATGTTTTCCTTCACCGACTGAGACACGTGATATTAAATTTCTTAAAATTCACACAACTGTAAAGTTGGAGGTGCATGCCCCGGACCGGATTCGAACCCACACCCTCTGGAATCGGAGGCAGAGGTCATATCCACTGGGCTATCACGGCTCCTATACCGTCACGTCCCCCATATTCTTAAGGGAACGGGCACTACACGAGTGAAACCGCGAGGCGTCTGCTAGAATATTATAAATAAGTAAAGTTTTTGGTATTGTACGAGGTAATCTCCGGATCTACTGAACCGATTTTGAAAATTCTTTTACTGCTAGAAAGCCCCGTTATTTGTTAGTGTGATAGGCTATACTTCATCCTCGTATTCTCACGGAAACGGGAACTACGCGAATGAAACTGTGAGGTGTCGGCCAGTGCTGAATATATCACCTCTATTTTCCCAAATTAGGGTATAAACTTTTTTCAAACGAATATGGGACTAATTTTAAAGTAAGTACTATTTTTTTTTTATTCTTTACAAGTTAGCCCTTGACTACAAGCTCACCTGATGGTAAGTGATGATGCAGTCTAAGATGGAAGCGGGCTAACTTGTTAAGGAGGAGGATGGAAATCCACACCCCTTTTCGGTTCCTACACGGCATCGTACCAGAACGCTAAATCGCTTGGCGGTACGACTTTGTCGGTAGGGTGGTAACTAGCTACGGCCGAAGCCTCCCACCAGCCAGACCTGGACCAATTAAGAAAATCTCAATCGGCCCAGCCGGGTATCGAACCCAGGACCTTCGTTTTGTAAATCCACCGCTCATACCACTGCGCCACGGAGGCCGTCTATCTAAGAAAAAGAGATCTAGTATTATAAATTATTCAATAAACAATCTTTGAGCTTATTAAGAGACATATTGCATGTAGTCAGAATTGATCTATTATGATATTGCTAGCAAAACAATAAATCATTGTACACAGTGCACAATGAAGATTACCTTCTAAAGAAGCTATTAAACATAACACCTTAATAAAATGTTAGCAAACAACCAAAGACATCCAACTGAGAGGATGCATACATGCTGCGAGCGCTCACGGCTGTTGCCAAAGACAATGGACTCAACTAATGGCTACCGATGACTAAGGTTCAATAAATAAATCATTGTTACCATCAAAGTCTTAGGCACTAACAGGAATCACCAGTAATTGTCCGATTGTTCCTCCTTCTATGTAAAACCAGAGTAATAATTCGTTCGAACGCCCAAAGGAATCCCTCCAAAGGGTCACTGCATGAGGTCTGTCTCGCCAACGAAAGTATTGTTGTTGATTAGAAAACAAAACGGCCTGTCGACACCCCAGTTTCTATTATTTGCTACAAAATTACTATTCCTCATAGCTTGTGAGACAAAAACATGGAACGAATGTTCTGTCTATTGTGAGACGGATGCAAACGATGATGGACGCCGTTATTTTTAAATTAAATGTTCTATTTATGTTTAAATTGTAAATGATATGAGACGTTTTTATGTATAACATTACAGCTCCTTTATACTAGTTAGTATACACAGTGCAGATCCTAAAAAAGCACTTTTTCTAACCATTAGTTATGTGTATTTTAAGAAATTAAATATCACGTGTATCAATCAGTGAAGGAAAACATCGTGAGGAAATCTGCATACCAGAGAATTATCTTAATGCTCTGCGTGTGTGAAGTCTGCCAATCCGCATTGGGCCAGCGTGGTGGTTGGCCTTACACCCCTCTCATTCTGAGAGGAGACTCGCGCTCAGCAGTGAGCCGAATATACGTTGATAACGAACGAACTTTAGTGTGTAGGTACTCTAAAGTAATGGTTAGAAAAAGTGTTATAATTACGATAGAGCTATCTTATTTGGCTACTTATTTTTTTTTTTTTTATTTATTTATACTTTATTGCACAAAACAAAAACAATAACAAAGAAAACAAAGGAAAACATAGAAAACAAGTATGTGCAAAGGCGGTCTTATTGCTTATAGCAATATCTACCAGACAACCTTTGGATAAAGGAATTAATGTAATTAAAAGCGGGATAGTGCAACAAAAAATATATATATATATATAATAATAAAAATAGTATATTTATATATACTACATACTTAGTAACAAAATCAACCTATACTTAAAATGCAATTTTGAAAAAGGCACACAATATGTGTCTGGAAATTTAGAATGTCCAGGAATTGAAACAAAAACTAATTATTTTCCAAATCAGTGTACTTATAATTTCTAAAAGTAACAATTGTGACTTCAAAAATTACTAAAATTATTTATTTTAAAATTAATCTTCAAGTTATTAGATATTTTATATTTGTGATATGTTTGTATAGAATATACAACATGTGCCCTTTTCAAAATTGCATATTCACTAAATATTCAAGCATGCAAAACGACAGAATGGATTTATAGCCTGAATCAAAAAAGGAAGACTCAATTCGACGCCTATTTCTATTGTTACCGTGTGTTACCTCGTTAGATTGAACATTATTAAGCGATTTTTTATTTTTTATTTATTTTTTAGTTTCATGAATACCGTTTCAGTACACTTAGAAATTCACCAAAATTTGTTTAGGTACATTAATTTTTTTAATTAAAGAATATTTGCCATATCTTTTAAATATGACCAATTGCTATTTCCCTCCAACTAGTCGGGAAATACTAATTATAATTAGGAGTGGGTACACAATAGACCAACGGGATCGAACCACCACCCCTCGGTGATGAGTCCTACCGCTCTTATCGTTGAGCTATTGAAGCTAGAATTACATAAAAGATGTATGTAACTTTCTACGGAACATTACTTTTAAAATCTGTATTATAGTTCTGTATTATTCTCGCTTCTACATTTTGAATATTAAATTTACTAAAGAATAAAACCACTCGTAGTCGTATTATCCAGAACTAATAACACTCTTTCAGTTTAACACTGACTTGACAAAATGTATCCAACGGGACAGGTCTTCAAACTAACCACAAAAAAAAATCATAACCGATACAAAAGAATATAGCTTAGTAACGCGTCGTCGAAATTGCAAATTTATTTTATCATAATGGATAAAGTGGCCGTATATAATATGTCGATCAAGAGAACATCGATATCGAAATAAAACTACACAATCTCGGGTACTTATGATACTTAGTGACTGAATAAAAAACGGAGAGCCGTTCGAGTGTTAAGTTAACACTTTTTTCGTCAACCGTTCAATGGGCATGCACGACTTTCGCATTTAATAGAGAATCTGTGGATTCGGCAGGAATGCCGGATATTTCTCGTGAGAACCGATGATAGAAGGCGGACGTGGTGACTTGAATAAGATTTTTTTTTTTAATTTACAGGTCAAGCAGATGGTCCACCAATAGCTAAGTGGAAAACTGTCTCTTACAAACAGAGCTACGCTACGCAACACATGCCAGGCATATCCTATAACGTCCTTGTCCCGATCAACCATAGCTGTTACGCTTCATGTGACTATAATTACAACTGAAACCTTGTTTTTTGGACTGAAAACTGAAGCCAAATAACGGCGGCTGTGATTTCCAGGACAAGCTCTACCACAGGCTAAAAGTGCAGTGCAGAACGGTTCTGTGAAATGTGGATGCAAATGGTTTAGTACGAGTCGCCTGGATATAAACAACATAAGGATGCCACTGTCCGCGGCGTCTTGCTGTTCTGTAGTAGAAATAAGAACAAGATGATGAAGTTCCTGCACACACTCACCGGAGTAGGTATATCCGGTAAAAAACCGACAGACAAGCAGCATTGCGACGGTGTTTCAAAGTTTGCAATTTCGTCTGTGTTAATGGTTCATTGCCATCGATCCTTCTAGCACGACGATCTATCGAGTCTTACGCAGCTGATATATGAGCACGATAGGTATTGACTGCCTATACTCGCATTCACAAGTCTGAATTAGCCTATAAACTATTTAAGCAATTTCTTAGGGATCCTCCTAGTTGGACACCAGAGACGATCGACAGAAATAGTAACTATTATAAATTAAGGCAACAAGTTACCTTACTTAGTTAATCACAGTAAATTACTTAATTAAGGACAGTAAGATTTAGAGCTTACTCTACTTGAATGTGGGGAAGCTAGATTCAAATATCTAGACGGTGTTATCCGAAACTGAATACCGCGTGAAAGAATACGCGGACATCCGCTAACATTTACATCGGATGAAAGAATTCCGCCGAGCGAATGCGTTCGTTACGCCGTCAAATAACTTTCGGAAGCAATTTGGTTAGTTGAATTTTTCACGAAACATCCACATGAAAGTTGTTAAGGTCCTGGGAACTGTGTCAATATTTGTTTCCGTGATTCGTAATGTTTTACACCTCGCCGACGATTAGTGTTCTATTCGAAACGCCGCGTGACTCATAGCAGTTTGGATTTAATTGATACGTTTTGCTTAACACCGTTATTTCTAATTGGCTGGTAATATTATAAAGGTACCACGTTGTGTATGTAAATGTACATGTAAATCAGCCTCGTTAACAATTAGTCGCTATGATAAAATGCAAATCCAAAGTTCGCTGATTTATTATGTTTAGTATTATTTATTTAACAGTGACCTGCCCAGTTATGTATTGATGATACGCCTACATTTTTATTTACGAGATTCTAAATCACCATTATCAACCCACATTCGGCTCACTTCTGAGCTTGAGTCGGTCAAGTCAGCCGAGTCAAGCCAATGGTCCACCACGCTGGCAAAATGCGGATTGGCAGACTTCACACACGCAGAGAATAAAGAAAATTCTCTGGTATGCAGGTTTCCTCACGATGTTTTCCCTTCACCGTTTGAGACACTTGATATTTAATTTCTTAAAATGCACACAACTGAAAAGTTGGAGATGCATGCCCCGGACCGGATTCGAACCCACACTCTCTGGAATCGGAGGCAGAAGTCATATGCACTGGGCTATCACGGCTTTGTGTTTCTGAATAAAATATAAATAAATATCTAATTTAAATTAGACACCGCAAACTGTGGCATCCTTACGTGGTAGATATCCATATCCACGTTTCTAATTCGGATAGAGAAACTTTGGAAAGGAATCAGTCGTCTGTGTTTCCTGCTATTTTCAAAACTTTCAAGGCAAGAGTGAATAGGCATCTTCTAGCCAAGCGTGCTCAAACTTAGTCCGTTTTACTGCTTTCCATCAGGTGTGAGGGTGTCAAGTGCAAATCATTTCATAAAAAATACACATCTATATTTTATCTTTATTTTGAAACCGACGAAAGAGGGAGACAACGTCACCCAGTTCCGACAAAAAATCCTCTACCGATTAATCCGAAACCGCAGAATCCTCAGATGTTGATTTTATACTGTTTAATCTCTACAAACTCAGTTCAGTAGATAACCTATGCCGGCTATCATAAAATCCTGAGATCATAGAGTCCTGGTTTATGCTGTGAATTATGGAGCATTTCTTTCTAACACACATTAGTGCAATATGATGATAGCTCGATGATGATGATTCCCTCTCCATAATAGGCATTATAACATTTTCTTTATCAAAGATATTGCTAGTATCAAATAAGAAAACAGCCCTGCAAAAATGCATTAAATTGAAGGAAATCTAATATAGTCATGTACTGTATTCAAAATAATACTGTAGACTATTAGGTACGTACCGAATTTCATTGTTATTCACGTCAAGCCAAGGAAAGCTGCTGTTGGCAGCCATTAGCGAAATTGTGTCTGAAATTTCATCCGAACATATCAACAACAGAATAATGCAATTTTGATCCAAACTCAATACACTATGGCACGAACAGGCTTCAAACTATTATGAAATTTCTTGCGGCTGATATATTATACATATAGCAAAGTTTATAGGTTTCTGATTTCATTATAATAAGTATTAATAATAATTCTAATGTGATAAGGTGATGAACCGTGATAGCCCAGTGGATTGGCCCCTGCCTCCGATTCCGGAGGGTGTAGGTTCAAATCCGGTCCGGGGCATGCACCTCCAACTATTCAGTTGTGTGCATTTTAAGAAACTAAATATCACGTGTCTCAAACAGTGAAGGAAAAACATCATGAGGAAACCTGCATACCAGATTGGTGGACTATTGGTCTCTCATTCCGAGAGGAAACTCGAGCTCAGCAGTGAGCCGAATTTAAGTTGATAATGATGATGATGATGATAATGTGATGTGTGAATCAATGATAAAGAGATTATTATCATATCATAGAAAGTAGAGACTGAAATCTCCCGCCAAATTTTAAAAAATCGGAGTAAATTTTGAAAATTAGAGTGCAAATATTGGAATAACTGAGTTTAATACTTATTTATAGGTAGTAATGTATTCACAAACAAAAATATCATTTAAAAAAAATATGAAAACGTAAGTATAGGTATATTTTTTAATTTGTTTAAATGATTTTTTAAATTTGGCAGGCGAATTAAGTCTCTACTTTCATTTGCCAGACTCTATCAACCCATATTCGGCTCGCTGTTGAGCTCGAGTCTCCTCTCAGATTGAGAGGGGTTATTATAATAATAGTCCACCACGCTGGCCCAATGCGGATTGGCACACTTCACACACGCAAGAATTTTTAGAAAAATTTCAAAAATGTGATAAAGGGTATTTTTTTATAATAAACTAGCGGACGCCCGCGACTTCGTCTGCGTGAAACCCTACTACTACGCCTACCCCTACCCTACCCTACCACTACCCTACCCCTTCCTTACCCCTACCCTACCCCTACCCTACCCCTATGGTAGGGACCATGCGACGGCGACGGAAGCTTAAAAAATGGAGTAACTTCTCCCATTTTCTCAACATTTCTCTTCACTGCTCTGCTCCTATTGACGGTAGCGTAATGAAAAGTATACTTTAACCTGCCCAGAAGTATTAAGAATAATTGTACCAAGTTTTGTTAATTTTAGAATTTAATAATCAATTAATAAGTTTTGTTAAAATCCGTCGAGCAGTTTTTGTTTCTATAACGACATACCACGCGACGGAAGTTTAAAAAATTGAGTAACTTCTCCCGTTTTCCTAACATTTCCCTTCACTGCTCTGCTCCAATTGATCGTAGCGTGATGAAAAGTATACTATAACCTGCCCAGGAGTATGAAGAATAATTGTACCAAGTTTCGTTAAAATCCGTCGAGTAGTTTTTGTTTCTATAAAGAACATACAGACAGACAGACAGACAGACAGACAGACAGACAAAAATTTTACTGATTGCATTTTTGGCATCAGTATCGACCACTAATCACCCTCTGATAGTTATTTTGGAAATATATTTCATGTACAGAATTGACCTCTCTACAGATTTATTATAAGTATAGAAGACAGTTTTTTTTATAATAATCGTCTGTAAATTTACCAATTTCAGTTCACTTCAGTTTCGCGACTCGCTCAACTATGTCGGTGACTTTGGTTCTTCTGCGGATCTCCTCATTTCTATACCTTTTCCATCGTCAGCTTTGTGACTCGGAGTCTTCTTTTATGGCCCATTAGTTAGCAACTGTATCCGACACGAAATCATAACATTGTGTTCCAAACAAACTCAACAATATCCATTAATAGATTTGAAAGTGTTCAGGCAAGCCTACGTGAAAATGTGCTCAATTTTCGTACGAGATTTCAGAGCACTCTATTTTCAATTTGATCTAAATCCGTTATGCGTTGGCACGTTAGAGCAATTAATTTTAAAACATTTCGCGTGCTTCAATACTTCTGACCAAGTTTTGTTTTCGACATAAAGAGGCGTTATTCGTTTATCAACAAAATTGTACCTACTCTACATAATTCCTAGATTTGATAGATAGATTTGACTCTGACTCATAGATTGTGTCTCTTATAAGGAAGCCTAAATTTTAGTACCCAATGACTATTTCAAAATTTAAAAAAAAAAATCATTCATCAATTATCAATCACAAACGAACACAGGAATGAATAGCTTTGTGATATGGTTTGAGGTCACACTGGGTAGATTACGAAATGGGAGTAAAAAAACTGTCATCCTCCCTGTGGTATGTCTGGCTATATATATTAATATTATAAATGCTAAAGTAAGTCTGCCTGTCTGTCTGTCTGTCTGTTACCTTTTCACGGCTAAACGGCTGAGCCGATCAAGATGAATTTTGATCCTAAAATAAAATAGAAGGGGGTGAAAGTTTGTATGGAAAGTCCTTCCATTTTAGAGTAAATTTTTCAAATTTTCCAAAATTTTATTGTTCTAAATTTTTAGAGTAACAGTTTTAAAAATTTGTTCATAAATCATAACAAAAATACGAAATATAATGTGATTTAAGATTTTTTTTTATTCAACCCCTTAAGTGGTGAAATTGGGGTTGAAAGTTTACATTGATTTCCACGCGAACGAAGTCGCGGGCATCCAGTAGTATAATATATAAGCAAAGTATAATAAAATACTAATACCTAATCTTACATTACCGACAGTGTAACAGCAGCATACTCACCCACGCGCGTGCACTATGCGCTGTGAAAATCGATCAACCACTTGACTTTTCCGACAACCCGAGCCGATGACCGATTAACGAATTTCCGACGCCAACCGAAACCCACGATACAACCTGCCAACCCGCTATAACTGTCATAATTGTCGAACGGTTAGTAAATGAACTTTTTTGTGATTTTCTTTCTCACGGTGATGTGTGAGAACACGAGATCTGGCGAGCTATTGTCCGATACGGATACGTAATAATATTTTAATTCTAGGTAAATTGTTTACATTCATAAACTGTGGATCAATTCGAGACACATTACCTACTTGTTTATTGATGTCTAGTTACTGGTATGTCAAAGAGTGGACCAAGATTTCTACATGACCGCCAAACTTCAGCTGGAAGAAGGCACCTAATGATGATGAGTTACTGGTATCGCGATAACCCAGTGCCCTCTGCCTTTGATTCGGATAGCGTGGGTTCGAATCTGGTTCGGGGTCACTTTCAGATTTTCAGTTATTTGCATTTTAATTTTATTATCATGTGTCTCAAATTGTATAGGAAAAATAATCGTGAGAATACCTGCAAATCTTAATTCTCTATGCGGATTGCCGCATTAGGCCAGCGTGGTGGACTATTAGCCTAACCCATCTCATTCTGAGAGGAGACTCGTGGTCACCAGTGATCCGAATATTGGTTGTTAATCTATACTAATATTGTAAAGCTGAAGAGTTTGTTTGTTTGATTGAACGCGCTAATCTCTGGAACAACTGATTTGATTTGAAAAAATCTTTCAGTGTTAGATAGCCCATTTATCGAGGAAGGCTATAGGCTATTATATTATCCCCGTATTCCTACAGGAACGGGAACCACGCGAGTGAAACCACGCGGCATCAGCTAGTAATATATATTTTTATTTTTCATACTGTGTCAACAAATAAACTATTTGATATATTTGAGTTAAACGCTTCTTTGTATAAAACAATTGAATCAAAAAGTTCGTTTGGCGAAATATTACGTAAGTTAATTATTATACACTTAATTACAAAATACTAACAGATGCCCCGCGGTTTTGCCTGCGTAGTTCCCGTTTCCGTAGGAATACGGGGATACAAACATTCACAAATATTTCTATTAGTAAAAAGAAAAAATTCAAAATCAGTTCTGTAAATCCAGACATAGTACCTACCTACCCTCATCATCATCATCATCATCAACCCATATTAGGCTCACTGCTGAGCTCGAGTCTTCTCTCAGAATGAGAGGGATAAGGCCAATAGTCCACCACGCTGGCCCAATGCGGATTGGCAGACTTCACACACGCAGAGAATTAAAAAAATTCTCTGGAATGCAGGTTTCCTCACGATGTTTTAATTTACCGTTTGAGACACGTGCTATTTGATTTCTTAAAATGCACACAATTGAAAAGTTGGAGGTGCATGCCCCGGATCGAATTCAAACCCACACCCTCCGGAATCGGAGGCAGAGGTCATATCCAATGGGCTATCACGGCTCATATATCTACCTACACTACTACCTCAAAAACTCAAACCCCTTATATTATTAGTATAAAATGAACAAGTATTCATTAAACAGTTTTTGAGGCTTGTTACCTATAATATGCTTTTGTGGAAAACATCATTATTTAAACCAGTATCCTCATAATTCTCTTCTCTAAACAAAGGATTTTGCCTCGCTACGTAACCCATACATAAATCCTCTTATATTGTATTTTATGGATATTTACTATGCTTCGTACATAGATACTACTTAGTACTTAAAACTTGGTAAGTAATAGAGGAACTCTGCAATAATAAATTTCGCTAATATGTTTATTTTACATGTATAAAACGATTGAAATACTTTTTTTTATTTTCTTGTCAAGGAGGAAAAAAATCCCTCCGGACTGTAGCAAGACATGTCCGACTTGCATGGACTAAAAATAACCTCCCATGTACTCCGTCCGTCAGGTCAGCACGGAACCACATTGCATTTCTTCGTGCTGACCTTCCTGATGTTTTCTTTCAGTCCCTCTCTTTTGTTCTGTCTCTTTTTCCTCTCTTCTTTTCATCGTGGTTCGGAGCATATCGTGTTCGGAGCTCGACGTGAGATGAGATGAGGTTTCTCGCTTTTACCCCCTCGCTAGTTCTTTCTGCGACTGATCATGAGCATTCAAACAGTGCATGCCTCGAGATACCTCCTTCATCGCAGAAATAGCAGTGATGAATTAGTAAAATCAGGCATTCAAAGTCATAGGCTATATTATATCCCCATATTCGTATAGCATCGGTTAGTAACCTATAAAAATACTCTACGTACAGCATGTAATAAACACGTCCTACAAAATGCCGCCCTGTGTAGTGTACCTGAGGCGAAGGCTTTAAGCCTCATATTGTGCCTGTAATCACACCGGTAACAATAACCTTCAAACCGGAATACAGCATAATTTTTTGTCAGCAGAAATAGTCATAGCGGCAGTAATCCAGACGCTCTGCCACGAAACTCTTTACTAGCTACTCATCATCATCATCATTAACAGCCGATGGACGTCCACAGCTGGACATAGGCCTCTTGCATGGACTTCCAAACAAAACGGTCTCGAGTCACGAGCATCCAGCGGCTCCCTGCAACCCGCTTGATGTCTTCGGCCCACCTAGTGGGGGGTCGACCAACACTGCGCTTTCAGGTGCGGGGTCACCATTCCAGCACCTTGGGACCCCAACGTCCATCGGCTCTTCGAACTATGTGGCCTGCCCATTGCCACTTTAGCTTCGCGACTCGCTGAGCTATGTCAGTAACTTTGGTTCTTCTGCTTAATTTTTTTTTTTTTATTCTTTAAAAGTTAGCCCTTGACTACAATCTCACCTGATGGTAAGTGATAAGTGATGATGCAGTCTAAGATGGAAGCGGGCTAACTTGTTAGGAGGAGGATGAAAATCCACACCCCTTTCGGTTTCTACACGGCATCGTACCGGAACGCTAAATCGCTTAGCGGTACGTCTTTGCCGGTAGGGTGGTAACTATTTTTTTTTTTTTTTAATTTATTCTTTACAAGTTAGCCCTTGACTACAATCTCACCTGATGGTAAGTGATAAGTGATGATGCAGTCTAAGATGGAAGCGGGCTAACTTGTTAGGAGGAAGATGAAAATCCACACCCCTTTCGGTTTCTACACGGCATCGTACCGGAACGCTAAATCGCTTGGCGGTACGTCTTTGCCGGTAGGGTGGTAACTAGCCACGGCCGAAGCCTCCCACCAGCCAGACCTGGACAAATTAAGAAAATCTCAATCTGCCCAGCCGGGGATCGAACAGGACCTCCGTTTTGTGAATCCACTGCGCCACGGAAGCCGTCAAAAAACTTCTAGGCTTCTACTAGCTACCACTCGTACTAAAATTAAATACTATTGATATCCTTCAAGTTGATTACTTTGTCATTAACAACTTGAGCAGTATATATCTATACTAATATTATAAAGCTGAAGAGTTTGTTTGTTTGTTTGTTTGTTTGTTTGATTGAACGCGCTAATCTCAGGAACTACTGGTCCGATTTGAAAAATTCTTTCAGGGTTAGATAGCCCATTTATCGAGGAAGGCTATAGGCTATATTTTATCCTGGTATTCCTACGGGAACAGGAACCACGCGGGTGAAACCGCGCGGCGTCTGCTAGTATAGAATAATATTCACAGTAAAGATCACAGAACGTGACGTGTTCTGACTCGGTATGACATCATTTTGTTAGAACGCAAGCATTTTATGAGTCTACTATAATTTATTCAACAAGAACATAGTTGTAACTGCTAATTAAAACAAGGGCTGTACGCGGTGATGCATTGATACACGTCATTAATTGGATCACATTTGCATGTTATTCATACAAAACGACTTCACGGAGTCATCTAAATACCTACTACCTAGATTACCTCTCTGGCAAGGTTACGGATCACTTGATTCTTTAATCAATCATCATCATATCAGCCGATGGACATCCACTGCAGGGTATAGGCCTTCTGTCGTCGTCGTCATCAACCCATATTCGGCTCACTGCTGAGCTCGAGTCTCCTCTCAGAATGAGAGGGGTTAGGCCAATAGTCCACCACGCTGGCCCAATGCGGATTGGCAGACTTCACACACGCAGAGAATTAAGATAATTCTCTGGTATGCAGGTTTCCTCACGATGTTTTCCTTCACCGATTGAGACACGTGATATTTAATTTCTTAAAATGCACACAACTGAAAAGTTGGAGGTGCATGCCCCGGACCGTATTCGAACCCACACCCTCCGGAATCGGAGGCAGAAGTCTTATCCACTGGGCTATCACGGCTCTTAGGCCTTCTGTAGGGACTTCCAAACATCACGAAACTGAACCACCTGCATCCAGCGAATCCCTGCGTCTCGCTTGATGTCGTCAGTCCACCTGGTAGGGGGTCGGCCAACACTGCGCTTACTAGTGCGGGGTCGCCATTCCAGCACTTTGGGACCCCAACGTCCATCAGCTCTTCGTACTATGTGCCCCGCCTATTGCCACTTGGCAACTCATTAAGCTATGTCGGTGACTTTGGTTCTTTTGCGGATCTCCTCATTTCTGATTCGATCACGCAGAGATACTCCTAACATAGCTCGTTCCATCGCCCGCTGTGTGACACTGAGCCTTCTTATGAGGCCCATGATATTCTTAAAGGGCTGGCATTCTTATGAAGCCCATGATATTCTTATGAGGCCTATGGGCCTGAATTGTCATTAAATTTAAAAAAAGTTGTATTTCGTCGTGTCATCGAGTGTCGTCACCTCAGCAGGCGGTCGCAATCTGTGTTTCCCACGCGTGTGCCTTACCGGACACTTTTTGTGACCAAAACACCAATTTTTACAATAAAAAACCGAATTAAATCACGTTTCCCATTCAGCGCCTTCCGCGATTCTCTTACAATATAAAATGGATAAACCGAATAGATTTAACTATAAGGATACTTACACACCTGACGTGAAAACAAGCGGTTAGCGGAGGCTATGATTTTTCCTGATTGTGTTTTAATTGTTTTAGGCTCTTTAACATTTTTTTTTTATATTTGACGTACATGACAATTTAAAAATCGCCAATTACCTTTACCGTTTGGGGCAAGTGATATTTAATTTCTTAAAATGCCAATGTCCCGGACTAGATTCGGATCAATTCTGGATCGGAATCAAAAGGCAATGGTCATATTCACTAGGCTATCACGGCTATAACTTATAGACGTTAAGCAAGTTTGACGTGTCTATCTGTCTGTCTGTCAGTCTGTCTGTGGCACCATAACTTCCGAACAGATGAAGCAATTTCTATTTGTTTTTTGTATTAAAGGTGACTTATGTGCGAGTGTTCTTAGACATGCTTGATGAAAATCGGTTGAGCCGTTTAAAAGTTGTGGTTTGTGAAAGTGGGGAAGATTAACCGAAAGTCTTTGAGCAAATATACTCGAGTGGGGTCTCTAATGAAAGCGCAGAAAGAAAATATTGATGACTTGATCGAGAGTGTAATTAATAATTTCACGACATTCGGAGGTTTTTCAAAAATCAATTTTATATTATTTAATATATTATTTTATTTATATTACCTATATTTTTTTTTTCTTTCTTATTTTTTTTTTTAAATAATATGTGTTCCTTCACTAAGCCTCTTGAAATTTATTTTTTCTTTTTCTACTTATCGATTATCAAATCGCCACTTAGAAAGCTTTTATGTATACGCTACAGGTGTATGTAATTTGCCAACTCATCGACCGTCGCTCCGTGTGTACGCTTCCTAAGTACCTGTACCTATATCTATGTTGTAGTCAGCAACAATTAACCGATTGATAAAAAAACAGGATAAATCTTGAATAACTCGATTGGTCAAGTTTACACGATCGTATATCGGTACCAATTTTCTGTTTTAATCTTTCCTATTATAATTAAAAACTAAAAAGTTTATTACGATACTTTTATTATGCAATAGAAATATTTTTCTTTGACGAGAATATTATTATGTTTTAAAAAGTCTGTATTCTATTTGTCTGTTCAAGGATCACTCTGTTCAAGGAGTGGACTTAAGAGATGGTTGAACTGATTTTCATGTGGTTTTCAAGGGTATAATATGCTAAGCTTAGAATATTATTTAGGCTTTGTTTATTATGAATATCATAACTAAAAGTTAATTCCAAATAAACTGAATGCCAGTCTGCTAACACAAAAATTGTGCACCTTTATCATTAACCGACTTCATTAATTGTGCACCTTTATCATTAAGGAACTCATCAATGGTGTATTGACCTCGACTATGTTAATGTTTTTTAACTTCTCCTTATAGAAAAGTACACCAAAACCTACAAAAGATTTTTTTACTTTTTGGAGACTATATTGTCTTGGATTTGTCGGTCTGGTTTTATCTGTTTGCTCCGATTAATCTCTCTTGGGCTACTTGTAATTTAGATATTCTCACAGAAATGTGATCTCCGAGGGTAAAACCGTAGGGCACAGTTAGTTCACCATAAATATACTTAAACTAGGGCTAAGTTACCTAATAATAGAAGGGCGTCATATCTCATTCGTAATTGTATTGTGTAGTCTGCAGCTAAGTATGCATTTGACTACCTAATTACGCCCCATACTGAGCAGACAACCCATTTGATGCTATTGTCGAATTGTGAAGAGTATTCTACTGAACTGTAAGTAGGTGTTGCCTACACCTACAGTTCAGCGAAGCGATATTTGGTTGTGAAAATTGTAAATTGTATGACTTTTCCGACAAAATTCTATCTAAGAATTAGGTATATTGAAATAGTTTAATATCTGTTTTTAGATGATATTACGAGTGTTTCTATTTCTTTTAAAATATCCGCTTTAACTACTCAGCATTTTCCTTACAATTTTTTTTTTATTCTACACAAGTTAGCCCTTGACTACAATCTCACATGATGGTAAGTGATGATGCAATCTAAGATGGAGGCGGCCTAACTTGGTAGGAGGACGATGAAAATTCACACCCCTTTCGGTTTCTACACCGGTACCGGAACGCTAAATCGCTTGGTGGTACGTCCTTACAATTAGCGACCAAGTAACCTAACTTAAAGCTCATTAAACTTTTAATAATTAAAAGTTTATGATTTGAAAGCGTAGTGAGTTCCATTAATGTTACAAACGCAAAAGTTAATAAGGATGTTTGTTTTTTAAAAAGCCGCAAATACTGAACCAATTTGTCCGAAGTCTGGAATGACAAAAAAAATTAGATATTCATGCCAAAAAATTTTTGTCACGCATACCTACGTAATTTTTGTCAAATCAAATGCCTTCTCAATTGTATTGTAGATTCCAAGCTCCGGCTTAAACATTTTTTTTCCTAATTTGTATTTCAACATTATTACCTAAATTAATATAATAATCAATAATTAGAAATAAAAAAATACTCCATCTTATTTCAAACAGTTTCTAAATATTTGAAAACATAGGACGCCATTTTTCTCGAATAATATTGAAAGTTACTGATGCGACGCTTTGTGTCACACTGACTCGAGAATGTATTAGTTTTTTAATTTTGTATTTGGACCGACTACGACACCCTCGTGTTCCGTGCGCTCCATCTGCCTGTTTTTAATTAATCTATGCCTATACCCTACTTACTAACCAGCCTGTAAATAAAAATATAACTCAAACAGAATACATTAAAAACTACATCTCCCTTTACTGAGTTGGCGGAAAGCAATAAATCGAACCAATTACTCTTACACGTTTCCAATAATCTTTTTAAAGACTGCAAATGAAATAAACGACTGAACTCGCGTTAATATAGTCGACTAGTTAACCGACTCCAAAAAAAGGAGGAGGTTCTCAATTTCAGTCTATGTTTTTTTTAAACCTATTTGGTTCAGAACCCATGTGGTTTGTGACCTATACAATAAGTATTAATTGATTATAAAACACGGCTAAAAGTTACGTGATATTAGGTCGGAGTATGCCCGACTAGTTTCGAACCCATACGGAGCTCTTAGTCATGAGCTGGTTCTTGCGTGAATTTTAACCGTGTTTTATTATCAATTAATATGAATAACACTCACGATAGTTTAAATTCTAAAATATACAATAAGTCTTCATCGTGAAATGTTTCTAGGAAGTATTTTTTGTCGAATAACAAGAGTTAACCCGTTGATGTTAAATCGCTTTCTGGCCATTCTGAGATGGAAACAGGCTTACTTGGAATAGTTTATCCTATCCATGCTTCTGACGAACCATAGTTACTGACATAGCTCAGCGAGTCGCGAAGCTGAGGTGGCAATGGGCAGGCCACATAGTTCGAAGAACCGACGGACGTTGGGGTCCCAAGGAGCTGGAATAGCGACGCCACACCGGAAAGCGTAGTTTTGATCCCCCACTAGGTGGACCGAGGACATAAAGCGGGTTGCAGGGTGCCGCTGGATGCTGGCGGCTCGAGAGTCCGTTGTGCTTATTGGTCCATGCAAGAGGATGTCCAGCGGACATCCATCGGCTGATAATGATGATGATGTTGATGATACTTCTGATTTATCTGCTTGAACTGGAATGCAAAACCGCTTGGGGATACGTCTTTGTGTACTAGCCACGGCCGATGCCACGAGACCAGACCCGAGTCAATTTAGTTAATACTAGCAGACGCCTCGCGTTTTACCAGCGTAGTTCCCGTTCCCTTGAGAATACGGGGATAAAATATAGTCTATAACACTCACAAATTTTCTGGCTTTTTAGTGGTAACAGAATTTTTAAAAATCGGTTCAGTAGATCCAGAGTATAAGTATAAAATCCTACTATAGTTTGTACAGAGCTAGAATCGAAACCAGGACATCTCTGTTAGAAACCTCAGCTTTAAGTACTAACTGGTGGTACCTGGAGATCGCCAAGCGAGAAATGTGGTGGTGGCGAGGTGTTTATAAATGGAAAAGCTAAGTCTGACAACTAAGCCCTAGGGGGAAACGGAACCTTTATACTTGCACGATTGATACTTATAAAACCTGCCAAAACCCTAATGATTCGAACTCCATATTTACCTACCTTCCTTCCTTATGGTAGGGAAATGGAGTCATCATTATCAACCCATATTCGGCTCACTGCTGAGCTCGAGTCTCCTCTCAGAATGAGAGGGGTTAGGCCAATAGTCCACCACGCTGGCCCAATGCGGATTGGCAGACTTCACACACGCAGAGAATTAAGATAATTCTCAGGTATGCAGGTTGCCTCACGATGTTTTCCTTCACCGTCTGAGACACGTGATATTAATTTGTTATAAAATGCACACAACTGAAATTTTGGATTTGCATGCCCCAGAACGGATTCGAACCCACACCCTCCGGAATTGGAGGCAGAGGTCATATCCACTGGGCTATCACGGCTCTCGGCGGGAAATGGAGTAACCAACTTTAAACTATGGTTTCGAAGTCTAAACCATCATAGACTATATTATGACCTTCGTGAGTATGGATTAAGAGAATTGTCGGATATATAGAAGAGATCGGAGCTAAGCGGCTTATTTTTTATTGAAATGAAAATTTTAAACCCAGAGGTTTCCTACAAAATTGTTGAAATATAAATAGAACACATTTCACCTACGCATTCGACTAAGTGAACAATATTTTAAACATTTTTTTCATTTAAATCCCCGACCCTAATGAGAATTTAATGTCCTAGGCACCTGTTGTGTTTGTCGTGTTTATTTTCTCTGTCAAATACATACTGCAGATTCAGTTTCCAGAGCTTTGGGTATATCTAAATATGTCATGCGATTTCAAAAACATAGAGTAGATCTCATTCACGAAGGAATATCAGGATGAAAGTAGCCTGAAAGCTCTTCCAGACTACATAACTATCTTCGTACCAAATTCTACCAAGATCCGTTCAGCTGTTCTACGGTTTAGCTTAGTAACTAAACTCGACTTTAATAAGAATATATTTGTTTGCAGATAGTTATTATTACGGTATCTATTTTTTTATTTAACCCCCAAATATTTCGCTATTATCTCTCTTCTTTTAGTAGCGAGAACGAAAGAAGTCACAATATTCTATGTTGAACAGAAAGCCAATATAGCTTAAAAATTTGATTCGGCGTATCTTCACAGCCTGAGTATTGCATTGCACAGCCTTACATTACTCTGACATACATATGAATTTATCTCTTTGAACTTGCCAAGCTCTAGTTATAAAATTGGTCATCGTTATCAATGGTTCATCAAACAATAGTTTACCACCTAAAATGGTCCTTATATCCCCCTTTTCACGAAAGATCTTTGCTTAGTGTACATGAGATGACGCAATGCCTCAATCACCTTATCGAAGGTCTTTTGATTTGCAGCTCGCTTCAAATACTATAGTTATTAATTTGTAATTTGGTCCAAGTAATAGGATGAAGTATAAATAAAACTTTGTCATCAGTAAATTGAGGTTTATTTTGGATAAACATTTTTAAAAAGTGCTTTGAATCCTTATCTATAAACTAATCTACATAAAACGTAACTATCAAAATAAATACAAATTTTATTATAAAATCACAATCGCATCAAGGCATTTCAGGGATTTGTAATATTCTCTATTTTAATTCATATACATAATTAGTTTTGTAAATATTCTAACTTATACTTAAATTATATTTATTGACAAACTTTTACAATATTATACAACTTAGTACAAACATTAACCCTAAAATGGACAAAAATTTAATCAGTGATTTAACAGTTATTTAGGAACAAAATGTTTCACTTAAACATTCTATAATAAGTAAATAAAGCTGTATATAATACAATGATTTATATCCTAAAACTATTTTAGTCTTCAAAGTGTTCGTTACTACAAGATGTTAAATTGTAGATATAAAATATAAAAATAGTTGTTTATAACTTTTTTTTTATTGATATGAATAAAGGCACAAATGTATTTAAGGCATTTTTTTACCATAAGAGGAAGCATGGTTACTCAGTTTTAATAGTTATAAAAGGTCTTTTATATGAAGTTTTAAACAATGTTAGTACAAACGAGGTGTTTATCCTCGTTCACGGAGAAATTATAAGTGTCTGGGAAAATCTGATAAAACTGTAAGGCACATTGCCTGCCTGCCAAAGAACTTATAAAATATTCTCAACTTGCTGTTTACACCGATTTCAAAACATCTTCAGGAGATGTTGATTCGACAATCAATGCAAGAGACTTTACAGGTAGACTCTGAATTTTGCAGAACATAGCATAAGGTATTTGGGACGGTACCAATATTTCAAGTAAAAGAGGAAACGGAAGCCGGAAGAGCATTGCAAATGCTAAGAGTGGAGATAGAGGAAACAAACCTCATACCAACTATATTTGTTAAATTTTATCACTTACAAACCAAACGAGACTGCTCGTAGTAGATTATCTGGTTTTAAAATACTGTAGTAAGCCGGTTACATTACAAAATAATAATTAACTATTACATGTCAATAAGTAATTAATTAGATATTAAACTTCTAATGCACTCTTCCCATGTCCATGCCGCCCAATTGTCCAATGTAGGGGTATCCCGACTTAGCTTCGCTCGGTGAATGCGCATGTGACGCATAGTGAGAGGGGTTAGTACCAAAAAACGAACTGTAACAAAGAAAAAATATATTAAATATTATACTTATAGATAAACCTAATAAATATTTACATCATTATCTATTTACCAACGACCTCAAAGATGATCGTATTGTTAAAATAGAGAATATATACGTCCAAAGATTTCATACACGTGATCTCGTGTAGTTAAAATGTTAAAGACATTGAGTTGGGTTAAGTTAAGTTAAGAGTTATGTGATGATTGAAGAAAAGCAATCAAATTCTGTGTTGTCATTACAAACAGATAGAATTGATTCTTCAAAAGTGCTCTTACATTAAATATTGATATAGGTATCATTCAATATCTGGAAACAATAAACTAGAGTCAGTTTTTGATTTAACATGTTGGTATAATAAAAATGGGAATCAAAATTAGGCTAATACATATTTAAAGTTTCTACTAAAACAGCACTTCAGCTTAACTTTAAGAAAAAAGGCTAGCTAGATAGATATTGACTTGAAGTTAAAGTTGTTGAAAACCCTGAATAAAATGAAACATAAAACGTCCATATTAAATTAATCGCTCAGAATCTACAGAAGTTTTTGAATGCCGTCAGCTAATACTAGTATGGCAAATGACTGCAGCAATTTAATTCGAAATGGTGAACGATTATCCGGTCATTATGTAACAGTAATTATCAAAACATTCGAAGAGCAACACACGGTTCGATCTATGTACGAATATATACCCGGTCCAGCTATTGTTGTGGCATTCGAATATATTTGAAAAGCGTGGGAACGAATATGTGATGTTTAACATAGACATATGCTACAAAACTATTAAAAAAACTTAGACACAGAGATTCAAATCAATACAAAATTTTTATTTAACATTGAGTTTAATTGTCAATGTTAAATAGAAGTTTGAGTTGATTTTGCTAGCACTGCACTAAAATTTGAATGCACTTGAAATTTACGAGTAGCATTGACTGTAAGCAAACCTATTAGTGAATATAAGTTTCGTTTCTATTAATTTAAAGACAAATTTTATCACAAAATAACCCTGTTAAACTAGATCTAATGATATAATACGAGTATGTACTGCTATATCTATTGCCAGCTTTGGTCAATAAAATTTTGATTTAGATTGGTCACTAAAATTTACTTGACTTCAAAAGATCTTGTAAAGCCTACTTGAACCAAACAAAACTTAATTTTGTAACTAAGCTTGCTTGAAGTATTACTTATTTTAATTTGAATAGTTCCTTGCAATGTTTTCCTTTATCCGAGAAGTAGGACGTGAAAACCCAAGCAAATACACAATTGACCTTAAAAGCTTTGTTACGTGGGAAGTAAATGTCAGTAATAAAATAATTGATTTAAAAGTAACTATAGACTTAGTAGTAAGATCTAATATAATGATAGAGCAATCAATATCCCTTGTAATTATAACTTACATACCGAAATACGTGTCGGTAATTTAGGTGGTCCGAATTACACGAAAGAAAATACATACAAATGACTCTTTATGGAAACTGGTCGTGACTAAGCGTGCAATAAAATTATGAATTCAATTGAATTCAGTGGCCAACACATTATTAAGGCTTATTCATGTTTGTAACGCATAAACAATCATGGATTATTGTAACGTGTAGGAGGATAGGCTTGAAGATTAAAACGGTTGCAACACTAATAAATATAAGCTTTGAAATGCATTAGACTGTATATAAATATTCACTGTTTTCTATGGAAATAAAACATGGCCTATCTTGCGTGAGATTAATGCTACGAAACCACATGAATTATAATATTAATTTTAGCTATGTAATGTATTTTTTTTAACACTGCAACAATGTAACAGAAATTCAAAGGTGAACTTTGTGTTTGCACGTGCATTTTCAAGTATTTTCATGAATTTTAGTATCTCACTCATGATTCAATAGTAATTCTACTATTGAATAAATACTGGCTTATAGTGAGTATTTATTTTAAGTGATGGTTATCGGCTACATCATCATGACCTTGTTTCGTTACTAGTGATTGTCTTGTATCTAAACCATTGAACAAAGGACACCGATTATTATGGGCCTAGCACATTACAGTAAAAAATTGACGAAATGTCCTTTATTTTTCATTTCTTTATTATGCAACTGTCATTCAAACTGAAATTAAACCAGTTTAAAACTTACAATTTTTCAATATCTTGTAATGATTCATACATTAAACTGGGCACAGCAATGTATGAAAAATGGTCTATATCCTTTGTTTAGTAGTAAGCATTTTATTACAAAATTTGTATTTGTATTAAGTTTATTCGAGAATCAAATCAGTACATTTGCACGTACATATGAATAATTATCTTATTCAATACAACAGCGTTCAAATGGTACCTAACAGGTGAAAGAGAATTTAATCAGTCAAGCTAATTAGTAATAACAAGACGTTCAATTTCGGAAAGCTGCCGCTACAAAGTGGAACGGATCACGCAACGCGGTGAAATCCCTAATTTGTATTGAAACAATGAATTTACAAACTACCCACATTATGTAGATACTCGTATCTGATGAATCTGAATTCTTGGCTATATTGTTGCAAATTGGTATTGAAATGAAAGATTTGATCTCTCAAGTGCAGTTGTTTTTATGAAAGGTCCTGGGATCAGTAAAAGTCAATCAGGGTTGAACAAACACCCAATTAAGCTTATCTTCAGATTCTGTGGTTGCAGTTGCATGCACTTCATAGATGCAAAACTGAGTACCTACTCACTACGAACCTGTTTTGGTGAACAAATTTTCCATTTTCTAGAGTTTTGACCTACTATAATGCCTACCTACCTTATTTAAAAACCTTATAAACGCCATTGTGTATTTGTAGTATGCTCTTAAGTGTGCCTGCAGCGACGTCATGAGTTTGGGTAAGCATAGATTTTGCCAGAATTTAGCAAATGATCGATGAAATAGGAACGACTATAATTGCGTCCTCTGAGACTTGGATCACAACTTAGAAGGACTTTGGAACCATAAAGTTTATACGATCAATTAGTGTAAACAAGGAAATAATTCTTAAAATAAAAATTAAAAGCACTTCGCTGTACTAATTAAAGAAACTTAAAAGATAAAGATATTGTTTTAAAAAATTACTTAAATCTGGAAAATCTTTTTTCGTTACTGACAATACCCAAATTAATGCAACCGATACTATTGTAAGCTAGAGTATATTGTCTATTCCACTGTATTTGAAATCTGTGCATCATGGAATAGTTTCCATTGGCCTTTAAAGACCCACTGACACTAAATATTCGATGACGGATATAGAAATAATCCCTCTAAGTAATTTCACAGTTAAGCCTATAAACGTAAAAGCACATTGTAATCCACGTGAACAGGCAGATA
This sequence comes from Bicyclus anynana, assembly GCF_947172395.1. NCBI lineage: Eukaryota > Metazoa > Arthropoda > Insecta > Lepidoptera > Nymphalidae > Bicyclus > Bicyclus anynana. Next base: position 11,369,043 of record NC_069101.1, read on the forward strand.
AAAGATATAACCCAAATAAGCCAAGAGGTCAATATCGCATTCTCATACGTTTACATATCCATTACAGCGAGTGTACCATTTCAATCCGGCAATCGAAAAGCAATTTTCCCTCACCTGTATCCGACAATCACGCTAGCGAGCGAACAATCGGTCCATTCTGTTATACTGGTCTAAGAGGCTGCCAAAGCCAGACTTGCCTCATTTGATGGCTGAAAGTTTGTCAAGCATTTGCTCGTACCATAATAAATCATAAAAGTACGGTTTCCAATTATGGATGGACTGTGGTGGCTTTGGAAGGTAACTTTATTACCACACTTGCTAATCACACACACACACACACGCAAATCAATATAAATGCTATTAAAACTACAATAAGATAAAGTATTTAGTACTATACAATTTAAAACAAAATAGAAAACACCTAGCAAATAAGGCAAGTGGCCGCAAACTCAGCCTTATGATGTGTATAAGGAATGCAAAGCGCTGATTATCAGTTTGCTGTTATAGATAGCATATTTCAAGGATCCAGATCCTCAACCGCCCGTCTGTCAACTGTATAGGTACGTTATATAAGAAATCATATCCCTTCTCTCCTCTTCCCAGCAGCCTATTTGAAACAAATGAACTTTAATTTACGTTTTATACTTGGACGATTGAGGACCTGGACCCTTTGATTTTTTCTAATGCCACTACGGTCCAAACTCCATGATTTGCTACCGTCAGGTGAAAGTCAGCCAATGGTAGATCATAGGCTGACCTTCAGCCTTCATAAAATGAAGTAAGTCTGACCAATGTAGGCTGCATCTATACGTCCAATAAAAGGCACAGAACCACACTGTTTAGGAAGTCGAATGCAAATAGCTGCAGATAAGTTTTAATACCGGGTTCGAGTTAGCTTTAATGCATGGGTTCATCGCACTAATGTCACGTTCGGCCTCCCATTAATTGCCAAGCGCTCGGTACAAAGCAACATGTGTTTATCTGTTTTCCGCAATGCAAGGCGACGGTAAATCCTTCTATACAGTAATGCAAGGAAAAGCTAGTCTTATTACAAACAACTAAGAACTCAATTTCAATGGTTTGAATACAGATTTGTTTGCTATTTGTCGGCTGTAACAATAAAAACTGAAATGTACGGATTTGAAACAAAGTTACGGAAGGTCGTGAATTTCAGAATTTTACGGATCATGGTTTATTACGTAATCCTGACCTTGATTAAAAACGCAATGCAAGTCTACTAAAGTGTTGTTTCGCTTTCCTTTACCTACTGAATAAGAATAGATATCATTTGTTGTAGCTTTAGCTGTAATATTTTGTTTAACTTCTGTGTAATTCAAAATTTTCAGTCTACTTTTCAACTAAGTAGTATCTAGAAAGATGGCGTTTGTAAGATTAACGACAATGTTATAAGCGTGAGTTCATTATCTAAAACTTGGAAAATGACGACATGAATTCCTTATTTGTTAATGCAACTTCATCGTTTCTGAGCTTATTGGTTTAAAATTAACAAAATTGGGCTTCAATGTCTATTGAAGCTGAGATCCTAAATGATGATGAAAAAAATTTTTAGCGGCGAAGGATTCATACAAGCCGATACCCGCCGGGTTACCTTTCAAAATCCATGCAAATTCATCGTTGTACTGTATCTAGATATATGAGAAACTGGAGTTTGTATCACACTATATGAATTGCTATGCTCCATGGATATATAGAAACAAGAAACAGAATTTCTACGCGTACAAAGTCGCAGTCGTCTGCTAGTACAAAATAAACAAACAGTATTTTCAATTACTGAACAAGATTGCCTTTCGTACTATGTACACAAATATAAAACTCTATTTAGGTATCTACGCAATCGGAAAAATCTTTCCATCAAACCCAATGTCTTTATAGATTACAGACAATATTTTTCAAGTTTTATTAAATAAATAGTGATAGATGAAACGAACTACTTTTACTAAAATCTAAAATATCCTTTGTTTGTTTAGTTGATATTATTTTATAGATGACTAGCTGACGCCGCGCGGTTTCACACACGTGGTTCCCGTTCCCGTAGGAATACGGGGATAATATATAGCCTATAGCCTTCCTCGATAACTGGGCTATCTAACACAGAAAGAATTTCTCAAATCGGACCAGTAGTTCCTGAGAGTAGCGCGTTCAATCAAACAAACAAACAAACTCTTCAGCTTTATAGAATTTTATAATTAGCGTTAATAGAATTTTATAATTGAAATCACAAGATAATTTTAAGCTATCACATTACAAATACTCCCATCGTAACAAAATAACAAAATGGTCTTCTCAAAAAAGCTTTTTGTTAATTTCATAGAATACTGGAAGGCTTCGGTGGCTAGTTACCTTACCGACAAAGAAGTATCGCCAAGCGATTTAGCGTTGCAGTACGATGTCGTGTAGAAACCGAAAGAGGTGTTTATTTTCATCCTCCTCCTAACAAGTTAGCCCTCTTCCATCTTAGATTCGAGGGTTGACTAGAATAATAGAAAAAAAACTATCTCTGAAAGCATTACTATTGGTGACTAAACTTTCGGCTGCTTCAGTACTTGAAAGTTACGTCAATCGAGTTCGCCAAAAAGAACAAGATGAACTGATCACAGACGTGGCTAGCTCATATATTACCAGAGTGATCCTATTGTGTGACAAAGTATATTGTGTGTGGTCCAATGCGAACTTTATAGAGTCGCTTTGTCTCGATAACACAGATAAATGTCGTCGCCTTTTCAAATACAAAGCGTACAATGTGTTTGTCACATTCGTTTTCGACAATTTCAATGTAGCCGTTACATACATGAAGAGCCTTTTTACAATTTATCAAAAAATAGATACTCGTACCTAACAGATGTTGTACGTGACGTTACATGGTCAAAGATGTGTAAAAAAATACATTTTGTCTATGACCTGAAAATATTAGACATTAAATAATATCTACTATTCAAGCTAACCGCTGTCTACTTTATTTGACAGGCGCTAGAAGTCTTTAGTATTTACTATCTACATTCTACGATCAACTTTACATTATCCTTTGAACCAATTTTAGTATATACAATTAAAACGAGTCTTTACAAACAGACAAATTTGACGTTTCTATTAAATATTACTTGAAATAAATTAAATTTTATTAACTATAACAATATCCCCTAATTCCAAATTAGTTGAGACAAAAGTTTATTATCAAGCTGATAAAATATACTGTCATAAATTGACTCGCAAAAATACAACCCAAACTTAATCAATATCTGGTGTCAATAAAGAATATTTTTAAAGAAAAAAACAAGAACTAAACCAATTAGCTCGATCGATCGATCAAAATCGTTCATAAAATTCGCATCCCTATTGCCTTCACGATCGCATCGGCATATTACGAAGGAAGCCCTGTAATAACTATCCGCGCGGCGTATAATGGCTGACTTCTTACACTCTTAATTGATTAGCGGCCGCTTCGGCTAATGATAAAGGAAGGTGAAAAGAAATAAAATGAATAGCGAGATCTACTCCGGATAATTCCCCGATGAAACGAGCCACTGTATTTGATACTGATTTACCCGTTTTTAGTAAATATTTCTTGAAACTCTCGCATCATCGTTTATTCAAAATGCGTACAAAATGTCATAATGTAAATGGATATGAACATCAGTTCATTTTAATTGCACATCTCTGGGACACGGTGTACAAGTAGCTAAACATCAATAAATAATTCATAAAGGCAATTGGTCGCCGGCAGGGTTTATTGAGATATTAAAGGTAGTTAATATTTATTAATAGACATAATCATTACTGATGTCTCTATAACTTTAAAATGAACTCACCTATAATTTTCCGGCCACGCACCGACTTCCGTTAGTTTGTTTTGTGGATGCCCACTTAGTTGTCTCGTCGACCAGTGGTTATGGGCAGACATTTCTTGCTTAGCGTAATCGCTGTATCCATATGGATGACTGAGAGCTTCACTTCCATTTGCGTAAGTAGGATGTTGGTAGGTAATGCCACCACTCTGATTGGCCGTAGGACTTGCCGCAGTTGGGCTTGAACTGGGAGGAGTGATATCTGATGACGCTTGCAAAGGCGTTGGTAATTCAGACGAGTGGGACAGAGGAGTTAAATTTCCTGATGAGAAAGAAGTAGACGTTGGAGGATGAAGGGATGATGCGGCAAGAGCTGACTGGCAAACTGATGGTGCAGTTAACGCTGATTGGTGTAATGAAGGTGCTAATGCTGAGTTTAAAACAGAACTGGTACCCAAAGCTGAGGAATAGGATTGTTGCCATGATGCGCATTGAGCGTTAAATGTAGAAGGTGGTTCGTATTGTTGATGGACAGATGGGAAAGCAGATTGTAAGGACATGGTGTTGAATGCACTCAGTTGTTGAGAGTTCAGTTGTTTGCGGAGACGAGCTCTTCGGTTAGAGAACCAGACCTAAATGAGAAAGAAAGATATTAGGAAAATCATAAACAGGTCAGAAAAAGTCTCACAAGATTCTATAAAGATGCAACCATGAAACTATCATAACAGGTAATCATAAAGTAGAACCCACTCGGTTACCCTTCACGTTAACATGATTACAATAATTATAGGGTCATAATCATAATACTATTTGGGGGCCATTAATTTAACAAAAAGTATGTAGCTACAGTAGGAGAACAACATATGGTAGCTCAGTTACACGTTATAATTAATTCTAAGATTAATTGCAGTTTTTGTCATACTTTCCAATAAAAGAATCAGTCTTATTATGCTGTTGTTATAAACATTTTGTGGGTCACCATACGGTTACATTAATATTAAAAGTTTTAGTTTCTTCACATACCTGAACTCTAGCTTCAGTTAATTTAGTCTTCTGCGCTAACTCCTCACGAGTATAAACATCTGGGTATTGAGTCCTAGTGAATGCTCGTTCCAAAGCCTCAAGCTGATCGCCAGAGAAAGTTGTCCTTGACCTTCGCTGTTTCCTTTTCAACGTAATGCCTGGTTCTGATTCAGTATCCGAATCCTCACATGATGATGGACCTTTTAACAAACGAAACTTCGTTTTAGTATGTCGACAGAAACTAGCAAAATGGTTTGGAATTATTTTACACTTAGAGAAATTATATGAAAACGCTTCGCTAAAGATACTTTCTATCCTAATAAGGAAATTACGTTTACGTGACATAGATATTATGGAATTAAATTTCATTGAACATTTTTCAAATAAATAGCGATAACGACGTAAGTAGGTAAATCCACATTAATAAAATTTGTCATCATAACGTCACTTTCTAGATCATTTTGTTTCATCACTTCTATTATATTGTTGTTGGCTACTGCTGGACCACACGCGATCTCCATTAAATTAAATGTAACCACATTGTATATTAAGCTTTAAAGAAATATAATGGGTTTGGGCCTTAATAAATATTACGACACTTTGTGATTTGATTTTTTATCGCTTTTGTAGCTACTGGAATTTGTTTTAAACTTACTTCTAAACTATCTTTATTTTTAAACAATGACCAATTTGGATGAACTTTTATACAACACGTGGATTTTGAAATAGGAGTTGCAAGGTTTTCTCAGAGATTGAAAATGAAGGAAAATCGTAAAATAACACGCAAGCTAAATTTAATTTTAATTAGGTAACAGCTACTTTTATTGTAATTATAGAGAAATTATAGAATTTAAAAAGAATTAAGTTTGCGAAATGACGCGCGAAAGTGATGTAGCAAATTATCATAAACTACGATCATGTAAATTAACTTGACACCGAAACATGTCATGCAAAATGTTTCTGCGAAAAACATTTTGCGATTCACAACGTTTACCGTTATACTGCATCATAGACAGTAATTTTCGAATACACGACCAGTCAGCGCTAAAGGACCCGCTTTTCCAGTGTATACATTACTTTAGCCGCATACAACTTAATATGCATAATCTTATCGGGACGCGGAATCTCTGCGGCGAAACCACGCCGTCGCCGCACCGGGATATTAGGAGCGCCATTTTATATTGGATAGCTATACGGCACAAGACGTGCAGTACGGACAGATTGTCGTAATGCAAGCCTCGCGGCCAAACGCGATGGGATAATAACAGCTTTGGGTACTAATTTCATTTTTATAACCTACAATTTCCGAAGCCGACACAAGCGGCGCTGCAGTGGCGTGCGCGCGCCTCGCTCGCTTCACTTTTACGTGGATTATTAACTTTATACGCCATTTTGCTAAGTTTGCAAACGTTTCAGACAGTCTTATTATAGGAATAAATTTATAATAATAATGTACTTTAAACTGAATTAAGTGATTATGGTCTTGAATGCAGGTTGAACACTACGATGACACGGCGGTTATGTATGCATCATTAGCTCCAAGGTTTAACAATAACCGAAATATTAACTGAAGGATTTCATGTAGCCAAATGTGAAATTAAATACGTTTGAGATAACCTCGCTTATAAGAATAATAGAAACAATCCGCTTTATGATGGTGGGCGGGTATGAAAATGGCGAAGGGAACTTTAGTAATATACAGTTTTCAACAAATAAGCCAGTGAGCGGGTTTAAGTGGTTCAACAAACTATATTTCCATTTCACAAGAACAATCTTATTATTACCAACATATAAGTACCTATTCAATTTAGTATTCAGAAGAATGAATATCAAAAGCTTAGGATAGAGAGTATTGATTTTAGATGCGCGATAATTTCTCTAATGTCTAACTTTTCTACACATTATTTCTAATTCCTTTCATATTAATTTTGATACGATAATGAACTATTGTATATTCCTGATTAAAATCTATTTTTTTCGCAAAATATTTCCAAGTTAATAAGCCTCTTGTAGCTCTCGATTTAAGTTCCAAGCATATATTCTTGATTTGGTTTTGTCATACTGACCAAATCCTTCAAATTTAAACACTGAAATGATGTGACTGAAATGAATATGGCAAAGTATCATCACCCCGTTCAATCGCTATCACAAAAAGTTCTACTACTACATATTATACTATAAATACATAAACTGTTACGTTAAAAGCATTTGTATAAAACATATTCATATTTGCAGGTAAGGATGACTTACCTAGAATACCATCAATACTGTGGTTTCTTCTAGGGTCTGATTCATCCCTTTTGCCTCCTCTTATGAGTCGCGATATCGAACTGACCGACGGGGCCGTGTTTTTATCACAAATGCCTTCTTTTATTAATTTATCTCTAATCTCCCAGGAGAATATACCTGGGTTTTGTCTCTTCAGCTCTTCTATCCGGTTCTCAACTTCCGGTGTGGCCACCCTTGGCTTTGATCCTCCGATCACTCCGGGGCGGATTGAACCGGTTTCCTATGACAAAAATAAACTTTATTAATTAAAGCTGTTTGTTTTATTAATTAATATTTTACCTAAATTAAACCTTGACTTATATCTTCCATATAGAAACAGAATTCAGTTTCTGCAACGTAAAGCATGATAAAGTTAACTTTATCTAACTTTAATCTAACTAATAAACTATCAATAAGAAGTCTCATCTAAGTCTCTTTACCCGTAAAGTAACCAAAATCTTCCACCCACAATAGCACATAAATGGAAGGATTTTTACTTTTTCGCGCTAAACCAATTTTCAATAGGTATATTTGTCCAAAATAAGCGCTGCTCCAATAGCCGAAATGATTAGTAACCTGACAGTTCGTTAATGAAATTCCTCAATCTAAAACAGACTAATAGCTTTCCTTTTTTATTGCAGTGGTACCTACTCTTAAACAGTTCTCACCTAATATCAGTTAAGAATTTTAGAGACGCACAGCTGTCGCGAGATGACGCAGGGCCTCACGCCTGCCGCCGCCATCTCCACGATCTTCAGCCTGATGTGGTTGTAAACAGTTCTCGCCTGATATCTGTTGAGAATCTTCGAGACGCAGCCGTGCGAGACGCGCAGCTGTCGCGTGATGACGCAGGGCCTCACGCCTGCCGCCGCCATCTCCACGATCTTCAGCTTAATGTGGTTGTAAACAGTTCTCACCTGATATCTGTTGAGAATTTTCGAGACGCAGCCGTGCGAGACGCGCAGCTGTCGCGAGATGACGCAGGGCCTCACGCCCGCCGCCGCCATCTCCACGATCTTCAGCCTGATGTGGTTGTAAACAGTTCTCACCTGATATCTGTTGAGAATCTTCGAGACGCAGCCGTGCGAGACGCACAGCTGTCGCGAGATGACGCAGGGCCTCACGCCCGCCGCCGCCATCTCCACGATCTTCAGCCTGATGTGGTTGTAAACAGTTCTCACCTGATATCTGTTGAGAATCTTCGAGACGCAGCCGTGCGAGACGCGCAGCTGTCGCGAGATGACGCAGGGCCTCACGCCCGCCGCCGCCATCTCCACGATCTTCAGCCTGATGTGGTTGGGCAGCGGGCGACCGTTGATGAATACTCCGCCTAGTTGATTCATACGACCTTGTCCTGTAACAACATGAACATATGAAATACTGCAGTGAATTCAGACCACTGTTTAATAAGACTATGATCCTCAATATTGCATGTTCTTTTTTTGAATATTGGGATAATAAATGCTAAACTAAAAACTTGTAGGTAAATGCACTGCAACGTTATAATACCTTCACTTCAAGTTGAGAGTGGCACCTTTGCTTAATCATCAGGAATTTGTAAGATATGATGGCATTTAGTACTAATTGGTAAAAAAATTGCGTATACCTAAATTTTTTTTAGTTTAGTAAAATAATGCCTAACACAACGAAACTTTTTCGTTGCGGTGCAAAGGCAACTCAATTCAAATAAAATATAACCAAATTGATTCTATTCACTTTTTAGTAAAACATTTGTCAATTTCAATACAAAAATACTCAACACAAGTTTCGCAATACATTAGGAATGAACTCAACCAAAAATATCCAATTTCTTTCATCACGGCCGAAGAAACACTAAATGTTCTGGCATTGATATATAAACATCGTAAGCTTACATTGCTTTCGATTACCACTTCCAGAATCAGTTCAGACTTCGTCTAGAATTCTATTGGCGAGTCATTCAACTTCCCGCAGTGAAAGGTAAGTCATCAAAAAATTAATTAATCTTTTGCCGGGTGCGATAATTAAGTTCGACAGTAATTGCGAATAAAGTTTTCTCGAGATATATAAAAATATTTCTGGCTGTGTCTATGTGTGTGTGAGTAAAGTGGCTATTATAAACACATCACCAGCAGTGGTTGGGACCACCTATAGTCAAAGGATGCCGCTTATTTTTGCGATCCTATTGTGTCCAACATAGATGCTATTGAGACGAAAATGCATTAAGGATATTAGTATGGGATCTCGCAATAAAATGAAACTATACAACACTGTCATAACTTATCAAGGATAATTATCAAACTGATTAAATAGGCAGAGACAATCTATCTTGTACAGACTGACAACTGTAATAATAACAGTTAAAAATAAATAAAAATAAATTAAGCGCTGTCGACGACAACAATAAAGCACGCAAATTAAGACATAGCGAAAGGTTTTTAAAGAAAGAGGTGCCTTTTTTTAATATTTTAAATTTATATATAAAGGTTATCCACAGGAAATAATACTATGAGAACATCTATACAAATACAACATTTTTTGGTACATCCAATAATCATAAACAGCTTAAGTCGCGTCACGTAAAATACTGTCAGAGTATAAGATCCAAAAAATAACAAAAGAAACTTAATTACATAACATGCCCTAGTTAAAGAATACAAAATTCAAAACCACATCAAAACAACAGTCAGCCTATGACACATGCATTCCGACATTAATTCCTAATTCTCATCCAAATATGACAGACGCCTCTCATTTGTAAAGAAAAAAAATAACAGTGGCATCTTCCACTTGTAAAGGCATTTATAGTTTATCAATTTCAAATAATTCCTCAAAGATACCGCCACACGTAGCGCTATAGACCCCTGTGGAGAAGCACCGATCAATTAAACTACATGTCAACAAGTGTGTCCTTTGGTAATGCGAGAAACCTACGGTCACCCAATGCAAAATAAACCCTAATGTAAACAATATATGGTTAAAAATTGTTCTTACGAAAACAAAGGCTCATCAGGAACAAGGATTTCTTGAGCACGTTGTAGACCCTATGCTGCCAAAATAAGGTTTAAAGTAATGGTGAAAGAATGCAGTATTTTATGGTAAGGCTGGGCCGAGTTTCTGCAAGCGATCTCCATATATTTTTTGTTGGAACCCCGTAGACGTTGTGGTGCCGCGAAAGCCGATGTTCTCGGGTGTTAATTTAACGTTCCCGAAATATTTATGACGCATAACGTGTCCATAATAAGTCCCCTATACAAATGTGGGTGGTTTCGTAATAATGTATCACTTTATTAGAGTTGGAGAAATCATCTGATAAAGTATTATATTTCTTAAAAGCAAGAATAGATTTTTATAGTTTATTTTTATGTTTTCAAATATAGGCTTATTTGATACCTTTATTCGAAAAGGCTTCAAATAATATATAACAATCGTTAACATTAAAATACATGAGCTCAAAATCCTTCGTCCAAAAATTTCAAAGCTGAAATAAGATCAATCAAAATGTACAATTGATAAAAGCTCACAAAAGGGACAAAAAGAACTCAAAGTTTACAATGCGTAATAGAATTCGCAAACATTGTAACGCTATTAACGCAAAAGGAGGCGAAGTTAACAACAAATTTAAACATTGATTCGGTAAAACTAATCGTTTGGAAGCACAATTCGATCATGCACCATTTTGTCACAACAATAGCAGCCACCAGGGTGGTATACAAAATGATCAGAAAGTAGCACACAAAAAACTAACAATTCTGTATCGTTCGGTACGGTAGCCAAGAAGTTTTGATACTTTTTCTACTTACGTGTCTTATTCATAGCCATCGCAAGAGTGATTCCTTTGGAAAGCAATCACACACTAAACTTGAGATACACACGGCACTATAGAAGGTATAAAATTTTCTCACAATAACATAATCGTGTTCCAATTCGTTCGACCGACGCATTCGTGTAAGACGAAATTGAAACAGAGTCAATCATTTAATGCTAAACGTAAGAAGCAAACCGTGACCGAATAAATGAAGATTTTCTATTCACCATTCGCATTTCTGTGTCAACTTTAATTAGCAATCACATTTTCATAAAACTTCGCTGTACCGTCGAGTTGTCATAGGCATTGTCGTTCCGTGATTGGATTTCTCAAGTACATTTTTACGTTACCGAAATTTTATTTTCAATCTAAGTGATTTCTTAATCCAGGGCTCATCTCCATTACGTTCCGAAACGTTTGAGTTCGAAACCGATCCGGTGTTTGGAAACTGATGTAGCAATTTGAATATTTCTTCAACGACAATTGAAATGCCATCACTCTTGAAAGCTTTTACGAGTAAATACTCCAAATTTGTGTCTCTCATTTTATTGCATATTTTAAACAACACTGACGAAATTTTATTTGATTTCTTTCCTTTATTTTTCGTTTATTAGCTGTGGAATTTAATATCGTAGGTTATAGCGTCGGTACTGCCAGAGGCTCACTATTGCGAAACGTCCAATAAAAGTTATGAAGGCAATAGGCGTAAAGAGATCTCATTCCTGTATTTGTTGCTTGCAATGCCCTATTAAAGTGTTACAGTTGTAATCTGATAACACGGGGGATTAATACTATACTATACGTAACGCCCGCATTATAATATCCAGCTATATAGTGTGAACTAGGCATTTAGTATTTGAGTACAGAGCTTTCCAAGCAATATGTTTGATAATGATGATTAAGTTATCGATTAAGTCAATTGCAACTTATCATTATTTTTATGGACTTAATTTAATAGACTAGTTTAATACTTTTAATCAAATTCCAAAGTTAAGATGCGTGTACTGTATAATGTAATAATTCTAATAATAATACTTTTATGACGTGTTTGAAAAACATTATACAGGTCTTTATAGTATACACTCATATAGAGCACTAAAGAAATTTTGTCAACCAATATGAGACATGATATAGTTATGAACCGTGTAATCGAATACATAACTACTATTTCATAATAATATTAACAAAATCGATTGATTTTTTTTTTTTTTAAGTTTTCCATCTTTCACTAATAACTTTTTAATTTTTTGGAAATATTTCACAGCTATTGGACAGTTTATAGCGCTGAAGTCGATATAGTAGTCAGTATTGTGTAAATAAATCGTAAACCCAGTTTTCACAATCATAATATGTTTCTGCCTGCAAATCAATTTCACGTAGCGACATTAATGTGCCTATAGTAAAATTTATATGAGGCTTTACGTCACACGTCGCTTTCCTTCGCACGAATTGTGTACCAGCGATAAGTACGTAATCTACATATGCAAAGTAAGCAACGGCTTGAGACAATTCTTGCGTCGACAGGTAACACCTTGAAATGTCTGATACTCTAATACTGTATAATGTGGTTTAATAATTATTATTTCTAATAGTAACAATGAATAATCTGCTTCTGGAGGATTTAGGTGTAATGACATTAGCCTACATAACAGATAGATTAACAATTCGAAATTATTTTCAAGTTATCATGTAACAGAAACTACAACAATGACGTGAACTTTAGCTGGCGTATTATTTTTATTATTTCTTATATTAGCGATTTATAATATTTTGAGTGGGAGAGTAGATTGAGAATATTTACATATCCATTTAATAAAAGATGCATTTTTGAATATTTGTCATGTTACAAGATGGTTTGATTGTTAACTATTGCTAGTAAAAATAATAAATGATTTTCTTTTTATTTATTTTATAGTAGGACTTGTAATAGTGATAGAACTCAAGCTAAAGAGCTATCAACCACATCAAACGAAAATGTTCTTCATTCAAATAATAAAGTTTCAATGAACGTTAAATAGAACCCTAATTCAGATATATATACTGGGAAATTGGTACAAGCATTTTATAGTATTAACGTTCGAAGCTGAGCTAAACTATAATAACTGATAACTGACGAAAATGCATGATTTTGAATCTCGATTAGATATTCCTACTTATGAGGGACAATAAAATCACAATAGATAGTTAATAAAAATCTTAATATCTCAGTTTTGTGTGATAAATATTGTCTATTAAATTATTAAAACAGCTTTACTTAAGGCATTGTTGGCATTTTATGAAGTAATTGATTCAAGCCGCGTAAGATAATATATTCTATAATTTGTGTACCTTATTTTCTATAAGTTATTACAGAATTAGCTTTAACACCAATTTCAAGTTTTTATTTTTGTTGATCAGTCCATAAATTATTATATTCGTTCTTCCGCAATTTCAAATTAGAAACATGCAACTAAAAACTAAGTTAAATTATATGTATAGATACATACCTACTCCTTTTAATTGTACAACTAATAAATAAATGGTACGAAACTTACTTCACATACGTATACTTTGATAAACCTACCTATGCATACTTAAATAGCTCACTCATATCGCAAATCTGAATATCAATCCAATTTTTTATGTAACATGGTTTCAATTTGTAAACTATTTAACCATTACATTTTCAATAAGTAAGACGATGCATTATTTGTTCTCGCATTATTACTACACAGTATGAGGTTGCTCTATCAAGATGAAATTCTTTCTATATTTCAAAAACAAGTTCACGCTTGACTGTAATTTCACCTGGTGTTAAGTGTCACACTAATTTGGTAAGGGTACGGTCTAAATATTGTACATATATCCCAGACTTTAACAGAATTTAAATCAAGCCATCCAATTGATTTTATTTTGGTACGAAAAATCTGTGATTGTCCACATCCTTAATTTGTTTATACCCACTTTTCTCTGATATTATTTCTTTTCAGTAAATAAATTGATAAACCGTTGCTTGTTGTATATCTTTAAGGTGGTAAATAGATATGGCCTAGGCTAGATAGACCAAAACCAATTAAGAAAATATAAATTTCTTAACTGTTCCGAGGAATTAATGCATTCATACGATTACATAGCAAAATATAACAAAGTTTGAAATTTATTTCAGGTTAAATAATATAATTTATTTTCTCTATCTCTAATGCCCTAAGGAAATTACGAATGTTTTAACGCTAGATATTATGAATTAGAAGTTAAAATCAAAACCGGATCGATAACATCAACATTACTTCTGTCAATAACAAAATTGAAAAATTATAATAAAAAATCATTCGTAAGCATTATCAAGTCTCTATTATCCTGACACGCATAAATATCTATCCGTTGCCTGTTAAAATCATTTATACACTAATAAAATAAGCTATTGCTGTCCAAAATCAAGCAACAAAGCGGAGAAATGCCATTTGAATAGGCATTAGAATTGGGCGGCACTCACAAAGGCTGTGTCATTCCATTAAGCCTTCTTCAAGCCTTCGGTTCGTTGTGTGGCCCGTGGTCGCGTGGCTCGAGGTGTAGCAATCGGTTATCAAATCAGAGTTCTATTCTATTATACTTTCATAGCATGCGTGCCGATATGATGTCGTAGTGTTAGAAAAAGTCTACTATTTTTCTAGGTAGAGCGTCTTATCTAATTGTGTTGTTAGTTAAGTTGTAAGTGCGATTATATATTAGTAATCTTTGTGGTTATAAGCTTAATGGTACTTGTCGTCTTTTTAAAGAATAAAGTTACAGATATCTATAATTATTAGTTTACCTTGGTTGACAAATATTAAACTCTATTTGATTGTTATTTCTTATATCTCTATTTGATTATCTTTTGAATAGATTGATTGAATTTGCTACTATGTTTTTGGTTATTATTAGATTTAAAACTAAATTTAGTTACTACTAGTTACTTATTATTTTAAGAAATCATTTATTATCTTCTACGGGTTTTCTAATGTTTGGTTTGTGCTCTGAATGTTCCAAAGTATTTATAGGATTACAAGACTTGTTTTGTGTGTGATTCTCGTCTCAAAAAGTTGTTTATTTTCTTGACATGATGTAGTTAAATTTTATCAACATATTTTACTGCATTGATGTATAACGACATGAACATACAGTTGCATTATCAATAACAATTTTATACGAATATATAAAATAATGCCAACTGTTACTATATAATAAAATAAGAATCTATATTTAAATATCAAATAATCCTTACTGCTGACATATCACATTCAATTCCATTATACTTTTCCCGAGCAAACAATGATATTACCGGTGTAGGCAAAGGTTTGAAGAACCCTTTTCATACCGATATTGGTTCCAATATTGCTCTCAAAATCAAATATTTCATATGTAACACGCCTAAAGGCGTCTTGTTGCCGTAATAAAATACGAGTGCCTATGAGCTATAACAAAACGAGAGCCTGCGAGAGCTAGATTTACTACATTTTAAGAAGGCAGAAAGTATGTCAGACCATGGTCCTACCATTGATGTAAGTAAGGTAGCCAATTGTAGAGTTTGGACTATGGTTGCTTTTGAAGGTTTCAAGGGTACAGATCTTCAATTGTCCAAAATATAAAAAATATTTTCTACGGAATATCATGGGGAATCATATCCCCAATCGCTAGAACGTTAACTTCGTGACAAACTTTCGCTAGAGTCCCTAAAATTTTGATCTTTAACGGTGTTGTTGAAGAGCTGTCGCCAAGCTGATTGACTGGTGACTGGGGGACATGATTGCTCAAGTTATGCTTAGACAAATAAAAAAGAATACACTTTGTACTTGGTCCTTGAAACCTGCTAACTCCCAAAGTCCAAACTCAATAATTGGCTACCATTCTTACCTATAATAGGAAGAATGGTTGACAATATTATTTTTTATTCTTTACAAGTTATCCCTCGACTACAATCCCACCTGATGGTAAGTGATGATGCAATATAAGATAGAAGCGGGCTATCTTATTAGGAGAAGGATGAAAATGCACAACCCATTCGGTTTTTACATGACATCGTGTGGCGGTAGGATGATTTTCTGAAATGAGGTATGTCTGGCTATCGCAGACTCTTATTCCATAACGAAATCCCCCATTGAACTGAATGCCAACTGTTCAAACCGAGCCCGCCTTTCGGCCATCTAACATAACGCCTGCACTATGAATGGGACTGAATATTTTATTTCATTATAACAGTGTGTTTGTGAGTGCCCTGCTTTTGACCTTATTTCGTATTCATGACGTGCTATGTACTAATTTGACTGGCCTTTTCTTTTATTATAAGAAATGGTTCCTTTGACGTACCACTCGCCGCCAGCGGTCGAGTTTCGAAATCCATAAATATTATGTTGCAGTGACAACAAAAACTAGAAGTGAAATTACTATTTGAAGGTTGTTGAGAGTCATCATTGACGATTGTATTTATATTGTATTCGGTAAGCTAATTCAGTACAACAACTTTAAATAATGTCGAAACTAATTTAAAACAGGAGGAAAAATAGATAACTTTAATGACAATTTGCTAACGAATTTGAAGATAAAGATAAAGCAAATAAACTAGACAGTTAAAAAGACTTGACAAAATCCTTGATGTAGATGTTAACCCCTATAGTTAGAACAAACAATTAGCTAAAGACAAATAGATAGCCCAGTGATTATAAGTAGGCAAACAATGCCTATAACGGTAAACTTAACGGCCGTGGCTAGTTACCACCCTACCGGCAAAGACCTACCAAGCGATTTACCGTTTCGGTATAATATCGTGTAGAAACCGAAAGGGGTGTGTATTTTCATCCTCCTCCAAACAAGTTAGCCCGCTTCTATCTTAGATTGCATCATCACTTACCATCAAGTGAGGTTGTAGTCAAGGGCTAAATAAAAAAAATTTGAATTGAACTTTATTACAATTAGTAATAAAGTTCAATTCAAAAATTATTTTTAAGATGTGGAATAGTATTAATGATGTATATATACATATAGCTGATCTAAAGCAACAGACAAACAACGTTCTGAATTCATAAATATTCAGTCGTCCTATAACGTAATAAAGAACTGAATTTAATATGCAACCTCATTAAAATTACCTTTTAAATAACTGTACCAATAGTGATTATAAAAGATAACAAACAAAGGCAAATAATCTATAAATAAAAGATAACTTCCAAGATTATACAAATTAGATAACACAGGCATCAATTATAAATGTAATGAATGGTAGAGAAAGGCACCCTAGCGAATCACGCTTATTCGTCGCTCGGGGCAATTAGCAATGTCGATTTTAATCTCTTTAAAGTTTGTAGTATCCGATTATCACCAATACAAATTTTCAAGACTGTTATACTTCAGTTCGTCAAACAAATCATAATAATTGGCTATACAGGGAGAACAACACGAGCAGAGAACGGGGAATGTTTATCGATCGTCAAGGAATTCCTTAACCCTACATCCTGTAGTCACAAGTTCAGGACTCTGCTCGGAGTTTTTCTCTCTACCACGCAATGGACCCGGCACCCGCACGGTGAATCCATGGAATACTAAGATATTCGTCTCAGTATCAAGGGAAAACGTATCAAAATAATTGGAATTTGCTCACGAGATTACCACCATGTGGAATGTTGAGTCAATTACTATTGTTCCGATAGTTGTTCCAGTCAATGCTCCTAAAGCGAAAAGCTTCGACCAACGTCCTAAGAAGCCTTTAATTAACTGTTGGAACAAGAGCCGGATCAAATTCGACAAATTTGGTGAGAAAGAGGCATAGCCCAGTACTGGTTAAAATAGGCTGATACTGATAAATAATTACTGATGTATTTTTGGCTAACCGCAACCATATTCGCAGCTATATGATAGTTAATTGCTAGAAATTTGTTGTTACAAAAACTAGCAATCATACTTAAATGTTATCTTTTGAGTAGCATTAACTCTTTGCAATTATTTCTCATAATTGAATCAAAATTTGTTTATGGGGCTATTTAACAATTATTAATAAAGGTCCGTCATTAGCATACATCAAAGTTCGATCACACTTAAATACCGAACGATATGAAAATGAATTAAGGGTCCGTTACATCAATTTGTTTATTAATAGATCGGCATAAATAATGGCAAAGAGCCCTGGAGGTTCGGGCGAGGCATTCGCGCGCGCGGGGCGGGGGCGGGGGCGGGCGGCGCGTCATATTATGCGGCCAAAGGAGCCTTTCGGTGCCTTTGATCCCGCCGCGCCTGTGTGCGTGAGCTCACCGCTGTCCGGCTTGATACGAATGTGACTAAACCTTGATTATGGTACTGAACTTTTTATAGGGGTCATCAGTGGCGTGCATAAGGTTTCCAACCAAGGTAGGTATATACATATAAATTGTACCAAATGGAAAATTCATTTTCCAATACAGGTTCGTTCATCTAACTGTCAGTGGCGCTGACATGCAACCAACGATATTATACCTCGAAGAGAAATAGACAAATTTCAACCGGAATACCACTACCTTTTTCGTTACGTTGGTCCGAAAGAGATGGGACGGATGGGATGGGATTTTTCTTCTCTTGGTCGCATGTTAGCATCACGAGACCGCAAGAGCTAACTTGCCATTGATTAAAAAAAAAGAACAAACGACTTTATTGAGATGATGAACTCTATCGTATGTTCGTAAAAAGAGATGGCAGTGGAAATTACAAGGACTAGTAAGCGCAGTGTTCAGTACAGATCGGCACACACCGATCTGTATCAGCATCTAGCCTAAAGCGATCGCTAAACTCCGAGCGTCATCGAACATATTATGCGAATTAAACATAAATTTTATCATAATCATCATCATCATATCAGCCGATGGACGTCCACTACACAAAGTAGGGACTTCCAAACATCACGATACTGAGCCACCTGCATCCATCAAATCCCTGCGACTCGCTTGATGTCGTCAGTCCACCTGGTAGGTGCCGACCAACACTGCGCTTACTAGTGCTGGGTCGCCATTCCAGCACTTTGGGACCCCAACGTCCATCGGCTCTTCGAACAATGTGCCCGCCCATTGCCACTTCAGCTTTGCAACTCGTTGTGCTATGTCGGTGACTTTGGTTCTTCTGCGGATCTCCTCATTTCTGATTCGATCACGCAGAGATACTCCTTACTAAATAAATAATAACATAGCTAATATAAATTTCGACAAATATATATATATATATATATATATATATATATATATATATATATATCTATCGATTTCGTAAAAAAAATATCGTTATAGTTAAACTAAGAAAAATATAAAATGAGAAAAAAATCATTCATCACAATATTTTGTGGCATATTACTCCTGTGTCCCTGTCACAAAATAAGCGAAGAATTTAAAATAGAAATAAAAATTTAGCTTTTTCGAAGCTAAATTAATTAATTTTACAATCTAAGTTAAATTATAAGGAACCTAAGATCCATGATAATGTCCATTAGAAAAATATTTTTTAGATAGTTCTAAGGAAGTAAAACCTTGTAACATCTAAATAAATTTTATTGTGATTCATATTTACAAATACATAATCCCTTTCAGATTTTCGCATTACGAAAATGTTTTGTATTACACGAGAGAGTCTGGCGTCCCTTGACACTAAGCTCGATTTATACTGAGGTTAGCTGTAGGTATAATTTTGTGTCGAATTAAAGATTTAAGAGTTTAATAAGTTAAAGGCACCGCCAGGCAAAGGGACTCTGACGGGTTGAATAATTATTCATAACGGTAAAACACTTACGGCCTTACTTATCATTATCATTAAGTACCTACATTTTCTGTACGTACGTATCTACGTATATGCACCTATAAATATACCTAAACATTCCTCTTGAATCAAGTCTGCCAATCCGCATTGGGTCAGCGTGATGGACCATTGGCCTCACCCCTCTCGTTCTGAAAGGAGACTCGAGCCCAGCAGTGAGCCGAATATGGGTTGATAATGATGATGATGATACTTATAATAAATCTGTAGAGAGGTTAACACTGTACATGAAATACATTTCAAAATAACTATGAGGGGGTGATTAGTGATCGATACAGATGCCAAAAATACAATTAGTAAAATTTTTGTCTGACTGTATGTTCGTTATAGAAACAAAAACTTTTACTCGACGGATTTTAATAAAACTTGGTACAATTATTCTACATACTCCTGGGCAGGTTATAATATACTTTTCATCACGCTACGATCAAAAGGAGCAGAGCAGTGAAGGGAAATGTTGGGAAAACCGGAGAAGTTACTCCATTTTTACAGCGATACTACATTAAGGGCTGGATTAAAGAGTCGCAGGCATCCGCTAGTACGAAGTTGCTTCCGCAATACGAGTATATGTTCGTTTAAATCTTTTAACTTATTCAACGAATTTTAATGCATCATTATAGAGTGATTAAAGAGGAATGTTTAGGTATATTTATAGATGCATATACATATTATAATACAGAAAATATATCACAGATTTAAAAAGCGATGGCACAGCGGCTGTTGGTCCGTAGGTTTCGTCCCGGTTGGTAGTGGTTGGCGGGCGCGGGGAGTGCCATTAAGATATCCCGTGGTAGGTATATGGTAATAGACCTATCATAATAATAGTACATTACTTCCCAACTCTGGATTAAATTTTTTTACTGAGAATTTCTGGGAAGAAATTAATCTCAATATTTCACAAGCCGATCCAAAACTTAATCCTAACCCAAAACCACATTGGCTAACTACTGGATCAACAAGGCAATATATTTATTATAATAAGCTCCTTGTAAAAAAAATATGCAAATACTTCAAAGAGTTGTAATGCAAGGAACACACTAAATATACTTATAGATAGAGCAAGCAAGCTTTTATAAAAGTTATGACGTCGCTGTTAAAAAGAACTCGAAAAATTCAAAATAAGAACGCGACTCTCGTCGGCATTCTTTGGTGTCATTCATCTCTTTCCCTCGCGAGCCTTCAATGTATGGCGGTCCCTTTCCATTTAATTTAACTTAGACGAAACAGGTCATAAGTCGTGGTGACATTTTTAACAATGCATTGGAAATGTTTTCGTATGCTAATGATTTATGTGTAAAACCATCAGTAAGAACCTTTAAGAACCGGGGATTGGATTTTATTAATATAGTGCAACGTCGAAGATTTAAATGCATTATTATACCTTACGTACGTATTATAATATTTGGGCCCCTCAAGCCTAATATTACAATCTAACAAAGTAGGCGTTGCCTGTCTTGTTACTGTTACATATCAGTAAAGTAAACCGGACAAGAAATCTTACAAAATTGCTTAACGTTTATTGTAACTAATTTATTACATTTTCAAGAAGATTTGTCTAATAGATCATTGACTTTAAATAGAATATTAAAATCGATTCTGCCTCAAACTGCCCCTAAAAATTTACTTTTGCTGAATCAGTAAATGCTTAAAATCGGACAAGAAGTCATACACAATTACCTAACTTCACGTTATAGCTAGAAATGTAATTACATTTCAAATAATTTTTGTCTAATTGTCTATGTTACTTATTAATTTTTAATACCCTAAGATAAATTATCTTTATGTACAGTGATTAGGCTTAAACTTAGCTCAAGATCTCTTCAAGAGATCTTGAGCTAAGTTGATGATGAAGTTGTCCTAATTTTAAATTTATGGCTATCGTAACATATTCCATAACATTTTCCAAAAATTTATTTACATTTCTAGAAGAAACAACTTTTCTCTTGAAAAATCTTGTAGACCGCTATATCTATATTTGTTTTAAAAATAATTCCAAGACTAATATTTATCTAAACTAATGGTGGTTATAAAATCTTCAATTTCAAATTTAGGTAACGAAATTATAATAAGGTAAGATTTGATTTTTTGTTTATAACAAATAAGCATCAAAACCACTGGACCGATTTGGATTCTTTCACCAATAGAATGCTGAATTATCAACGACTAACATAGGCTATATTTTATGTATGTATTTCCACGATTTCGTTGAATACAACCATCAATCAGAAACTAAATTTTCATCTTTAGTTGAATCTATTTCTACCATATCAGTAGTAGATAGTTACAAGGTCATCTGTGCATTATATTTTCCACAACATCTTAAGTTAGGTTTGAACAATGAAAAAACACAGAAGTTACAATTTCTAAAACGACTGCCTTTAATACCTTTGCCTTTGAAGAAACTAACTCCGGTAATAAACATCCGGAATAGAAACGCTTGAAACAAAGGTTATTCAGTTATTTTATGACGGGCAATAATTTTTGTTGAAACAAAAAGTTTAAATTAAAGAAATACTCCAGTGTCAATATGATTTCAAATGTTGATTTACAATTTTTTTATTTAATCAAAAATATTTTTGTTAATTCTCGCATGATTATCACCCTAGCGACAAAGACGTACCGCCAAGCGATTTAGCGTTCCGGTGCGATGTCGAGAGTGTGGATTTCATCCTACTCTTAACAAGTTAGTTCGCTTCCATTTTAGATTGCATCATCACTTATCAGGTGGGATTGTAGTCAAGGACTAACTTGGAGAGAATTAAAAAAAAATTGACTCACTGCTGAGCTCAAGTCTTCTCTCAGAATGAGAAGGGTTAGGCCACGCTGCCCCAATGCGGATTGGCAGACTCCACACACGCAGAGAATTAAGAAATTCTCCGGTATGCAGGTTTCCTCACCATGTGTTTCCTTCACCGTTTGAGACGATGTGTGATAGGTAATTACCATAAATAATTAGCTTCTAGCAGTCACAGCTACAATTAACATTATAAAACCATAGGAAAATTTCAACTGTCAGTTTACAGAAAAAAGTAACATTTTTGTAGGACGCAAATAAAAAAAAAGCTAATATAAGCAAATAGGTACAAATAAAAGAAATTAGAAAAACTAGACATTAAAACAAACTCGTTTTCATACAGAACTGTCCAGCCGATTGTTGTGTGGAGCAAAGATCTGATTGACATGTTGTTGTCAAAATTTAACTCATTAAAAGTAAAAAGTAGAGTCTACAAATAGTCAAACTTAAAGTTTCAAAAGTGCTTGTAGAAACTAAGCTTAAATAAAATAAACGCATTTTTATTCTGAATTTAAATTTTGAGTATCAATACTAAAATGCGAGTGTTCTTTTGAATACACTGCGATGGCTATCACAATTTTTATCACATCTGACCATCTCATATCTCCAAAGATAATAATCGTATAATCCGCTTGTCATCAAATTGAGGTACTTCTTAACTCTACAATACCTATCCTCTATTAATCGTTTATTGGAATAAACTGACAGTAAGGTTTAATCTAAAAATTACAACTAGCAATAGTTGTAATTTTACCTAACCTGTGAAACCTAACTTCTTGAATTAAGATCAAGATCATTGGAAGAATAATGCAAACGAGACAATAGCATAGTCGTGACAGAACCTCTTTATTGAAACCAAGCGCAGACGACAAATCGGCTTTCTACATCCGAAGAGTCCTTGACCATTCCAGAAATGAAGGCTAAACAAGGCCTACTTATTATCAAAAAAACAGTTTCTAACATGCTTTTTCTAATAGCCCCATCCCGAAGCGTTAGGATGAAATATTGTTATATGACGAGCAATAAAAGGCACTTTTGGCTGTATAATTTCTTCATGATTTTATCGTTTTATGGTTTTCGAACCTTTTAGAGCGAGAAAATGAGCTGTGAGACTTATTATGTCATTTTATATGATTCTGATGCTTGTAATTGGCCGGTAATCAGCAGATTAGCTTTGATCATTATGCGGTTTGGTTTATTGGTGCCTGTGATGATGGAACACAAATCGATACTGATTAATGATTGTAGGCATATGTTGAACATGGTTATTTTGTGATAAATAAACTGAAGTCAATATAGACAGATTGCTTGATGATTAATATCACCAAACATGTATTTAATGAGAAGTTCTATAAAACTATAAATGTGTTAGATGTTTATGCTAAAACTCGGAATATGGATCATTTAAAATAAATGGTAAACCAATTTTATAATGTTAGTATAATTAAAATATATAATAACACTGTAGCTTTTAGTCTAACAAAACAAAACAAAATGTTTCGTCTAGACAAAAGCTACAAAATATAAGAATTACCCGTACTTCAGGGTTTTGATCTTAATCACACACAAGTCAAAATGCAAAAATGATGCGCAAGAACTCACCTTGAAACGAATATCCCGTGAAATAAGGAGTCATGTTCAACGTTGATACAGCCATTGGCGCAGAATCAGGAGCAGGAGAGATTCCAAACACCGAATCAGTTCTAACACATACAAAAGTCCAGGTAAAACACAAATGTCTGTCACTACAATCACAGGTACGCAAGCATCATTACGTAAAAGGAAACTGCGTGTGTCTAATCCGTGTTACTTTGAAGACAGCTCAGTGCCCACTGACGTGTGATGTAAAGATGTATTTCGACTCTCAAGTGTAATCTTTCACAATCAGCGGTGCAACAAAAAATGGTCAAACCGCCTCCACAGCCTTCGACACTCCACCAGATAGCTTGTCTCTTTCTGTTGCCCGAATGGCCGTGGTACTTTACGTATCGCCGGTCCCAAAAATTTATATTTCAACACCGATTTAAAACTTTATCAACTCATTGTCCTATTGAGTTAATTTCAATTGTTCTTCTTGTTCTGTTTCAGATTTTTCAGGTGATTACTTTGCAAACAAGTATGGCAGGTAAGACAATGTGGAAAAGGGATAGCACGACGAGTCTGATCCGGTATCTTCAAAGTGAAGCGTTCATTCTAACAATGTGTGAGTCGCGCGGGAGTCGGTGCTCCGTAACGAAAAACATGAGGCGTGCGGCAATAGCGATCTTTGCCGCAACGACCTGTGATTGGTCAAAATTTGTTTAGGGCGGAGTTTGTGTGCACACTGTGACTTTAATGTGTTTCGTTTGTGTGTGTTAATTGCATTGTCGTTCTGTGTTCGTGTACGATACAATTTATAATATTTTTCAGCAACATTTTATTGCGTATTATTATATTCTTTGGGTTGATGCCGATGTTAGATTTTTTGCCCACTTAGCATTTGGGGTTAATTTGAATATTACAACACTTTGATTTCATTTGGAGTTTTTGATTTAGTAGCTAGCTAGTTCAATTGTTCGGTATGTTTTATTGTTATAGTTTAATGATGTACCCACAGAAAGCTTTGCTGAGCTTTCATTGAGTTACCTATATGTTAGAAATTTTACTTTATTTTTTTCTACTAAGCCTTTTCTTAAATCATATTTCCAAATTATAGATGTTTTTCGATGTAGTCAATGATAATTTCATACTATAGATAGGTAACGTGCCTACAAAATCACCGCATAAAATGATTCGATTTCGATTGAGTGAGTGACAATTCGACTTTGTAGCCGATATTTAGGTACCTATTATTTGTTTGTATATGATGTAATTTGTACATGTAAACATTCATCTTTATTAATATTAGTAAAGATTTATCTTAAGGTACATATTATATTAAATGTGACACTTTTGTACAATAAATAAATAAATTGATATTATTAAAAAAAAGTACGCCTTGAATCCGGCTACGTTTTTGTGCAGATTGTTTACTTTTAATTCGAGTAAGTCGACAAATAAATTTTTAAGTGGAACTAACCAAGATAACTATTCAAAACGATGCATTTCTATTATATTAAAAGAAAAAAAAAATACAGGAATTAAACATTAGTTGTTTAATAAACGACTAAATGAAATTAAGTCAATTATCCACATTTTGTCCGCCTCAGTATTAATGCGCTAGTTCCCCATCTCTAGTATAACATATCATTGGATGTAGTAGTTAATTAAACGAGTACCTAACACAAACGCGTTTGTGTGTGTAAACTAAAGTAAAGTCAGCACCACATTTTTTTATTTAGAGTGTAATTTTTAAATTATTTAGAGTGTAAGGCACTCTAAAACAGTCCGATCTAAAATAGATCCGTGATAGCCCAGTGGATATGACCACTGCCTCCGATACCGGAGAGTGTGGGTTCGTTTCAGGTCCGGTGCATTTTAAGAAATTAAATATCACGTACCTATCTCTAACGGTGAAGGAAAACATCGTAAGGATACCTGCATACCAGATAATTTTCTTAATTCTCTGCGTGTGTGAAGTCTGCCAATCCGCATTGGCCAGCGTGGTGGACTATTGGCCTAACCCCTCTCATTCTGAGAGGAGACTCGAGCTCAGCAGTGAGTCGAATATGGGTTGATAACGAACATCACTCTAAAACCCGTTTACTAAAATCAGTCAGATTACTCCACAAACTTTAACTTGTTTATAATATTAGTATAGATTTAACCAGTGTTGTGAATGCCTGTAAAAGATGGCTGCAGTAGTTCAAGAATTTTGTAACTCACTTATTATAATATATAATGTTTTCTGCTGTCATTGTTGGCGTTACAAATAAATAAATAAATAAACCAAGCAAACCAGTGCTAACAACTAGTTCTTCCTTAACGGATATCTAGCTCTTGCGGCGATTAAATGACAATCGTTTGTAAAAACCGGTAGGTATCGGGTTTTACTTTCAAGTAAAAAATGTTGTGTTAGCGTAAAAACCATTCTAATACTTAAGTAGGTACTGAAAGCGACTTAGCAATGACCTCAAGGTCACAGCTAATGTTTCAAAATATCCAATTAACTTTAATCCTAATTATAAGTATCAATAAACCTTCGAAAATTACTTATTTGTTTATTTTTTTTAGGTAGAGGTTATCGCTCAAGCTTAAAATTATTGAATATTGCAATTTATTTTATTCAATTAAATAATTAGTATCAAAAGCATACAGGCTGATGCATCGAAATAAAGACGAAGTTAAAAAATTGAAAAATTTTGAAGAATTCCTGACAGTCATGAATTTATAGCCGACTTCAAAAGGAGGAGGTTCTCAATTCGATCGGTATATATATATTTTTTGACCAACGATATGTTAGTCCGTAATATATAATTCTTTCCATTATGTATGACTAGCATACCCCACATGACAGTATACATACCTACTTAAATACAAGGATACATACATACAGGGATAAAATATAACATACCTATGTTATGCCTAGAATCTAGCTTTTTAGAAATAAGTGGAATATATAGTTAGTAAAGTATAGTTGTACATAAAGATGGATAGTGCTTAGAATAGTTACTATATATTAACTATCGATAAATCTCTAATATAAATATACTAAAATGATAAGCTTTTACAACGCTCTTTAAAATTCCTACTAATATATTGACAATAGAAATTTAATACAATAAAGACTCTCTACCTGTTACGGACGGGAGCTACGATCATCGCGCGGTGTCAGCGGTGACTAACGCTGATTGGTCAACCGCTGACGCCCCCCGCTCCCCGCACGTGTCACAGGCCCCGCGAACGCCCCTCTCCTGCTCGGCTCAACTGACCACAGTGCCGGGCGGGGGAAATGCATATATACCGGCCCCCCAGGTCCAGAACTCACTTCCGCTCGAACAGTGAACCAATCAAGATCCCTAAACCGTAGAGTGTGAAGTATAAGATCAAGAAACAGTGAACCTAATAATAGTGTAACAATTGTGATTTGAACAAAGAAATACAGTCCACTTTATCGTTGGAGGGTTTTTAATTTATTTCAACAAATCCCTCCCCAACATCTTTGGTCCTTCGAGCCGGATTTGTGAACCAAGAACCGAACACACTTCAAGATGGTGCGAACAAGAAGTCAAGACTCGCAAACCGAAGGTGAACAGGATGACACTGTGCTGCAAGAACCGAACCCTCGCGCGCCGAACCCCATTCGTCCTGGGCATATTCGCTTTGCGGAACCTCTTGGCTCTACGAGCACCCCACTACCCCGGCAAGAACCTGTCGTCGAAGCACGAAGCACTGACGTGGACCAAACCCTTCGTGCACGTCCGCCGTCGCCGACTCAATCAGTGCGCTCGCAAAGATCGACAGCGAGCACGGCTGCGCGCCGGAAACAGGCTGAGTTTGAGGCGGCAGAACGCCTTGCCGCTCTCAAAAAGCGACAGCTTGAAATGCAGATGCGTTTTGAACAACAACAAATGCAGATGCGCTTTGAACAACAACAAATGGAGTTAGAAGCGGACCTAGTGCAGAAAAAGCTAGAAATTGAGCTCACTACTATACAAGCCGAAGAGCAAGGAAGCACGCGAGGTCCGGATGAACCGCTCAATACCAGTCTGCGCACAGAGGCCTGGCTACGCCACACAGATCCTGCACGAGGGGAGCGATCCTCCCATTTTTCTCCTGTACGTGACGCTGGACCACCTTGCGCTGCTGCGACTCCTCTTCGTGCTGACATTAAAAATGAGACCCGACGTGAACATCACCGCCTCGAGGGTTCCCGAACACGTTCACCGACGCCGAACCGATCACGATCCCGGAGCATAGAAGTGTTGGCCGAAACACTCGAGCGGCTTGTGCACTATCGGCCTCCACCCCGATCATCTACGGAGTTGCCTACATTCAGTGGGGCAGCGAGTGAATGGATGCCCTTCAAGGCCTCAATGCGAGATTCTACGCGTCTTCATAAGTTTTCTCCGATCGAGAACTTGCAACGACTTCGAAATGCCTTGAAAGGTGAAGCTAGAGAAGCCGTCGCTTCGTTACTTTACGCGGCGTGTGATCCAATGGAAATAATGGAAGCTCTAGAACAGAGTTTTGGACGTCCGGAAGCCTTGATTGATAAGGCATTGGAAGAAATAAAGCAGCTCCCGGCCTTGGGACCAACGACGTCAGAATTGAATATATTTGCCGTGAAAGTCCGAAATATTGTGTCCACTATACACAACGTGGAAGGCCTTGACGGTTGCCTTCAGAATCGTATGCTGACCAGAGGCATCGTGGAGAAGCTACCGCCAGATATGCGAAGAAGTTTTGCAAAATACGCATCGGAAAACCGACGTCCAGGGGAGCCACACATAGTGATCTTGTCTCGCTATTTGAACAACGAGGCAACGATAGGCTTGGAATTCACTTATTCCAAACCAGCTGGCCCATCCACATCTGCTAGAAAGGAGCTGACTTCTAAGTTTTCGAGCACTTCAGGAAGAGCAACGAGAAATGCGAACGTGTTCACTGCTAGTGAAAGAAAACATTGTCTGTGTTGTGGTGAAGACCATGAACCACCGCAATGCAACAAGATCAAAGAAATGACTGTGAACACACGTTGGGAGTGGGCTAAATCGAACAAGATTTGTTTTAAGTGCCTGGCAAAAACTCATCGTCGTGAAGCATGCAAGGCGAAAAGTTGCGGCATTGAAGGCTGCATACACTCTCATCACCAGCTGTTGCATCAGAGGAACCCTGTGAATGAACCAAGTCCTAGCCCTGCACGTTCTGAAGCAACAGTGGCTTCAACCAGCATGGACACAAATAGCAACGTAATGCTCAAAGTGTGTCCGATCATAATCTCGAACTCGGACGGTATGGAGATCCACACGTACGCCCTTTTGGATGAAGGCTCCACGATCACCCTCATTGAAGAAAGCTTGGCGGACCAACTGAACTTAGAAGGGCCGACTCATGCCCTGAACATACATGGAGTGAATTCAACACAACAAGAGGGAACCAGCAGAATTGTCAGATTTAAACTGAGAGGCAAAAGTTCAACAACTTCTCATATTATACGGGCCAGAACTATACGTGGCATCCAGTTACTGAACCAAACGGTGCCGTTACAGCTCTTGCAATATCCGCATCTCCAGAACCTCGAACCAAGCAGTGTGTGCTACGAAGAAGCTCGACCCCGCTTGCTCATCGGCTCAGACAACTGGGAACTTATTGTGTCTAAGCAATTGCTAACAGGTCGCCGTCATGAACCCGCGGCGTCACGAACCGAACTTGGATGGGTGATTCACGGTTTAGCACCAAGAAATGTTATTAGCTACGAACAGAACCACGTACTCCATATAAGAAACGTAAAGTGTACAGATTTAGCAAGTGACGAAAGGCTCGACGCTTTGGTCCGCAAGCATTTTGAACTCGATGCCATCGGTATTTCTGTGAAGACGAAGATTCGCAAAGAAGACGAGAGAGCGATGACAATCTTCGAACGAACTGCTCGAAGAGTAGACGGACGTTTCGAAGTTGGCCTTCCCTGGAAAACCGAGGACGTCACTCTTCCATGTAACTACGCCGAAGCTTTCACACGGTTGAGAAATATTGAACGCAAAATGGATCGTGATGAAAGTTTCAAGGAAGAGTATAGCAAGCAGATCGCTAACCTTTTGAACAAAGGATATGCTAAACTTTGCGATGGTTCCGAAGGCATCCAACGCCGATGGTTCCTACCACATTTTGCTGTGCGAAATCCTAACAAGCCCGGCAAAGTAAGGCTTGTTTTCGACGCAGCAGCCACGCATCAGGGAACAAGCTTGAACACAAATCTGCTGGATGGTCCGGATCAACTAAAGTCACTGCCTGGCATTTTATATCGATTCCGAGAACGAGCTGTGGCCGTGACAGCAGACATACAGGAAATGTTCCTGAGAATCCGCATAAGGAAAGAAGACCAGCAAGCGCAAATGTTTCTGTGGCGTGGCGATGACCGACGCAATCCACCAAAGCAATACAAAATGGTGTCGTTGATCTTCGGAGCACGCAGCTCACCTTTCCTTGCACACAGCGTGCGAAATGCAAACGCACGGGAATATGCAGAAACTCACCCAAGAGCACTACGAGCTATCACCGAGAGCCATTACATGGACGATCTGGTTGATAGTTACAACACCGAAGACGAAGCCATTGAAACTGCAAAGGAAATAAACTTCGTGCATGAGCAAGCCGGGTTTATTCTGCGTGGTTGGAACTCAAACAGCCCTCGAGTTCTGTCAACGATCCCTGAAGACCTTCGAGCTCCAGCGGCTGCGCATCTAGGAATCGAGCTAAATAGTTCAGAGAAGACCCTGGGATTGCTGTGGATACCTAATGCAGATACACTCGCATTCAATACCTCAATGAATCGAGTACCAAGAGAGGTGTACAACCAGAACCGCGCACCAACTAAGAGAGAAGCTCTGAGTGCGGTTATGTCTATTTTTGACCCACTCGGATTACTGAGCCTTTTTACTATCACGGCAAAAATTCTACTTCAGAACTTATGGCGATTGCAAGTTGGCTGGGATGAACCTGTACCCACCGAAATTGCAAGTGGATTTGGAACCTGGCTCAAGAATTTGGAAGAAATAAAACGACTTCAACTTCCTCGTTTTTACAATACGAGGGGAGTGCGATCCGTGGAACTACATATATTGTGCGATGCCAGCGCCCAAGCATATGCCGCAGTCGCATACTGGAGAATTCTTCGATACAATGGGAATGTGGATCTTGTGCTTGTTTCCGGCAAAGCTAAGGTCGCACCGCTACGAGCGCAAAGTATTCCGCGCATGGAACTACAAGCAGCGCTTATTGGAGCAAGGCTCGCGAAAACTATCGTCGAAGAACATCGCCTGACCGTAGACAGAGTCGTTTACTGGTCAGATTCCAAAACGGCGCTTCAATGGATTCGCAACGGTGCACGACGTTATACACCTTTCGTTGCGCATCGTTTGGGAGAAATCGCGGAGCTTACCCAAGAAAACCAATGGCGATGGATTCCAACGAACCTGAACATAGCTGATGATGCTACACGTATGAACTGCCAACCAATAAAACAAGAAGATCGTTGGTTCATCGGTCCACTTTTCTTATTGGAGAATGAAGATACTTGGCCTCACGAAGATCCAGAACAAGAAGACAGCACTGAAGAACTTGTTACTCATGTCACAATCGCTGAAAACACTTCATCGAGCCTGCCTGACATAAGTAGATTTTCAAGTTATGAAAAGTTAATACGATCCACAGCTCGAATACTCGTATTTGTGGACATATGTCGCAAAAGATCAACCAGCATAGAGGTGCGCCACCTTAAGCTGGCTGAATATTTATGGCAACGCACAGCTCAGGAAGAGAGCTTCGCAGATGACCTGAGTCGCTTGCGCACTGGGAAAGCAATTCAGCGAACAAGCCGATTAATCAAAGTCGATCCTGTTTTAGAAGAAGGTCTTCTACGAGTCCGTGGAAGAATTGACGCTGCGATCGCACCCGATCAAATAAAGCGGCCAATCATATTAGATGGACGACACCCGTTTACAAAGCTACTGCTTGCACGCGAACACTGTGCAGCAGGGCACGCAAACAATGAACGAGTTGTGAACGACGTCCGACAGAAATACTGGGTTATAAACCTCCGACCAGCAGTAAAGAAAGTGGCCCGTGAATGTCTACTTTGTAGACTCCGCCGATCAACACCGAACGTACCAGCCATTGGAAATCTGCCTGCCGCTCGTCTAGATCCATTCCACCGCCCTTTTACCAACTGTGGAGTAGACTTCTTTGGACCCATGCTAGTAGCCGTGGGACGCCGAAGAGAGAAGCGATGGGGCGTACTTTTCACCTGCCTCACGACACGCGCTGTACACTTGGAATTAGCGGCATCGTTGTCCACTGATTCTGCGCTAATGGCAATCAGACGCATGGCGGCTAGAAGAGGCTGGCCAACTATAATGTACAGTGACAACGCCACCAATTTCCGTGGCGCTGATGCTGAGCTTAAAAAGGCTTACAGCGAATGGGAACCTGCTCTTCGAGACCTAGGGCTACTTCATCGCATGCAGTGGCGTTTTATACCACCAGGTGCGCCGAACCAAGGTGGAGCCTGGGAGCGCCTAGTTCGATCCGTCAAGGTGGCTCTCAACACTGCGCTACGAGAGAAAATACCGCGGGAGGAAGTACTAATCACTTTACTTTCAGAAGCAGAGTATAGCATCAATGCCCGTCCTCTGACGCATGTGTCAGTAGATCCGGCTGACTCCGAAGCCCTGACACCCAACCATTTTTTGTTGGGGACTTCGATGGGCCTGCCATTCACTGGACCCTGTGAAGTCGCTGATCGACGCACTTGGAGAGCGGCCCAGGCGCTTGCGGACACCTTCTGGCGCCGTTGGGTACACGAGTACCTACCGACGCTCGTGCCCCGCGGTCAACCAGCCTCGACCCACCGCTCACTTAAAAAAGGTGACTTGGTGGTGATTGTGGACCCGAATCTACCGCGAAACTTCTGGCCACGCGGTATCATCGAAGAAATACATCCCGGTCCCGACGGAGAAGTGCGAAGCGCCACCGTAAGAACCAGCAGCGGGGTGTTTCATCGGCCAACCAGGAAGCTCGCCGTCCTCACCCTTGGAGAAGAAGCTGCGCGGAAGCTTCGCTGAGGGGAGTATGTTACGGACGGGAGCTACGATCATCGCGCGGTGTCAGCGGTGACTAACGCTGATTGGTCAACCGCTGACGCCCCCCGCTCCCCGCACGTGTCACAGGCCCCGCGAACGCCCCTCTCCTGCTCGGCTCAACTGACCACAGTGCCGGGCGGGGGAAATGCATATATACCGGCCCCCCAGGTCCAGAACTCACTTCCGCTCGAACAGTGAACCAATCAAGATCCCTAAACCGTAGAGTGTGAAGTATAAGATCAAGAAACAGTGAACCTAATAATAGTGTAACAATTGTGATTTGAACAAAGAAATACAGTCCACTTTATCGTTGGAGGGTTTTTAATTTATTTCAACAAATCCCTCCCCAACACTACCCTTTTCAGAGTACGGTCCAACATTTATAGGTGTTCTCACCAAACGTCCAATCCTAGAGATAAATAAAATCAAGTAATGGACCCGTAATGGAATTTAACGGTTTATTTATTTTTATTTATTTATTTATTTAAACAGGACATCAACAGGTTACAATAAAATCTTATAAAAAAATAAAATATAAAGAAATATATAAGTTACGGCAATTATTGCAGACCCACTTATTGGTTGTCACAGCATGCACTAAGGATAAGGCCTAGTTCGCACTACTCCAGTAATCCAGCCGAGAGAGTTAGTATTATAAACAAAAATCGTTGGCACCCGACTAAAACGCCAAAGTAGTCCGAACTAGGTATAATAATATAAAATAATTTATAATTAATACAGAATTCTAATGTACTAAGAACAATATTAAATTTATATTAAAGTTAAACTACATGTTAAACGAAATATGTGTGTATATAGAAGAAAAAAACGATAAAAAAGCGTTAGTTTACGTGTTACAGGTAATATTATCATACAATATGTAAACAATGTCCTCTGCTGCGTTTGTCCGTCTAACTTAACTCATATGCAACTCAATGGATTTACATGCGGTTGCAATAAATTATTAGATTATCTAAGAGGTAGTTCTAGTAGGGAGTCGAGCAACACTGCACTTTCCGGTGTGGGGTCGCCATTCCAGCACCTTGGGAGAAAATTAGCTCAAAGGAGATTGCCAGATCCTGACCCAGTCCTGACTTAGAATTTTGTGGAAAATCTAAATGTACTAAAAATATCCAATTTTTAAATAATTGTTTTTAATAAGCCATTTTTTAATGTTAAACTCCGGAATGAAAATCTGTCAAAAAAAGTAATTAAATCCATTATTTTTCCTCGTAGCAAATATTGATTGCATATTTTTGAACACCTTATTTCGACCTTGGGTTTGAGCCCTTTAAGGCGTTTTTAGTCCATTTTAATCACTTTAGGTTCAAAATGTCTAGAATCCAGAGCTGAGAAGTCTGATCAAATGTAAAAATAAATTGTCATATCACTTGCAAACTGTCAAAACACGTAATAGTAATTTTAATATAATAAAATCACACTTGTTTTAATGTATGGCATTTGTCTGTGTATTTACAAAAAACCAATCTATTTGGTTATTTATATTATGTTTTATATCTATGTATCTATGTCTCATAATGAACTGCACATACTTAACCTTAAAATCAATCTTCAACTTAGATTTAATTTTATACTCCTAGTTATAAAGGGTTAAAAGGTAATATTTGTTTAATAGAACAAAAAATCCAATAAAATTAAATATAATATATTGTTGCAAATAATTTTTTTAGTGGGTTAAACTTCTATACATTGCCTGGCATTATCCTTTCTTAGAAGAACAAAAACTCAAATTCTCATGAAGTCCTACCCAGGATTCGAACCTGGGACGTCGTGATCCGAAGCCACAATTGCTAACTACTGGAGAAGAAGGCAGTTAAAATTATTTCTGTAGATTTAATAAAAGGCAAACTTGACAAGGGAGAAACAATGAAAATATTGTTGTAGAAATCAAAGTAATTAAGATAGGACCTTCAGTTTGTAGCAATTTAATTAAAAACCACCGCTTACAACACCCCTTAATTTATTATCTGCCTAACGTTAATCTCAACTGAACTACGACTCAGTTGGAGCCTTGAACCTAATTTCTCGTGAAAATTGTTCAGGCCAAACTTTTGAAAGCGTATTTTCTGATTATGACCTTTTGCAAAGTTTCTTCAGTAAAATGTATTTAATATTTTATTGTACAACCCTTTAGTGTTATCTTTTGTGGATTCTAAATTGAAAAAGCTTTGCTTTAGAATTTAGCTGATTATTAATTAAGCTTCTACAGGTCGTTTCATGTAGGATGATGCGGGCGACAGTTCGTTTCACTCTTGTTTGTTTGCTGTGGTCTCTCGGGCCAAGGCGCTTTTGGAAACCTCGTAACTTCAATTTTAAGTTTTCGACTATTATTACAACCATTAGATTAAATTAAATTATGACATTATCCTGACATTTCAAAAGTGCTTGTAAACTAAGCGTAGGGTAATTCCAGGATAGGTGCCCCAGTGGGATAGATGACTTGATTTTTATTTTACTATGTTAGGAGTACTGTAGGAGTTAAATTTTACTGTAAGTAACGAGTCCCCCCCCTGCAAACCTTAGTGTCGGGAGGAATTTCGACCGGAGTGCATGCGTTTCGTCTGTGTGAGTAAAAATGTTCCGCGGTGAGACGACAAAAGGCGCCAAAATAAGATTCGTAAGTTCTTTCAACAGTGTATTTTTTCTCTCGCTTATAATTTTATTTTTTTTTCTATTTGTCTGCTTACATTGACGATTAGCCTATGTAAACTGATAGATTTTATAGTAATTGAAACTCAACTTTTGTTTTAATTGATAAGGGCATCTATCCCCTACAAAAAGTATAGTTGCCCCGTTTTTTACTAGGATAGATGCCTCTAAGGGCAACTATCCCCAACTGTTTATTATAAGTGTCGTGTTGTTGCAGGAGAGCAAAATGCCTCGTAAATATAAAAGGAAACAGGGTGTTGTCCCTCGTACTGTAACCTAGACCAAAGACAGTATGCTAGCAGCGTTTGAAGAGATGAAAAAAGGAGAGAAAGGCGTAAATCAGATTTCTAGAATATAAGGAATACCATCTAAAATATTAAGACGAAGATTTGCCGTTAACAGCAATTCTTAATTTCAAAGTTACTGTATGTGTTGTTGTTTTAAATTTGAATTACTTTTACTTTGTATTGTATTGCATCATATCATTGTAGTTACTGTCTGGCATAATTATTACTGAAAAAAATTATATATATCCAGCATTTTTTTTATTTGTTTTATGAAAACATCCTGTAATAACAAAAAACGACTCGTGGCTCTTACATTCAAATTAAGAGAAGCTGGATTTCCCCTGGACCGAACAGCAATGCGTCAGTTAGCATACCAGTTTGCTAAAAAGCTACAGCTAAAGTATAACTTTGACAAAGATGGCCAAGAAATGAAAATGAAAGTTATATAAAACAACATAAAGACTGATTATAATAATATAGTGGTTTGATTTCAGAACAAACCAATCGCAATGTTCAATCTAAGTCGTCAATCCCCACTAAGGGCACCTATCCTCAGAAGTTTTTTCATGATAAGTCTTCTATCCGTCACAGTAGGCGTCTATCCCATTTTTTAGAGGTCCATAAAATTACAATTTACACAAAATCTGCACAGTCTATATCAGAAAGATTCAGATAATATAGAACATTAAGAAATATATTTAATATCTCCCAAAGAACGCAATGCTCTAAGATTATAAAATTCGGAGCTATTTAGCATTTTCGAAAAGTGGGGCATCTATCCTGGACTTACCCTAATTGAAATAAATGAATTTTATATTTTGAAGTTTTCCGCGATTGTCGATAATAGTATATTATGAACGTCATACAGGCGACTGTCACCGTACCCATGCTATCTGAAAAGCACTATAATAGGTATAAATTTGGTAGTGCTATTCTGTAACAATGTTTTTAGAACTCGACCGTGTAAGTCTCGAATCCGTCGATATCTCTCTATCTAACACGGTACCTACTACCTATCATTATCAAACCATATTCGGCTCACTGCTGAGCTCGAGTCTCCTCTCAGAATGAGAGGGGTTATGCCAATAGTCCACCGCGCTGGACTATTGGCCCAATGTGGATTAGCACACTTCACACAGGCAGAGAAATAAGAAAATTCTCTGGTATGCATGGTTTTCCTTCATCATTTAATAATCTTAAAATGCACACAACTGAAAAGTTGGAGGTGAATGCCCCGAACCGGATTCGAACCCACACCCTTCGTATTCATCATGTCATTATTTTATAATACACAAGTGTGTCGTTTCACTTGTACTCTAAAACATGCAAGTTGGTCTGAACTAAGGATCAACGCAATATATACTGAAATAAACCTGTATCAAATATACAGGTTTGTTTCAGTCTACAGAAATCAGTCAGTCGGTAGTCGGCTTTGAAGCAGGACAGCTCAGACAAACATTGTCTTGTTTTTAAAACATTCCACGTATTTAAAAAAGGAACATTCATTAAAAAAAAATAGAAAATAGCGTTTCCTCGCTGAAATATTAGCGACTAATTAACATGGCAGCTGACATTTCACGGTGTTTAAGTACATCTGTGAGGGTAGACGTAAAAAAAGGCGTGAAACTATCGCTGAAATCGCTGTATACGCTTCAGGCCCCATTGGAGAGACGAGACGCCGCTGAAAGTATGCGATGATGGGCCGCACACGATGGCTAAACAACCAAAACGACAACGTTTACAGTGCAATCAAAAATCGAGACAGCCGGCAGCGTATCAGCCAAATCGAGAGTACGCCAGCTATCTTTATACAAAACATTTAGGGCCACTCAAAATTTGTAACAAAAAAAAAATCAAAATTTGACTATTTGTAAAGATTCTACCACCGGTTCGGTAGGCAGGTTCTGCTGAGAAGATACCGGCAAGAGACTCAACAGTTGCTCTTTTGAAATGAAAAAGTCATACAGTACTATAATTTACAATTGATAACAATTACAATATCTTATAGTTTTACTTCCTGTGTGAAGGTGGATGCTGATCCAATGGCCTCCAAGCACCTTTATCGTTAAGGAACTCATCAATAGTGAAGTAACCTCGACTAAGTAAATGTTTTTTAACACATTGCTTAAAGTTGTGCATTGGCAAGTCCATCACAGTCTTGGGGATCTTGTTATAGAAGAGTACACCCAAACCCACAAAAGATTTTTTAACTCTTTGGAGACGATATGCAGAAATAACTAACTTATGCCCGTGTCTAGTAAGACGTGGGTTTAAATCTCCTTTTCGTTTGTACAAATTAATATTTTGTCTTACATAGACTATACTGCTAAATATATACTGACAGGCTACTGTTAATATGCCTATTTCTTTAAACTTTTGACGAAGGGACTCGCGTGATTTTAGTTGATATATTGCTCGAATTGCTCTTTTTTGAAGTACAAATATAGAATGTATATCAGCAGCCTTGCCCCACAACAAAATACCGTAAGACATTACGCTGTGCAAGTACGCAAAATAAACAAGCCTGGCTGTATCAACATCAGTAAACTATTATTACAAAGATGTCATTTATTTTTTTCTTTGAAAGTAATTTTTTACCAAAACTAATGGAAAGCTATATTATCAGCGAGAAACATATAATTTTTATCCCCAGGTAGGTACTGGAGAATACTTTCCATAACTCTGGGGTTTATATTTACCGAAAATTGACTAAAAATGTTCAATGAACATGATGTGTTCTAAAATTAATATTTTTGGAGCAAATAATATTTCTTTTGTAAATAGATCATTAAATGTGTCCCTTAAAAGCATCCTTACATTTACAGAGTAGCCAAATTTTAAGATAAATAAATAAGATAAATATACTTTATTTGCACACCACAAAGACAAAAACAAGTGAAATAAAAAACAAATTAAGAAGAGATCAGCATACAAAAGGCGGCCTTATCGCTAAGTAGCGATTTCTTCCAGGCAACCTTCGGTTTAGGAAAACTTAAGGACATCAGCAGGTGGCGTAAAACAAAAATAACCATAGTATTAGTAATACACATACATACAAATAATTTACATCCTAATACATAAACAATATTTCACAAATACCTACAATAATGAATAAAATACATATCAAAATATACTAATAAATACCTTATATTGAAAAGAAATAATATATACAGATCGTCTTTACTGCACCAGATAATGAGTCTTTACGGCATTTTTAAAAATGACCAGTGTCTTTGATTGCCGTATGTTTAAAGGGAGAGCATTCCATAACTTAACGGCTTGCACAACGAAAGAATGTTTATAAAATTTCGTCTTATGCACGGGTAAACATAGAGTTAGTAATCGACACTGTCTCAGTTCAGACTGCACTCCCTGAAACGTAAATTTCTCCTTCAGATACACAGGAGATTTTGGATTAAACAACACACAGTACAAAAGTGAAAGTACATGCAGATCCCGGCGACGACGAATAGGGAGCCACTTGAGCTTCTGACGGAATTCAGAAATATGGTCATATTTGCGTAGGCTAAATATGAACCGAATAGCAAGATTTTGAAGTCGCTCAAGTTTATTGAGTTGGTCCTCAGTTATATTTCTTGCAAATTTTAATATGCAAGAGTAGATACAGGTGTGTGTTACATGGATAGTCGGAATTATTTGAATTACTTTATATGAAAACATAATTTTTTTTTATTAAAAAAATATTAGTTATACAGTTCGGCTCCTATAAGTGAACTCGTCAACACCTTGAAGTTATGGGAAATACTCCCAAGCACCCTGTATATTGTTGACCAATAGCGGCGGCTTTTTTTATATTTTTCTCTTCTAGGCCTTCATGATTTAGACTTTGACCGTAGAAATAAGACAGTAGTTAGTATATACATAATAATATTATCGTCATTAAGGTGTTCGTCACTACCACATGTCGCGGCAGGTCGGGGCGTGTAATTAGTCTCATTGGACATGCTCTCTGTTCCGGGGGTATCAGTCACTGAGGACGGTAATTAAGTTAATTTTAACTTTGAGTCGCGTTTTGTCAATCTGTGACGATGTTACTTTAACTTTAATACTGTTCTAAGCTAATATTAAATAGAGGTAAAGTTTGTGGTATTTTTGGGGGTAATCTCTATAGGCCGATCTCCAACCCGCTGGATGGATTTAGTAAAGCGCTACACAGACATTCATGGTGGAGTGTTCTCGTAATGCAGTCAATCGCTAAAAGTGGAGGAGGAGGAGGAGTATTGCACATGAGGCGTCGCTTATCGCTACAACCACGACCACTCTGCTAAGACAAGAGTGAACGATTAAGAAAAAAAATCTTTAGCCACGTCATTTGTGAGTGTTAAAGGCTATATTTTCTCACCATTTTCTCACTGGAACGGGCACTAAGCGGGTGAGACCGCGGGGCGTCGGCAGTTATCTTAGACCAATTACCTTCTATAGAACCTGCCTCCCTAAAGGTTAACCCTCTATGAAACATATATAATAATAAAATAAATAAAAATATGTAATAATATATGGTTGGTGGGAGGCTTCGGCCGTGGTTAGCTACCACCGTACCGGCGTGTGAGTTTACCTTGTCCCCCTTAAAAAACGACAAACAATTTTGTTGGTGAATTTGATTGCGATACAAGCCGAATAGAAGGTAATTGGTCTCAGGCTGTTGTAGATAATTTTGATGAAAATAAAATGTAACACCCTAATTACTCGTATTAGACCTAGATTAGCTTTTTTATTTTTTACAAGTTAGCCCTTGAATCTCACCTGATGGTAAGTGATGATGCAATCAAAGATGGAAGCGGGCTAACTTGTTAGGAGGAGAATGAAAATCGACACCCGTTTCGGTTTCTACACGGCATCGTACCGGAACGCTAAATCGCTTTGCGGTACGTCTTTGCCGGTAGGGTGGTAACAAGCCACGGCCGAAGCCTCCCACCAACTAATTAAGAAAATCTCAATCGGTCCAGCCGGGGATCATACCCAGGATATACCTCCGTCTTGTACCTAAATCCATTACGCATACCACTGCGCCTCGAAGGCCGTCAAAAACGATTGCTTGAATATTCAATTGTTTATTCATTAGTTCATTTATTTGTTCAATCATTTAATCCAAAAATAAATTAAAATGGCGCGTAAACACTGTTTCTGCGGAGTTTATTAATAAGAATGTATCTATGTGTATAGTGTGTAAGAGTAAGTGGGGTTAGACCAATAGTCTACCACGCTGGCCCAATGCGGATTGGCAGACTTCACACACGCAGAGAATTAAGAAAATTCTCTGGTATGCAGGTTTCCTCACGATGTTTTCCTTCACCGTTTGAGACACGTGATATTTAATTTCTTAAAATGCACACAACTGAAAAGTTGGAGGTGCATGCACCACTCCCTCCGGTAATGGAGGCAGAGGTCATATCCACTGGGCTATCACGGCTTCGTAGTATAATTTTGTAAGAGTGTATAATGTTTCATTATAACTATGTACCTGTACAAAAATAAAATAGATACAGTAAAATATATAGTGGCATTAGCCGTTAACCGAATTTTTCCTCAAAACTTGAAGAAAAATTGCCGCGAAATTAGAAACAAAGTTGCCGCCCTGAATCTTGCCGAGCAATTTAACGCTTATGAACCAAAAGGGCCCGTCCAGAACGGAAAAACAAATACTCGTAAAAATTCGTCCAAATGACATGTAAAATTTTTCTGTGTCACTATAACATATTGTAATGACCCGTCACGAAAAGTTATAATTTGGTTCATGTATTGCTAGGATTACCATGATTTGAGTCAATTGAACTGGGACAAAATTTAAAAATAGTAAGCTTAAGTACTATTTTTTTACAAAGCTTTGCCTATCTATTAATTATTTTTTTTTTCAAATTTGAAATAAAGTCCTTCATCTTAAATCAATAAATTATTTTAGTATGATAATATTATAAGATATAAACACTGCACCTTTGTTTTCACCTTCTAACCAAATATAAAATATATAATCTCATATAATGTCCACTGCAATGAGAATGTAATTTTAGTAGTATTAGAGATTATGTGATCATGCATATTTCTGACACCAAGTAGCTATGCTGTGTCTGTTCTCGTCATAGTTTACCTGTGTAATTACAGAACATAAGGTTTACAAGACACATTACCTACGGCTCAGGTTGATGGACACAGTGCGGACTTGTACTTAGCATGGCCTGCCAAATGTCGCTCTGTTAATAAGCAATGGTTTCCATTTACTATCAGGTGAGTCAACTTCATGGTCTGCCATAAAAAAGAATAAACGGATTGTCTATATTTCGAATATACCATGCCGAAAAACAAAAAAAAATGTCTGTGAATCTGACTGAAATCGGACGTAAACAAAACTCATAAACATTATTGCTTGTTAGTTGTTCACTGTCGAACTAAGAGAAGAGAATTATGTCATATCAGCATACCAAAACCAGACATCTCCTTTATACTTGCACCTGCTAACACGCTTAAAAAAATATATTCAATTGGGACAGTCTCACTAAATCGAGGCGTATGGTGAGCGTCGACGTTACCGCCCTGAGGTTTGAGACATGTGTGACGATGGATTAGTATCCATTATGGTGAAGAAAATCCTATTCACTCGGCGTGAATTGAATAACTTAATGGGAGACACATAGACCATTGCACAATGGATGTGATTAGACTTCAAACTAAAACATCATTAGGTATATGTTTATTATTTTAATAGTAGTAGGGCCATAGAAAGTAGCTATTACATG
This sequence comes from Bicyclus anynana, assembly GCF_947172395.1. Taxonomy (NCBI): domain Eukaryota; kingdom Metazoa; phylum Arthropoda; class Insecta; order Lepidoptera; family Nymphalidae; genus Bicyclus; species Bicyclus anynana. The sequence continues at coordinate 11,411,923 of NC_069101.1, forward strand.
CCCAAGCAGTTCAATCTGGAGGTCTCTTTGGAGTCAGAATGCTGAAAACCATGTATTTGCAACCGTGGTACCATCTATGACGGGTGAAAGGAAATGCTAAAGAACCTCTTCTTAGTATGCCATGCGATGTAATATGTTGTAGGCGATGTTCTTCTATTAAGTGGGCCATGCTTTTTAAAACAAAAATAAAAAAAAATTAAACGTACCTGCAACATTTTTTATTTATAAACGTAAAAACAACGTATTTTGAACAATATGTTTTATTTCAATTGGATAGAAAAGGCAACCTCATTTTATTTGCTAACTACTTACCTACATTATTACTTTAGAATTTCAACTATCGTAGTGTTATTCAAATTAATTTATTATTGAAACACGGTAAAAACGCACGTGGTACAACCAAGAACAAGATTGCAAGAACCAGCTCATGACTAAGGGCCCCGTATGGGTTTGAAGCTAGTGGGACATACTCCGACGTTGTATAACGTGAGTTTTAGCCATGTTTCATAATATATAAATTCATTATTATTATTTTTTTTCATTATAGAATTATTTAGACTAACTAAAAGTTAATCTATTTTGGTATTTACGATTTTTTCGCAATATCACAATGCATAAATAAAAGATTCGTCTCGCCAATCACAATAGTAACATAACAAAGAACTGGAAAATGTCAATAAAAAACATGTTTTCGCAAGACTCGTTGCTCTTGCCGGTGATTCTCTATCACTTCCAGTCAGCGGAATCCCAACAAATCTACATTTAACACATTCGTAACTTGTTTCCACAAACACCGCCCGCGGTTAGCCGCGTGTGGCGGTATGATCACACATATTTTTTCGGCCGTTTTTTCGTCCATTTTTTCGGCCGTTTTTTTCGTCCATTTTTTCCCACCTCTCTTGTCTTCCCTCTAATGACTTGAAATTCTCATATTTAATTAATTTACCACATAACTAATATTGTGGAAGGTCGCACAGTTGGATGTTTTGACACCGATGAATTGTGCAGACGATTTGTAAATTTTTAAGTAATCGATTCAGATTTTTCTACAAAAGGAAGCGTCCCAAGAAAAGGTACATGTTTCAAAACTATTAAATTGTATGCTGTTATTGTAAGATGTGGAAAGATTCGATCAAACTCTCAAATTACTTTTTTTGAGTATTTTGATGCAATTGAATTTTTAGTTCTTCATTTATAAAATAAGAATAGGTGCTGAATTGCGAAAATATTACTTTTTTATCAAACACTAATTTGACTGTTTACTGAAATATTTAAAAACACTGTTATGTTTTGGCTGCAATGATATTAAACGGAAAAAAATAACAAACGAATCATAATTATTCTTGTGTAACAAAAATAGTGTCAGACTAAAAGCTTTTAAAAGTAGTAGAGCTGTCTCCTTTCTTTCAGAATCCTTTATTCAGCCAAAAAAAGAGAAATTACAATCTACTAGCTTACAAACTAATTAAAAACTATTAAAATTACTTAAGAATATACAAGCGTTAGTTAGTCTATTATTACTTAAATACTATAAGACATTTAGCTGAATGGGTTGCTGCCTCAGCTCTAGGGCACCCCAGGGTGAGCTCACGGATCGATCGGTAATGCGTTTGCGTCGTCGGTAAAATGATAATTGAATCATATATAAAAACACTAGCGGACGCCCGCGACTTAGAAGCTTAGAAGGCTGCTACTATATCAGAAAATAACTCTGAGCACTATGCCGTAATTTCTGAGCGGTACAGGTGAGTACGCGAGTGAATGGAATTTCTCGGGTACAAATGATGAGTTACGACTACATAATAATGTACGGCTTTGTTGTAGTGTTAAAGATGATTAAAATAAATGTCGAAAAACCTACCTATATAAGTACCTCCTTCAATTCAATACAGCAGAATATAGCAGTCATGATTTTCTCTAGTACAGTCACATTAGTTTTCTGTGGTAAGGTGAACAGTTTTCATTACACCTCGTTCAACAAAGCTCACATCATTTCCTCGTCCGTAGTTCAAACTGGTACAAAATACTCCATACAAAAGCGAGTGCAATCGGTCGGTGTGTCGCTAACGGGCCCTATCCGATAATCGTCGGCCGGTGAAAGTGCCTTTCAAGCCTTAACCACCTCTCGGGGGAACAATAGAAGTACATATATCCACATAGCGCTTGGGTAACTCACTCGAACATCCTTATTCGCAGTTTTGTTAAGCTTTTCTTTATATTATGCAACTAGCGGACGCCCGCGACTTCGTCCGCGTTGAAATCAATATAAACTTTCAAGCCCTATTTCACCATTTTAGGGGTTGAATTAAAAAAATTTTGAATCACATTATATTTCGTATTTTTTTTTATGATTTGTGAACTAATTTTTAAAACTGTAATTCTAAAAATGAAGGACTTTCTATACAAACTTTCAACCTATATTTCACCCCCTTTTCATTTTATTTTAGCAATAAAAAGTATCCTATAACCTTTTCCGTATTATGGTCTTAAACCGTGCCAAGTATCATTTGAATTCATTTAGTATTTTCAGCGTGATGGCCGAAAAAAAAATATTTTTAGCTTCAGTATCGAATATATAATGCCCCCCAACAAAAATTTTCAAAATAGCTTCAATGTACAAAGCTAGTTGTACGTTATGCCAAGGTAACGTTTGGCGTTACAAATGGTATAAATAAAATCTCAAATTGCAAAGTAATGTATAAATTTGGCCAATTTTATTATAAGTATAGACTAGCGGTAATTTTTGTAATCTGAAACCACACGGCGTCTGCTGGTATTTAAATATTTTAGAGCGAACTTTTTGTACTAACATCTTTGCTTTCGAGGCATATAAATCTCATCATTATCAGCCGATGGACGTCCACTGCTAGACATAGGCCTCTTGTATGGCCAAACAAAACGGTCTCGGGCCGCCATCCAGCGGCACCCTGCAACCTGATGTCTTCGGTCCACCTAGTGGGGGGTCGACCAACACTGTGCTTTCCGGTGCGAGGTTGCCATTCCAGCACCCCAACCCCAACATTGGACCCCAACGTCCATCGGCTCTTCGACCTATGTGGCCTGCCCATTGCCACTTCAGCTTCGCGACTCGCGACCTATGGATCCGAGACTTGGTCGCTTACTATGGACCTTATTAGAAGGCTCAAAGTCACACAGGAGATGGAACGAGCTATGCTTGGGGTTTCTCTGATTGATCGAATCAGGAATGAGGAGATCCGAAGACGAACGAAAGTCACTGACATAGCTCAGCGAGTCGCGAATATAAATCTGGCACAGTTTAAATTCAGAACCGTCAATGAAGACTTGTTTCAATAGTTATCATGCGAATTCATAGGAACTTCCCATTCACAGTCACACATTTACGCACAATTTGATAAATATGTTCACGCATCGTCAGGGCCCATTGGAACAGTATACATGACACCAAATGGCTTTATAACCGTTGTAACAGATTTCAAACGAGGTTGACCTCAGGCATGTAATATCGTAACTTGTTCAACAATATAATAGGAATATACAAACTATTCTTATATAGTTATATAGTATAGAGCCGAGATTGCCCCAGTGGATATGACCCCTGCCTCCGATTCCGGAGGGTGTTTGTTCGAATCCGGTTCGGGGCATGCACCTCCAACTTTTCGGTTATGTGCATTTTGTCTCTTGTCTCTTGTCTTGTCTCAAACGCTGAAGGAAAAACATCATCACTGCTAAGCTCGAGTCTCCTCTCAGAATGAGAGGGGTTAATAGTCCACCACGCTGGCCCAATGCGGATTGGCAGACTACACGCACGCAGAGAATTAAGAAAATTCTCTGGTATGCAGGTTTCCTCACGATGTTTTCCTTCACCTTTAGAGACGCGTGATATTTAATTTCTTGCACGCCCCGAACCGAATTCGATCCCACACCCTTCGGAATCGGAGGCAGAGGTCATATCCACTGGGCTATCACTGCTCTCAATATTAACAATATTGTAAATATAACATTATTGTCCTTCAAATATAGTGACCGAACCTTAAATAAAAACATTGTAACGAAACACAAAAGATATAAAATGCTTTATCTAGCAATCTAGACAACTGAGAATAAATATTGGATAGAAGCAGGCGTTACTTTGCGGAAGTTCATCATGATTATATAATGATTTATTTATTTTGCTATCATCCGCGAAAAGTCGACGAACCCATGCGACAACGTCACCCAGGTCCGGCAAAATACTCTCTACGTACGTTTCACCCCGAAACCGGAGCATCTACAGGAGATTGTAGAGTCAACATCTGAGATGATAGCAAAATAAATAAATCATTATATAATACTGAGAATAAAGCCTAAATGTAGTCTTATTTTCCAAAAACTGTTACAAAATCTAAGTTCAACTATCCATTATGATTAAGTGCAGTAACTGCACGAGTTGTCAAGGTCTAAACTTTTTGTCGTACTTTGAGAACGTTACAGTTTTTGTTTCCCCGAAGTCTATTTACAGTTTTGGAGGAGTCATACTAATTGAACTACCATTCACTTATTAAAGCATTGTTAACTAATGCGGGCTACATACTTTCAGTTTTATTTTAACTGTAGGTACGAACAATATATAATTATAAATATTGGATAGACAGGCGTTACTTTGCGGAAGTTCATCATGAATATATATAAATATATCTATTTTGCTATCATCTGCGAAAAGCCGACGAACCCATGCGACAACGTCACCCAGGTCCGATAAAATACTCTCTACGTACGTTTCACCCCGAAACCGGAGCAATTGCAAAGTCAAACGTTGTAGAGTCAACATGTCCTGACAGCAAAAAAAGAAATATTATATATTAATATCAATTTTATCTAATCGAAAAACTTAGAAAAAACTGTACAAATCTCAGTTTTGCCAACACACGGACGATTTAACTAATCAGTTTGACTGTGCAGGTAAAACTGCAAGTCTGTAGCCCGCGTATGACTAATAAAATACATTATTCACAATGGTGTTATAGAAAATCTCAAAAAGAGAGATTCTGCATTCAACCCATCATATGTTCGTATGTAGGATTTTTTTCTCAAAAACTACTATATCGATTTGCAATAGAATATTCCTTGTTTATAATGCTTATTTTCAGGAAAGATATTTGTCATTGTTATCAACCCATATTCGGCTCACGGCTGAGCTCGAGTCTCCTCTCAGAATGAGAGGGGTTAGGCCTTAGTCCACTACGCTGGCCAAATGCGGATTGACAGACTTCACACACGCAGAGAATTAAGAAAATTCTCTGGTATGCAGGTTTCCTCACGATGTTTTCCTTCACCATTTAAAAAAAAATATTATCACGTATTATTACGTTTAAGACACGTGGTATTTCATTGCTTAAAATGCACACAACTGAAAAGTTGGTGGTGTATGCCCCAGACCGGATTTGAACCCACACCCTCCGGAATCGGAGGCAGAGGTCATATCCACTGGGCTATCACAGCCTCTGGAACGAAGGTAATAATTTGAGATGTGTGTTCTTTCTTGAAAATAATTATTACGACAAGATTTAGTTACTATCTGCAATTAATGCAAAATAGAGGGTTTTTGAGAACTAAAATTGTAGGCTTTCTATAATTCTAAATCCACAGCACACGATAATTAAATGCTGCAATAATAATGAGGTAAGGTACTTGATTTGAAGAAGTCTAAAGATCAATCAATCATCAGGATATCTATTACAAACGATGTAACAATAGATTGAAGGTTCTCAAAGTGTTATGATCGCCTGTTGATTTCGCCATAACGAGTAATCCCAAGACGCCACTCGATTTTGTTGTGACACACGCCGTTCCATTCCATTCATTCATTTTGCCACTGAAGCAATCAAAAGTGACATTATGACAGACTCCTTGCAGACATGTTCGAGTGTGTGAGTTCGAGACACATTCATTCAATTTTTTTTTCATTAAAACCATGAATGATACGTGACTGTGCGGTTTTAATTTCATTTTGTAATTTCTTTTATTTCTTTTTTTTTCTTGCCTTCTTCAATATTTTTTAAATGTATGATTGAACGAACAAGTGTTTTTATTTCCTTTCAAGACAACGTTGAATGAAAGCTCGCATGAAGTAAGTGGCAATAACAAAAATATTGTTGTCCCTTATCTATGGGTTGTAAAAATTTTATTAGTCAATAACGTCTAGTTGTAGTAGTAAAATCAAAATGTAGATACGAACACCTATTATAAATACATCATTATCGTTATCAAACCATATTCGGCTCACTACTGAGCACAAGTCTCCTCTCAGAATGAGAGGGATTAGACCAAAGAGTCCACGCGGGCCCAATTCAAACATGAAGAGAATTCTTTCTCAGGTATGCAGGTTTCCTCGCGATGTTTTTCCTTACCGTTTGAAACACGTGATATTTAATTTCTTAAAATGCACACAACTGAAAAGTTCGAGGGAGTAACCTAACCTCCGGAATCGGAGGCAGAGGTCATATCACTGCACATAATTAGTGTTAATTCTACACGTTCCGGTACGACGTCGTGTAGAAACCGAAATGGGTGTGGATTTTCATCCGACGCCTATCCGCTTCCATCTTAGATTGCATCATCACTTACCATCAGCTGTATTGTAGACCTACAAGGGAAAGGGAGGACTGGGAAGACAATATACTACTTTTGGTACAATACACACATAGCTCAAAAAAAATTGTGGGAATCAAACCCAAGTTCTTACAAGCAGAAGGCTCGGTCACTGCGCCTCTCAGCCGCCATTTAAGAATATCAGAAACAGCTGTTCTCCAGAAATCACGATTCCACCAAAAAATGAAACGCGTATCGAATCGCGCAGTGTTCGCGAGACACTCGCATACGCTCCGCTCGACAATACGTCGATACAAAAGTCGATAATTTGCATGACGGCTTTTTATCGATACCTACTATTGTTGACACCTCACTGGCAGCTGCATTTTGCTAGATGTAAAAACACCGGTTCTGTTTCATAATGTGAACTCCAACATCAATCCACGCTTAACGACAAAACTTCTTAAACTTAAGACGGTCATAGAACTAACGACAAGGCACTGATCATTAGGGAAATGTTTAATTTTTGACGACCTTTCTAGCGCCGTTCATAGTGCTGTGGTTCTCAACAGAGATTGGGATTTTAAATTTAAATAGGCTCAGGTCTGGTCTAGAGGAAGCATTAGGCTATGGCTAGTTACCACCCTACAGACAAAGACGTACCGCCATCGTTTAGCGTTCCGGTACGAAGTCGCGTAGAAACCGTCCGTGTGATCGCAGTCAAGGACTAAGTTAGTCCTCAAAGAATAAAAAACTTTCGGTTATAGGTATAACTGTGCAGAGCAGGCATGGAGGAAGCATCTCTTGTCTCATCTCTCCTAAACACGAGATTGATAGATAGGTAGATGCAGTGGAGTATCAAAACAACGCGCAGTCTACATTGGCTAACCTAGCAATACTCTGTGAGGCATCTGGGTGCTCGTTAAACTTCTAGAGCGAGCTCCGCTGGCCGGAGTGAATCCACCGGAGACCAGCACCAATGGACCTACACACAACCTCATTGCCAAATGCGGGAAAAGGCCCAAGAACGAAAAAGAAGAAGAAGGCTTATATGAAATTTCCAATACCTTCAATTTGCTTTTTTTTTATTATTCTTTACAAGTTAGCCCTTGACTATGATGCAATTGATGCAATCTAAGATGGAAGCGGGCTAACTTGTTAGGAGGAGGATGAAAATCCACACTCCTTTCGGTTTCTACACGACATCGTACCGGAACGCTAAATCGCTTGGCGGTACGTCTTTGTCGGTAGGGTGGTAATTAGCCACGGCTAAAGCCTCCCACCAGCCAGACCAGAATCAATTAAGAAAACCTCAATCGGCCCAGCCGGGGATCGAACCCAGGACCTCCGTCATGTTAATCCACCGCGCATACCACTGCGCCACGGAGGCCAACATTTAAAGACGTAAAGGCGTAGGTTTATCTTAATGTTATTTAAACAGATTACCTACCTACGTATTAAATACAAGTTAAATTCATCAGATTAAGTATTAGCCTAGCCTATAAATATTGTCCACTTTAATGAAAAAATATTTCAACCTAAAATAAATTACTAATTGAAAAACGTTTTGCCACAGCAAAAAATACCTTTTAAGCAGTGAGAATTGTTTTTATTGATAACAAGTTGCTATTCTTGGAAGTATTATTCAATTCTAATACCTAATGCCTTTTTAAAATACATTTACAGTTGATTGGAACATGACTTACGAGTCATAGCGATCATGAAGAATTTATAGATATTGTTTTTATACCAATACGTTTTATAAGAGCCGATGGACTTTGAGGTCCTAAGGTTCTGGAATAGGGACCCTGTACAAGAAAGAGCAGTGTCAGTGGACCCCTCACCAGATGGACTGAAGACATCAAGCGAGTCGCAGGGATTTGCTGGATGCAGGCGCCTTGGCAATGTGATGTTTGGAAGTCCCTACAAAAGGCCTATGTCTTGCAGTGGACGTCCATCGGCTGATATGATGATGATGATGATTATGAAGTTTTAAAACTTGATAAAAGATTGGCGAACCCCTGCAACTTTTGTCATAATAAACATTAAAATTTGAAATTCATCATTTTATTTACAACTAAACTTATTTTATATCTATTGTGCTAATTTTCTTCTTAATCTATTAAGCTATTCTGAAGTTGTAATTGGCGTAACAAACCAGACTTTGTTTTATAATAATATACCAAGTACATAATATATTTAACTTATTCACATGTGGATTAACATACATGTAATATTTTTTATCGATTTATTTAATTTCACCTTTTTACATAATAAAAATAAAATGCATTCTGCAAATGAATTCAATATCACTATAGTAAACTATTATTTTGGTAATGACCGTTGACACCGAAGTTAAAAGTTATGTAGCGAATAAATTTACACCCTTTTAAAAGCGGCGTCTCTTACAACATATATACGTGACTTTCCCGTGATTTAGTATTATTACCAGTAAATAAAAAATGGTAGGGGAGCAAAGAGGTGGAGCGAAATGCTATTGTGATGGCCTATGAGTACTGATTAGGGTCCCCGAAATAATAATAGTGGCGTTGGACTTCGTAATTGATTCGCTCATATCATAGCTATACCACGGTGTGTGTGATACTAACGCGACATTTGAAACGCCTTAAAACAAGATCACTAACAGTTAAATACAAACTAATTTAGATATGTACAAAAAAAGTCAAAGTTTCATAATGGTGTGCCTCAGTTCTCGTGAATTTGATAATTACCCGTGTATAAGTGAATAATACAGTGTTGTGAAAGATAATAAAACTCGATCGCAATTAAAAAAAATCAAAATGGATTACTCAACAGGAACCGCGTCTTCCATGAACAATATGAGACCAATCTTCGGAGCGTACGCTTTTCAAGGTGAGTCACAAATTGTTATAGTCTTTAGACACGAATGCGAGATGAGAAAAAAGGTCCGATATGCTTAATTACAATCTTCCCAGGTACCAATAAAACAAGCAATAATACGTCGGAATCAAAGACCCGAAATCAATATCGGCTATTGCCTAAACAATAAAAATTTGGGCACAGCGCATTACAATTACATCCCGTGAGCGGTTCCGTAAAGAATTGCTGTAACTTAGCAACGCAAATTGTCTCGAGATACATCAAAACTAGTAGACGACGCTGACTCATCGAGAACACTCAAAAAGTATAAAAGCCCACGATATCAAGAATCAGACGAAACTAATAAATCTTAATTATCAAAACCCGAAATAGATATTTACAATAATATAACGATCACAACAATCCGATCTTACAAATCGGCTCATATTCCTATTATTGCCGCGGACCTCTAAAAAACGAAGATACCTTTCAAAAAGCCGCTTATTAACCTCTCATCGAATCCGACCGTAAAATGTAAACTCGATAAAGCCACCAATTAAAACTAAATATGAGAATTTCGATAATCAAAGTCAAGCCGCTACGTCTGACACCGGAGAGCATTTCTTCTAATAAAAAAATAAATCGCGTTTTTTGTGCCGAAGGTCACAAACGTAGGATGATTTTTGCCTTCCGACAGCGATTACAGGGCAACAATGAGCCCCTATCCCGGGGCATAAGAATCGGTACAAAAAAGTCCAGTTCGGCCACGACAAAATTCATTCTGGAATACAGGACGGGATAGGTGGTGATAATAACAATGCTTTATGAAAAGGTTTAGCCAACTAATTTGTTTTTTCTCGGCTACTGTCGATCTCGGTAGCGCTGCACCTTTTTTTGTTGTCGGAGATCAATCAGTCAAAATAACAGTGTGATACCGCCTTTGATGCGGTCCGCCCGACTGGTTCAATCTCGCTCTGATACATGATTAGATGACCGATGATGCAGCAAACCGGGTAACTGATCCAAAAACCAACCAACACGTCGCTCCACCAGTAGATTAGCTTAAAATAATAATTATACACTGCGCTTATTACCATCCAAATTGATTTCCATGATTTCTTATCAGTACGTAAGTACTAGCATATTTTGTGTGCATACATTTTGTTTTCCTTGATAATTCCAATTGTTGTAAACACTATTTTTATCGTTAAACTTTCCTGATTTTTTTCTCATTCCTTAATTTTGAGTTCAAAATAATTGTGCTTTATAAATAGTTTTAAAAAAATTGTATCTAATGATATCAGCATATACTTATTTATAGCTTTGTTTAAATTTAAGTTTGTTTCTTATGAAAAAAGAAATAGGTTTTCTTAATCACAAAAGTTTACCATGCGTAGCATTAGACAGCCCACCTGCAGCGTTAGATACATTTACATCAAAATATTCCAACTTATTTATATAAACCTCTTCAAAACGTTCAGTAGCCCACCGCAACACAACTCCAGTTTGTAACGCAAAGTAAATGAAGGCGGACGAAACAAATGATGTCAATGACATCGTAATGACTGTCCATCATTTCGAGCCGTCAAAAGTGTCTCACCGAGCTTACCAGGGCTGGCATCAAGGGAATAAATTAAAATGTACCTCCCAATGTTAATACAAATACAAATCTTTTATACTACTAGCTACTAGGTAGATAAGATAACAGAGGATCTTTTACAATAATATTAAAACTACGTACCTAAATATCTATAACTACATATTATAAAAATTAAAAAGAAAATATACTAAATTTAAATTATATCTAAAGGCTCAGGCGTCGTAGAATTCGTCTGAATCGACTATCACAGGTAAAGTGCCCAGAAGGCTGGCAGTATTGCCACGTTGTATGGCAATACTAATTCTTTGGCCTAAATATAGGCCAGCCTTCTGGTCACGGGAGGTGTCGATTAAACGCTTTGCAATTTCTTTGTAAAGAAAGCGTGTACTCGGACCCCACGGTCCTAGTGTTTCGACCGCAAACGGCTCAAATATGTAATCTCCGACGAGATTGCTATATTTGCGCCGCTTGAGGGCTCTGCTGATATAAATATAATTTAATATTCTGCTGGGTTTAAATCTTTTTGATATAAACCCAGCAGAATATTAAATATCATCATACTTCTTTGTTCCGAAAGTTATGATTGCCGTTGGTGTTGGTTGGTGAAATTATAGTCACCAGATGACAAAACACTTAATTGACTGCTTTGTCTCCCTCAGGTCAACATATTGTTTAGAATTAGACTTATCAGGTGTGCTACTCGTGGACTCATGAATTCTTATCCATCTTTCAAAATAATTGTCAATGCTAGTCAAAAGTTCAAAACTTTGAAAGTTACTCGCCCGTACTAAGCATGTTAAGCCGTAGATCCTGATTATATTTTTGATACAACTGCGTAAATCCATGGTGTATTTTATAGCTCCAAATTGTCATAGATCTCATAGAAGAGAAAAGGCATGTACCTTACATTTTTTTTTTAATTATCCTGATGATGTTAATGATAAATAATTATGATATTGATGCCGGTTTTACAAATTAAGCTCCAAATTAACTCATAAAGAAGAAGCCAGTGCCTTGTAATAGGTCTTTCAAAAGTTAGCCTGATGACGAAGATGATGATTTAGATGTCGAAAATGATGATGACAATGATGTCGATATCGTTGATCATAAATGATTTAAATACTAAGTTAAGTCTCAGTAAAGTAAAACAATGCCTACAAGATTAAGAACGGATATATTTGAAATCAATTTATCATAAAACACGTCTGTAACTCTAGTTTCAAACCCATACTGGGTCCTTACTCATGAGCTGGTTTTTGTAACGTGGTGTGAGCCTAACTCGCGCTAATAACAGCCACGATAGTTTAAATTCAAAAATATCTTGGTTATTTTTGGCATCCCTTTAAGCTTGCAGTTCTGATGGCTGTTAACGTGCAAGTTTTTGCGGCATCTGATAAATTTCACACTGATGCGCCTACGAAGTTACGAACACAAAGAGAATCCTCCCCCCTTTTTACATGTAGCGATAAAGTCAATCATTCTGGGCTATCTTGCCGAAATCTTATTATATTTTTCTTCTTCATTTGCTCTTTTGTTATATCCAATTTCATATATCTAATGCGATTACGTTGGTCATTAATGTAACGACTTTATTATAAGTGAGAGTTGTAAGCAGCCTTACACTGCCTTTCTGGGCCTATTTGGTTTTGTATTACGAAATCCTAGGTTCGAATCTTGGAGGTTTTGTTTTTTTACAAGAAATTCTATGAATTAATTTTCAATCAAAGTTGAGAAGTTAGTGGATTACTCTGTCTCAAAATGCATGATATAAGTAAATAAGCCATTGATCCCGATCGTTAATTATCATTATAACCCAATAGTAATAATTACAGAGAAAACATAAAACAATTCTGCATTGAAGCAACATGTTGAGTATAAGGTGGGCCTATATCCAAACTTCTATGGCTGTCTAAAAATGTATAATAATTATTAACTACATCCTTAAGATCCTAATTTACATCCTAATACTTTTATCATATTATATAAATATAATAGGATAATGTGTAATGGTATTAACTCTAATGGGAAGTAGAACGAAAGAGGGAAAAATTTCAAAATTATAAATTAAACAGCCCAATCAATCATAGAATTATTAAACATAATAATTGTGATAACGAAATTGCATATTATTATTAGCGAATAATAAACATAAACAAACAAGAAGAAAATAGTCAGACTGAGCCAAAAAAGCTGTAGAAATTCAATTAAAGAGATAAATATCTTTATGGCTTTATGGTTATTATTTGCTGATGTCATATTTTCTACTTAACGCGCCTCCCCTTTAACTTTTATGGCCAATTTTTTTACGGTAAAATAAATTTTGGAATTTTAGAATTGAATTATGGAAATATAAGAAATATATGCGCCTATGATTCTTTGCTGAAGAATTTATTGTAAAGTATAAATTGCACAATTTAATATAAAACGTGATTTAGCAAGTAAGTATTTGAAGTTGAAGCAACAGCAAGCATACTGAAATCTATGGACATTATTACTTTTCTAGCAACTACATAATCAATCAGTAAGGGTTTAAAAGGAGAAAAAACACATCAAATTAAATCGGAAGCTGGCGGTCCGCCGTCCATTGAGAAAACCACACATCTCGTGATTAATTACCCTCGCGTAGACCTTCATTCCAATTCATATACCTATATTGAACAGCAAAGTAATTGACAGATAAATATAGAAATCTAAAATAAAGTACGAGCTTTCGTCCTCGTTTTCTACCTCGGAACTACCTAATGAGACCTATTAAGTATGTATGTTATCCTAGATTATACACCTAAATTAGACACCTACCTTGTCGAATTTAATCCAAATCTATCCAGGTTTTCCTAGATTATGTTACTTATATCTAAACATACTAAATTTCACATTTATTATGTTAATAAGATTTCCGGTTACCATTTGCTATGCAAGTTCCTACCGCTTCCTATATGCTGAAGTTACTTTTGCATTTCTAATAGGTATTACTAGTATGATTTATTTCGCATTTGAAGACAAATGATTTTTTCATTAAAAAACACCTAAACTTTTGACCTTTGCCAAAAAGCATAAATATAAACTTTCAGAATGAACTTGACGTCTCGATTAACTACTAGTGCAACACATGATCTATTACAAACTAAAAACAACGCGAAACATACAAAAATACCAAGCGGCGGAAAAATCAATTTTGTCAGCCACATAAATCTCAACGCTGAAGCCATTTTTGTTGCAAACGACACTTATTTATAGCCAACCTATAAAAGCAACTCCTGTATAGTTTGATCGGTAAAACGCGAAGAATTCCACCCATCATGTTTTATCTTTCTACCCTTCTAATTTTATGGCATTTGATGCTCGCTCGGTAATAGAAGTTGACATATTTGTTGGTCAGGAACGCGGTTGCCAGTTGAAAAAAGTGCAGAATGCCTAGCACGCCTCACCACCAGCACGGCCTGATTGAGTTATAAGCTATAATGGCAATACCGTCGTGTTTTTGCACTGTTTTTCACTTGAATGCCATATGGCGAGGCGTCAACTCATATTTAATATACATTAGGTGCAGTCTTCGATCTTTGATTTGAGCTTTCTTGCCTACCGGAATGCGTGACTTGTTTATTTTGATTTGTCACCTTTGATATATGAATCCTTTTTGTTATTAACTGTAATATGTTATTATGGATGACTGGAGAACTTGATTACGTCGCTTTTGAGGCTTCGATTCCATTTTCATTTTATAACCGAGCGATGTTGTATGGGCAGGTGTGGTATGTGGAGTACATTTGCGAGAACATTATAGCACCTACTTAGTTTATTCATATTGATTTGAAGAACATAATCTACTTGTTTATTATTGTGTTTAATATTGTAGAGCGACTAGATTCTAAATATTAAACAAAGCTATCTAAAAAAATTACTGTGACAGACAGGCAGACAGACGAGCGATCATAAAAGGGTTCCGTGATTGTACGTACGTATGTTTGTAACCCAAATGAAAATAGTTATAGTTTTTTAGTTAGTCTCGGTAAATCTCGGGTACGGTTTTACCGATTACAATATTCATTTCTATGCACTAACACAGAATATAATAAAAATGGGAGGAAATTCAAAGAAATCTAAAAATAATCTATTGGTAATTTCGTAAAGGAATTTCCATTACAACGTATTCCCTTGGCGCAAACCAGGGTAGCTAGGGTAATTTAATAAAAACATCACCTACTTTTTAATTAAGTGACTAACAATTTATGACACATACGATTTAATAAAGATAATATTATGTTTGTGTTAATTAAGTTATCATAGAATAACTTTAAGAAATTATTGTATTTGTCTTATGTTGCGCTGATAAACAAATTGTTTATATTCTAAATAATGTTCTGAATTATCAGGATTCTATTATTGTAGTAGCAGAAAATAACTTTTTTATAGATAGGAACACAAATAGATGTATAATTGTTTTCATTTATTTTTCTGTTTTAAGTAATATTACAGAATAATTATGAAATCTTAAATATAAGTTCTATAGAACTCGAATTAATTTCAGAGGGACTTTATCAAAGGCGAGACAGCCAGTCGCCGGTCCTGATTTAACTCAACGTAGTAATTCTTATTCCAATGAATTAAAGGTGCTTTTCGTTTAAATTTCCAATCTTTTGTTAACTCGATGCATGGAAGGTATTTCCCATTAACTGGATTTGGCTGTCTCAGAATAATTATATAAATTCTTTTGGCTATAATATCCACAGAAAGATTCGATTTTTCCCAAATAATAGTGAATAATAGTGAACCTGATTAAATTAAGTGGAATTAGATTTGAAATTCATGAAAATATAATACTTCACATTAACACTTGTTTCAGATTTTTGTAAACTAAACCTTCTTATCAAGACGGTTAAAATAGCAGATAAAAAATTAAAAAGTAATAAAGGTTTGGACTTTCGAGACCCTCTATATCCTAATGCACTAAAAATTGAATTGATCTTTCATAGTTGCCTTTCAGCATTTAGGAACTATTCAAGTAAATCTGTCTGTCTG
This sequence comes from Bicyclus anynana, assembly GCF_947172395.1. Taxonomy (NCBI): domain Eukaryota; kingdom Metazoa; phylum Arthropoda; class Insecta; order Lepidoptera; family Nymphalidae; genus Bicyclus; species Bicyclus anynana. Next base: position 11,427,932 of record NC_069101.1, read on the forward strand.
TCTATCTGTTACTTTTTCACGGCTACACCCTGAACCGATTTTCCTGAAATGTTGTATCGAAATTGGATCTTGGACACATACGTAGAATACCGAAACGTACGCACGTATGTACTTATCCCAAAAAAATCCATGGTTCTCGCAAGAATTGTAAAAAATTGAATTTCATGCGCATGAAGTCATTTATAATTTCATCATTCATCTACGTCAATCGTCCAGGCACTCCATAGTCAATATTCATTTCAATTAGGCTTAGTTTACAAGATGGTGATAATAATTAGTCCAAAACTTAGAATTACGAGGGTTCCAAAATGCGCCTTGGTCCAAGAAGGGCCCACAACAAACTCAGCCAAGTAATGTCAGCCAGTCATTATGAAAGCCTCCTCTACCGCCGCGGGTTACAAAGCCGGGTAGCCGCGTTATAATCGAAAGGCTGGTGGGACGCCTAATTAAAGATGTGAATACATCACACTCAGGCGGACCACTCACCTGCGATCTATATAACTTATATTGATATACACCTCTTTTAAGCCTTATAAAGAACCATAGATTTAAAGACCATAGACTTAAAGTTGCTTTAGAGCTTTCTGCAATCGTTATGATTTGGACAAGACAAAAGGCTGTTTTTTTTTGTAGTAGAGATTTTTGTGCTAATGCCAAATATTCTATTATAATTGTGACTAGCGCTGCTACCGCGTCGAAACAGAGGCGAATATAGATGGCTATTGTAACTAACATAAAAGTATAAGATTGTCTGGATATTTGCAAAATAAATAAGATTATAAAATTTCAAAATCTATTTAAAATCTTTTATCGTAACTTAGATGAAAATTCATACAGTTTAAGCTTCCTTATATTAAATGTGACATTTTTAATATGTGAACTGTAAACATAAACGCACAAATAACAGAGTTATTAGTAATTTTGTTTGAACGAATACAAATCTAACGATCACTATGTACCTACGACGTCATTGATTCGTACCATTTTGTATAGGGTGTTTTTCAGGGATCCATGGCAGTGCCGCAAATCTGACCCTTTAAATCCCTGTAGCTCCGAAAGTAATGATCGCAGATACTCTGTTACTTTTACAAAAATGCTTTACTATTAGCATGCTCTTAATTTATTTACAATTTAAAAAACTGTCATCATCCCTGTTGTCTTATGCGACTTAATTTCATTTAGTCGCATAGCAAACAACAACATGGGAGTGTCATCAGCAGACTTGCCAGACTATAGACCTAGCCACTAGACTAGTTAAGTTTAAGTTTTAAACTTTATTCAATAGTTATCAGACGTAGTCACTCTATTATACGGTTAGATTAAAAATTACATACAAAAAAATGGAATATCATACACATATATTTTGATAGAAGGCAATATTTGGGCCACCAGCCGATTTAATTCACTTGAGATGATTCTTTCTATTGTGTCCCGCCTTCATTGGGCCCTGAAGGGCATATTGCTCTACTTGAGCGCTCCTAGAGCAGTTATAAAATAGTACCAGTCATTTCAAACAGCAGGTTAGTATTAAGGTCCGTTTATATCTACAGACGTTTAGCGTGCCAGACACGTGCCGAGACAGACAAAATAATATTCTTCTAAACAGTGTTTAGTAACGTATTTATATCTACAGCAGTCTGTCAAAGTCTGTGCGGCCGCGTTACGATAGATGTAAATACGTTATTTATCACTGTAGGTATAGAAGAATATTATTTTGTCTGCCACGATACGTGTCTGGCACGCTAATTGTCTGTAGATATAAACGGACCTTTACTGTTTGAATATGTATACAGTATAGTCGAAGGAACAAGACTAATAACCCCGCATGGATTCGAAACTGTACACTAATAGTTAACTAAAACCCAAAAGCGAAAACACAGTGCTAAACTATTATAAACACAAACATATTTTTTGATTCGGTCTTAACTTCAGAATTTTCATAATATAGAAACTACACTTGGAAGCGAATAAATCGGGCCATCTGCAATTTGTATGTTTCTCAGACATTATTATTTTGGTTCAATATGTCGTATTAAATTGAATCATAAATATTATTTTTTATTAAATTCTAAGAGTGTTTAACAAAATCACTGTACAGTCGTTTGCATTTGTAGGTTGCGCTTCATTTAGTTGCTTGAACTGCATTTCATGTTATCATTATTTAGACCATCTGCATAAATTGCAATGAAATTGTCTTTCTTTATCAACTCCTTTAATTTACTAAATCTTTCTTTAACTCATTTGTTAATTTCTAAAACTCGTTTCAACCACACACAATTTAACAAAATTACCCGTTTTTTTTAGACCAGATTAGTGCTAAGAGTTTTTAATTGAAAGTATTTAATTTTTCATTCATAACTTTTAAAATAACCTTTGGAACAGTTATGTTTCAATTAGATGCAATTCATAATATCTACCTAAAATATTAACGACAAAGTATTGAAAATGCAATTGGCTCGATTTCTTTGCTCGCAAGTGCATTATCACACAACAGGTACCTAACCATGGTGACTTTCGAGCCAGTATTATTAAGGAATAGTAAATTAAAAATTTAAAATAGAATACATAGTAGGTACCAATATAGAGTCTAAAATGTTCATTGTAACGGCCAGTTTCTTCATCGCAAGTAACAGTCAAAGTAACGTCTAAATCAAAAGTGACGCTCTTATTCACTGAAAAATAAAGTCTTCTTTACTACTTACTACTTTTACTGTTACTTTAGCTTTACATGAAGAAACTGGCTGTAAGTCTACGAACGAACTGCAATCTGCATACACAGGAATACGCAAATAGGTAAGTAATATTTGAAGCAATAAAATCCTTATCAGCAAAGTTATCGCCGCGCAACGGAGCGCATTTTGCACGCTTCTAATGAACGCCTTATGAAACAGGCAATTTATCACATACGGCCTTATCATGAAACTGATAAATTTTATATGAAAAAACTTATATAAACAATGGCTGGCTTTATACCTTCGAACGCAGCCCGCTGAAACTGGAAAGAAAGAAAATTCTTTTGAAAATAACTCAAGCTGAATAATGTCATCATGAGCATAACATCAGCTGACGAATGGTTACAACAGGATATGGGCCTTTTGTAGAGACTTCTAAACGCCATGACTCCCTTCAACTCCCTTTGATTCCCTTCAACTCCCTTCGACTCTCTTCGACTTCCTTTAACTCCCTCTGACTCGCTAAAACTAAATAATCAGCGAAACTTTAATGGCTGAGGTATCGTCGCTCCTTAGATGAAGTGAAGATTAGGTCTGCTAATTTTATGCGGGTTTAAGGAGGGTATAAGGAGGGTTTAGTTTTTGATGTTTGAAGATGACAAGGACTGACGGATTAATTGTATGCAATGAAAGTTCTCGAGATATAAAGAAATGATTTTTCTTTATATTTTGTTTTTGAATTTTTCGGTTATTCAATCCTACTTCCTACTAATATTATAAACGCGAAAGTTTGTTACTCTTAAGCGCCGCTACTACTGCACCGATTTGTCTGAAATTTGAAATGGATTTTACTTTGAATTAATAATAGGAAACGCAGTGTTGGCCGACCCCCCACCAGGTGGACTGACGACATCAAGCGAGTCGCAGGGATTCGCTGGATGCAGGCGGCTCAGTATCGTGATGTTTGGAAGTCCCTACAAAAGGCCTATGTCCTGCAGTGGACGTCCATCGGCTGATATGATGATGATGATGATGAATAATAGGAATTCTGGATTAATACATTCATCCCGGAAAATCCATGGTTACCGTGGGATTTGGAAGAACTAAATTTCTACGTGAACGAAGTCGCGGGCGTCCGCTAGTAGTTAATAGTTAGTCTGCTATTTGGGACATTTTTAAAGATTGTGCAAGCAAGCAACCTGAGCAAGTAATAATTTTCTAATAGATATACTCTTTTTCTGTCGTGTACGGGTTTTTTAACGACATTTTACATAACACGTAGTGAGTATTTTGACATCAAAATACATAAATAATTGAATATTTCAGAAAAATATTTGTAATATAATAATACAGCTTGGAATGTAAAATATGAAAGACCTTTACAAAAATCTTTATTTAATGTAATGAACGTTAGAAACAGTGCCATCCTGACGCTTCTGAGAAGGCTAGCAAGATTACCCAACCGTAGAAGCTTTCTGGAAAATTACCCCTTAAATAACATACAAGCTTAGCCTCCAGGGAAACAGTGGAAAACTGTCTACGTAAAGAGTACGCTGGAAAATAAATATATCCTCTATTGTATTTGTTTTCTAAATTCCTAAACCTTTTAACAATTTTGTGTTCGGTTTCACTAAAGCAGTACGTGAACGTGGCTCGTTATTTTGGACCGGTGGCCTGCGACACCCAGACATACTTATTTTTAGGAAAGCGTAGCGTAATTTGTTGATAATAAAAAAATAATGTTGTGTACAAAAATAATGTTGTGCAGAATAACATGAGGAATTATTCCTCAAGTCACCATAAACTTCGTGCCAACTTTTCTAGAGACTCTTAAAATTACCTTCAATAAAAAAAATTGTAAACGGTGTTTTTCGAAACGTTGCCGCGAAGATAAGTAGCTGACGATTAGGGGCATGATTTCTCATATAACGCCGTTAAAAATATAAAAATACGCTTTATACTTAGGCGATTGAGGACTATGGGCCTTTGAAGATTTGTACCTTCCAAAGCCATCACAGTCTCCATTATTAGTAGTGGCGTTCACTTCATAAAAGCAAAAAATGCATTGCCTACCCTGAAGAGTCCGTGAGGAGTCTTCAAAGAAGGAATGTTCAATTTTGTACAGTGCATACTCCAGTCAGTAACCTTGTGCACGCCACTGATTATTGGCTACCAATCCTACCTATAGCAAGACCACACACAGGCTGACAAACTTTCAGCCTTCCTAATATGTGTTAGGTCTGACTTAGTCAGACTCTCAAGTCTATTTTGTAACGTTTCACATAAACTCTCATTACCAATTCGAACGAGATGTGTTTCGAATGACGAGTCTTTGTCGGCGCCTTATATCTTCAGTGCGACCATGAATAAATCAATGAAAACAAATAGTATTCGGCTACCAGTGTTCCTTAAAGCCTCTTTTTTAAATGACGTATAATCTAGCATTGTTTCAGCGCTCGTTTTGTTAAGAATTCCTCACTTATGTTAATTTATTCGTCAAGAAATAATGGGTAGAGCATATTCTCCTGCAAAGGCGGTGCGTTGTACGTATAGATAGATGCGAGGCGTAATTTGGTAGACACCGAAACTAATTTATTTAACAAAGGCCCGGCCGGCCGATAGAGCACTTTTTATACGTATACAAACATAATACGCTTGTAGCTACATGTAATTACTAATATTCTTAATTTGCTACCTGATGTACCCCAGACCTGAACCGCTCGACGTATAAAAAGCTTCATTCTTACATACTGTATGCTACGGGCAATGGCCGCAGAATTTCCGTTGTGTTTCATTCCCGGAAAATGTGTACCTAAGCGACATTGTAAAGATAAACGAGCCTTACCTTACCTTATCAGCCGATAGACGTCCACTGCTGGACATAGGCCTCTTGCATGGACCTCCAAGCACAACGATCTCGAGCCGCCAGCATCCAGCGGCTCCCTGCAACTTTCCGGTGCGGGGTCGCCATTCCTGCACCTTGGGACCCCAACGTCCATCGTCTCTTCGAACTATGTGGCCTGCCCATTGCCACTTCAGCTTCGCGACTCGCTGAGCTATGTCAGTGACTTTGATTCGTCAACGGATCTCCTCATTCCTGATTCGATCACGCAGAGAAACTCTTGAACGATGCGGGCTTTTAAATTAAATAAAAAAAAAGTAAATAATCAAAAACTAAAAGTTCTTTAATTGCATTTGCATTTTCTTATAAATTTCATATAACACGTTGCTCATATTTTTCGATGATTGCTAAAAAATATTGGCGAAAAAAACACTTGCTTATTAGAGTAGTCATAGAATAGCTCACTGTAGCTCAGAATAGGTGCGTAATAGTATAATAGTACAAGGAAATGCAGGTATGTTATATATGCGTAATATTATCTGTATGTCCGGTTGAGTTTCAAATTAGTGTGAATTTGTGATACGGACCGGAAATTAGAAATACCTAAACCGAGAATGAATGAATAGCTAGTTTATCGGTAGCTCAGTGTCGACATACGAAGTCCTGAATTCCGGGTTGAATTATTTGGGTTACAAGCTGTTCGTTTAGTTACAGAAGGAATGAAATAACTTAATAACCATGTTTAAAAACACAAAATTGACTAAATATTCGTTGGTGAAAATTCAAACAATTCATATTCTACACAGAATTGCTTTGAAAGGTCCATTTGAGGTCCACTCTTGTACCCCGTATCATTAAAATTTAAAAAAATTAAAGAATCTTATTAAAATGTTACTATGTGAATAAATCTAACTAAATAAAAAGAAATAAATAAAATTAAAATACAAGTTTTTGAGTTATATCAAGATGGCGCTCTTAGAGCAACTATGACATGAAAATGGGCAGCAAACGTCAAATCGACTACTGCATTGAAAACGTCATCAATCCGCCATTATTATCCATATTAGTGTTGCATTTCTTGGGAGAAAATAAATATTATTTCTAAAAAATTTTTACTGTGATTAAAGTAAATTCGTAGATTTGTATAATCAAATATAGTTAAAAAAATATTTACTTTTATTTCCGCTAGGGTACAGTGACTGATCCTGGGCTTCATATAATTTTGGACCGACATTTACAAAAAACTGTCAATCGTCGTCAAATTTAAAAAAGAAACGTTTATCTAAGACATGATTAATTACTCTAAAATGCCTTTTAAGGTAGACATAATAGTTTAGCTTCTAAACATCAACAGGTGCATGGCATTTTCACAGTGTCCACCGGAAACACCATGTTCAGTCAAGCAGGCGAACCTCGTTACCGACCCCCCTAATCGTTCCTGTCTCATTTCCTCTCATTTTTATTAACTTGAAACCAAAAATCGGTTCAAAATCTCATTTGTCGGAAAAATAATAAATCCTTTGTAGTGACTTGCATTCAATAACTGTTAAAGAAAAAAAATATCTAAAAACGATTCTAAATGGATGTTTTTTTTTCACGACTAGTTAGTTAGCCCTTGACTGCAATCTCACCTAGTGTTAAGTGATGAAGGCAGTTAATTTTTTTACCTACCTATTAAATATTTCCCACGTTAATCACTTTTCTTTGACGAACTACCAGTAATCAAATTAAAAAAAAATCACCATAATCAGCCTATTTTGTCCATTCCCAGGACCAGGTCTTCTTCTATAAGGGCACATGGGATTTTGACCACCATGCTGCTTTAATGCGAGATGGCGGCGTAAGATGATAAGTTCTGTGTTTGTAACGATTTTTGGAGCAGAAGGCTTAACGCTCTCCCATGGCATGGAAATGGGCATAGCATGGGGGTGTAACACCACCAAGTTTCCACCTTCCAGCAGAAAATTTCTTAGAAGATAAAAAAGGCTCAATATTTTATACTAATGCTCGAACCTTGCACCAAATTTTAGAGACCTTAACGTTTTTATATTTTGTGAAAGCATCGAAAAAAATAAAAAGATTTACATACAAAAGAAGACATTTGCAGTAGGATATATCTATTTTAAATTTTCGGAAACAAATTTGAAACTAAAATTAGTCTTAACATAGAAATCATGTAAATAAGTGGAACAATTTTAACAACAGTGTAGGTATGCATGTAATTATTAGTAGGTATTTTTGTGTTAAATGACATCATCTTAAAAGTATGCAATATTTTGTTGTATAGAACTCTTTCAAAGAAAAGAATAAATAATTTTAAAGTTGATGTAACCAGCAAATAAATAGAGTTTTTTTCAATAATGTGTTCCTACGCCATTTCGAAACCAAGTAAGAGTATGTTTTTTTCTCTACAATTTAGCTCTTGACTACAATCTGACCTGGTGGTAAGTGATGATGTAATCTGAGATGGAAGCGGGCTAACTTGTTAGGAGTAGGATGAAATCCACACTCCTTTCGGTTTCTACACGACATCGTACCGGAACGCGAAATCGCTTGGTGGTACGTCTTTGCCGGTAGGGTCGTAACTAGCTACGGCCGAAGCCTCCCACCAGCCAGACCTGGACCAATTAAGAAAAACCCAAAGCCGGGGATCGAATCCAGGACCTCTAGGTCTTGTAAATCTACCGCGCACACCACTGCGCTACGGAGGCCGTCAAAAGGTTATCAAGTATATCCAGATTGCATCCATTGCTGATATATGGCTTCAAAGTCTTAGGTAATAATTTGCAGTCCTCCCAACAGTAGAGAACTGTTTGATTAAGCCTCCTACTGTCTCTTCTCAATACCGATTTGTACCCTTTGTAATATTTTAATCATCATTTCTTTGGATTCTTTATCAAAGCGTCCAATATTTTGTCGATCCTCAACATTTGCTTCTACTTCATTCTCAATAACAGTGATCTTTATTGCTTTGTAGGCGACTCAGTGATCTGTTGACCTTTCATAAAATTAAAACCTGTTTAATATTGGTTGACTAAGAAATATGTAATTAAATATCTATGTAAATAATATATCTGCTGGCCTATTCACTATTTTTGTCTTTATTGACAACCTATTAAAGTAAACATCATAATAACTAAGAAATGTCATCTACTACTGTATGATAAACACCTGCAGGCACCGGATGACATTTGTTACATAGCACCTCAATTTCGTATATACTAACATACGTCAAAGATAGTGAATTAGTCTGCAAAATCTTGTCCAGTGACTACAGTTAGAAAATATTTCAAATTCAAATTCATTTATTTATTGTGGTAGGTACTTAATATACAGATTTTTAATTACATTTATTTCAGCTGATTGCTATCTTAGTATTGGTTTTCTTTTGATAAGTTTCGGATAGCTTATTAAAACGAAACTAGCCCTTAGTAATGTATAAAGGGCCAGTTTAACCAACTTAAGGCAACCTTCCTTCCAGAAGACAAGAAATAAAGGAAAGGAAGGGAAATATCTTATCAAGTGTTAGGTACAATAAATACCTATTACATTTATAGGCAACTAGCGGAAGCCTGCGACTTCGTCCGCGTGGAATTCAGTTTTTCACAAATCTCGCGGGAACCGTGGATTTTTCAGGGATGAAATGTGTTAATCCAGAGTAAAATCTATTTCCATTCCAAATTTCAGCCAAATCGCTACAGTAGCTGCAGCGTAAAAGAGGAACAAACATACTTACACACAAACTTTCGCCTTTATAATATATGTAGGATATTTCCTTGCTTTTTTTTAAATTAAATGTAAAAAAATATCTCAACGCGGACTTAGTCTCGGACGTTGCTAGTCATTAATAAAAGGAGGTAGGTACCAACGGGAATGCCAAAAAAATTATCTCCATAAAAAAGTCGGTCATTCCTTATTTCGTCCTCGCATCGGATCAGACCACAGGGGGATAAAAAATTCGGCGCTAAAAAGAATAACACCGAGAGTCTATTACCCGTACAGCATGTCATCGGCAGTTCATTAAAATACGATGACTTAACACAAATACTTATAGTGGACTTCATTGAGAGCTGACGTAGGTACGACTGCATAAAAACACCATCCATCATCCAACAGACAAACTCAACCCTTAATACCATAGAGATAAGGTCTACGCTTTTTTACTCATTAATTCTTCGTTTTTGGACGAGAGATCTCTTACAATAGCGTTTCATTCCGTGGAATTCATTGATAAGTTTGATGCTACCAGTGTTACAAGACGGTCTCACGAGCGTTGAGAAAGTCAATTGCGTCCGAAAATTTAATGTGAAAAGCGTAATGAAAATGAAAGTCTGAGTCTAAAGAAAATGGAGTAAATTATAGCGAAACCTATCTCTGCAAATAATTATGATGATGAAATTAAGCAAACAAAACGTGTAAATAATAATTAGACAGTATTTACCTTAGCCTGTTAGTAGTGTTAGTGTTCAATTACACGAGCGGCAGCTGCTACCGACGACTGCAGTCGACTCTTGGCGGCGGTCTACGGCGGTCGCCGACTGTCGTCGACTATCGTTGACTGCCGCCGAGACGTTGCTGACTGCAGTCGACTGCGGTCGTCGGTAGAGTTGCCGCTCCTGTAAATAAACCCTGGACAAGAAGACACTTTTTAGATGTTAGCAAAGATGGCCGATAGAAGCCGCTCGAAAACGTGGTTTAAGTTTGGGATCATTCTAGTAAGATCTTCAGAAATTAAGGAATTGCTGCAAAGAGAAAGACTTATTACGTGCGGGTACACAGAACATACAGCGTTTGCATAATATCGAAAGTTAAAGTTAGAACCACGTTTATGTCTAAGGTCCATATACTTCTCCTTATATCAAGCTCAGGTTCGTACGTGTATGGAGTACAGCTCCCATTTGTGGGATGGTTCCCGAAAAATACCAGCTTGCTGCTTTGGAGTCAGTGGATACACGTGTTAGAAACCTCATTGGCAATGACTAAATAAAAAACTCTGAACTTCAACGTTTAGAGCATCGCCGAAAGGTTGCCTGTCTATCGGTGTTATACAAAATATATTTCGGGAAGAGCGCTCAGGAACTGTTCTATCTTGTGCCACCTTCGCCGTTCTACCACAGGACTGCTAGGCAAAGCAGAGATTAGCACCGCTACGTCGTCGGTATTCCTCGGACGCGTAGGCACTAAGCGGTTTAGTTCCTCTTTCCACCCTGCAATTAAATGGAATGGAATGCTCTTCTAGCTTCCGTTTTCCCCACCACCTGTAATATGGTTATCTTCTAGGCAAGCGCGTTCCACCATAGGCTGCATCATCGCTTACCAAACTTACTTTTTGGAAGTCGGTTGAAAATGGAGGGAGGCCTGGATGTAATGGGCCGTAAAACAGGCTGATAATAATGATGATGATGATCATACTGTATCTTCGTATATGTGATATTCAATGCGAGTCATATCAAATTACTCGTACAAACAAGGCGAACAATTATGATGGGGCGTTTTCCTTCATAACGATTTTCTAAACTTTGGTGTATCCGATAACAAATAGGTATACCCCTTGATTATTACTGTCCGATAAGGTACAAAGAGACTTGAATGTTTAAATATCTTTCTTAATTCGATAAATATATTTCTTATTGTGAAAATCGGCTTTGAGGGTGCCATTTTTTATTTCATTGACAAACCTACCACCACAACCATTACCAACCCATATTCGGTTCACTGTTGAGCACGAGATTCCTCACAAAATAAGTAGAGTTAGGCCTTCACCACACTGGCCCAATGCGGATTAGCAGACTTCATACACGTTAAGAATTAAGAAAATTATCATTATTTGCAGATTTTCTTATAAAACTGATCGTGTTTTGGTCACATCAGATGTCAAGCCGTTAGCGCTGCAGGCATGTAAGCTTATTGGATAGTGAGGGGCTTGCATAAACACGTGTCGCGTGTAAGCACTCGAAGAATTGCTTTGTTAGGTATGTGCACTGGCTTTCCACTAACATATATTGATGAAACTGGATTCCAATGGCTTCTCTGGCATTCTCGGTTCCTAGAACCTAGAATATCAGAGGAAGCCAATACAATGAAGGTAGAAAATATATTCAACATTTCTCATATTAACTTTAATATCACGTTGATATTGGAAGTCGCTTTGTTGTGAACCTTGAAAGGTATGTTTTCATCACATCTGCTTCGATAGTAAAATACACCATACTCCTTAGACTAATAAAAACCTATAGACCCGCAACACCTAACAATTTTTCACTCCAAACCAGGGGCGCAGCTACCGCCGTATCAGCCGTATCAATGAGCCGTCTGGTACTATGGGAGCGTAAGATCTAAGCTAATTATCTTCTAATGCTAATTTACCCACACGCACTCAATCTTACTTGTCCTAGCGATGCGTCAAGGGCTCCCTTTTCGGGACTCATAACGGCTAACGAATTCTGCGACTACACACTATCTAAGTGTTATAAATCTATGGCCATTTTCGTACTACCGTTCGTGATGTGATTTCGCCTGAGTGGACTTTGATTTTTTTTTTAATCTGCCTTTTTAACGGCCTACAACAGGGCCAGGCCTCCTTACAGGAGAGGGTATATGAAGCTTAGACCCACCACGTTTATCCAATGCGGGTTGGCGGGCTTAGGGGGATAATATTAAATCCATTAATGACTACTATGTTATGTTAACATGCTCTCCGAGGCACGGGGTGAGACCCCATCAACTTCCCAACTCTCCCAACTGAGAGAGAATTTTAACTGAAAATTAAAAGACGAAGGAAAAACTCAGTGTCCAGTAGTCCGACCTAGAGTTACAACCCAGGAATTAAATTAATTAGTTAAATAATTTAATTAATTAGATAAAAGTAGATTAAATAAAAATAGCTATTAGACAATATAAAATGTGTGTATGTTTATAATATGTATATAATTTTCAATACTCATATAGATAATACGTCACATGTTTGTTTTAACTAAAGGGTGTTTTGCGGCTCATATGGCCTTGGCATCACACATATACATATAGGACTTATCTATGGTACTTCTACACTAATATTGTAAAGAGTGAGAGTAGTTTGTGGTATTATTGGTGATAATCTATGTATCGACTAAACCACGTTATACTTCTAAAAGTGTGTTTCCCTCAACTATGACCCACACACATGTACTCTTGTATATTATTACCTAGTCATTTAGTAATAATGGTTATTTATTTCAAATATCTACTAGTTATGGAAGAGCGGGGCTGGGAAACTTAATGGGATAGTTTCAATCACTATACTGCTATGTAAATCATATTTTATGTAATCTTTAAAGAACTAATAGCTTCCCAATATAAAAAATATATAAAAATATCTATAATACAATATCAATGAACCTATCATCCCCACCATGACCAATCCAACAAAAGATGAGTATTATGAAAAAAACTCAGCGAGGTGTGAACCGACGAAAATTAAAATCTAGACTATATTTGCCAATCTGTGACTGTTAAGATTAATTTCGGTAAAAAAGGAAAGCTACTCTATTTGCTTCCCAAAACCGTGAGAAACGTTTTTCAAAGCGATCGAATGGACAAGTACCAACGAGTACTCCGTAACGAGGCACAAAAAACCATGCACCGTATTGTAGACTTAGAGACTTGCGACGGCCAGACCTACCTCATATTAGGAAGTGTCAATGCATAAGTTTAAAGACGGCCTCCGTGGTGCAGTGGTATGCGCGGTGGATTTACAAAACAGAGGTCCTGGGTTCGATCCCCAGCTGGGCCGATTGAGGTTTTCTTAATTAGTCCAGGTCTGGCTGGTGGTAGGGATTTAGAGTTCCATTACGATGCCGTGTAGAAACCAAAAGAGGTGTGGCTTTTTATCCTCCTCCTGAAAAGTTAGCTCGCTTTCATCTAAGATTGCATCATCACTTACCACCAGGTGAGATTGTAGTCAAAGGCTAACTTCTAAAGAATGAAAAAAGCAATGTATTAAAAACATTTACTTAGCCGAGGTTACTACAAGCAAGCAGAAATACACTTAACGGTAGGCGTTTGAGAGCTGAATCCTAGAAACCGGCTATCTTCCAAAATCACCACTGCTAAAACTTCATAATGTGCTACGTGCTTAGATACCTATGATAGCAGCATGGACTGACTAAAATGAAGTATGTATGACTGTCACAGTCCCTCGCTCTAGTACACCGTATTGGAACAGTTACAAATTATTGTGCCGTGGAAATTACCAATTTAATGCAAAATTGAATGGCCCGAAGACACTCTGTGAGGCCGGGTTTGTTTGGTATAAATTAATTAAGGCGATTTAAGTCGATTTTCCGACATCACTCGGTTCGTACAGCGTCCAAATTATAATTATTTACATCAACTACATCCTATTGTAAACTAAAGTAACAAATTAGATTACATTGTGAGAGTATGTAGAAAAAAAAATTATTTGGTTAGAATACTGACATACTCGTGTATAGGTATGGGATGTGCATGTCAAATCAACTATAACAGCCTACTTTAACCGACTTAAAGAAAGGAGGAGGGTCTACGTTCGGTTGTATGTATGTTTTTAACGTATCCCTATGCAGAGGCATCTCTCGTAAAGGACATGATTCTTCATGTGGGTTATACATATAGAGCTTAGACCACACTGCTCCAATTGTGGTTGATGGGCTTAGGATGATAATGCTTGACTCTGTAACGCTCTCAACCAACGGCTTAACGTGCTCTCTAAGCCACGGGGGTGTACACCCAATTTCCTATCTTAAGGCTGAAACTTTTCATTGAGAATTTCTTGGAAGACGGAGCGTCTTCCAAGAAATTCTCAATGAAAAGCCCGACTACAACTAATTCTCATAGAAAGCATTAGTGCGATCTAAATTGGAGCACGTTTATATAGAAGATGCATTTGTCTGCCTTCAAATGCATCTTGCATTTGAAGGCACACAATTTTCAGCGCATTCAAAATGTTTGTGTGCGAATTAGAATTAATGTGGATGTTTCGTACAAATTGGCTGGATATCCACAACGTAAGCTCTGCTACTATTACGAGTACAACTAACCGACTCTATAAGCGACCAAAGTCTCTTTTTAACAACCCATATTCCGCTCACTGTTGAGCTCGAGTCTCCTCTTAGAATGAAGTGGAGTTAGCCTAATAGTCCACCACGCTGGCCCACTGTAGATTGGCAGACTTCACACCCGTAGAACAAAGAAATTTTTCAGATGTGTATGCACGATGTTTTTCCTTTACCGTTTGCGACGATGTTGAATTTCATAAAATGCAAGTCCAGGACCGGATTTGAACCTACACATTCCGAAGCAAAGGCTTAGGCATAATCACTGGGTTATAAGGGTTTCTTTTTACGGCAACTTATTCCATATTGTAAGTAGTTTGAGCTCGTATCTCTCGTGCCATAACATACCTATGACATTTTTTTAACTTGTAGGTCAAAAGTTCGTGTTTCTGGTTGTAGCGTCGCAGATCTTGGGAGTGAATTAAATAAATAAATAAATCAATAAATATACTTAAACAATACACATCACTATCTAGCTCCAAAGTAAGCATACAGAGTAGCTTGTGTTATGGGTACTAAGATAGTTGATATTATAATATTCATATACATTTATATATTACATATAAATACTTAATTGTTGTATTCATCTGGGTATTTTAATAGTATTAGAGCATTTAGTGTCAAACGTCGTCCGGGTCGTCCATATCGCCATACTTATAAGTTCTCCTAAAAATTAACAGAAAATTTTTGAGAAAAAAGAAAGCTTAGTATCTACTTTATAGCCCGACCCATGTTTATTGTTTAGGTATACTATAATGTTTTATGCGTGAAAGCTCTACCATTTTATACGTAAGAAACTGAACCGATTTTTACATAATTCCGCATTTCACTTGATTTTTTCTTACTTTTTACACGTTTCTTTTTTTACAGTCAGTTGTATAATTTAAGAATATTTTTATAATGTTTGCTTAAAAAGCAAAAAAAATCCGGAATTACTACACCGATTTACGTGTTCTTGGATTATTCTTCTAAATCTTATTTGTCGCCATATGCTAGACTTGTTTCGAAACCTTACAGGGTCCTTAATCATCAGCTTGTTCATGAAACACGTGGTAACCAAACACAATGTAAATATTAACTTATTTATGTTAATCCAAATGAAATACATAAAAATAAACTAACTAACTTTGTTAAATCAAACAAAATTAATGTAGTACTTAATCGAGGATTAAAATGACAAAGCGCGTGCTGTATTAGTGAGACAGAGACGGATATATATTTGTCAGCACAGCCTGCAATGAATGGGCAGAACTAAATCCCCACCAATGCGCTAGCGTCTGTTTTCGTTAAATGCTCGGGTGACAAAAATATTAAACGTAATTTTGGGCAAAGAAAATCTCATGAAAATTTTGTAGGTATATTTTCCTCTAGATACGTGTACTATATGTTATCAAGTCAATATGAAGTGTCGACGTAATTTCGTTTACCCTAATTGCATTTAGGATAGAGTGAATGCAATTTAATAATTTCTAGTGTAGAGACTACACTATTAAATTGTATGATGTTTTTTTTTAATGAAATGTCTGGTATCGTAATTTATTTAAAAGTTTGTGGTGATATTAGAACTTTAATGTATGAAGCACTAGCGGACGCTCGCAACTCCGCGTGGAATTCAGTTTTTCACAAATCCGCGGGAATCATAGATTTTTCCGGGATGAAAAGTAGCCTATATGTTAATCCAAAGTGAAATCCATTTCCATTATAAATTTCAGCCAAATTACTTTAGCGGCGTTAAAAAGTAACAAACATACAAACATCCAAACAAACATATAAACTCTCGCGTTTATAATATTAGTAGGACTAGCTGCGACTACGTCCACGTGGAAATCTGAACCATGATATTTTTTATAATAGGTACTATACCTACATATAAACCTTCTTCTATTAAGTGAATAAATCTATTAACAGTTTAAACTCTTATTTAAATCAATTATGAAGTTAAAAAGATAGCGACTTCGTTTTATACTATGTAGGTAAGTAAGTGAAAATTTCTTCACAATTACAACCTTTTTCATTTGGTGCCATCATTTCCATGTACCTACGCCATTCTTAACTACACAACACAAAAGGTCAAATAGGTAGAAAATACCTTTCTACCTACATTGTTTCATGCAATATAGTATAAGTATAAACCAACAAACAAACATTACCTATTTTTTTTTGTATATATTTAAGTCATATCCTGAAACTTCTTACGCTTGGATCTTCTACAAGAGACACACACACACAGGTGATCGTAACCATGTGCACTCACCCACACAGATACACCCAAAGCTAAGGCTCTTCGCTTGTGGGCACGGGGCACGCACACCACGACACTCTCTCTACGAACACAGTGGTACTCTCAGTTCTATACAACCTCCTCAGCTGCACTCACGCGCAGAAAAAAAGATAACGCGATCTATCGATCTTTTTTTTCTAATAAAAAGACACCGCCGTCTGAAAGACATCTCGCCGTATAGTCGGGTCAAACTGACCCGTACTAACGAACGCGTCGTATTCAAAGATTTTTATTCAAATCACGATATTTATGGTTCCGTAATTAATTCAACATGTCGTTATAATTATGTAAATACAAATGATTAATTTAAATTATACGTTCAATTCTTAATTCTATGTAAACAGACATTTATCATGTGTGACGTTGTCGGTGTTCTGTTTTAAATGGTTTTTTTTTTCATTGGGAAGTGGTTTTTTTTTTGTGTATGCGATTGTAATCGTTTGCGATTGCCGGTGTTGATGTAATTCTGGCTATCATACCATTATGGAACGCCACCAGAATGGTATGGATGTGTGGGTAGGTAAGGGTATATAAGTACTTTTATAACTTTAATATCTAACATAGTGTAAGATCACACACACTTTGTTTATGTGTGAATAGTATTGTATTAACATCATTAGGTTATATCAAGAACTTTAATTTTAGTTACTTAATTCTAAGTTTTGGAAAGCTTTTAGCTAAATCTTACTTTAACAAAATAATATGCTTTTTTCGACAATAATTCAACTTTTTTTCCACATATTCTACATATAAAGTGAAAAAGAAACCATAGGTCCTACACAAACCTGATGTTATACCTAGTCACAATGTTCAAATTGGACTATTTACAAGTTGAATCAGTCATC
This sequence comes from Bicyclus anynana, assembly GCF_947172395.1. Taxonomy (NCBI): domain Eukaryota; kingdom Metazoa; phylum Arthropoda; class Insecta; order Lepidoptera; family Nymphalidae; genus Bicyclus; species Bicyclus anynana. The sequence continues at coordinate 11,445,643 of NC_069101.1, forward strand.
TATTTAAGCTTAGGTTTACTAGACTCAAAGCTCTGTCAAGTTTCAACGCAACATGTTAGCGGAAATCTAAACCACTTGAAAATCTGTGCTGCATACTTTTTTCGTAGGAAGTTTGTGGCAAAATGCTGAGTTTTTCTAGGTTATGCCACATATCATAAGGCATTTTTTTATTGCTCCTCTGTTTCAGTGGACAGTTAAGCCATAATATATTTTATAAACAAATAATGTGTTATGTGGACTTAAAGATCTTTCTTTTCTTCTGTCTTTCTTTCTTGACAAATAGCTTCTACTCGTACCTATTGCCATACTAGAACTGAACCAACTGTACGCTCCAAATGGAATCTCTCGTTTATAAGTCATAGCATACCCAACTACAAATCTACTAGCCTTTGTAGCAGAGGTGGGAAGGTTTTACTTCCAAGCAGCACTGCTATGTTACGGATACGGTGTTTTTGGTAAAATACAGCATATAGCATTTGAGTTTTACCAACTGCCTACGCCTCAGATTGACCGACTTGGTTGCTGCAAAATTTTGATTGTTATAGACTATGATTTTCTACTTAACATTAAATGGACTATAATATTACCTAGTAAAAATAAACCTGCTTGGTTTGCCCACAATCATATATGCAAAATATGCCGTATAAAAGCTTTACCAATGCTACCATATGATCTGTGGTGTGATCATAACAACTATTGTATATAATTAAGTTATTAATGCTAATAACTTAGTTATAAACAATAGATAACAAGCAATTTTTGGCATATATACAAAAACATGTTTCCAACCTGGCAGAGACATTTTAAAGTCAAGTTTAAAATAAACTTGTTACAAGCTTTTATTTAACTTGTCCGTTAGTACATGGCTCAAACTTTAGAAGTTATAGAACTACGTCCTCTAAACTAAGAACTTTGTATGCAGTTAAATATACAGTTTCTACAATAACATTACAGACAAGACTTAATGTTGAAGCCACCTTGGCAGCATTTTTTTTAATATTTGCCATATCTTATATATATGACATCTTCTTCAATTGTGTTCTTCAAAAGACAAACTTCTTTGCTTTATAGGCATTTATATACTTAAATAGAATAAAAATACATTTTAAAATATGAATTTATGTGCAAGATACAATGTATACAAATACAGTTATAGATATTTCTAACCGACTTCCAAAAAGGAGGAGGTTCTACGTTCGGCTGTATGTATGTTTTTTATTTGAGGTATTTTAACATTAACATTAACATTAACATCTTCGTTCAAAGCTTTAAAAACTCAAACGATGCTAGCGACAATCTATTCGCTGATAAGGTTTTACTTTACTATAAGTATACCTATCCATGACATGGATCACTCAATAACATTACATTGTAGTTACTGCAACACTTATTAGTAACTCCAACTAAAACTATGTATGCAAAGTACAGTAGCCAATAGGAAATAAGATTAAGTAATCACTGGCCTCCCACTAATATTGTCAATAGTTTCGTATGTGCTCCAATAAATCTATTCTAGTCAATAGGCTGTTAACTAGCTTGCTTGTCTAATTTGTAATTTATGTCTACTATTAGGTTGGCCGTATGCTTACCAAAAGCTATGTTGTTTCTTTCTTTGGCACTTTATACAGTAGCTTAGCATAAAACGCTCTTTATATCAATTCCATCATCTGGATGATTCGTTTTTTTATCATCCGATTTAATCTGATCATTTCTTCCAAGCTGTTGCAAATTGTTAAATCAAGTTCCAGATGTATAGTTTGATACGTATGGCGTCGTAGAAAAAAAATCTATTCCTACTGATAGATGATTGGTTCTTCAACCATCCCATTTACTTCTTCTTCGTTATTTATTCTATGGACATATAAATAATAAAACTTTCTTCCTACTGCAGTGATTTCAAATATTTTCTATATTTTTTTTTGATAAATAAATCCCTCAAAGGCTGGCTACTTATTGGTCCGGGGTACCTCTGCTGTTTCAAATGTTCATTGACGTGGCATTCACTTTATATCAGGTGATATAAGCTTTGCATGATCGTTTGGCCCCTAATAATTCTATTAAAAAATCATTTTGTTAAACAAAGATTAACTTACGAATGTCATTATCACTACACGATGGGCATCCAGTGCAGGGACTTCCCACACTACGCTTAGTCTAATCTCTGTATTAGAAACGACCTTCACCCATCTGTTTAATTTATGAAAAGGGATTTTTATCAAACTTTCATCCATTAAACAGATGGATGAAGGTCGTTTCTAATTCAGATCTTCTACAAAGTCCTGAGCTTATTGCATCCAACTCTCAAATGGGTTTTCTCTACTATTTTACTAAACGCAAATTTTCATAGGATAGCCATCAATATATACAACAACCTGTGGTGCTCCCAATATCGAAGATATCAAAAGTTGTCAAAGAGGCGCCATCTATGGGTCGAGTAACAAATTGAACGTAGAAAATGAGTCATAGAATTGTACAATAGGTAGGAATGCTAAACTGTACAAAATTATCATACTTGAATCTTCAGTAACTTATTTGAAAGCTACAAAATTTGGATCTTACTTTCCGAGTACAAGGTTACAAGCTTAGGTACTTAACATCCCAAACCTATACATATATAGTATAGTCAGGCAGGCATAAGTCAACGAAATGTAGGATTAAGTAGTGCTAATAAGTAGTTTGACTTCATACTTATTTCACTTTTCTACCTTACTGCTAGTAACTCACTGGCAGTAGACGCCAGTCGGGTTTACATCCCTATGTTGTACGTCCTAGGTCTCGTACAAAATGTTAATTAAATAATATTACAAAATACTCTTTACATTGGTAATGTCCGTAACACTTGTACAAAACATTCTGCGTTATCTTTCCTCGTACGGTTTGGAATACCTTCAAAGGCTGTATTTCCAGATTCTTATAACTTGGGTATATTTAAAACTAGAATGAATAGGCAATCATCATCAAGTGAGAATACGATGAAAAAATCTAGAATGAAAAAATTTACTCTACCTTATGTCTGGGTTCTTGATGTAAATAATTTCATTAGATGTTATAATTATATTCACAGTTACATTTAGGCAAGTGTAATACATATTAATATTGCTAATAATGTACACAATAGGTGCACTAAACACTATTAGATTATTTTTTTATTGAATGACAAATTACATTTATTTTTGTACGATGCAATGTCACTAGACTGTTTATCACTTCAGTTAGTCTATTTACAATATTTAATTATAGGTTTGTAGCAGCGTACATATCATTTTCTGTATAATTGATTGTTGCAAAAATTTCGTAGTCAGTTGACAAGGATTTTTTTTAACTTATAGTAACAGAAGCAAAAAGTATTAAATTTCGTTTACTTTGCCTCTATTTACGAGTATGTTACGTAATTAACATACAAACAACAATGTGTTATGCTACGAATTTTTAAAATACCATCAGGTGAGATTGTACTCAAGGGCTAACCTGTTAAGGATTAAAAAAAATAAAATAAAAAAAAGAAAATAACATGTGTTCGTAATCGCACTGCTCTAAAATGGCTCTATCGATTTTAATTGTTTGTTTAGTATATTTCATTGTTATGAGTTAAGAATATTTCACCCTCCTAGCCCACATCCCTTTCAACTCAGTTCATTTTGTTAAAAGTAGCAGAACGTTGGCCAAGTCAGCTAGTATTTCATCAACTATCATGTACCCAAGAGGGACGCCTGTTATTTTTGCATGGTGCATATTAAAAAACTTAGTATTAGTATGGGTAAAAGTATCAAAAAGATTAACGACAAAGTGTCTTTCCAATAGGACAAGGTCGGGTGAACCAACTGGGCGGGCTGTTCATCAATGGTCGCCCGCTGCCCAACCACATCAGGCTGAAGATCGTGGAGATGGCGGCGGCGGGCGTGAGGCCCTGCGTCATCTCGCGACAGCTGCGCGTCTCGCACGGCTGCGTCTCGAAGATTCTCAACAGATATCAGGTGAGAACTGTTTACAACCACATCAGGCTGAAGATCGTGGAGACGGCGGCGGCGGGCGTGAGGCCCTGCGTCATCTCGCGACAGCTGCGCGTCTCGCACGGCTGCGTCTCGAAGATTCTCAACAGATATCAGGTGAGAACTGTTTACAACCACATCAGGCTGAAGATCGTGGAGACGGCGGCGGCGGGCGTGAGGCCCTGCGTCATCTCGCGACAGCTGCGCGTCTCGCACGGCTGCGTCTCGAAGATTCTCAACAGATATCAGGTGAGAACTGTTTACAACCACATCAGGCTGAAGATCGTGGAGATGGCGGCGGCGGGCGTGAGGCCCTGCGTCATCTCGCGACAGCTGCGCGTCTCGCACGGCTGCGTCTCGAAGATTCTCAACAGATATCAGGTGAGAACTGTTTACAACCACATCAGGCTGAAGATCGTGGAGATGGCGGCGGCGGGCGTGAGGCCCTGCGTCATCTCGCGACAGCTGCGCGTCTCGCACGGCAGCGTCTCAAAGATTCTCAACAGATATCAGGTGAGAACTGTTTACAACCACATCAGGCTGAAGATCGTTTAGATGGCGGCGGCGGGCGTGAGGCCCTGCGTCATCTCTTCTTCTTGTTTCTTCTTATCTTTTAGGTGTTAACCATTCATCATAAATATCAATTTAGATCATCATCATCGCCCTAATCCAGTCAGCCTGCTATGAAACTAACCGAATTATGATGAATATAATAATTAGGGCCAGTTATTTTCAGGTGATATAGGGAATACGATTGGGCAATAGGCATGATATTTAAATAAGTATCCGCTATGTACTCAGACCAATTATTGTATAGGACCTGCCTCGCTAGACGTTACTTTTCTGTCAAAGTATATGATCAACGATCTAATGCGATTATAAAAACTGTCTCTATAGAATCGATGTTAAATAGTTATAATCGTGTTCGTCGGTTAAAAAGTTTCGTAAAAATACCTTTTTGTGTAATTGAATTATGTAAAAAACGGGCAAAAACTTCTAGTTTAGTATAAGATATATACCAAATCTAAGCTTGTTTTCCTCAGAAAATGACAGACAATTTTGTTCGTGACTATGAATGCGGTACAGGTCCTTCTATAATTGGTCTGAGGCTATGTATTTCAGTTTTCTGTAAGAACCTAATAATGTACTTTGTAATTTCAAAAGCTATGAATACATTGAATTCATTCGAACCAAACAATCGCCATTGATTCCTGCTCAGCGAAGCCTGAAGGTCCATTTTCACCAGTCCTACCCACGGGGGTACAATGGTGATTGTTTCACGCAGGAAGTGTGTTTTCACGCCCCATGAGAGAACCTACAGATTGTAGCTATATTTAACTCGAAAATAAACTCAAATTTAAAAAAAAATACAATTTTTCTAAATTAGCTCAGGTAGATTGCCCAATTCACTAACTTTGATAGCTATATGTTGGCCACCTAATATTATAATTAACATCAAATTTATAACAACCGCATTTTTCGTGATCCGTTAAGTCCATTGATCAACTGGGAAATATCTATTACCTACTCTATTAATATCCACGAAGGGTTGTCAGTAGCCACAGGATGATATTTTTACCTATTATCTCAATTTTAATCTCATAGTATGAAATAAATAGTGAATACGAAATCGCGTGACTTAAGAATTACTAACAATAGCTAGTTGGTTAATTTCTTGTAAATCCACTAAACTTACTCAAAGTTGGTCTGGTCAAGTTAGCATCAGCAATGCCAAGTTACGACTGGCAGGGACCGAGCAAATCAAGTTGTATAATTTAGCAGTTTAGCGTTTCTGTACGACCTCACGTAGAAACCCTCAGAGGTTATGATAGAATAAAGTTTTACCTCATGAAGAGCCAAATCACCTAGTACGAGGCTACGGGACATAAACTACGTCATCACTATCAACCGATGGACATAGGCCTCATGGACTCTCAAATCCACAGTCTTGTACATCAGTTTCCAGCGGCTCCCTTTTATCCGCCTTGTGACATCAGGTCACCTAGTGGGGGTAGACCAATATAACTACGCTTTCCTTACAAAAACGTAACGTAACGTTGCCTGTCTTTCGGTTTTTACCGTAAATATTTATGAGTGTGCGCACAGGAACTGTTCAATCTAGTCCCTCTATCCCCATTCTACTACAAAGAGCAAGACACCATGCAAATTGGCATCGATGTCCAGTCGATTCGCACAAAACGTTTCGCATCGACGTTCTAATAAGAACAGCGAAGATGTGGAATTCCCTTCCGGCTTCTGTGTTTCCTAACACATGATTTGTAAACCTTCAAGGCAAGAGTGAAGAGGAATTTTCTAGGCAAACATGCTCCAACCTACTAGACCACATAATTTCTTTCCACCAGGCATAATTGTAGTCAAACGCTAATCTATTCAGAATAAAAAAAAACTGCCTAAAGATGCAGATAAGTAAGCTGCCTCGCTGTCCTATGGTAAAAGTTTAAAAAAGGAACTACTTCATAGAGTCCTCGAAATAAATCTGGTACAAAACAGACAGGCAACCTTTTGCAATTTGCGAACGCTTTGTAAAGATACTCTATGTGTAGGTATTTCATGGTCATCTACATATCGACACGTAGGTTAGGTACTTACTTGATACATTAATGTAGTGTATTGTAGAAGTTGACGTGCTTTAATTATCTCGACGCGTCAGGACTTTTGGCCGTGGAATAACTGTTTAACTACAAGGACTGTCGCTGTACTGAATGATAACGTAAAACTAGCCTCCCCTTCACCAATCGATTATATACTTCACGTGATGTCGATAGACAATTTTAACGTGCGAAGATGATGTTTTATGGGTATGTGTGACTATAACTCTATAAATGGCAATTGATACTTCGCTTCTATAGTTTCCCTTCTAATTTCACTATGTATCCTACTTCTTTGAATTTTTCACCTATTATTAAACAACCATTTACCTGTTAGAGGGGGGAGGGTACACTTTTTGACTCTAACAAAAATTGGCCCTTAAAACCTTAATATTTTTACAAATGAATCCTTAAATCGAGAAATAGTGGTAAAAGTCCACTGATATCTTTCAAAGACCTATCCAACGATACCCACACACTATGAGATAAATAAGTAAAAATATCATCCCCACTTTACATGTAGGGGAGGTACCCTAAGAAAACATTTTTGAAGATTTTATTTTACGAGTTTGTTCACATTTTTAATGTTCATGCTCAAGCTAAATTACAGCTTTCGAGTAGTAATAGTCTCTGCGCTAAACCGCGGATGGAAAGACGGACATGGCGAAACTATAAGGGTTCCTTGTGGACAACGGAACCCTAAAAAAAGAGTTTTACCGAGCGCGGCATTCTCATAACACTCGTATGTGACGCCTCGTGATTAGCTCAACAGATCACGTGTGGAATTGCAGGTGTTATTTTATCAAGGCGCTAATGTGATTTTACTTCTTGCTCTATTTTTACAGATTTTTATATAAAAATATTAAAATGGACGCCATTGCCCGGGGTAAAAGCAGGCTTATTTACTAACTTTGACGTAGATGAGCTCCAGTAAGACATTGACTTCTGCATCTGCATGTACTACTGGATCTGCATATACTTTCACTTTTGTACTGTGTGTTGTTTAATCCAAAATCTCCTGTGTATCTGACGGAAAAATTTACGTTTCAAGGAGTGCAGTCTGAACTGAGACAGTGTCGATAACTAACTCTATGTTTACCCGTGCATAAGACGAAATTTTATAAACATTCTTTCGTTGTGCAAGCCGTTAAGTTATGGAATGCTCTCCCGTTGAACATACGGCAATCAAAGACACTGGACATTTTTAAAAATGCCGTAAAAACTCACTATCTGGTGCAGTAAAGACGATCTGTATCTATTATTTCTCTTCAATATAATGTATTTATTAGTATATTTTGATATGTATTTTATTCATTATTGTAGGTATTTGTGTAATATTGTTTGTGTATTAGGATGTAAATTATTTGTATGTATGTGTATTACTAATACTATGGTTATTTTTGTTTTATGCCACCTGCTGATGCTCTTAAGTTTTCCTAAACCGAAGGTTGCCTGGAAGAAATCGCTACTTAGCAATAAGGCCGCCTTTTGTATGCTGATCTCTTCCTAATTTGTTTTTATTTCACTTGTATTTGTCTTTGTAGTGTGCAAACAAAGTATATCTATCTATCTGTTAACGCCGCGTCTACGAGACTTGTTTCGTGGCGCGGAGTATATTACATATTAGTTGACATATTAATCTATGTCACACATGTCATCCGGTGCTCACTAAAATCACTTCGTAGATATGATACAGTAGGTAAATGACATTTCTCAGATGATTTGATGTTTATTTTAAACGAAACTCTAACTTGCGAATTGTGCAAAACATCTTAACAGAGTAGCCGCCCTGTTCATGATTTTCTTAAGACAATTTATATTGCACCTAGGAGACTGGATCCATCAGACCAGGCGTGATTGGCGGTTCGAAGCCCAGAGTAGCAACACCAGAAGTGGAGTCAAGAATAGAAGACCTGAAGCGGCAAAACCCTGGGATATTCTCGTGGGAAATTCGAGAAAAACTCATTAAGGTAATCACATCATTTATTTGTAGAGAATCTACGTTGATTTCGTTCCCGTTGGTAAATAAGTTATTCCAGATTCTAACTCTGTGTCATTTATTCGTTCTAGACATACTCGTGCATGACTAGCAAATACCCGCGACTTAGCAAACTACAACTACGCGCGAACTACAACTTCAAAGATAAGACTGTCATAGAAAGTTTAGCCCCTTTCAGAACATTTCAACGAATTTACACGAATATCAGCATATTTTCACATTCACATTTACAATTTTTAACTAATTTACATTATCACAGCAAGAAATATTTCCTATATATCGATAAGCCCGGTATCGACAGACATGCACTCTGCGGTACGTAGTTTGTAACCCTTTTTTTTAATTAAATAAAAGAAAGGCAATTAACTCTAACTTTCCACCTCGGCCGATAATGTTAAGTATACTAATTATTGTAGTAAAGTATACAAGTTATGACTAAGGGCTCCGGCTGGGTTCGAAACTAGTCGGGCATACTTCGACCTTATAACACGTGAGTTTTAGCCGTGTTTCATAATCAATTAATATGAATAAAACTCATGACAGTTCAAATTCTAAAATCTCTATTTATCGATAAGGCCTCCTGTTCTATCGTTTTCGTAGTTGTAGCCATGTGGCACGTCGATTCTACAAACGCTAACGCTTCGAAAATAAAAAAATGTATGGAAATGACATTTGCTATCGTCAGGTCACGTGATCAAGTTATCGATCGGATCTGTCATTCAAATACATTTTTTTAGTTTTTGAAGCGTTAGCGCTTGTAGAAAGAGAATCGGCGTGCCACATGGCTACAGCTTTCTTCATAATTTGTCTCTATATCTCTTATTTTAGTTATTGTAGTGTACAAATCTATACTAATATTATAAAGCTGAAGAGTTTTTTGTTTGAACGCGCTAATCTCAGGAACTACTGGGCCGATTTTAAAAATTCTTTTAGTTTCAGATAGCCCACTTATCGAGAAAGGCTATAGGCTATATATTATCCTCATACTCTTACGGGAACGGGTAACACGCGGGTGAAACTGCGCGGCGTCAGCTAGTAAATAAATAAATGTTTACCATTTTGCTTCCCATCGACTTATTTTCAATTGTATGTAGTTACACTCCAAGGCAAAAGTATTATTACAAACTAGGAAATACCTACCTATTTATTATACCTACACAGTATCGAAAAACTCACAACTAGATTCTAACAAATCTTGGCAAAAAATATTTTTTAGCCTTTTTAACGCACCTAGCAATTGGAACAAAAACATAACTAGAATAACTTTATTCAAACGCTTTTAGATAAAACTAGATAATTTCCGCAGTTTAGCTCGCATGTAGATTTTTTTATCTATCTATCTTAAGTTAATAAAAACCGAATTAGTGAATAGGCCAGCAGATCTATCAAATGATGTTTGATGTTTCTTAAGTCCTAGTCTTTTTTTTATTCCCTACAAGTTAGCTCTTGATAACAACCTCACCTGATGGTAAGTGATGATGCATCTAAGATGGAAGCGGGCTAACTTATTAGGAGGAGGATGAAAATCCAGACCCCTTTCGGTTTCTACACGACATCGTACCGGAACGCTAAATCGCTTGGCGGTACGTCTTTGTTGGTAGGGTGGTAACTTGCCACGGTCAAAGCCTCCCACCTGGACCAAGCCTAGCCTAGCACGGGGATCGAACCCAGGACCTCCGTCTTGTAAATCCACAGCGCATACCACTGCGCCACGGAGGCTGTCAAAGTTTTTGTCCTATAAGGAGGGAGGTCTGGCCCATTAGTAGCCCGTAAATAGGCTAATAATGATGACAGCATGGAGGGATGCACAGGGTCTTTAGCTGGGGTATGCACTATATAAAATGCAAAATTATTCTTTGCAATACAGGTGGAGAGTAGGCACTGCTTTTTTACATCTATGAAAACTGTCACTGGATGACAGTGATGTTGATATGAAATGAAACAAATATCTAAGCAATTGCGACAGTACAAAAAAGATACGTAGTAGACAACATTTCGCGTTCAAGAGACTTGCGAATTTAATTTACATTCCACGAATACTGAAAACGAAATTACGTTTCCTCGTTTTAATATGTTGTCTGTGTGCCGCTTGAAATATTTTTTTCCACTTTATACATATAAAAGAAAACGTTTTCAGCTGGTACGTTTAATTTAATTAATTGTATTTTTTTTTAAATAATAAAGCACAAACATCAGAGATTCTAGAAATACAATGATTACGATTTTACAGTTTCTTTTATCCCTCCTACCTTAGATGTTGTTTTCTTAAATTTTACTATTTTTACCATCGCACTGCAAGACACCGGGTAGGTTTCCATCCCTACGTCATTGACATTCCTAGAATTCGTACGAAGCGATTTGCTTCTTCGTTTCTTATACGCATGACTATGGTACGGAACTCTCACCCGAAGTCAGTATTTCCTAATTCTTACAACCTGGGCATCTTAAAGATGAGAGTAAATAGGCATCTTCTAGGCAAGTGTATCACCTTAGGCCACATCTACACTTACCATCGGGTGAGATGGCCTCCGTGGCGCAGTGGTATGCGCGGTGGATTTACAAAACGGAGGTCCTGGGTCCGATCCCTGGCTGGGCAGATTGAGATTTTCTTAATTTGTCCAGGTCTGGCTGGTGGGAGGCTTCGGCCGTGGCTAGTTACCACCCTACCGGCAAAGACGTACCGCCAAGCGATCTAGCGTTCCGGTTCGATGCCGTGTAGAAACCGAAAGGGGTGTGGATTTTCATCCTCCTCCTAACAAGTTAGCTCGCTTCCATCATAGACTGCATCATCACTTACCATTAGGTGAGATTGTAGTCAAGGGCTAACTTGTATAGAATAAAAAAAAAAAGACCGTGGTCAAGCGCGAGCTTATTCCTTATAAAAAAAAATAAAAAAAAATACTATGTATTAGGGCCAAATCAATAAAGCGAGGCGCGAGGCCACATACTCATATGTACTGCACGTTGGGGTCCCAAGGTGCTGGAATGGCGACCCCGCACCGGAAAGCACAATATTGGTCAACCCCCCTTAGATGGATCGAAATCGGGGACATCAAGAGGCTTGCAGGGAGCCGCTGGTTGCTGGCAACTCGAGACTGTTTTCTTTGGAAGTCCATGCAAGAGACCAGTGGTGGACGTCCATCGGCTATTAATAATGATGATGAAAAAAAATTAATTAAAAAAAAAAAGTTTCAATATTCTATGTAACAATATTATTTATTCATTTAGCTAATATCTGAGATAAATTTATTTTCAGGAAGGAGTATCTGACCCACCCAGCATCTCTTCGATCTCAAGGTTACTGCGCGGTGGAGCGAGAGAGTCGGATGGGAAAAAGGACTACAGTATCGACGGCATACTAGGAGGTAAGGTTTTCACCAACACCATCGTTGAATTTTTTACCAAAAAGGTATACTTATAGCTTGGCATATGCGTTGATGACACTCCCATGATATGTGGGCTACGGGAGGGGAAGGACTGCGCGGGTATGAAGTCGTGCGCGTGGGGCATCGCTACCGGCCCGCTCCCGCGGACCATCGGAAGTGTTACGAACTAATTTGCCAAGTTATAGGGTAAGTCCAGGATAGATGCCCCACTTTTCGAAAATGCTAAATAACTCCGAATTTTATAATCTTAGAGCATTGCGTTCTTTGGGAGATATTAAATATATATCTTAATGTTCTATATTATCTGAATCTTTCTGATATAGACTGTGTAGATTTTCTGTAAATTGTAATTTTATGGACCTCTAAAAAATGGGATAGACGCCTACTGTGGCGGATAGAAGACTTATCATGAAAAATCTTCTGAGGATAGGTGCCCTTAGTGGGGATTGGCGACTTAGATTGAACATTGTAATTGGTTTGTTCTGAAATCAAACAACTAAATTATTATAATCAGTCTTTATGGTGTTTTATATAACTTTCATTTTCATTTCTTGGCCATCTTTGTCAAAGTTATACTTTAGCTGTAGCTTTTTAGCAAACTGGTATGCTAACTGACGTATTGCTGTTCGGTCCAGCGGAAAACCAGCTTCTCCTAATTTGAATGTAAGAGCCACGAGTCGTTTTTTGTTATTACAGCATGTTTTCATAAAACAAATAAAAATAAATGCTGGATATATATAATTTTTTTCAGTAATAATTATGCCAGACAGTAACTACAATGATATGATGCAATACAATACAAAGTAAAAGTAATTCAAATTTAAAACAACAACACATACAGTAACTTTAAAAATAAGAATTGCTGTTAACGGCAAATCTTCGTCTTAATATTTTAGATGGTATTCCTTATATTCTAGAAATCTGATTTACGCCTTTCTCTCCCTTTTTCATCTCTTCAAACGCTGCTAGCATACTGTCTTCGGTCTAGGTTACAGTACGAGGGACAACACCCTGTTTCCTTTTATATTTACGAGGCATTTTGCTCTCCTGCAACAACACAACACTTATAATAAACAGTTGGGGATAGTTGCCCTTAGGGGCATCTATCCTAATAAAAAACGGGGCAACTATACTTTTTGTAGGGGATAGATGCCCTTATCAATAAAAACAAAAGTTGAGTTTCAATTACTATAAAATCTATCAGTTTACATAGGCTAATCTTCAATGCAAGCAGACAAATAGAAAAAAAAATAAAATTATAAGCGAGAGAAAAAATACACTGTGAAGGAACTTACGAATCTTATTTTGGCGCCTTTTGTCGTCTCTCCGCGGAACATTTTTACTCACACAGACGAAACGCATGCACTCCGGTCGAAATTCCTCCCGACACTAAGGTTTGCAGGGGGAGGACTCGTTACTTACAGTAAAATTTAACTCCTACAGTGCTCCTAACATAGTGAAATAAAAATCAAGTCATCTATCCCACTGGGGCATCTATCCTGGAATTACCCTATACTATAATAACTAATATAATAAGTATATAATAAGTATATATATATACCTACCCATTTGAAGAATTACTGAACTCTATGGCTAATTCTTCCAAAGAACTCACTATAACATTTAGCTTTATTAATAAGTTTCATTTTAGTAAATTGTCTAATATCGAATCCTGTAGACGCAACATGAGACCAAACGACGTATTTCTCTGCAAGAGCGATAAAGACAAAGTTAACCAATAGTAATGCTATCTAAAATATCGCTAGCTCTTTCGTTGCGTTCGGAGGACTATAGAGATTTGACGGCCTCCGTGACGCAATGGTATGCGCGGCGGACTTACATGACGGAGGTTCGATCATTCGATTCGAGTTTTTCTTAATTGGTCCAGGTATGGCTGGTGGGAGACTTCGGCCATGGCTAGTTACCACCCTACCAAAGTCGTACCGTCAATCGATTTAGCGTTCCGGTACGATGTCGTGTAGAAACCGAAAGGGATGTGGGTTTTCATCCTACTCCTGACAAGTTAGCCCGCTTCCATTTTAAATTGCATCGTCACTTACCATCAGATAAGATTGTAGTCTAGTGTTAACTTATCATAGAATAAAAAAAAAACATTCAACAAAAGTAATCTAAACTAAATAAGTCTTGCCTTTTATGTGGAGTAATCCATTTAAATAAAGATTTTTTACTATGGACCATAAATTTAAAGTTATCCATTTGTATACAAAAATTACTCTTGGGTTTTTCGACTGAACGTAACTACGTTCAAGCGAAAATTCTTTTAGTTTTTGTGAACTTTGTAAATTCGAACATAAATCTAACTCGATAGAGAGCATAAATCTAAATCCCTCTTTATTTGACTACATAAAGAATTCGCGTGCTGTAGTTTCACAGCGTTAGATATTCCCATTTATTTATTTAAACCTGTTTTTTTATTTTATTTATAAATGAATAATACAATCCTTTCGCGGGAGGATCCTTTTGTGGATTTAGGACCCAAGCCAGAGGTCAGGGCCCCAAAGTGAGAAACCTCCTCACAATACGCGCCGTCTCAAGAATTACCGTCTTCTATACCCGAGTCCCTATTGCCAACAGCCATAAGCCATGATATGAAACAACTCTCGAAAACTTATTTTGAGAGAGCCGCCACCGATACCAACGCTGATTGTAGATCTAGACGCCCAAAAAACAGCAGCACAAACACAGCGTTCGCCGGCGAAGACGAGGTCCCTGATATCTGACGTCACCCAGGCGTGAGCTTTTTAACTCACGATTTCGGAGGGCGCCCGGACTGATACACTCAGGCCTTCACCCTTCCCGAACGGCCCTCTAAGCCGACGTCCGAGTCTCAGAGGAGACGCCCTTAGAGAGTCGTTCCGCCCATCTACTCTGCTTCTGCCTTCGGGCCCCACCAGGCGATGCTTCTGCGCTCGCCCTAACCCTTCGATGACGCTGCTGAGGTCCCATAAGGATTACACAATCGGAAAGAAAAAAAGCCATAAGCCATGACGTTACTTATTGTTGGCTATTTAAATACCTACATCTAACCCGTCAAAGATTTCTCACGGAGCGGTCAAAAAATCAATTTCCGCACACAAATCTTGCGCAGTCATTGTCACGGTGAAATATTGGCGCTGCTCGGCCGCCAAAGGGGCGGCGTGTTTTGGCGGAGCGCACGCAAAGGCGCACCGACAAAAGGTCACCGCGAACGCCTGCCGTGTCTCGATAGTGGTGAAATTTCCACAATTGACGTAACATGTTTTGGTTGTAGTGTCATTGTTGCATTGTTCCGTGCTTTGAGATGCACCGGCAACTTGTACCTGTTGTATATCCGCTCAATGCGGCTTTTTTTGATTCGGTGACAATATGTCATCTAATTGTGACTGCGACTACAAAATGTAAGATTGAAATGCGTAGCGGACCCCCGCGCCTCCGTCCGCTTGTAAACCCTTGATTACCAGATAAAAGTATGTTAACCTTAGAGCCCAGCCCAGCGGATATGACCTCTGCCTCCAATTCCAGAGGGTGTAGGTTCGAATCTGGTCCGGGGCATGCACCTCAAACGGTCGGTTATGTGCATTTTAAGAAATTAAATATCACGTGTCACAAACGGTGAAGGAAAAAAATCGTGAGGAAACCTGCATACCTGAGAATTTTACTTCATTGTCTGCGTGAGTGAAGTCTACCAATTCACATTGGGCCAGCGTGGTGGACTATTTGGTCTAACCCCTCTCATTCTGAGAGGAAACCCAAGCGAGCCGAACATCTGATTCTTTTTTTGGAACTAGCTCCCCCGGTGATTACTTCCAGCCCCCTTTCGGGGCTGAGGTCATTGGCCTAAGAGTCGATGTTGTTTATTCAGCCTGATTAGGGCCCTTGCGCGGACTTGAATTCCTCGCTATCCAGAGCTGGGGCGGTGTCTAGCCCAGTTTTTCGCCTCGTGCGAACTGCGATCGTATCGCTGTCCTGCAGCGTCGTTGCCTCCGGTGTCTGCACCTTCAGCGATGACGATTTGTAGAAACACATTAGTTACTCACACTCTCTAATGTTGTCCAATCATTTTCTCCTTTGACGACTGGGTGTTCTCCTGCCCCTTATCTTCCCTTCGAAGAGTAATCTTGAAAACGAAAATTAAGCTCCTCTCAGTAGATGTCTAAAGATGCTCAGTTTCCTCTGCATTATGGGTAGGCATGAGTTCTCTTTTTTGTTCATACGTTCCAGTACCCTGATATTTGGTGTGCAGTCCTTAAAGGACAAAGGATATGTGACTTAGACTAATCACGCTGCACTAATGATGGTCGTGCAAACTATAAAAAAGTCTTTACAGAACTGACGGACAGCTACCGACTGACATAATCGGTCCGCTTTCACACAACAACAATAACAAAAAGCACAAAATGTGATAAAATCTCGCATTAGAATAACAGCGGTCGTATACCGATGTCACGGTACGTAGAGATGTACCATCACAATGAGTTTAAGACAATGTGTTACGATTACATACCATACTCTGAGTCACGTATAAAATGCATTTGCGCTTATTACTGAAGGTGGAGTTTTCCAGGACGTTTTTGTTACCATTATTATTTATTTATTTATTATTTATTATATATCCTTAGTATGCTTACAGCTAAGCCAAAACGCATACAAAGTACAGACTTACAATATACCAATATAACAAATAAACAAATTGTTTTATAGTAACAGGTACAAAGTAAGATTGTAACATTTCAGAGGTATTGCATTTGTGCACTACTTTGTAACTATAGGTAAAATGTTCTGGGTTTAAATCTCAGTATCCTTCAGAAAATTATAGTTAATTAGCGAATTGGGTCGATTCGTTTATTACATATAGAAATTGAAACAGCATTTTTTTTAAACATTTTAATTAAAGTGTCAAGCCGGTCGCGATTACAAGAAAGAAATGTCCGTATTTTAAGTGATATAAAAACTTATCAGCCGATAGACGTCCACTGCTGGTTATAGGCCGCTTGCATGGACCTCCAAGCACAACGATCTCGAGCCGCCGCATCTAGCGGCTCCCTGCAACCCGCTTGATATCCTCGGTCCACCTAGTGGGGGGTCGACCAACACTGCGCTTTCCGGTGCGGGGTCGCCATTCCAGCACCTTGGGACCCAACGTCCCAAGCTCTTCGAACTATGTGGCCTGCCCATTGCCACTTCAGCTTCGCGACTCGTTGAGCTATATATACTTTGTTTCGTCTGCGGATCTCCTCATTTCTGATTCGATCACGTAGAGAAACTCCAAGCATAGCTCGCTCCATCGCCCGCTGAGTGACGTTGAGCCTTCTAATAAGACGAGTCAGCGACATAGTGATTAAGTATATGAAAGAGTTTTAATTGAAAGTCGTGTAACGGAGGTTAGCAGCTAATTTAACTTTGTTAATTGCTGCCCGAAACTGTGATCTGCTGGCCTATTCACTAACTTTGGCATATTAGCCACCTACTATATTTAACATTAAATCAATAACAACCACATTTTTGGTATTCGGTAAAGCCCGTTGTTAACGAAAATCACAATGCCAACCAGATGGGTAAGGTATTTTGATCAGCTACCAATAAATTATTAGTGACTTGGAAATCACATGACTTAAGAAACTCTAACTAAATACTCGTTCAGCTAGTTGGTAATTTTCGTGTATATTATTAAGTTACTCGAAGATGAGAATAGGCTATTTCATATTGATACATTGGCATAAGTTCTTGAGCCACGTTGTACTACATCTACTTGTTAAGAAGTCATGTGCATAATAAATATAACGTCAAAGCTGTAGAACTTCTGAATTGTAATCAATATAACGTCACGGTTATAAGACCTGGTTTTGGCTGGTGTGAGGCTTTGGCCGTGGCTAGTTACCACCCTACCGACAAAGATGTACCGCCAAACGATTTAGCATTCCGGTACGATATCGTGTAGAAACCGAAAGGGGTGTGGATTTTCATTTCCCCTAACAAGTTAGCCTGCTTCCATCTTAGATTGCATCATCACTTACCATCAGGTGAGATTGTAATCAAGGGCTAACTTGTAAAATAATAAAAAAAAACAAGAAAGCACGCCCACAAGCGCGCTAATCCGGCCATATATTAGCATGAGAACGAGCCGCTGAAACAAAGGCCGTCCCGACCGTTTTAATGAGCCCAGATTATGAAGGTGTTAAACCTTCGATGCTCTTTCAACTTCCAAAATACGACTTTTGAGACGCGCCGACTTCACGGGGTCGAATTTCGGCAATCGCCAAAGCGCAACTCACCCTGTCCCACCCACGGTATCCGTATAACACCATCACTTTCTTTCAAACACGTATAATCCCTTCCAGACGGCGCGAAAGTTTTAATTTTTAACTGAAATGAACTTTATCACCGTGTTGCAGGGATTAAAGAGCTTTAAGATTCGACTCTATATGTATATGTAAATACTAGGTCATTTAGCCCCATACATTATGATCGGAGACGCAACAAAAAATGACTAAATAATATTGTGCCGCGATACCGCAAGGGAATTTGGGCAATGTAAATCATTTTATTACTACGTGTTGTGTTTTATTTGATTTTCACGGCATTTGTGGTTGCGTTTGCAAATATGACTTTCAGTTAATTTTACTATCTAATTAATATTAAACGATATAATTAAATAAATTTATATTATATCAGCTTTGTGAACAAATTAATTTGTTTATTTCATTATAGAAATACTTCATCTCTGCTCACTTGACTACTTTGAGAATGTAATATTGCATAATAATAATGTACCCGGAATAAACAATTGACCCAAAGAATCAACAATAAGGAACTTAAGCTAACTTATCCTAATAACTATACAAATCATGCCCACGTGGAATGGTGGCAAGAATACTGGCTGCATTTCCGCGCTGGACAGCCAGACTGATTCTTTGCGCAAAAAATGAGCCACTATTTTTAGACGAAAATTTATTTCCTACTTTGGAACATTAAATAAATTATCTTGCAGGATATACTCCCAAGGGACATCTCACAGAAATCGCTGTCCTGTCGTCTTATAACTTATGTTGTTAAGTATGGGACTCAAGTATGTTGTGCCCGTAATTCCATTGGAAATTATACTTTTCCGACCGAAACAATGACAGTAGAAGTTTTCGACTGATACCAAAATCTATATTAGTAACAATCATCATACAACAGTCCAGCCTATAGGCGTCCACAACTGGACACTGACCTCCTGTAGGGACTTCTCTGGTAGTACATAATCTATGGTTACAAGCTACTTCTTAGTAAGTACACCTACAATAATTAATCGGAGGCCTTACTACAAGCTTTTAAATACGCAGCGATTCCATAATGTTTCGACCTTTCGTACCATGAGGGTCTTTAAGCTTATCGGACGATTGTGTCACAAATAAAGATTTCATTCACTCAATTCATACCACTTACTGAGGTAACTTTACTTACGCCATAAAATAAGTTGGGCAGACACCATGAAGATTTCGCAAAAGGTTGTAGTAAGCCCCTTGTAGATAGATAGATAGATATACTTAATTGCACACCACAAAGACAAATACAAGTAATATAAAAACATATTAAGAAGAGATCAGCAAACAAAAGGCGGTCTTATCGCTAAGTAGCGATTTGAAGTAGTTAAACTCATCACTAAAGTTTGAAACAGTAAGAATAAAGCAAGAAAGTATTACTAGTAACACAAAGACATTCTTTCATACCCGCATCCATTGCAGGTTGTAAATCCCTTCCAAATGAGTGCAAGCGCATTAAACCGCGTTTGTCGTTTTACATGTCATAAATCCAGATCGCGACACCAAAATATTGAATGGTGCCAAAATGTCAACCGTACAGCAAAGGCGCCGACAAAGAAACCGCCGCGCTGGGTGTTCTTATTCCTCCACGCTGAGCCCCCATTTTTTCATTTCATTCAATTTTGACTTCTACCAAAAGGCTATTAATATAAGCCGAGTTTTTTAAAAACGGTGTTAAGGCAAAGCCGCGTATTGTTAGGCGGGTTTTTTAATATGTTTCCGTAGGATGCCGCTACCGATTTATAAATGAGAGGCCCGTGATGCCTTGACGGTTTTTGATTTAGGCGAATTAAATCGAGATGGGGATTTGTAAAAAATCCTTGCAACAATGTATACGCGTGTCTTTAAAAAAAAAGGATAAGATAAATTGATCTTACGACGTATCAATCAAAAAAGTATGGGAGACGGTGAATCGGTCTGCAAATGTTGTGGATAGTTTTGAAAGAGCACCCTGTGGATGGATTAGAGTTATTTAACGATAAGTAGTGTACTAGCGGACGCCCTCAACTCCGTTCGCGAGAAATTATGTTTTTTACATCTCCCGCATCACCATAGATTTTTTTTTGGAATAAAAAGTATTTATTTATTTATTATTATTCAAGCTATACCATATAATATTTTACATTATAATATAATACAATAGTTATACTACTCACACTTTTATTATATATTTAATGCAAGCTATGAATGGCCAGTTTGGGCGTAGCCTTAGTTGTTGAGTGAGTGATAGGGAGACTGATTCTTTTTTTCCTTAACATGCGTGGCCTGTGTATGCGACAGGAGTCGCGAGCGTCTACTAGTAGAAAATAAAAATAAATGACGACGAAGATGGTCATTAATTTAAGAAATAGCTATATATTGCATTTTTTAAATTATCAGCCTATTTTAGCGGCTAAGAACCAAGCCTCTCTACTTATATGGAGCTCAGACCCATTAAGTTGCATTAATGCGGGTTGACGGGCTTAGAGTGATATAAATTCAACAACAACCACTATCATATTTTAATGATAGTGCCCGGGACCGACAGCTTAACGTGCTCTACAAGGCACGGGGATGTAACAATACCAACTTCCCATCTGCCTGTATATTAATTTAGGAAATAATCTATCTCCATTCTAAAGGAGATGGTCTATTTCAGGTCCACTCTTGTACCCTGTATCATTAAAATTTAAAAAATACAAGGATCTTATTAAAATTTATTTAAGTGAATAAAGTAAATAAAATTAAAACCCTAGTTTTTGAGTTGCATCAAGATGGCTCAAGAACTATGACATGACAATTGACAGCAAACGTCAAATCGATTACTGCATTGAAAACGTCATCAATCCGCCATTATTACCCTTAATAGTGTTGCATTTCTTGGGAGATAATGAATATAATTTCGAAAGAATTAAAGTAAATTAGTAGATTTGTATAATCAAAAATTGTTAAAAAAAAAATTCTTTTATTTCCGCTAGGGTACAAGACTGGACCTGGGCTCTATACAATTTTGGACCATCTCCTTTCAGCTAAATCCGTTCGATTGTAATCCATACAAACTTTCGCGTTTATAATATTGGTAGGATTAAATATGTTTGTTTTATATTCCAGGTCGATGCTCAGATTCCTCGGACATCGAGTCAGAACCAGGCCTAACCCTCAAACGCAAGCAGCGCCGCTCCCGCACCACATTCACCGGCGAACAGTTGGATGCGTTGGAGAGAGCGTTCCACAGGACGCAGTACCCGGATGTGTACACTCGGGAGGAGCTGGCTCTACAGACTGGCCTCACTGAGGCTAGGATACAAGTATGTATTTGTTTTATTATATAAGCTACACGTAGGATACAAATATGTATTTGTTTTGTTATATAAGCTACACGTAGCATACAAGTATGTATTTGTTTTGTTATATAAGCTACTCGTAAGATACAAGTATGTATTTGTTTTGTTATATAAGCTACTCGTAGGATCATCATCATCATCATATCAGCCGATGGACGCCCACCGCAGGCTTTTTGTAGGGACTTCCAAACATCACGATACTGAGCCACCTGCATCCAGCGAATCCCTGCGACTCGCTTGATGTCGTCAGTCCGCCTGGTGGGGGGTCGACCAATACTACGCTTAATAGTGCAGGGTCGCCATTCCAGCACTTTAGGACCCCAACGTCCATCGGCACTTCGATCTATGTGCCCCACCCATTACCACTTCAGCTTCGCAACTCGTTGAGCTATGTCGGTGACTTTGGTTCCTCTGCGGATCTCCTCATTTCTGATTCGTTCACGGAGAGATACTCCTAACATAGCTCGTTCCATCGCCCGCTGTGTGACTCTGAGCCTTCTTATGAGGCCCATAGTTAGTGAGCAAGGATACAAATATGTATTTGTTTTGTTATATAACCTAGGATACAAGTACCTTTGTATTTGCTTTGTTGTATGTGTTCATTTACACGAGCAGCAACTGCTACTGACGACTGCAGTCTACTGCAGTCGGCGACGACTCTACGGCAGTCGACGACAGTCAACTGCAGTCGTCAGTAGCAGTTGCTGCTCATGTAAATGAACCTTAAGCCAGCGCTTGAATGCAAATGTACGAGTAATTGAAAATACCCTCATTTTAGGTGGCAGGAGCTAATTGATTAGGTTTTTTTTTGTTTGGTATCAAGGGTATCAGTTTAATTCTGCTGTGCTGCTTGATATTTATTGATGAGATTAATTAATATTTTGTTTAACAATCTTTCAGTAATTGAAAAGTACATTGTAAGCTTAAGCAAGTAACGTAAACTATATTTTATCCCTGTTTTCCCAATAAGAAAGAACGCAGGTTTTACCGCAGGGCGTACATGTATATGTATAATTAAATAAATTTATTTAAGCGATTTCTTTATATTCAAGTAATGTAATATTTTTTTTTATTATTCCAGGTCTGGTTTTCCAACAGGCGAGCTCGGCTCAGAAAAAATACAGGATCCAACTCGGCTCCATCGCTTGCGAGCTACTCAACACTACCGATGCCACAAATACCCTGCCCCTACCCCGCAGGAGAGATACCCTCGCTATCACAACATCATCCTCAACATCCTGATGCGTGGCACCATCAAAAATATGCAAACTATAACCAGTTGATGGCACAATCTCAACATCTAAATCAAGCTTTCCAAAGCGCAGCTTTCCCAAGCACTTCAAGCAGTACCTTTAGTCATTTAGTTTCTGGCGCGACTTCACACAGTCAGCTCTTAGATACCAACGTTCCTAGAAATGATTACGGACGATACGCCACTAACGATGTATACAATAAACCTATCAATTATATGCCAAAAGATGCTGAAGCTGATGACAAAGTTGTTAGCGATGAAGTCATAGAACATAGGGACGACGCTTACGTGAAAACTGCGGGACCTGAATATAAGGAGTTACCAAATAGTGATTATTCGAAAGTTCCCACAGACTATTCTAAACTTCCTGTAGACCCAACACCACCAAATTGGAGTCCATCCCATAATTCCATAAATATGAGTCTAGCTGGTCTATCAAGTGATTATAAATATATGAGTGATCCATACACTTTTCCTAATATAGCGCCTGATGCACTTAATCAGCACAGTTACTCAAATCCGGGCAACGCAGCCAATAAATACTGGATTTGACAATTTGCAAAAATTATTAAAATATTATTTTCTTATTAATAGAAGAACAAGCTTTTGTGAATGTTTTGATTATTTCATAATATTTATGAATATTTAAACCTTTATTAATGTTTAAGAAGGAAAAAAAATCCTATTTTTATATTAGCGTAATATAATTGTATGCTCTGATTATTTGTAAATACATTGTACATTTTATTAAAATATGTAATAATAAGTGTAATTAAGTGTTAGTTCAATGATAATTATTATCGATAGTCTTTAGATGAATTGAATATTTAAATTACCTCTTTATGCATTCCATTTATGATACCTATTTTAATACCAAAATTGTAAATTAAGTTAATAGAGAAGTCACTAGTTAAATATAATAATTTAGTGATATATTCTTGCAGTTTCATTTAATAGCTAAAGTTTTGATTGTAAGAGATTTGAATGGCAGATGTTTTATAAAGTGTATTTGATAAGATTAACCAAATAAAAGATAATCAATGTTATTAATTGCTTTATCAGCTAAAAAAGCAAATATACATACAATATTATAATCATGTTAAAATAAGTTAGTTTCTTACAGTCATAAATGTGAACGTCTTTGCATATATACAATATCCAATCAACCCTGAATAATTTTAGTTGCTTTAATTTAGAACGAACTCAGTAGTTATTGTGGTACAATTTCAATCACTGCAGCTCCTGGCTCGGCTGGTATTGTAACGCCTTCCGTTACTAAAGGTGTAGGCACTTCTGCAGGTGCCACTGTATCAACTGGTGAACTTTCACTCAATTGTGGCTCAGGTGCTTCACTGGGTGCTGATGTTTCGGCGACTGTTGTTAAAACTGTATTAACATTACTAATTATACTATCACTGACTGTCGTAGCTTGTTCATTTCCTTTACCAGTATCAATAGGGCTTTCTGTTATGATTGGAACATTTTGAGCAGTGCCATCAAGTGTTTGAATCGTATTTATTATTTCTGGCGCAACTGTAGTATCTGCATTATTAACATCTGGTTCTACATTAACACTTGGATTGGAGACTGGTAAAGCGGTAACTACTTCTGAAGCGGTGTTGACATTATTGTTATTTTCAGTGGCAGAATCGGTTGGTACAATTGAAGAAACAGGACCTGAACTCTCTGATGGAACAACATCAATTTCTTTTTTATCATTATTTACTGGAACATCATTGACACTGTCAATTCCATTTGAAGTTACTTCTGAATTTACAGCTTCACCACCTACAGAAATGACACCAGCGACAGGTAAGGTATTGACAACTACAACATCAACATTATTTACAGGAATTGTTTCATTCGGATCATTGTTTGGTGAAGACGAACTTTCTGTTACTATCGGGGAGGTGACATCAACACTGGCTGAAGGTGCTCCGGATAAGACTTTATCATTGCTTGTATCTGAGATATTATCAGTTACACTTATTGAGGCATCGTTACCACCATTATCAATTACTGCAACTTCATTGCCTTCAGAAGTGACAACACTAGGGTTCGGAGGTAAAACGTCACCCGACACACCTGACGAAGGTGGATTATCATTATTATTTATTGGGATAGTGTCACTGCTGCCTGCTGATATAATATCAGGATTAACGGGTCCAACATCGGATAGTGGCACACCAGGTTTCACATTTTCTTGCACATCAGTTGGATTAGCAACGTCAGCATTATTGGTGGGAAGGTTACCTTCCGAACTGATAACATCAGCCGTTGCCAATACGGTGGAATCAGCTGAGTTTGGTACAATATTGCCCTCAGTTTTTGTTTCAACCACATTACTATTAATAGACGAAGGGGAACCTGGAGCTATGGAATTATCACTGTTACTCGAAGATAATACACCAGCATCGTTGACAGTAAACGTAATTTCACCAGCTCCAGAAGAGGCCACATCGACATTTGCATCTACAGTACCATCGCTTACACTTAGTGGTACTGTATTGGCATCGTTGTTGGAAGTAATTTCATTTCCTTGAGAAGAACTTGTAGCAGCTGCGACGTTGCCTGCATTTTGTGTTGGATTTTCATCGTTATTTATTGAAACTGCGTTGTTAACCTCTGGAGAAATGATATCAGAAACTGCAGATGGAATATTCTCACTAACACTTGCGATGGGTACGTCAACGCTGCTGTCAGAAGCTATACCGGGCTTTATTGGCGAAGCGTTGTCACTTGAACTTGAGGAAAGAACATTGTTTGGGGCAGCTTCGTTAGCTCCGGAAGCTTGCGGTTCAGTAGAGCTAACAGGTGCATTATTTGCCACATCTACTGAACCTGGAGCGTTGTCTGAATTAGAATCTGATGCAGCGATATTTTCTACATCTGAAGGTCCACCATTTGAAGAAGAAATCACGTTAGTACTTGGCAATGTGACATCGCTTATAGTGTTTGTAGAACTGACTCCATCAACATTGACGTTGTTAGATACACTAGGATTTACGGCCGGATTGGGAATGTTTGTGATTTCATTATTAGCGCTACTACTTAAGACATCATTAGTATTTTCCGGACGAACAACACTAGTATCTGTTGCTGATACGTTATCGATTACATTTGTAGATGGAATGTTATCACTGTTCTCTGTAACTCCACCATTGGCACTCGAAGAGATTTCCGTATTACCCGAAGATGATAAGTCTGTAGTCGGCAAGTTTCCATTTCCTTCCAAAACAACATTATCTGTAACAATTGGATTGGAGCCTGGTGCTGGAGAGTTGGAATCACTTGGAGGTGAAATGTGACCTTCAGTAGAAACACCAGTATTGGATTGATCAGCAGTTAAAATATCACCTTGATTTTCTGTGGCCACATTACCACCGGGAGCTATATTGTTTTCTGGTATTACATTAGGGTCATTTGAAACACCATTGATTGGCCCTGTGACTGGACTATTGTCGTTGACGTTATTTGGGTTTTGTGCATTTTGACCCCCGGTTAACCAATTGGGTAAAATACTTGATAAAAATTGATGAATAGTTTCAAGGAACGATCTTTTTTCGTCAATCTGCTGTTTTGCTAATGAAACCCAAGGTAAAGTTACGTTATTAAGTATTTCAGATTTATTTTTTAACTCTTCAAGATCCTTTTCGAGATCTGCGCGTAATTTTTGAACTGATACAGCATTTACGTGACTCAAAACTTGATTTTTCAATGCAGTTCTTGCTGTAGCATCAGTTGCCAATTTAGTTTGAATCAACTGAATTACAGCTTGGAAGCGTTCACTTTCAGTACTGTTTTGATTAATACCAAGTTCTTCTTGTAAGTATCGATTTAGTGCTGCCTGTTTTTCTAATTTTGTACTAGCTAAATTCAAACCATACTTGACATAAATATACTCTTTCCAAATGTCGCTTAGCTCCACAGAATTTTCTTCTTCAGTTTCTAAGAAATCATTATCCACAGGTCCACCCCGCAATGTCTCTTTCTCCAATTTTTCAAGCTCCTTGCGCTGTTTTTCTTGCCTTTTTTGTTCCTGTTTTTGTGATTTTTCGAATTCTTTCCTCTGTTTCTCTTCCTCTTTGCGTAATTGTTTTTCAAGTTTTTCCAAACGTTTGCGTTCTTCTTTCTCGCGCTTTTCTGCCGCTTTACGTTGAGCTTTTGCTTCTTTCTCTTGTTGTTTTAAAGCTTTTATTTTTAACTTATCCTCTTCTTTTTGTTGTTTAACAGTTTTTATCTCATCATCGTCATAATTATTACTATCGTCATCACTTTCACCTGAAGTTTCATCCTCTTCCGTAGAACTTGAAGCGTCATCGTATGATCTTTTTGTCCTTAGTAATGCGTTAGATTCTTTTGTTTCGTAAGACAGATATTTTGCACTGACTAAGCATATGCCAACCTGGAAAACAAATTAAACCTTAATATAACTATCGTGATGATAAATAAATCTAAGCTACATATTATCACTTATCATGAAATTTCGAAATCCGCTTGATATAGAACGATGAAATTTGACAGGGAGGTAATTTATAGTTAGTAGACGTCCTATTAGAGATTGTGTGACAGGGAGGTATTAAGGAAGTCTAAGGTCGAACGAAGTCGTGGTCATGCGCTAGTAATAAATAAAAAAAGCCATTTTCTATAATCTCTATCTCTATAAATCTCTAGATATTTCTTTTTCAAATGAACCGCATTTGAATTTTTTTTTTTATTCTTTACAAGTTAGCCCTTGACTACAATCTCACCTGATGGTAAGTGATGATGCAGTCTAAGATGGAAACGGGCTAACTTGTTAGGAGGAGGATGAAAATCCACACCCCTTTTCGGTTTCTACACGGCATCGTACCGGAACGCTAAATCGCTTAGCGGTACGTCTTTGCCGGTAGGGTGGTAACTAGCCACGGCCGAAGCCTCCCACCAGCCAGACCTGGACCAATTAAGAAATCTCAATCTGCCCAGCCGGGGATTGAACCCAGGACCTCCGTTTTGTAAATCCACCGCGCATACCACTGCGCCACGGAGGCCGTCATATATAAAAACAAAAAATAAAAACATATAATAAAATATAAAAACAATTTCTAAATCCAATGGCAAAAGTTTCATTCAAATCGCATCATTTTCATAAATAAAATACATAAGGGTGGAATATTTTTTTAAATTAATTAATAATGAATTCAGTCGAATTTTTAAAAAAAAATATATGAAGTACTGAAGTACGGCATAATTAAAAAAACTTCATTTCGTTATCACCCAATTAGTTTGCACATCGTATAAAAACAATTTACTATCATGATTATTATTATTTGCTCATAATGGGCGACCAGATTTCTTTGGTTCACACTTCACACACTGTCAATATTATACAAGAGATAGGATATTTTTACGATTAAGAGTCATGTGTTAAGCGTGTCATACTTTGACAAAATTATCAGTATAGCCCACAGTACCCAATAGCCCACACACTATCTATACTCTATACTAATATTAAAAAGCTGAAGAGTTTGTTTGTTTGAACGCGCTAATCTCAGGAACTACTGGTCCGATTTGGAAAATTCTTTCAGTGTTAGATAGCCCATTTATCGAGGAAGGCTATAGGCTATGTCCGTATTCCTATGGGAACGGGAACCACGCGGGTGAAACCGCGCGGCGTCAACTAGTCAATAATATTCTCAATATTATTGATAGTGTGTGGGCATATAACCACTGTATTTAAAATGTATAGTTGTTGATTTAGTACTTGTACATAATCACACAAAATACACATTAGAACTCGCAATTAAAATGCAATAGCTAAAAAATACTTGGCAAACAAAACAATGCTATATTAAAACATCCTTCAAAGTGGAATCATGGAAATGTTTCCTACACAGTAATAAAATTTACATAAAGAATAAAATCATGTTATGTATCTAAAAATAATCACTAAATTAAATGACTCATACTAAAACAAACTGTTGTTAGATTTGATACCTAAGAGATGTACCTATAATATATTCAAACAGCATTTTTGACTATCAAGTGCGTCTATTTTCTAATAACGAAACAGTCTTCCAAATGCAGATAATAATATTGATGAAGCTTGTATGTTATTTTGTATTCTATTGTATATATGTAACTGGTATTTATATACTTTCACTTTGATTTTATATAATTGAAATATATATTTAAAATACTACATGTAAATATATAAATAATGTTTAAACACACCCAAACACTGGAAAACTCCCAAGTTCATTACATGAATGTTTTTCAGTTGTGTTAATCGAACCCACGACCCATTTTATCACTATCAGACTAATTTAACGGCCAACATCAAGGTTAAGCCTCCCTCCATATTAGAAAGGAGATATGGAACTTAGACCCGCCACGAAGATCCAAAGCAGGTTGGCGGGCCTAAGATGAATTTTAACTCTTTTCCGATAAATATTTAGATGTATTATTTAGCTAGTCATATTGATAGTGTAACTTTTCAATGAAACACAATTAAAGCTTCGAGCGTTTTATCGAATCAATATTAGATTTAATATATTTATTTGGGTATAGTATTGGTTAATAACCTGCTTTTTATATCATAATGTAGTTTTTATTACTTTTCGAAATTGCTTGCAAACAATCCCAGATACTAATAATGAACGAATATGAATTAAAATTCGAAAATTTGAAGAAGGTTATAATATATTCTAATTAAATAAGAGTATCCAAAAGATTACCTATACGCATATATATAATATAAAATAAATATTTAAATTATTTTCCCACACTGAAGGATAATTTTAAATAAAACATTTGCAGAAAAAAATAATGAATTGGTTTGTTAAGATTAGTATTTAAGACATTTTCAAATCTATTGTGAATTATTTACTGAACTGTGTATTTTATTAAGTTACTGAACAACAGTTATTTTAATATAATTTTAATCAAAAAAAAAATATTAGTAAAAATATATAAATTCGGTACTCACGATAAATAGGAAAATAGTGATCCTCATTTTGAACTAACTTCGTATTCGTTCGTTAACTTAACTAGTCACTGATTCATTTGAACTCGTTCGTTATTATGCCCCGCAATAGTCAAACACCACCTTTTTATACACAGCCTAGCAATTAGTGAAGATAACGTAGATAATATTCTATGGAGATAAGTGAAGACGTAAATAAACAAAATGTTTTCGCAATCTGACTCACTAGCCTGCCGTTGGATGTAAACTAATGACAGAATTCAGTAAACAACCGGATGTTAATAAATCGTGGACAAATAATATAAAGGAAATGGTAAATCCATTATAGTTTGTTAATTATGTAATTATTTGATGATCGTCACTTATTAATTAGCTATTATAATAATTAATAAGTACGCAAATGATATTAGAGTTTCTACTTAAATTGCATTTAGTCATTAGTGACAGAAATTGTGTTGGTTGGAAAATGTTTATCTACAATTTTTTTTAATACCCGATTTATAAGGGTGGTAGTGTTATTCAAGCTACCTATATCTGTATATGTATATGTATGTATATATGTAGTGGTGAGCACACACGAGGGTTTTAAGTAGAGTATGCACATTGTACAAAATAGAAAATTCCTCCTACAATACAGTTTCAGGATATGCAAGGCATCTATGAAGTTAACGTGAGTTATGCACATAAATGTATACTAATATTATAAAGAGGCAATGTTTGTGGTATTGTAGGGGGTAGGTAATCTCTGAAACTACCGAACCGACTTAGAAAATTCTTTTACCACTAGAAAGCCACGTTATTTGTGAGTTTATTTTATCCCCGTATTCTCAGGGGAACGGGAACTACGCGGGTGAAATTGCTGGGCGTCGGCTAATCTGTTATATACTGAAAGCTTATAAGCTTTGAGAAATCCAGTTTCGATAAGGCCTCCACTGTTTAAATGCATTTTTTTTGAAGATACTATGCAATTGAAGGATAGTTCTTCTTCAAGTTTCAAGTCTTTCGCGAGGATATGATAAATGAGTTCGTCCGAGAAACTCTTATCATCATCATCATCATTATCAGCCGATGGACGTCCACTGCTGGACATAGGCCGCTTGCATGGACTTCCAAACAAAACGGTCTCGAGCCGCCAGCATCCAGCGGCTCCCTGCAGCCCGCTTGATATCCTCGGTTCACCTAGTGGGGGGTCGACCACCACTGCGCTTTCCGGTGCGGGGTCGCCATTCCAGCGCCTTGGAACCCCGACTGTGTGGCCTGCTTATTGCCACTTCAGCTTAGCGACTCGCTGAGCTATGTCAGTGACTTTGGTTCATCTGCGGATCTCCTCATTTCTGATTCGGTCACGCAGAGAAACTCCGAGCATAACTCGCTCCATCGCCCGCTGAGTGACTTTGAGCCTTCTAATAAGGTAAGGCCCAGATCGACCAAGTCTCAGATCAGATCAAAGTAGGTCTGTGAAGAAACTATCACCCCGAAATGGAGAAGTTGGAAATGTTACTGCCCGTACTAGGGTGAACTCAATAACACGTCAGTGCTTGACATTTTTTTTTATTCTTTACAAGTGAGCTCTTGACTACAATCTCACCTGATGGTAGGTGATGATGCAATCTAAGATGGACGTGGCTTAACTTGATCGTTGAAGTCGCTTGGCTGTGGGTCTTTGACGGTAGGGCCACGGCTGAAGCCTCCCATAACCCAGACCTGGACCAATTAAGAAAATCAATCGAACCAGCCGGGGATCGAACCCAGGACCTCCGTCTAGTATATGTACCGCGCATACCACTGCGCCACGGAGGTCGTCGAATATTTTGTCCTGCAATATAATAAAAAAATATTTAAAATATAAAAAGTGCCTATTGATTATAGAGGTTTGATTATAGATTTTACTTTTTTAAAACTGAAGTGGTAGGCTTCTACAGTCATCTCGTAGTTACCTTTCTACCGGCAAAGCATTTTTCCGTGATGATTTATTTGAAAGTTTAATACCTGGTGAGATTACAAACAAAGACGTACCGCGAAGCGATTTTGCGTTCCGGTACGATGCCGTGTATTTTCATCCTCTTCCTAACCTAATTTAAAGTTAACTGTTTTAGAGATAACAGGAAGGTGGAGTCCAGGAATTTTCATATATTTTCTTAAATAAACGATAATATCAAAACTCATATTATTCTAAAATTGTAAAAGCGATATATAAGTATTTAAGATGTCAGTATTGGGATGATGACAGTTTTTTTTAATTTTATATAAATTAAGAGTACGCTAATAGTAAAGCAATTTTGTAAAAGTAACAAGGTATCTGCGATCATTACTTTCGGAGCTACAGGGATTTAAAGGGTCAGATTTGCGGCGCTGCCGCGTATCCCTAAAAAACACCCCATACAAAATGGTACAAACTTATGACGTCGTAGGCAATTAATGATAGTTAGATTTGTATGGGCGTTTAAACAAAATTACTAATATCTTTGTTACTTCTGCGTTTATGTTTATAGTTCATATATTAAAAAATGTCACATAAGGAAGCTA
Source organism: Bicyclus anynana (assembly GCF_947172395.1). Taxonomy (NCBI): domain Eukaryota; kingdom Metazoa; phylum Arthropoda; class Insecta; order Lepidoptera; family Nymphalidae; genus Bicyclus; species Bicyclus anynana. The sequence goes on from NC_069101.1 coordinate 11,477,996, forward strand.
AAACTGTATGAATTTTCATCTAATTACGATAAAATATTTTTAGTAGATTTTGAAATTTTATAATCTTATTTATTTTGCAAATATCCAGTCAATCTTTGCTTTTTATGTATAAAAATCAACATATTCAAACCTAGTCATCAGCCCCATTATACACTAGCAGACGCCAGCGACTTCAGTTTTTCACAAACCCCGAGGGAATCATGGATTTTTCCGGGATGAAAAGTAGCCTATGTGTTAATCCAGAGTAAAATCTTTTTTCCATTATTATTTCCATACCAAATTTCAACCAAATTGCTTCAGTAGCCGCAGTGCTAAGAAGGAACAAACATACACACTTACACACACAAACACACACTTACACATAAACATTCGCCTTGATAATATTAATATGATATGTTTATGGTATCAGAGAAAATAACAGAAGGACGATCTTTAAATAGAAAATTCCTTTTTTCATTTTGAGTTACGGAACTCTAAAATTTGTACTCATGCGAGTAACTTGCACTCATTAGGAAGATAATGGATATTTTAACCTTATTGTTATTCCTTTGGGAATTTTAATACGCCATTACGGATGCCATTTTGAGAGACAAAATGAGTAAACATAGTAATCTATGTTAGATAATTGTTAAGACCGGTGCGCATAATTTTTAGGTAATATTTGAAGGTCAAAATGAAGTCATGCATAATAAAGTTGCCATCATTTAGGTACTTATTCTGTATGTTATAATAAAATGGGGTATGGTCAGAAGAATAAAAACATTACGTTAGGTAATTTTTCACAAGAAAAATACTAAAAGCGGGAACGTTAGAATGTAGCTAAGAACTGAAATACGAGTAAGTAGATGATGAAAAAGAGAATGGGAGGTAAAAAAGACTCTCGAAAGGTTTAAGGAAAGGCTTTATGGCTGGCACACCAGCGTTTAGAAGTTAGGACTGTCAACACGGGTGTACATGAGGATTTTCCTCCTTACGAAAGTTGCTTGACTCTCTCTTTTAATAGTAATTGCTACTTAGCTGTTATAATTTTTACTTGTAACTGCATTATAAACCTTGATTTCGTAAATTTTTTCACGTATACATGAATAACCGTTTAGCCGGTAGAGAATGGGACACTTGATTCTAACAAAAGCTCTTAAAAGCTTCATATTTTACAAACGAATTCCTAAATCGAAAAATATTGGTACAAGACCCTCATAACTTTCAAAGACCTATCTAACGATACCCCTCACTATGAAATAAACGAGTGAAAAAAAATCATCCCCACTTTAAATATAGGTACCCTAAAAAATATTTATCAAGATTTTATTAGCGCAGAAACTATAACAGCTACCTAATTGTATAAGGGTTCCTTGTGGACTACGGAACCCTAAAAACGTAGGTCATTATCAACCCATATAAGGTTTACTGCTGAGCTCAAGTCTCCTCTCAGAATGAGAGGGGTTAGGCCAATAGTCCACCACACTGGCCCAATGCGGATTGGCAGACTTCACACACGCAGAGATTTTCTTGCGATGTTTTCCTTCACCTTGTGTTTGAGACACGTTATATTTAATTTCTTAAAATGCAAACTGAAAAGTTGGAGATGCATGCGTCGGACAGGATTTAAACCCACACCCTCCGGAATCGGAGGCAGAGGTCATATCCACTGGGCTATCACGGCTATTAAACATAACTATAATTTACAAATAAATAAATAGAAAGTTATAGAAACAGAAACGATCACGACGTCATCACGAAGGTTGTTGCGTATCTGTTTATTTGTTCCGACAAACATGCGATACCGTCCATCAGTGTACAAATACTGTAATACTTTTGACAACACGTCGTGTTCACTTCACTTTGCTGCTTATATAATTAGATACATACACAATTTACACTAGTGATTCAATATTCGTCTATATATTATTATAGTAACGGATCCGTTAAACGTCCTGTCTGGAATCATCATCATATATATTAACAACTAGCTGACGCCACGCGGTTTTACCCTCATGGTTCCCGTTCTCGTAGAAATACGGGTATAATGTATAGCCTATAGCCTTCCTGGATAAATGGGCTATCCAACACTGAAACGAGAACTTGCATCGCTTAATAGATCTCTATTATGCAATGAAAGTTCTCGAGATATCTATAAAACTAAGAATTCATTCTCATTTAGGTACATTAAAAATCTATATGAATAAACTCTTACTGATGATGATTTCATTGATAACAGTTTATCAGCACTCAACGACTTCAAACAAAGAACATCAAATATTTAACAGAATAGGTACCTATAATAAGCCAGTTTGTATAGCATTAATTAATTTTACATTAGCGAAGTTCTATGAAGGCAAAAAGTGACAAATTAAAATTAATCTTTTTAGTAAGTAATTGATCATTACGAGATTAATTTTAATTAGTTAATGATTAACGCAAGTTTAATAATAATCTGAGTAAAATGAAGCAAATTCTAGAAATATCATTAAATAAATATACTAATATTGTAAAAGTAAATAAGTAAAGTAATTATGGTATTATCTCTGAATCTAGTAAATCGATTTTGAAAATTCTTTTACCGATAGAAAGCCACGTTATTTTCAAATGTCACAAGCTATATTTTATCCTCGTATTCTTACGGAAACGGAAATTATGCGGGTAAAACCGCGGGGCGTCTGCTAGTTATGTATAAGTTGATAAGTTTACGAACTGACGATGATGTTTGTTAAGTGGAAGGTGCTGGATTCGAATCCCAGTTTAAGACATTTGTGTTCTAATTTTGCTGGTAGGCAGCCTGACCGAGGTTTCAACCATGGCTAATGACTCGTAAATTAGGTAAATTCTAAAAACGTAATTCTTATAGTACGTGAAGTATTTTAATAACTTTGCGAATTTGCGCAATGATCTTTCACCGGTCGCACACACTTGTGCAGTATAATATCTCCTGCGTACATGGCTAATATCACGATGATTGCCGCCGTTTCCGAAAAAAAAATGTCAGTCAAATCATAGGTATATTATTACTAGCGGATGCCTACGACTTCGTCTGCCCTTAGGCCTCCTTAATACGGCCCTTTTCCAAAGTCCGTTCTTACTGGACGTCTACTACCTCCCTGCCAAATTTCAACTTTGTACGTCAAGCGGATTTCGAGATATCGTGATTTCGCATTTATGTCGGTACTATTTACGGGACATCCTGTATATTAAGACTAGCGGACGCCCGTGATTTCGTCCGCGTGAAATTTAGTTTTTCACAAATCCCTGGAGAACCATGCATTTTTCTGGGATGAAAAGTAAAGAAGAAAAAAAGAAAATAAATTTATTCAGATTTAAAAGTTACAGACAGTACCTTACCCTAAAGACAGCATGTCTGTCTGTAACCCTTGTAAAGAAAGGGTGTACAGCTCAGCATATGCCGTGCACTACATACAAGCATAATACACGACGCTCATTTTCAGCTGAGACCCATGTGACGCCACAGCTAATATAAAATATATATATACAAACAAATTCAAATGAACTAAAGTAAAATCAGCAAATATGTTGAAAAAATAATTAATTACCTATTAAACTTAATAATTTATAAAGATATATAATGTTATTTATACATGAATTAATAATTATATTTATTTCTTAATGACTGTATGTAGGTACCTATAATATATAGAAATTCATAACACTCGTACAATTAAAATAAAGAACTACATTATTAACTACTAGCTGACACCGCGCGGTTTCACCCGCGTGGTTCCCGTTCCCGTAAGAATACGGGGATAATATATTGCCTATTATAGCCTTCCTTGATAAATGGGCTATCTAACACTGAAAAATTTTTCAAATCGGACTAATAGTTCCTGAGATTAGTGTGTTCAATCAATCAAACAAACGAACAAACTCTTCAGCTTTATAATATTAGTCTCAAAATTTCAGAAGTAGTATTCTCCTAATTATCTTGATTCCCTCTATAATTGATATTTCCACCGTACAATCCTCAAATACCTTTTGTCGATTCATTAAAAAGTAACCTTTGTGTTCCATCCAAAGTAAAATCTATTTCCATTCCAAATTTCAGCCAAATCGGTTCAGCAGTTGCGGCATTAAAGAGTAACAAACATCCATACAAACGCTTATAATATTAGTAGGAAACTCTATCACCCAAAGCCTGCAAACCCGCATTAGAGCTGCATGGTGGGTCTGAGCTCTATATTCCGTCTAAAGATAGGCCTAGAACTGTATTGTGTCGTTAAAATAGGCTGTTAATGATGAAAGACATATTATCGCCAATTGCAGAAGGATTCCTTTATAAATGAACAAAATATTTATTTGTAAAACTAATATTATAAATCTGAGAAATTCCCAGAAAAATCTTATATTGGTGTGGAAAATATTGTCTTCACGTGTCTGGAAAAATTTCTTAAGATAGATCATAAACGCATATGGCTGAAAGTAACGATAGCAAAAAAATATTATTAAATGTACTATAATTCTATACTTATACTTAACTAAACTTTACTGCCGTTATAAATGACATAAGTTATACATTATTGTTAATAAAATCTTCACTTCTAAATATATAAAAAATAATGTTTTTTTTTCGAGAGCCAATATAACCCAGTGGATATGATTTCCGATTCGGAGGGCGAAAGTTCGAATTTGTTTGGGACACGCACCTCCAACTTTGCAGTTATGTACATTTTAAGAAATTAAATATCACGTGTCTCAAACGTTGATGAAAATCGCATTGGGCTAGCGTGGTGCACTATTAGCCTAACCCCTCTCATTCTGAGAGGAGACTCGTGCTCAACATAGAGCCGAATAGGGATTGTTAACTGCAATTTTATACATACTAATTACCTCGCAAATATTGTATTACCATATACATTATTTCTAGAGAATATTTTTTTCCATCATTTAAGGTGTTGGCCGATTCTGCCTACCCAATGCACACAAAATTTCATAAAAATCGGTCCAGCCGTTACGTAGGAGTTTGGTAACAAGCACCGCGACACGAGAATTTTATGTTAGATTACGTGGATCGTTAGAACTATAGATGTAAGGCCGGTTTTAACCTATTAAACCTGGTTTAAAGTTTTAAACAGTTTAAAATGGTTTAAAACAGCAGAATTTTATTTAAAACGTTTTAAATCGGATTAATCTGAATTTACACCTATAGTCAGGACTGATCTTTGTCTACGCTCGTGATTCATAGAATCCTTCACTTACTTAGGATTCGGGAGCGAAAATTAACTTTGGTCTCATGTTGAACAAATTACTCTTTTACCTTACCATTTGGATCTAAATAAATCAGCTCCAAAAGATTGAATTATTGGCTCTTTAAATAATTTGCTAGAGAATTTTTTTGCTGACCTTACAACTTCAAAGATTCAGATCCCCCATGAACAAACAACTACCTACGTATTATCTGAGGCTACACTCTTATCTGTTATTCGTTTTCCACAGGGAAAACCATGTTATTGGTATCTATTTGGGTTTTCAGTGTAATCTTTCTTCAAACAAAAGATGGTATAAAATGTATTGTTCTCGTCTATAACGTCAGTTGAATTGAAAACACGACGAAGAACAAAATAACAAATATGGTTTCCAAAGTTTTAATCGCTCTTTCTCTTGTAAGTACAATACAAAAGTTGTTTATTTTTTTTGTATACAGCAAACATTAGGATACTCGTGTCTGAACTTTTACCTAGCATAAAACAGATTAACATACTGCATGTGTAGCCCAGATAGACCAGTGGATATGATTTTTTTTTTTTTAAGAATATTTGCCATAAATATGACCAATATTCCCATTGCCCCCCAACTAGTCGGGAAAGACTGTGCTAGGAGTAGGTACGACAATAGACCAACGGGGCGAGGATCGAACCACCACTCTTCGGTGATGAGTCCGACCGCTCTTACCGTTAAGCTATTGAGGCTTTATGATGTACTTCTTTGCACTATAAGATTTCATTAAATATTTTTTCCAAGTCGTCTTCATGTAGGTATGTGAAAACATAACGGCTGGATGACAAAAATATATAATAATTTTCAATGTTAAATTTTAGACGTACCTACAACTTTTTTAAAATTGAGTTATATTTTACACGAAACCTACTATATTTTCAGGTTACCATAGCAGCAGCAGTGCCAGCTGTATCACCACCATGGGGCGGCGCATCTTCGGGAGGAGCTTGGCCCGGCGCTGGCGGCGTTAGCCCATGGATACCACCATGGGTCGCCTCCGCACCATGGTACCCGCAGTGGACACCATGCACAACCGTCGGCTCATCATGCGTCGACTGTACCACTCGTCTGGTGTGCACGAAGATAGGCGGCCTGCAGAGAGCTTGCACTGATCCATCGCTTCCTCACTGTAACCTTGGAGAGTGCTCGGCTACACCATCTGACGAGTGCGCTGCGCCTGCAGTTCCCGCAAATGCTGTCTAATTAGGCAGTATTAGTAGAAGTAGACCAGTTCAAAACTATTAATGCATAAATAATACGCGCGAAACATCACTTCATCCACTGTAAGATTTTTAACTTGATTGTGTGGGGAGACTGTAGACCCACATTCTGACGAAGGGCCCACTACCAATGACATGCCCATTGAACTTAAAGGTGGCGGTTAAAAAACCTACCTAACTGAGAATTACCAAGGAGGGTTGACGTCAGGCCGGCTGTCGATAATAAAATCACTTAACTGGGAGAAGGGAAAGGAGATGATGATGATGATGTGTGGGGAGAGTACTTAATAAGATCGCTACAGAATCGTCGTCAGGTTGGATTAAACACAGGAACTTTGCCAGAGTAACGAGCTCAAAGATGGAATGGGTTGAAACGTTCTACGAGCTTAGACACTAGGTACGCTATAAGGAGGGTTGGAAAACAATGCGATTGTTGAACGGAGGCAAAGATCAGTCCTGACGTCCCCATGAATGTTGAAAGGTTTCGTTTTTTTGTTGTTAAAACTCTGATTGTATTTTGGGATGCAACGTTTAATATGGTTCTACGGTCTACCTCACTTATTTGTCTCACTCATTATAGAACGCAGTTATTGACACAATGAAAAATTAAGTATGTAAATAATTAATAATAATTTGTGAACAAAATAATACTGTAATTATCTCATATAGACTCAAAAGTAGTGTTTAGTCATATTACCTAACCCAAGTGTTCATGTAATAAAGATATGTTTATAGACTTCTTATTTATTTTGTAACATAATTTTTATACTTAAAGAATAGATAGCTAAAAAAAGTTAATAAATTATCATTTAAATTTTGTAATTTTATTTTCAATGTAAGCTTTAGTGCATACCTACTTACCCTTTGTCAATATTAACGACAAAGAAGTTTCTAACAAAAAGCTTTTTGAAGAAACTGTCACTTTCCACTCCCCACAAAGTATTTCAGACTTTAAAAAAATATCTTAAAATAAATTCCAAGTAGGGAGCAGTTTTAGAGCTTGACAGAATTTTCTTCTTTTTCCCACAATGCTTTTTCCTGACATCACATGCCAGTCGGAAAATAATATAAAAACAATATCCCCTCTATATTGGATGCAGCATCCATCACATCGATTTTGTTTTGTAAAGCGAGCACATGCCGCCCGCACTGTAAGGCTAATTCATCAAAATCTATTAAATTACACTCTATGGTTCGTTTATAAATAAAAACATATAAACAGCTTCCTTTTTGCTTGACCATAGTCTGAAAAAAAATTAATACTTTTCGACAAAATCTTTACTCTACCTTTGGCATCACCTGTTTTGAATGTGTCTTGAGATGTTAAAAGGGATACCTAAAACCGGCAAACTTATATCAAACGATTGATAAATTTTTTATATGATACACCTACTGCTAGAACACAGTGCAAGCTGTAAAAAAAAGTATACAATGATCATGGACAATGTTTCTAGCCACATACAGGCGAATACAGCTTGACATGAAAAACATTTTAGGATCGAACAAGAAGTATATAAGTCCTTTTATAAAGTTAAACATATATAGGAAGTACTAATGTGTCTATAAAAGGCTTAAAACTGATATTATAATGATGGAATAAGCAAGGGTCGAAGCAATTGGAAGGACGTGTTCTGCCTGTACTAATGGAAATGATGCGAGATTGTTTATAGGTAACCTGTCATTAAGGCTACATAAAATATCGGATCTTCCAAGTGCACATATTTTCTCGGAACCGTATTGTAGGCAATGCCCAAGTGCTAAACAGACAATTGCTTAATCAGACGTGGATATGAAAGCCACCAGAGTCCATTAGTATTCCATTGGCGTAGTGCAGAGACTCCCGATGTATTACACAAATTGTAAATCTAATATCCCACATCTCTACCATATGAATCGATGATAGTTTTATACTATAGATCGGTTACGTCCCTACAAAAACAAAATCAAAAAGTGATCCGAATAATAGGCTACAACACTGAGCGCACACATAGTTTTTACACTTCCAGAACACATAACTCGACATTGTAGACTATATTTAGGTATTATTTGTTTAAATAACGTTCGTTATTGACCACAAATGAGCCGAGATAGCCCAGTGGATATGACCTCTGCCTCCGATTTCGGAGGGTGTGGGTTCGTATCCGGTCCGGGGCATGCACCTCCAACTTTTCAGTTGTGTGCATTTTAAGAAATTAAATATCACGTGTCTCATCGGTGAAGGAAATCATCGTGAGGAAACCTGCATACCAGAGAATTTCTTAATTCTCTGCGTGTGTGAAGTCTAACAATCCGCATTGGGCCAGCTCAGCAGTGAGCCGTATATGGGTTGATAAAGACGATTGACCACAACTAAAATTGAGATGTGGAAATTTCCTCTTTTGAGAGCCTCATTCATGACCTAGTAACACATCAACAGTATAATAACATCGTTGATGTGAATTATGTTTTTTAGAATTGTAATAATCAGTTGAGTTCTGGCTGGGCTAACTTCATCCTATAAAAAAAAATTAAGCATGAATGCAAATACGCTACCTTTCACATTTATAAGTACTAGTATAAGGGAAGTTACTCAAAACATATACAGTCAAACCTGGATAAGTGAAAACTGGATAAGGGAGAGAACTCTATAAGTGAGAGTAATAGCCAGGACCCGTAATTTTAAGCTCCCAAAACCTCTATTAGCGAGAAACAGAAACCTCTGTAAGAGAGAGTCGTTTTTCCCTCACAAACCTCCGTAAGTGAGACTGCTACTTATCCTACTACTTATTACCTCTATAAGCGACAATCGAGCTTTATTTACAAATTTAACATGTGCTATTTTATGACTCATTCTTAACTTTCGTGGAACTTCCTACCATTGTTTTTGTATTCTCGTCAATATTGTTCCTATTCTATTTCGTGGAACTAAATAACTTAGTTTTCAATTGCGAAGGAAAGTTCTGTTCTGCATCATGTCAAAACGGAAAATAAAGTACTGTCATTAAGTGATAAACTTAAAATAGTGAATGCGTTTGAATCCAGAAAATCGCGAGCGTTATTGCTGCGTACCCCTATAAGAGAGAAACGCTACCCATGTACCTGCATTAGCGAGAAACTCTGGTTAGTGAGAAACCTCTATAAGCGAGAATGAGATTGTGCTCCCTTGAACTCTCACTTATCCAGGTTTGACTGTACTTAGTATTTACTGTAATGAGGGGATTTAAACCTTTACAAGCTCTATAGACTGATTCTATAGACTCAAAGCTGGAGCGTAGTGCCTTTATAGCAGTTCATAGAGATATCTCTTTGAAGGGTTTAACGATATCCTCCTTTAGAAATGTAATACAAACTCTGGGTTTATATCATCAAGAGGTGACGTCAGCTGTTAATTAGATGACAGCATCAGCCTATCTTTAAATACATCTAAATTAATTAATACATCACTACATGATGATGATCAGACATCAAATCAAACAATGCGGGTTGATGGGCGTGGAGTAATAAATAATATTTGACACTGTGACAACCTTAATAATCTTTTAAACATAAAAACTAAACCGATTTCAAAGACGTATTTCAGTTATTTTGATCTTAACACAAAATAGTTAACCGATTTTTAAGAAAATTAAATGGGACCAATCTGGAAGTACACTCATTTCATACAACAAAATAATTTCCAAAATTGGTTAATAAATTACGAAGTTATTATGAGGTAAACGTTAAAAACAAATTTGTTCATTAATAATGAAAAAAAATTGGTTATCTGTGAAGTTTACTGACGATAGTTGAACGTGACAACATTATAAAAAATACTGATGGAATGGTTGCTTTTCAAAAGAAAATGTTCGTTTTTCTAAAATACTGTTTAATAATCTTCACAGACCAGAATATACTTTATTTCTTGTAAAAAAAGTCGGCAACCCTAGCGCGAGGAAACGACGCATGACGTCATCTTTTTCGAGTGTGCAGCCGGCTCGATCGAATTAAAAGACGTTGTCACGTCAAAAACATTCGCTTCGAATTGAGAACCTGCTCCTTTAATTTGAAGTCGGTTAAAAAAGCTTATTTTAAAATTTTGAATACAATAAAAGCTGAAAGCAAATATGAAACAAAATTCAACAGAAGGTTTCATAATTAAGCCTAATTAAACATCACTCGAAAGCACACGTGTAAATGATACTCTGTTAACTCCGACATGAATTCCAAAACGCCGAAGCTCTGAACAATATGTGGAATTTAGCCTGCGGCTGAATTTTCGCGAGTAAACTGAATTATTGGACTGGAATACTGCCGTCCATAAATAAATACACCGTTTGCAATGCGCCATAATTAAGCCTACACGTGTTATAAAACAAAATCCACCAACCGTGTCTGTGTGTCACAGTACTTAGACACAATATCTACACAAATATTGCATATTATATAATACATATTATATATTACATTGCATATTATATAATACAGCAGCATATACAACTTAAAAGGTCTCTACACTCTACACTAACATTCATTTTGACGGCCTCCGTGGCGCAGTGGTATGCGCGGCGGATTTGCAAAACGGAAGTCCTGGGTTCGATCCCCGGCTGGGCAGATTGTAATTTTCTTAATTTGTCCAGGTCTGGCTGGTGGGAGGCTTCGGCCGTGGCTAGTTACCACCCTATCGGCAAAGACGTACCGCCAAGCGATTTAGCGTTCCGGTACGATGCCGTGTAAAAACCGAAAGGGATGTGAATTTTCATCCTCCTCCTAACAAGTTAGCCCGCTTCCATCTTAGACTGCATCATCACTTACCATAACGTGAGATTGTAGTCAAGGGCTAACTTGTAAAGAATGAAAAAAAAATCATCATCATCATTATCAGCCGGTGGACGTCCACTTCTGGATGTAGGCCTCTCCCATGAATTTCCAAACACTACGGTCATCCAGCGAAAATCGAACCCAGAACCTAGCTCTTGTAAATCCACCGCGCTTACCACTGCGCCACGGAGGCTGTCAAAAATAAGTTTAAATAAAATATATTACCTTTTTTTCTATATTTATGTAGACTTAAGCACGCTGTTATTCGTAGAGATTCAGAACCGAGTAATAAGCTATAATTGTTATTAAAAGGAAACAGAATTGAGCAGGATTTTATTAACGTTTCATTAATTTAGTGTATTTTCGGATTTTAATACCACTTTATTGTACAAGTATATTAATATCCTGGTAGCAAGCTTTTAATATAAAACCTCGTAATTGAAACACTGATGATAGCCGACATTTCTCTGGCGTAAAATTTTATTCGCTTTTGACTGCGATCTCAACTTATAGAACGAGAACGTATAGAAGAGTCCTCTACGAGGAGTCTTCTACGAGGAGTCGTCTTCGAGGAGTCCTTATAGAGTTTCGTATTTAAATAAATAAAATCACTGGTTTGTGGAAGTTTATTAACAGAGCAGACATTACAACATTACCACTTAGTAAACACAGCGGTTCTCTAGCCGGAAGTAATATCATGAAAAACAAAAGAGGTTGTATCATAGACAATACAGAACATTTTCTAATGCTGCGTTCTGAATAGTTATATCTCAACAGTCCTCTACGAGGAGTACGCTTTTGTAGATACTTATTAGCGTAGATAATTATTTTATACTTGGACGATTAAGTGTCTGGGCCCTTATACCTTCTAAACCTTATCTAAATCTAAATCTATAGCCGTGAGAGCCTGGTGGATATGACCTCTGCCTCCGATTCCGGAAGGCATAGGTTTGAATCCGGTCCAGGGCATGCACCTCCAACTTTTCAGTTGTGTGCATTTTAAGAAATTAAATATCACGTGTCTCAAACGGTGAAGGAAAACATCGTAAGGAAACCTGCACACCAGAGAATTTTTTTTTAATCTGCGTGTGTGAAGTCTGCCAAGCCGCATTGGGCCAGCGTGGTGGACTATTGGCCTAACCCCTCTCATACTCAGAGGTGACTCGAGCTCAGCAGTGAGTGAAATATGGGTTGATAATGATCTATCTAAAGCCTATCTATCTAGACTAATGACAGAAGGACTAGCTCATTTTTTTGCGCAAAGGATCAGCCCGGCTTTCCAACTGCAGCCTATTACGTACATTTTTCACGTACGCTTGGTTTGTAGATATTACTATAAATTAGCTTGAGTTTCTTATCGCATTGTTTTTTTAATTCTTTACAAGTTAGCCCTTGACTGCAATCTCACCTGATGGTAAGTGATGATGCAATCTAAGTTAGGCGTCGGATCCATACCCATTTCGGTTTCTACATGACATCGTACTGGAACGACTACGCTAGTCGGTACGTCTTTGCCGGTAAGTTGGTAAGCCACGGCCGAAGCCTCCTCCCACCAGCTAGACCTGGACCAATTAAGAAAACCTCAATCGACCCAATCGGGGACGCGATTTATTTCTCGATAAATAAGAAAAAAACAGTTATTCTCTATTTTATAAACAGCCGAACAACCAGCAAGAGCAACTTGAACATAGAACATATTCCACTGTAAACAATAAACTTTCCGTTGTTGACAACATTGTTGGAAAACCCTATACGAGAATGCCTGCGATTTCCTTGTTTACATTTTCTAAGCGGGGGATAGTTTACGCAGATAACTACTGTTACGGAAAACTATAAAAGCCAGTTGCATATGTACAAACATTCAATAGAACAATACAATGGCTGCTTACAAGAATATCGTTGTTTTTTTGGTGCTTGTGAGTAAGATTTATTCTTATTTAGCATTAATGTTCATTCAGCATTATCAACCCATATTCAGCGCACTGCTCAGCTCGAGTCTTCTTTCAAAGTGAATTCAGGTCTCAGAGTCAACTGAAGGTGCAAGCCCCGGACCGAAGACCTTCACCCTCTGGAATCGGAGGCAGAGGTCATATCCACTGGGCTATCACGTGTGCTTCATTACCTCGGTCCAGTTACTTTAAGGAGGTTCATTATAAATAGTGACTAATTTATATATTTAGCTGTTATCCGCGAAAAATTGACGAATCGACGCGAGAGTCCCATAATCTGGCAGAAAATCTTCTAAACATATTTCATACAGAGAGCCGCGATAGCCCAGTGGATATGACCTTTTCGTTGGAATCGGAGGGCGTAGGTTCGAATCCAGTCCAGTACATACACCTCTAACTTTAAAGTTATGTGCATTTCAAGAAATTAAATATCACGTGTCTCAAACGTTGAAGGAAAAACATCGTAAGGAACACACGTAGATAATTTTCTTAATTATCTACGAGTGTAAAGTCTGCCAATCCGCATTGAGCAAGCGTGGTGGACTAACCTAACCTAACCCCACTCACTCTGAGTAAATACTCGTGCTCAACAGTGAACCGAATACCTTCGGCTTGGTTTCTTACGGATTTGTCGATAATACTAATATAAATAACTGGTTGAAATATTTCAAAATATCTTCGATGTAGAAAACTAGACCTACCTGTTGTTTTAAAAATTTTAATGTGAAAGTTCACAAATTTTTCATTGTATTCAACAATGAAAAATTTATCATTTCCAATCAACTTGTGAAAACATTCTGAAATGCAATAAATAAAAATGCGTTGAATTTGTGAGCAGAATTAAAATGAATTGTAACAATAATAATAAAAGTTCATACAATATATTTTTAACGCTTTTACTCTTTACTTTTACTTAGTAAATATTTTTACTGTGATATTTACATTCAATCAATGCTGGCAATGAAATTCCAAGAATGTTGGGTTGATTTTAATACTGGGTGGAACTAAAAGCTTCACAATTTCAATGTTTCATTCCTGGAATAATGTTATTCTAGTGCTTAACTGGAATAGTACCGATAAATTCAAAGTCTATATGTATTATGTATCTGTGTGTGCCAGCGGCGAAGAGTCGAAGCAAACTGATTCCTGCCTGGTTATCTTTTAAAAATCCATACATATTCATTGTTGTAATGAATATTTATAGATATATGTATGAATACTATATGAATATAATATATGTATATATATTCTCGTGTGTGAAGTCCGTTGGGCTAGTGTGGTGGTACTAAGGCTTAACCCCTCTCATTCTAAGAGGAGACTCGTGCTCATTAGTGAGCCGAATATGGGTTGTCAATGATGATGTTGATGATGTTGATGATGATGATGATGATGATGATGATGATGATAATGATGGATATATGATATATGAGGAACCGGAGTTTGTATCACACAGTATGAATTTCCTTTTCTTTGGGACAGCTTACCTTTATCTAAATTCTATCCTTCGCCACTTGTATGTGCAATAAATATTTCACTTCAATCTCATCTGTGGTATCAAGGGATATTCTTTTACATCCCATGTTCAATATAAGGCTAGCCACGGAACCATGGAGGTACTGAAATAGTGAAACACTCTTTATAAAAAATCCCTAATAATTTTATTATTTTCCCAGAGCGCCTTGGCTATTGTCTTGGGCCAAACCCAGCAAGGCGGACCGCCTGGGTCTCAAGGTGGACCACATCAGAATCAAGGAAGAAAACGCCGGCAAATAGAAGTCCCAGAAGATGTTAACGATCAAAGCGGCATAGCTCTGAATCCTTTGAACTGGACAACCTGCGACGTGACCGTTATACCAAGAGTATCCTGCCACGATTGTAATACTCGTGTCATTTGCAAGCCCATCGGTGGGCTTCTGAAGGGCTGTACCAATCCTCTCAGACCCCACTGCAACCGTGGGATATGTTCTGCTGTGCCTAGCGCAGATTGTGTTTAATTTTATAAAGCTAAGGCCATACAAACGGGTCCAGCTCTCGTCTATCGTGGCGTGAATGGTGGCGATGCTACCTCCGAATTCATACACTATACTCTGGCAAATTCGTTGATAACACTCCCATGATATGCGGGCGACGGGCGGAAAGACACCGCGGGTGTAAAATCATGCGTGCGGGAAGTGACGTGCATCAGTCGTGGGTTTTTTATTCATCGCTACACGCCTCCTGTCCCGCGCGCTACAACGCGAGTGTTACGAACGAAGTTGCAAGCTAGAAATCTGATCGCCACGTACACATGGATTCTTGAGATCGGAATCCAGGTCCACCCTAGGAAATAATCCAAGATTCGCCGATGGGCACTTTCGCAATCAGAAAAAGAAAGATGCGAGCGGACACCGCGTTTTGGCCATAGCCATACTAGTACAGTACCCAAAAAAGTATACTCGAATTATATATAATAACTACAAATAACTACAAATTATATTCAATTAACTATTTTGTATTAATAAATGAGAGAACGGATCCACTGGTTTTTGATATTGATATTAATGGTTTATTCGTTGTTATTTAATCACAAGCCGATGCCCTCGACGAGAATAAGGGGATAAAATATAACTTATGACACTTACAAATAACGTGGCCTTTTGGTGGTAAAAGAATTTTCAAAATCGGTTCAGTTGATCTAGAGATTACCCCCTACAATACCACAAAACTTTACCTCTTAATAATATAAGTATGGATTTTTTGTTTTTAAAAAAAATTTTCATTCAAATATGACCAATATCCTAATGCTCCTCCAACTAGTCGGAAAAGACAGTGCTAGGAGTGAGTACGACAAAAGACCAACGGGGCGGGGATCGAACCACCAGCCCTTAGTGATGAGTCCGACCGCGTTGCAATTGAGCTATTGAGGCTCTTAATAAAGATTAATGTTTTTATGGTACCTATCTATATATACTGCCACGACACGTACCTAATTACCTAATCAACGAATTGGTTATTGGCTTGATGTGTAATTTTCAGTAACCACTCAAAGTGGGGTTTGATTTATTGCATGGACAGACTTGTGTAAGTATGTTCAACAACATCAACTCCAGCAACAACAACAACATTAAGTCATTTTTCAGTACAAAATTATGGAATACCAAATATTCAAATCTTTTACTGAAATATTTAATCTACAACGCTGAATCGCAAATACCTAACATTTATACCC
The DNA here is from genome assembly GCF_947172395.1 of Bicyclus anynana. Lineage (NCBI taxonomy): Eukaryota > Metazoa > Arthropoda > Insecta > Lepidoptera > Nymphalidae > Bicyclus > Bicyclus anynana. Next base: position 11,494,372 of record NC_069101.1, read on the forward strand.
ACTTGTTTGTACTAATACCGAAAATGTTCAATTACACTCAACATTATAAAACCAGCACGAGTTTTAGGATTTAATGAAAATTCCGCACCATTCCGTAAATGTCAGTGTATTTAATCATGCGATCCTTGTAAAAACATTTGAAAAAAATTTTAAAATATCGAAAAAAATAGATCGACTTGCGTCTTACGGACTACGGTTAGAAACTTGAAACATACCCAGTACCTACCCACACCTCCACGCTATCGCAGCTCACCGCGAGAGACCTCCCAAAGGCATCTACCTCGTGGGGCTGGAATAAACTGACTAGGGGAGCAAGATCCCCCGCGCCTTACCCGGGCAAGGCGGCTAATCCTCGAGGCCCGTACCTTCAACCGGATTTATCATCTAGAAGGAGATGACCTTCCTGCTGCTGCATGGAGCATGCCATCTTTCATAGAGTTCGGGAGTACGAAAAATGAAATTTTGTTTCATCATTATAAGTCTATTTCAACAGCCTAATACAGGGCCAGGCCTTCCTCCTTACAGAAGATTGGCTATGGAACTTAGGCCCACCGTGCCTATTTTAATGCGGATTAGAGGATTTAGGGCTCTAACATCATCAGCTTCCTAACTTAAGGCTCAGGGAAATTTTACTGCAAATTTCATACAAGCCAGACCTTGGACTCGAATTCAAGATTTGATACGATTTGATATGATCATGATACGAGTATGTTGTTGACTTATCTGTTCCATACATCGAAGAACCGACAGTTACCGCAGTATAAAGCATAGTGTTAGTCGACTCCTCACCAGGGGGACTGATGATATCAAGCGAGTCGCAGGGATTCACTGGATGCAGACGGCTCAGGATTGTGATGTTTGGATGTCCTTACAAAAGGCCTATGTCCTGCAGTGGACTTCTATCGTGTGTTAATATAATTGATGATCTGTTCCATTGGCGAATAACATATTTTTAATACAAGATTGTAAGTACCTACATTTTAATGTAATAAAATGTAAATCGCTTTCCACCGGACGCCTCTAATGTCGTTCTGCAAGTTAAATGATTCATGGCTCGTGCTAATCGCGTCTGCCTGTCTACAAGGGAACTGTAATGTAATTGTAAATCTATCTCGGACTACAATCTAGAACATTCATTAGTTCCTAGGCTAGACTTGACACTGGATTAGAGTTGAGAGGAAACTAATGAATGTTTCTATTCTATACTAGCGGACATTGCGACTTCGTCCGCGTGGAAATCAATGTAAACTTTCAAACCTTATTTCACCACTTTAGTTTGTTTTTTTAAAAATTTTTGAATTTTAATTGATTTTTGAATCCCATTATATTTCGTATTTTTTATAACTACTAACAGTACCGAGAATAGCTTAGCTACTAACAGTACCGAGAAATAAGAAATTATATACAGGGTGCTCGGGAGTATTTCCCATAACTTCAAGGTATTGAAGTCCACTTATAGGAGCCGAACTGCATAACTAATTTTTTTTTTAATTAAAAAAATATTCATGCATTCAAATAACTCCGACTGTCTTAAACACACGCCTTTAACAATCCTTGCATTTTAAAATTTTAAAGTTTGGCTACGTCATACTCGTAATTATAAGGATGCGTAAGGGACACATTTTAAGATTTTTTTACAAAATAAATATTATTTACTCTGATAATATTAATTTGAACATGTTCTTTGAACATTTTTATTAATTAATTTTCGGTAAAGAATAACCCCAGAGTTACGGAAAATACTGTGGATATGACCTCTGCCTCCGATTCCGGAGAGTGTGGGATCGAATCAAATCCGGTCCGGGGCATGCATCTACAACTTTTCAGTTGTGTGAGGAAACCTGCATACTAGAGAAGTTTCTTAATTACAATTCTTAATACAAATACAATATTATTCTACTGATTAAACCGGCGTGCAAATTTTAACAATATTTTACAATAATTTAAACTCATTTAAAAATTATTCACCAAAAAAAGTCCGAGATCCAGAAAAATATTACAAAAATATAAAAAGAACGAATAAGAAAAAAATTGAGTAAAAAGTACGCCACATTTCTATTAAATAGTAGGAACAAGTTAAATTAGGTACCTACATAATAATGTCAAATATTATAAAGTTGGTCATTACCAGCTATTCATTATTAATAAATTATTAGGCCGTAGTTAGAAAAGGTTTAATTTATTACTAAACCAACTATCAGATCCAACACCAACAAACAGAAACGTCTCAACGCGACGTTTTTCATTAAATACTCGATAAACAAATAGGCGTTGTTATGTACAATATGCTATGGAAATATTGATATAACATTATCTCATCTCACTGTTACTATTGAGTCTAAAGGAACAATTCACTATAACATTCACTTTGCCAGACACTTGTCACGATCTCACGAGTGCTTCTTTGACTTAAATGGGATAAACGTAGGTAGATAGGTATTAGGTACTATACGTGTATGACACGAAAGCCGCTATTGCGTTGAAATTCCTGTGGCATTGTGTGTCTGGCTTAATGTCACGTTCACGGTCAGGGCTGAAGAGTTGAAGATTATGGGATAAATGTTGAGAGTCCGTAAATATTTGCTATCTCAAATCCATGATAGCGTATTATGTACCTACATTTTTATAAAGCAGCTACCTAAGTATTGAATTAGCGGACGTCCTGTGGTTTCACCCGCGTAACTACCGTTCTCGTGAGAATATGAGGATTTAATATGGCCTATGACACTCACAAATAATCTGGCTTTATATTGTTGAAAAAATTTTCAAAATCGGTTTAGTAGATCAAGAGATTACCACATCTAAAACTTTACTTCTATGATATACAGTATCATATTTTTTTCCATTATTAACAATTCATATTCTGCTCACTGCAGAGAAGACTAAGGACTAACCCCTCTCAGAATGAGATAGGTTAGTCCTTAGTCCACCACTCTGGCCAAATGCGGATTGGCAGTCTTCCCACGTAGATAATTAAAAAAATTCTCTGGTATGAGAGTCTGTGATTATTTCTTAAAATGCACATAACTAAAAAGTTGGAGGTGCATGCCTGGATTCGAACATACGTCCTCCGAATCGAAGGCAGAGGTCATATCTACTGGGCTATCACGTTAGTATATTGTATAGATAGAACTAAATAGGTAGACAATCTACAACTAGTCAAACTTGACGTTACAAAGTGCTCATAAAGTGAGCATATTTGAAAAAAAAACGAAGTTTGATTTAGATTTTGAAAAGCAGCCGTTACTTGTGGATATGCATACATAATTACCCTATTATGAGCCAGACCTCCCTGCGTATAGGAGAAAGGATATGGAACTTAACCCACCATACTTCAATGATGAGGGTTGGCAGACATAGGTTGATAATGTTCGATTCCTTAAGCCCCCATTCGCACGAGCGCTTTTTTAACGGACGTTAAAAGACGTTAATGATAATGACATATAGTCAGATGTTAATGATAATGACATATAGCTAAACGTGCTCACCGAGGCACGGGGGTGTAACACCACCGACTTTCCATCTCCTGGCTTAGAACATGCACTGACAATTTTCAACAAGAAAGAAAACCTCAGTATGTTCCGACCCAGGCCTCATACCTAGGATCTCGTGATCTCAACCCAAAAGGCCCGAGGCTGTCGAAAAGTTCATTATGAACAGTAAAAACATTTACATCTTCTGATATGCTCCGTGAAAACCCGAACTTAAGCTGCATTGTCACTTAGACTCGTCGAAAATCCTCTACGTTTGATATGCCGGAACCTCCTCACTATACTCGAGCATACTCAGGAGAATCAAATCAAATTAAATCAAAAATCATTTATTTCAAGTAGGCTCAGTTTACAAGCACTTTTGACGTCAGTTGACTATTTGTAAAGATTCTACCACCGGTTCGGAAGGCAGGTTCTGCTGAGAAGATACCGGCAAGAAACACAACAGTTGCTCTTTTGGAAAAGTCCAGTATTATAAATTACAATTGATAACAATTAATGTTTGTTATAACAAACAAATATATAATGTGTTATAACAAATACTGAGATGTTGACTTGTTCATTCCGTAAAAAGAGATATAAACTACGCTTAGGTACACAATAGATTAATTAAATCGGTCCAATACAATATCTGAAAGTACTAATGGAGCAGTCAGGAATAAGTCGGGATGAAGGCAAGAGACCTGATGGATTGACTTTGGGCCATGGAGTCGTCAAAAAATTCCTTCTAATCATTTCGACTCGAGGTGACAGAAGGGCTAGCACATTTTTATTACACAAAGGGTCAGCCTGGCAGTATTCTTGCCGCCATTCCACGTGGGCAAGATTTAAGTTCCTTATTGTATTCTTTTTCAATAAAAAAAAGTAAAATACAGATTAGTAACTCGGATAATATTGGCGCACCTCTAAATTTAATAAAAGCTAAATTGACATTTAATTAGTAATTATTAAGATAAAATAAACGTTAACACACAAAGAGTCTGATACAATTTTCCGACATCCCTGATATTAATTGGAAATTAGCATAAAATCTGTTATTTATCACCTGTATATAAGATCGTAGCGTCAGTGTAATTACAGCAGCACATCTCGACATCAGCAAAACGAACATAACAATCTAACCGAGACATTTCAACCTCCATCAAATACCACAAAATGGCTGTTGGAAACGTTTATTTCCTCGTTTTTACGGCGCTGGTAAGAATACCATTAATTCTGAATTAAATTTTCAAAACTAAGTACTCGTAAGTAAGAAGGTTAACTCAAAGTTTTCGCTTAATTTACTAACTTTTAATAAGTTAAGTTCATCACAATCAATAATTTTCAGATACCGCTTTTAAAAGTTTCATGAAGTTTGTGGATTACTTAATTGTTTCTAGGCCCTATCATTCATTTTGGATGTCATTTGCAGGAAATGTCAATTATAAGCGCCGAGAAATCTCAAGTTTATTATTTGATTATTTGAAGCTTGAGTTTAACATTTTTTGATTGTAGCGTAGCATCAAAACTTGTATTAAAATGGAAATTAAAAAAATATCTCTGTACGGTAGAGCACGGTAATGTTTAACTGTGGTAATGTCCCGGTCATTATTATTGACATAATGATCGTTAGAGCACCAGACATTATCACCCTAAAACTTCCCGCAAATCTGCATTAAAGCAGCGTGGAGTATCTAAACTCCTAATCGCTGTTCTTTTCTTCCGTAGTGGAAAAAAATTTCATGGACACCGTGTGAGGTAGTGCCGAACTCTTACTGGCTAAAAACCCCTCCTAACTTCTAAACGCTGGTGTCCCTGCCATAAAGCCTACCACCAACATCGCAAGTATTTTTTTACCTCTCATTCTCTCTTTCATCCTTCTCTTTGATCCTCATTATTTATTCCAGAAAGTTCTTAGTTACATTCCATTTCTCACTGCATTCCAGCATTATGTTTATTAGATTGTCTACTGTCAGCTCTTGTCCCATCCTTCTTTACATCCTCTCTTTTAGCTCGGAACCGAGAAAAGTAAAATATTGTATGTTTTGCATCATCATTGGGGCCTATGCAGTACATGTATTTGGAGTACCCCTTTTTTAATGAGTGCTGTATACTGCATAAAAGAATTCCTGCCCTATTTGCCCACAAAGGGTCGTTAAAGTTGGTTGACATTTTTGACATTGTTTTTGGTACAGGTAGTGTGGAGGATCGTATTTCCAAATCTGACTTTAAAATGGGCTGTTAAAATAGATTACCTACTCGTAATAATGATGATATTACTCTTGTGACAGGTAGCCGTCAATATAATCTTTGCTGATGACTCTCTCCTATCGGACGCCAATCAAGCCGAACTCGTGGAGAGTGGCTCCCGGGAAAAAAGAAACATTGAAGAAGTTGAAGACAGGCTATTCTTCAGTTTATTCCCAATAATAACTACTTGCAACTACACTGCTACGGTAAGTACGAAAATTAGCTCAATTTCCCAGATCTTTTATTACGATGGGGAAACATTTGAGAGACCTCAATGTAAGAAGGCAATGTAAGGGGGAATAGAATACTTGGAGTTATGTGGACTCTTAATTCGCCAATTAAAACGTCCACCCACTTAATACTTTTGGAATTCCGGTATTCCAATTTCACCCTTTATCGACGACCTCCGTGGCGCAGTGGTATGCGCGGGGAATTTACAAGACGGAGGTTCGATCCCCAGCTGGGCCGATTGAGTTTTTCTTAATTGGTCCAGGTCTGGCTGGTGGAAGGCTTCGACCGTGGCTAGTTACCACCCTACCGACAAAGACGTACCACCAAGCGATTTAGCGTTCCGGTATGATGTCGTGTAGAAACCGAAAGGGGTGTGCCTCCTCCTAACAAGTTAACCCGCTTCCATCTTAGATTTCATCATCACATACCATCAGATGATATTGTAATCAAGGGCTAAATTGTAAAGAATAAAAAAATAACAAAATACCCTGGGCACGCCAATCTGCATTGCAATGAGCAACGTAATGGTTCTGAGCTCCATATCTGCTCTTCCCTGGAGGCCTGACTCTGTAGTGTGTTAAAATAGGCTGATACTGATGAAACTGATGGCAATGAAATACTTCCAGCCTGGTAACTACTGCGGCAGCTGCACTCAAGCAGTCCGCTGTCTCCCCAACAACAACGGAGTTGTACGCAATTGCCGCGGTTTACTCCGGTACTGCAACGGTGGACGCTGCTCCTTCATCCCCGACCCCGTCGCCTGCAACGGCACCATCACCGGCTAAACTGTACGAAACCTGGTAAGTTTACGACCACCAATATTAGCAACTGGTGGATTTTATACAACAGAAATGAGGGGGACTATATTTAGTTAAGAGAGCCGTGATAGCCCAGTGATATGACCTCTGCCTCCGATTCCGGAGGGTGTGGGTTCGAATCCAGTCCGGGGCATGCACCTCCAACTTTTCAGTTGTGTGCATTTTAAGAAATTAAATATCACGTGTCTCAAACGGTGAAGAAAAACATCGTGAGGAAACCTACACATCAGAGAATTTCTTAATTCTCTGCGTGTGTGAAGTCTGCCAATCCGCATTGGGCCAGCGTGGTGGACTATTGGCCGAACCCCTCTCATTCTGAGAGGAGACTCGAGCTCAGCAGTGAGACGAATATGGGTTGATAACGACGATATTTAGTTAGATGAGAACCAACAGTTTCTGGGCAAACCATCATTTCCGAAATAGCGAGGCTTAGGCTAGAATAGCTAAAATAATGACGATGAGTGATGACGCATCTTTAAAGGCACCTTTAAAACTGCACCCAGAACAAGCCTCGGGAACTGCTCAAAGCTATTATTTGCTACTCGACGTTTTCATATTACTGAAGGGAGTTGTGAGATCTGATATGCTTTCATTTAATATGTGTTTTGCCTTTTTATTCTACTTCTGATATCAGCCCGTCTCCGATAATATCAATAAGTAAACCACTAACTTATCTCGATGCTATCGGTCCGTCTGGTCGCCTGAAGACAGCGTTATGTACAATGAACTATTTATATTCACCTGGAAGAAGGCGACGATGACGATGACTATGATGATAAATGTGTAGAAAACTATCAAGAGATTTTAATGGTAGTTTTCTAACTACTACTCTAAAATTTGATGAAGTTTATAGTTAGTGGATTCATTAATTAGAAGTTCTGAATGCAGCATTTAGAACTTCAAATTGATGAGCTAAGTTTAAATGTTGTTGAATCTTCAAGGATTGATTTTAAAAGTTTAAAAGTAATGACTAATTAGGAGATACCATATTGTGTTCATTTAAACTTAGTTTTAAATTTAATTTGATCTGTAATTATTTTCGAATGTATTAAATACCTTTTTTTGTTGTTTCAGATTACGCAACAACTACTACAAACAAAATTATTTATATAATTTTCCGTAGATTCTTCTAATAATGTATATTATAATAAATGCCTATTAGCTTGATCTATTACCTAGTTTTATTTTCAAAAAACTACAAATCAAAACCTAAAATTATTAATACTTAACGATTGATAACTTAACAGCTTGAAAATTTTAAAATGTTCCTGAATTTGACGATTGTATTGAAATATCCTATTGAAAAGCCATATAAGGAGTTAAATAAAACAAGGATGGTGGTTCTCATTTATTTACAATAAATAGTACTACTTGAATAAATAGATACCTACAATGTCTTAGAAATAGTTACTATTAGCTAAAAAGAGAATGGAAAGAGAACTACAGTATAAAATTTTAAAATTATTATCATAGGAGTGGTCACCGAAAGTTGCCCGTTTATTGTCCAAAATTCCAAGATTACATCAAATCGTATCTTATAAAGCTCAAAGTTGAAATACAATAGAAATTCTAAAATTAGGAAAAATAGTTATTTATTTGTCATACACAGCAAATTCTAGTCAGTTGAGAGACAACTTTTCGATATGCAAGACAACAACATTTAAGTTATCCACAACTTTAATTAGTTGTGTAAATCTCCGATAGATATGTAAAGGTAATAATTTAACAGTTTTCTTAGATTTTGACACACAAATTTAATTTATTTTCAACATCAATTAGGTACTAATTCTTGTATCTATGATACTTGATAGACACTTAATTTGCGATTGGCAACGTAATCTTCTAGAATATCTTAACATTATCATTAGATTGATCATAGTCATGAATCGGCCGTTGTCGTTTTTCTTAAAAATTACAAACATATCCAAAATAGCTTCAACCGCTAGCCTAATGTCTGACATATCCGTAAGGTCCGTTCAAATATATCAACTAAATAAATTTATTGTCAATTTTGCATGTTCCCGCTTTACCGAATCTCCCAATTCATTAATCTAATGTCCAAAGTTTTATTAGGCAATGATATCGTTGAAGCCCTGACATTGAGAATATTTGAACCAACCTGAACAATATTTCCAATTTAGGTCTAGGCTTCGACAAAGCTGAGGGCCTGCTTGTCCCTCAGCTTGCAGTCGCATTGCTACTGGTTCTTACGGCGACTCGGAAGGCTGCTGTTGCGGTAAGCCTTCCTGAGCATAATGTTGTCAACAGCTGGGAGCAACAAGTAACGTTTTCCGGACGAATGATATGGTACTTTTAGGGATCTGAAGTAATAGAACTTAGGGTTGTCCTTATTTTGCCAGCGGTTCTTGGCAAAAGCATCCGGATTGCTCAGCGTTAGTGGAGACTGGGGGAGAGGTGTGTTTGGGAGGTCGTTCTTTAGGGGTTGATGGAGGTACCGGCCGGTCGGGTGCGAGTGAGCAGATACTGGCGGCGGCGGTAGGTCGGTGTCGTCTGAATCGATGGGTAGGTCAGCTTCGGAATCAGAGAGATATTGCCTGTGGTGGAAAAAAATTATCATCTATAAAACTTGTCTTAAATTAACATAAGTTTAAATGCATTTTAAAGTATACACGGTACTCATGAAACAATTTTTGGTTGTCTATATGTTTGTTTCAGGTATTATCTGAAATGACTGAACCGATTATGCGCGGAGCTCCCACTCGCTTATTAATCCCTAGCTCGCACCTCGCGGTCGTAACCGCGAAGTCCCGTTCCAATGGGAATACGGGGATAAAATACTGTGTTTATCAGTCATTAAGTATAATTTACCTAATCTTTTAATGGTTTTAATGGTGAAATTGTGAGTTTCAGAGAGAGTAAGCAAAGTGAATTTTGCAAATCGATCGAGTAGTTTCATAGCCTATTCAATTCAAGCAAGCAAACAACAATCACATCTCTCCTCTTTATAATATTATAGTGTAGATAGGAAAGTACAGTAAACGTGTTCTGGTAAGCATTAAGTTACCATATTGAAGTTTATAAACTAGACTAAGGAGCAAACTTAACTTTGCCATAAGGAAACTGTTTTACCCATAGTACATCGAAATAGGTCACTCTCAGTTTACCTTCTGCAAAAAGTCTTTTGAAAAGTTTGGTTTGAGGATTTTTACCTTTAGGTACATGTGCAAATTATTATTTTTGCGGAATCACCCGCGTGGTTCCCGTTCCCGTAAGAATAATAGAGAGACTTCTTCGATAAATGGGCTACTGAACACTGAAAGAATTTCTCAAATCGGACCAGTAGTTCCTGATATTAGATTAGAGAATATAAGTAGGTAAAGATTTCAACTTGATGAATTTAAACCACGCGTTCCTGGCAAAAAGGTTTTTGATACACAAGCAGACGGATATTTATTTATTACGGAACTCTAAAACACGTAAAGCTTTTATTACAATAAATATTTTTTTTTTAGAATACTGTGAACACATGCACTCACATAAGTATATCACATGCAGCATTAGTCCTAAGTCGACTAAAGCGTTTGGAATCATGCATAACGAATGCATTTAACTAAAAAAATTATACAATGAATTACTACCACAAAACAATGAAGCGAGAAATGGAACAAAGTAACGTTTTTTCTACTTGCGTTTCATTCTTTCATACTACAACCCGCATCTTACTTTAAAATTCATTTTCTGAGATAGGTACGTTCATGGCTGTAATACCTACCTACACATTATGTTAAGAAACATGCATGGACCAGTTGCAACAGTAATAGTTCACTTGGTTTAACGATAAAGTAACAAAAAATGTCAAAAAGACTAAAAGTATTTATTGGAAGTATAAAAAATAATCCGCAATACAATTACTTACCCAATCCCGAAATTCTCGTTAGGGGAATGCTTCCTGAAAAAAAAACACTTTTAATTTCTTAAAAAAGCTTAAACAAATACGAGTATCTAAACATCAACTTTTGATTTTCAACTTGCTAAAATTCATATTCAATCCCGATAACATCTAAACATTTAACATAAACATGCTTTTTTTAACCTGAACCGCGATCTTGTAAACACGAAAGTTCAAAAATTACGGCCTAATCTAGACACCAACATTTTCAGTTTAACGAATGCAACATTTATCATGCCTCTATTATAAGACGTTCATCTGGACAACTATTCGGAAGCATTTTAAAAAGCGCATCATAATCTTCTATCTACCAAATACCATACACATTGATTGCGTTATCACCCGAATAACCTGTATAATTCCTGACTAGGTAATAACAACCTGGCACGTCCTGACCTACTATATCGTCCACCGGTAAATCTAAAAGATGGCAATAAACCTAATCGGGCAAGCGACCCGATATGACGTTTTTCTAAATGTTCACGAGTATCATCATAGTCTTCATCTGCAACAGACGCAATACCAAAAATAATAATGAAACAATAATGTTATACGACAGTGTAAGTCAAAACATATTTTAATTTCGAACCCTTCACTCACCTACAGATCGCTTGTCATCATTGTCACTATCGTAATCTTCGGGAACGTTGATATCGTTACGGTCAATAACATCAGGGATGGAGTAAATGGATCTTTTGTTTCTAATATTACCGCTTGATTCTATATAAATCGGTCTGTAGAGTCCATGTGCTGGCATTCCAAAAGAACCGCGCTTCGGATACCAATTATCACCATAATTCATTCTCGATAGCATCGAGTCAGAATCAGGTACAATATTAGAATCACTCCTTTTGAAAACTTGCGACAATGGTGGAAGCATGTCCGGGTTAATAGATTGTTGCAAATCATACATTTCGTTGAAATCGAGTGGACCATCGATTTCCGAGAGTGGTGGTACAGGATTTTGATAGAAAGGGAAGTAGTATTCGTCACCAATCATTTCGTCTTTTTTGTGAATTAACCCGTTGCGCGCTAATGCTGCGATGTTGCGCTTATCGTTCGACTGGCTGTATTGACCCCTTCCGAAACGAAACCCATCTCTCGCCAAAGATTGTATGTTCCGTTTCATCGCTGAATAGCTGCGAAGTCGCGCAATCGAAGCCATATTCCTCTTTTCATGTGATTCTTCATCATCTTGCTCCTGTTTATCGGTTTCGTCGTATGGAGCTCTGAATGTTGGAAGTTGGCCATTTTTGGCCAAAGTTGAGATGCTTCTTTTGTATCCTGGAGATGCGCTTCTCAAATAGCCATCCCTGGCTAAGGCTGCAACATTTCTTCTTGGAAATGTTGGCCAAGGATTAGCAGATGCTTCCGGTGGTAAGCCCACAACCTTGCAAAAGAACGTCAAACATTAAATATAATAAACTAAATATTCTTAAGAAATGAACGTATTCAAAATCTCACGCGTAACTCACCTGATCAATATAAATCGAATACGCCAAAACCAACGTAGTGATGCTGATAAGAAAGCAACTACTGTGCCTACCGAGACTTCTCGTGCGTGCCGTCTTCATCTAAAAACAAAATAACGATAACTATACCTAACCATTTTAACAATAAGTTGTTTTTTCTTAAACGGTTTGAATAAAAAATCTTTTTAACAAAAAAAATTAACCGGCTTCAAATCACAAAAATAAACTAAAAAGCGAAAAATAGAAAGAAAAAAAAGAAAGAAAGAAAGAAAATATATTTATTACTACATTATGCCACACATCACAATTATTTAATAATAATAATACCCTGCGATATGTGGCATAACCTAGAAAAAGGTCCTAGCTCAGCATATGCTATATGCTCCCCATAAACAAAGAACATACAGCGCTGATTTTCAGGTATATATGCATCGTATGCTACCTTCTGAACACTTTGAAGGCGGTGCCCAACATAGTGATGCACTAGCTTAAGCCGATTAAATCATGAGGTCTTTCAGAAACGGCTTTAATTAATACGTCACTGGCTTGGTACCTTACATGGTGATATTGAAAAAAAAACAAACAAATATGACAAACATCGAGAACCTCCTCCTTATTTTTGAAGCTTACAAAAAAATCATTTTCTTTTTAATTGTAATTTACTCTTAATCGATAGAACCAACTCAAAAGAGTGAGAGATATAATAAATCTTTCATCCTATAACTTAGGTAGGTACATCTTTTAGCATAATAATACCTAGAAGCACGTAAAGTTATGTCAAACAATAAACTTGGAAACTGAAATTCATTTGTTTCTGAAAAAAATAATGAAGTTAAAATGAACCTTCACAGACACGAGTACAGATCATTTAGTTAGGTAAAGTTCGTTCAACATTATTATCTTATTAGTAAAAACTAGTGTATTTTCATTTTATTTTAAGTTCAGAAACAATTCTTTAGAGTGGTCCTTTAACGAATAATTAATAAAATCGAAAGGGAAAATTATTTGAAAGTCAAAAGAATCCCCTTGATATCATAAATAACGAAAATTTCCAAGTTCATTTGTATAGGGTGACTTATCGACAGCTGTCCTTTACCAAGCGAGTAAGATAGGAACAATAACTTTGCAGATTCAATTACAGAGGCGCACCGATGTTGCACCTGAGTTTCAGTTTATAATAGCCTAGGTATATACTGTGTTCCGCTTTTCAGTTTCCTCGACGTTAACAAGTTAACAATGTTCTAGTTTTAATGGAAATTTCATTCTGTCTATGAAGTTTTCACCAGAGACGTACTACAAAAAAAATGAATCTCAGTCTAGTATTTTATTCTATGCTAGGGGCTGGAGGAGAGTAACAACACTTTGGTAGGTACATATTAATATTCTACATAGAGTACGTATTAACATTTTTTAAATTAACTCTTTGTAGTTCATGTAAGGATAGGGGGGTCCACAGGGGAAGATTACTGGGGCCTAAATCCAGGTTTTTTTTTTCTGACCAGGCTTAGCTTTGGTACCTAGGTATCTATCTATATTGAACTTGAAGCCAAAAATTTTTTGTCTCTCTGTCTTGTCCGTATTTAATGTTGACCGGGCGTCATGCTGAAACTACTAAATGAATTTAAACGATCTGAGACCATAATACGTAGAAAGTTATATGATACTTTTAGTCGCAAAAGTTAAATAAGAGGAGGTGAAACAGGGGTTGACAATGTGTATGGAAAGTACTTAATTTTTTAAGTTACTACCAAAAAAATAATAAAAGTAATGTTTTCAAGATTTTTTTAAATTCTACAGGTTGATATTTTTTACTTAACAGGATGTCCCGTTATTATTGGATGAAATATTTGTAGATACCACCTAATTATCTAAAGCTAATTTGAATAGTTTTGAAAAATCCCTAGGGTGACCAAGTTATATTTTTTTTCGAATTTTTAATTTTTTTCTATCTCGAATCAGTTTTTTTGAACCTGTAGCTGCTGCAATTCAGATTCTAAATATCTGTTTTTGTCAAACATTACGGAATAAACTACCAACGTGAAAAATAGGGTGAAATAGGCGTTCAAGTCGCTGGTAGGAAGTCGCTGGCGTGGCGCGATGCCGATGGTACCTTATAAGAACCTACGGTTTAGTGCTTGTACTACGTGCTTGGTATAGATGGTAAACGATTCAAAATTATAGCAAAAGGCAAAGGTTTAAGCCAACTCAGTCTTGTCAACAACTAAATATAACACAAAATATTTATCCTCTAAATAGAAATACAAATTTAAATCGTGCCCGGTCTTTAATGGAAAACTGATTAAACCGTGTTGCATGTCTTAGAATAAATTATAAGATTTACCTATAGTTTCGTTTTACGTATACAAAGCTATAAAATTGTAATATACTAGCCGACGCTCCGCGGTTTCACTCGCGTAGTTCTTATTCCCGTGATAATACGGGGATAAAATATAACAAATGACACTCACAAATAACGTGGCTTTAAAGTGGTAAAATAATTTTTCGAATTGGTTGAGTAGTTTCAGAGCCAATACAACAATCAAATCTTTCCTATTTATGATATTAGTAGGCATAGATAATATAGATACTATATATAATCTATATACATATTTATATTTACTTGATAGTTGACAAGTATACCTAAAAGTAGTCGTACTTGGGTAAGTAGGCGTAATAGTACCGAAATAGTACCTACTTATTTAGTGTTTTATGGCTATAGTCCTAGCATTAGACTCATTAAAAGTTAGGTTAAATATTTATCATAATGACCCGGACCGACGGCTTTGTTTACTCCGGAATCTAGGGTCTAACAAATTAAACTCCCTAATTCCGAACTTATACAGCTCATTATTTCCCTCCCGGAACCGAACACAAGAATTCATGATCCGAAGCTTCATGTCCTAACCACTCAACAACGAAGCAATTAGCAGAGGCGGACATAATTTCCGATCGATTGAGAATTTGCTAATTAAACTGTAACAGCTAAAGTAGCAATTGCCATTTAAAGAGTCGATCGACTTAAAAACGTATTTGGCGCGCAAAACGCACGAAAATTACACACATTACATACGAATTTATTTTGTTTTGTTTTAAAATTATCATTAAATCTTCAGAATTCAACAAACCGCGTGGCCCGACGCGCACTTAGCCAGTTTTTTACTATACTATTTTTTGATACTATTTAGAACAAAACTAACTGAAAATGCTTCAAGGTTTCGCCTTTATTCTCGTAATTAGGTAGTTAACTACTTACATTTAATTTTTAACTCATTATAGATTTTTAAAAATACTTGAGCTTTATAAAACTAAACATAAATCTGAAGCTTTTTGTATATCTGCATCTTGTATTTCTTCACGGCGTAAAAATATTATCAAAAATAATTTTAATTCCCATCCCGATCATCGCCACAAAAAATACAAAATTGCACTAAATTTTTTAGATTTTACAAAATCAGACACTTTTTATTAATGATTTACATCCCGACAATATGCGCTAAGCTTTATACTTACTTTGGAGTTATTCCAATTTCACACACATATAAAAACTTTTCAGCGAGTCAGATTTCTAAGTTGCTTCAACTTGTTTCTTGGCGGGAATGATGTTTGCTCCAGAGGATTCCAGCTTTTATACTGGGTACAAAACTTTCAGAGACATGCGCGTACACTAGGCTGCTCTATTATGGTGTTAGAGACTCTTATTGCTAAAAGAATAAAGTCGATTTCAGCTTAGTCATGTTGCCTAAGGTACATATGGGTGGAGTTTTCATAGAACTGCACAATATGCACTTAAATTGATGGGCACTTAGTTACCTGGTTATATTTAAATTGAGTGCAGGTGGGTATTGCTTTATAGAATTATATGCTAATAAATTTGCCAAGGTCTAGGCTTCTTGCAAAACTGACTGAGTAATTGCATTGCAAATATTACCCGGTAGAGTACGGAGTCTTGAACAAGGTTACGTATGGGACTCTCTTGGCTTTTATAAATAACGAATAGGTATATCGAAGACACCCTACACGTGGAAACCTTCCCCTTGTAACTTCAAAGAATTTTGACATTTTCAACAATTTATCGTCGCTTATCAATCAATTTTGAGGTACCTACGTAATTTCTTAACCAATCGCTATTTATGAAAACCGCACGAAAATCCCTTCAGTAATTTTCTATTTTATCACGAACAGCCAAAAGGGGTAAAATTAAAACTTGAAAATATATTTAGTTAGGGTACCCGCTATATGATAAGTGAGTACCATTTTTTTACCTCGTCTATCCCATGGGGTATCGTTGGAACAAAATGATAAGGCCCATTTTTGTATTCTTTATGTAGGTAATGCCTTTGCCTCTCTTTAACAACACATATTCGGCTCATGGCTTACGTTGATACGTTTTTTAAACTTCACTTTTAAAAGTACTCTTACCTATTTCTGTTTTAGAAATAATATATAATTTTACTAATAGGTAAGTAGTAAAATATTGATATTAATTTAAAAAACATATTTCTTACCTACTATCCTATATTCATGTTGATTCGTTTTCCGATGAAAAGTTTCTTGAAAGTAAGAAGATTCATGTGATACCCTAGAGTCCCCAGAGACGATCATCAGCTCTGATTGGACGCGGAGGGATCTCTCAATATCATATTACTACTTATAAATGATTTATGAATAAGGTTATAACCTTTACACATACTCGTATACATAGATTAAGAATAATATGCAGATAGAGCGCACGGAAAATATCGTAGCCGATCCGAATACAAATTAAAAAAAAGAATACATTCTCGAGTCAGTACGACACGAACCGTCGCATCATTAATTTCAATATTATTCAAGAAAAATGGCGTCCTAAGTTTTTAAATATTTAAAAACTGTTCACAAAACTAAAGAAATAAGATGAAGTATTTTTATTGGTAATTATTGATTATAGAGCTTGGCTAATGAAAGTAGAGACTGAAATCGTCCGGCAAATTTAAAAAAATCGGATTTAATTCTGAAAGTTATAATATAATGCAAATATTGGAATAACTGAGTTTAATACTTATAGTATAGGTGGGTAGTAGTATTCACAAACAAAAAAAATATTTAAACAAATTATAAAAACTCAATTTAATTTTTAAATGATTTTTTAAATTTGGCGGGTAATTTCAGTGTCTACTTTCATTAGCCAAACTCTAGTGTTAAATTTTGAAATACAAACTATGAAAAAAGGATGTCGAGGATGCGGATGTCGAGGAGACGCGTGACGTTTGGTTTTTTATGGGTTTCACTGGCTTCACCACGCTACTTGTGAAGACTCATTCTGAATAATTCTTTATTCTGTGACTGTATATAAAATACTAACTGCAACCGTAGATAATTTTTTATCGATATAGAAATGCTCTCTAGTTATGTTGCCTATCTAATATCATGAACGCTACAGAAAATTGAGAAATGTATATATAGTTAGAGAACGAGTCACATGATTTCATTTCCATTTTCTGCTGAAGAACAAAAACTGACATTTTTTTTATTGTAATTTTTTATATTTTTAACTTAGCTAATTTGTAAATTACCTTTTTTATTATGCTTTACTGACCGAATAAAAACACATTTCTTTCTTTCTTCATTTGATTTTTCAGTTTTCCAGCATGCAGATTATCGAATAATCAAATCGACTTTCAAAATGTAGGTACATATTAGTTAAGTACCTATATCTTATAGGTAGGTACGAATCTAACCTATAGGTACAGTTACTCCTTATTTACAGAAGAGTTTCATCATTATCAATCCATATTCGGCTCACTGCTGAGCACGAGTGTCCTCTCAGAATGAGAGGGGGTTAGGCCAATAGTACACTTATCTGATAAGTTGGAGGTGCATGCTCTGGACCGGATTCGAACCCACGCCCTCCCTAATCGGAGGCAAAGGTCATATATTCACTGGGCTATCACGGACTTTTACGGACACGGAATAATGGTTAGGTAGGCATAAAAAATAAATACGCCAAATTCATAAAAAAAATTATTATTTTATTTACTGAACTAACATATAAAAGAAAAAAAAAATATTTTTATTTATTAAGGACGGAGTGCAATACATTACACAATTAATGAAAACTATGAAAATACATTTAAAATTACTTTAACTAGATTCACAAATTAGTCTCAACTTGACCAGATTTCAAATCACTCAATTTGCTTTCAAGCAGATCCAAGTCATTGATCCTCTCCAAAGTGTTGACTTCCGAAGGCTGTGTCATATTTGATGCAGTTTCAACACTACTGTTCACGGTGATGTTCCAAACACGTTTGGATGTTCCGATGTTTATTGGCAGATTTAGAACATTTTTTGTAATACCGTTACTTTGAGGTTTTACAATTGAAACGGTGGAATTAAATGCACGTGTGGTTGTGGATGCATTGAATGTTAAATTGTTAATTTGGTTAAGAACATCTGAAAAAGACAAGTAAAATGTTAAATGAAATTACGTATTTCGAACTGAAAACCAGAACCTATAAAGACCTTTTAACATTGAAAACTATACAAACTCCATAACAGGGCAGTAAACAGAGGGCCTAGTGGCAGTTTGATACTGTTACTATCGCGTAAACGTAAACGCGAATTAAAAAAAAATGAAACAGCGCCATCTAGTGGCACTACGGCACAACTGTTTCAATTCCAAATAAAAATTCGCGTTTACGTTAACGAGATAGTAACAGTATGAAAATATTGAAAACTTCCACTAGGCACACAGAGGGCCTAGTGGCAGTTTGATACTGTTACTATCGCGTTAACGTAAACGCGAATTTCTAAGGATTTGAAACAGCGCCATCTAGTGGCACTACTGCACAACTGTTTCAATTCCATATAAATCCGCGTTTACGTTAACGCGATAGTAACAGTATGAAAATATTGAAACAAACCTGACAAAATGAATTATGTATGGCTCTCGCACGTTCCTATTGCATTTTTTTTATTATTTACAAGTGAGCCCTTGACTACAACCTCGCCTGATGGTAAGTGATGATGCAATCTAAGATGGGAACTTGATAGGAGGATGAAAATTCACACTCCTGTCTGTTTCTGTCCTATACAATAATTGGTTTGAGTTGGACTATAACCGGGACACTGTTTATTTTATTAAGAGGGTCCGTGAAAACTGTGCTCGATTTCCTAGGGGTCCGTGGCTGAAAAAGGTTGGGAAACGCTGGGTTAGTAAATTATAAAAAAAATATTACCTGTAATCTGTAAGCTCGTCGCTTCATCAATAACGCTTTCTTTTTCCAAATCATCCTCTACCTCTACGGTTTTATCGCACAAAAATGTCTTAACGCTCGGCGCTGCTCGTTTACACAAAACTGTTTTCCTCAACGAAGACTTCATAGGCGAATTATACAAAATCGATTCGCGATTCAACTTCAATTCCGACATATCACATATTCCATCCAATTTGAGTGAAAAACTCAATTCCCTATTCCTCGATTTCAAATGTTTAGTTAAAACCGCCAAAGGAAACTTCCCAGTCGAACATCTTACATTACTCCTGGCGAATATGCTTCTTGAGAAGTTATTAGTGTATTTTTTCGGTGAATTTGCGTAAGTAGCATTTTTATACGTATACGTGATATTGTCGAGTGGTTCCTCATAAAAATCGTCGTCATTTTCACGAGGATTGTACAATAAGTTGATCCTTTTCACCAATGTGTAGAGGAGTTTTAGACGTTTCAAAAGTTGTTGGATCGTTGGATGTGTGGATATTTTTGAATCTTTTACATTGTATTTGTATTCGCTGGCAGAGCTTATTAGGTTGCTCACTATTTTGCACTCTATTTGCACTGAAAGATTAATAATATAACAATGTAATAGGGACAGAGTAACCAGAGTAAGAGACGAATATCTTAGCATTCCATAGATTCACCGTGCAGGTGCCGGGTCCATCGCGTGGTAGAGAGAAAAACACCAAGCAAAGTCCAGGACTTGTGACTACTGGATGTAGGATTAAGTAATTCCTTGACGATCGATCAGCACTCCCCGTTCTCTGCTCGTGTTGTTCTCCCTATCCAAATTTGGTAAGATCCTATTAGAGCAGCTTTGGATACTCGTTCTAATATAGAACTAGCTGCACTTCTAGAGAGGCCAAGGTCTTTAAGCAAGTTATAGAGAGATTTTGCTGGTAATCCTCTCGCACCTACTTCTACGGTGTACAGACTAACTACATAGCCATTTTTAGTTAGTTCATTTGTTAGGTCATAATATTTATTCACTTTTAAACTTTAACAAACTGCGTGCTGAATCCGGTGAAACTTGGACGAAACCCATAAAAAAAAACAAAATAGACATGATCCTCTCTCGCATATACAAACTTATTTCATAATTTGTTTTTTTTTTAATTAATATGTATCCTAATCAATAAAACCCAATAAAAAAATACTCCATCATATTTTTTTTCTTTTTGTAAACAGTTTTTAAAACATTTAAAAACAGAACCATTTTTCTTTAATAATATTGAAAATTACTGCACTGCGTTAATTGCGACGTTTCGTACGGACTCGAGATTGACACCAGGATTTAACAATTCACATTCGGCTCACTGTTAAGCACGAGTCTCATTTCAGAATGAGAGGGATAAGGCTAATAGTCCACACTGGCTCAATGTAGAGTGTGCTGACTTCACACACGTAGAGAATTCAGAAAATTCTCGGGTATGCAGGTTTCCTCACGATGTTTTTCCGTGACAAGTAATATTTAATTTCCTAAAATGTACATAATTAAAAAGTTGGAAGTGCCCTGATCGAATTCGAACCTAAGCCCTCGAAATCTCTCGAAGGCTCTCTAGTTTATATTATCTACTAGAGACGCCCACGACATCGTTCGCCCTTAGACCTCTTTAATCTAACCTTTACAAGTATCGCTGTAAAAATGGAGTACCTTCTCCCGTTTTCCCAACATTTCCCTTCACTGTTCTGCTCCTATTGATCGTAGCGTGATAAAAGTATACTATAACCCGCCCAGGAGTATGTAGAATAATTGTACCAAGTTTCGTTAAAATCCGAACATACAGACAGACAGACAGACAGACAAAAATTTTACTGATTGCATTTTTGCCATCAGTATCGACCCCCTGATAGTTATTTAGGAAATATTTTTCATGTACAGAATTGACATCTCTACAGACGGCCTTTGACGGCCTCCGTGGCGCAGTGGTATGCGCGGTGGATTTACAAAACGGAGGTCCTGGGTTCGATCCCCGGCTGGGCAGATTGAGATTTTCTTAATTGGTCCAGGTCTGGCTGGTGGGAGGCTTCGGCCGTGGCTAGTTACCACCCTACCGGCAAAGACGTTTAGCGTTCCGGTACGATGTCGTGTAGAAACCGAAAAGTGTGGATTTTCATCCTCCTCCTAACAAGTTAGCCCGCTTCCATCTTAGATTGCGTCATCACTTACCATCAGGTGAGATTGTAGTCAAGGGCTAACTTGTAAGGAATAAAAAAAAAGATTTATTATAAGTAGGTATAGATTATTATGGTTTGTTTAATTTCACCTTTTTGCAAGTCTTTCAACAGTGGAGTCAATTGCTCGCGACACACCAACGCGTCGGGCTCCAGTTTGTCGTAAACATCAAAGAACTCGCAGAGAACACACCCTATGTTGATAACTGAGCAGATTTTGATGTTATCGTAATTGTTTTCTCTCGTTATCTCCAACAGAGTTTGGTGCATCATTTGTCTCGCTTTCTAGAAAAAGAATCATCATCAACCCATATTCCGCTCACTGAATTAGAGGGGTTAGGCCAATAGTCCACCACGCTGGCCCAATGCGGATTGGCAGACTTCACACACGCAGAGAATTAAGATAATTCTCTGGTATGCAGGTTTCCTCACGATGTTTTTCCTTCACCGTTTGAGACACTTGATATTTAATTTCTTAAAATGCACACAACTGAAAAGTTGGTGGTGCATGCCCGCAACCGGATTCGAACCCACACCCTCCGAAATCGGAGGCAGAGGTCATATCCACTGGGCTATCACGGCTTATAAAGAAAAAGAATAACAAGTAGGTTTAATTAATACAATAAGGAGCTCTAACAACTAAGTATTTACGTACAATACAAAGTTTCATTGGCTCTTCGGTAAAGTGTTAAAAACCTTAATAGCTCAACGGTAAGTGCGATTGGACTTATCCTCGATGGATGGAGGTTCGATCCCCGCCCCGTTGGTAAATTGTCATACCCACTCCTAATACAGTCTTTCCCGACTAGTTGGAGGGTAATGGGAATATTGGTCATATTTAAAAAGATACGGCAAATATTTTTTAAAAATATAGTTAGAGATTGCATTTTTGAATGATTTTTTAAAAAGAGCAACTGTTGAGTTTCTTGCCGGTTTTTTTTCTCAGCAGAACCTGCATTCCGATCCGGTAGTAGAATCTTTACAAATAGTCAACTGACGTGTCAAAAGTGCTTGTAAACTGAGCCTACTTGAAATAAATGATTTTTGATTTGATTTGATTTGATAGATTATGATTAAATGGGTGATGCAGTATACTTATACAGGGTGCTCGGGAGTATTTCCCATACCTTGAAGGTGTTGACGATTCCACTTATAGGAGCCGAACTGCATAACTAATATTATTTTAACTAAAAATTAAAAACTATTTATGTTTTCTTACAAAGTAATTCAAATAATTCCGACTATCCATGTAACACACGCCTTTATCTATCATCTACGTCATAATTATAAGGATGCGTATAAGAGGCACATTTTAAGATCTATTTACAAAAGAAATATAATTTACCCCGAAAATATTAATTTTAGAACACATGTTCCTTGAACATTTTTAATTTTTTTTCGGTAAAGAAGTTATGGGAAATGCTCCCGAACACCCTGTATATAATTTTCATAAAAAAATGGAAACACTCCGCCTGAACAGTAGAGAAGTATATTTACGTTACCCTCCAATTGGTCGGAAAGACTATAAGGACTACCGTGCGACTATAGTCCATCAAATCGGGCGCGGGCATCAAACCCATGACCTCTCGAAGTCATGAAGTCACTTACATCAGCAAAAGCAGCAGGATCCACTATCAAGAACACGCTGTCCCTGATCAGCATCATCTCTTGACTCCAAATGGCAGTGAGGAGGCAGGAGTGGTGGCTCACCGGAGACAGCATCACAGCGGGCACCAAGTGAGGGTCCAGAGCTTCTAGACTGGCTAGACCGCTGCGTAGGTTTAGGATTCCTTAAAGAAAATTTAAAATTAATAAACGTCTGAAAAAAGCTTAGAAAGAAATTTCTTACGAATTTACTCAGTGGAGATTTTTTTTTTATTCTTTACAAGTTAGCCCTTGACTACAATCTCCCGTGTTGGTAAGTGATGATGCACTTTAAAATGGAAGCGGACTAGCGGGCTTGTCGTTAGGATGGTAATTAGCCACGACCGAAGCCTCCCACCAGCCAGATCTGGACCAATTAATAAAACATCCTGGACCAATTAAAAATCGGCCTAGCCGGGGATCGAACCCAGGACCTCCGTTTTGTAAATCCACCGCGCATACTACTGCGCTACGGAGGCGGTCAAATATATCTCGTGAAGAAATAGACAAATTTTCAGCCAATAGCGGCGCAACCGCAAAATACCGCTATCTCTTTTATTTCGTTGCGTGACGAAAGAGATGGGACTGGGACAACTGCCGCCATTGACATTTTGTCTATTTCTCTTTACGACGTATTTCGTTGCTCTCATGATACTGATAATGATAAAATACAAAATATACTAACTCTTTTGATCAGATGAGCATGAAATAGCAAATGATCCAATTTGTAACAGTCTCTCATTGTATAGGTCGAAATCCTTCACAACAGCACATTCTTCTGTAAAATCAATTTTGTTAATTTTATAAAAACGAAAATTAATAAAACCTCCTTCGACGCCCATAAAAAAAAATTGGAATTTGCGTTTCACATAAATATATATTATATTTTCTCAAATTTTTGCCATTAGCATGACGAATAAAAAATATGAAACCAAGGTTTTTATAAATTTTTGGTCAAACTTTCCAAGACGATTGCATTTCGTAATAAAGAACTGTAAAAAAATATTGTAATATTAGCGCCATCTAGTATGTAGGTATAGATATTGACTTACATTGGTTTGTTTCGAAACTGCAATAGATTAAGTTCAAGTGATAAAGGTTAGATGGCGCTTATACAACACCAATTAAATATTTATTGTATAGGTATTTGACAATTCATTAATTATTTATTTACTTTATTAATTAAATACACGGGAAGTGACTACACAGGTACAACCATTGACGTTTCACTATTCTACAGCCTTTCTTGATGAGTACTGTTCACCAACAAATAAATTAAAAATGAAGGTATAAATCACTAATCATTTCACACCTAATAATAATTATAATTAAATTGTTCTTAAATTAATTAAAATAAATTTGTTAAATAACAATTAGATATGATTTATAAATTTTATATAACATTTTATAAACGAACCATACATAATTTAAAATAAATAAATAAGAAATGTCATGCGTATTCTACCTTAAATTCTAATTTCTTTGTTGGTAAACAGTACTCATCAAGAAAGGCTCTAAGTATAGTAAAAATTAGTTACCTGTATCAATACATAAGCAAGATTTGGATTTAGATGAACTTGCAGCAAAGTGTTTCTTCAATATGTCAACTGGTGGTACATCTTGTCCAAAGCAATGCACCACCAAAGCCAATAAGGCTGTGTTGGTGTTAGTCTCCAATGCGTACAAAACATCCTTCAATACTGTAATACGAACGTTGATGTGGAAGGGATTTATAGGTAGTTTCAATGTTTCTTCTGACGCTTGGACTGTATCTGTATCACCTTCGATTAGTTCGCTGAGTAAAGCTTTAGTCTCCCTTAGAACCTGCAAATTTTCTACATATATGGGTATATCAAAAGACTGTCTGCTAACATCATTGTAGTGTATTGTTATGTAACACACACACACACAAAGACAAACATACAAGGGCATATACGCATTCTTAATATTTTTAGCGTAATATTTTTACGATTGTAATTTATATAGTAGGAAAGTTCCAGAATTCCGAGATACAGTTTCTAATTTTACCGAAATATTAATATTTATAGTGTATTTATGTTTATTGTTTATTTGTGTTTGCCAAATAAAAATCTTTCTTTCTTTCTTTCTGCAAAGTTAAGATTGAATATGTTATAGTCGGATGCAATCTTTATGACAGATGCGAATGTCGCTACGCGCAGGGCATACATAAATTCAAGACGCGTGAGGCGACTACGTGTGGGACGGAAACGCGCGCGGGGCGATGGTCTGCGCCGCGCCCCTACGTTACCGCTGATATCTAAAATCTTTTACTGCGCAGCTTAACGCACGATGTGCCGAAACGTCATTTGCATGCTACTAAGTTTACCGAAAAATTATAGAATCGTATTTTTTATGTCAGAACTGTTTAATAATCTGAGGTCCAGAATTTGATCTTTCGAAGCATCAAATCGCCTCTATAATATACCACGCAGACAAAATCGCGGGTATCCACTAGATACATAAATAAAATTTAAAAGTGTTAGCTCATGAACTTATAATCATTTATAAAAACTTTTTGAAATGTTTGTGTCTGTCGGTTTGTCTGTGCTAATATTTGGAACGGCTGAACCAATTTTAATGGGACTTCCACTATATATTTTTTTTTTATTATTCTTTACATGACTTGACTACAATCTCACCTGATGGTAAGTGATGATGCAATCTAAGCTGGAACCGGGCTAACTTGTTAGAAGTACGATGAAAATCCACACCCCTTTCGGTTTCTACACGACATCGTACCGGACCGCTAAACCGCTTAGCGGTACTAGCCACGTTGGTAGGGTGTAACTAGCCACGGCAAGCCTCCCACTAGCCAGACCTCGACCAATTAAGAAAATCTCAATCGGCCCAGCTGGAGATCAAACCCAAGACAGCTGTCTTGTAAATACATCACATACCATGTCTTGTCACAGCACATACCACCTGTGCCACTGAGGCCGTCAAATATTATCAGTTATTGAGCTACAAGGAGAAATTCATGGTACCTACTGGTGAAACACTATGCTGACAAAGTTGCAGGAGTCCGCTTACCAATAATGTCAACACTTACCACTTGACAGCGTGCCTTGACAACAAACTGATCCGCGGGCAAACAGTGCTTGCACAGAGTCATTGCAGACAGAAGCAGCTCATCTACTGATGTGTGCAGACTGCATACACAGTTAATCAACTGGAAATATAAATGTAATCATCATTACCTACATGCATTAAATATTTTTAGCAAAAGCATAAGTGGATTTAAAAATAAGAAAACCAATGTGGAACTAAGCCTCTGATTCACAATATTTGTCAGCACAACTTGATTAACAAATCAAACCAAACTGTAACCAAAATAAGACCCTAGAATGGCAGTGAATGACCTTGAGTGGAGTCACGCACTTGTGATTATTGTGTGTAGGGTTAAAGGCGCCTTTGATAGTTAACAAACACTCCCCTTTTCCACTCAAGTCACTCTCCTCGCCTATACCAAACCCATAAAGAATTACACAACAAGAAATGTGCCACGAGCATACTGAAGCCGACCGTACGACGAGCGCCAAATATCACAAGTCGTCCCGCCAGCCGATTGCTAATCCTCTCTAACTCCCTACTCTTTACAGAAACAAATCGCGCCACCTAGCGTCGGCACGAGCCAACACAAGATCGAGCGACGTCATATCCACTACAGACTACTATTTCTTACAATATCCAATAGAAGAGCAATGCATCTTAAACCCTCCCCTTAAACTCTTGCTCCAATGTGAGTTGGTCGGCAATATAATTTTATCTGGTAGTAAGCTACGGCTGTGGCTAATTACGACCCTACCGGCAAAGATGTAGCTTAGCACAAAGTGATTTAATGTTCCGGTGGAATGTAATCTTTATTGACTACAAAAGTTTGTTTACTTGTAAAGATTAAAAAATATACATATTGTTGACTGATCTATATCACAGATATTTTAATGATGACTGGGACTTTAACCCATAGCAATTAAAGTGATAGCAATGTTTCCGGTTGAGATTTTCACTAAACATTTTGTTTGGTCACATGTTAAGCCTACATGTGGGCCGTCTGCTTGGTTTGTAAATTACTATAATAAAAAAATCTTCCATTTCATAATAAACTTTTGTTACCTCCTGTTTCCACTCATTTGACAGATCTTCCATTTTCTTAAATTCATTTCTAGATATAATGTTAGTCAATTTTCCAAGTATGTCTAATGTTTGATCTATCCAATTAACAAAATACATTGTGGATATAGATATAAATTCATTTGAGGAATCCACATCTGCTGGAGTTTTCTTCAATAGTTGTTCAATTGATACCACTTTTTGTAAACACCAACATAATCTCTCTGTAGTGAATTGACGGCTTTCCTATTAAATTAGTAATAATTTACTACACAGAAATATTTTATTACTAAAAAACTGAAAAGAGAAAAACAAGTCATCGCTTTTTAGCTATGACTTGTTTTTCTCTGTATAAATTTTTAACTAAATACTTTATTGTGCCGCCTGCTGTGACAAACAGTTTTGGTATGTCATTCTTTGTCCAAAGATTTTAGTTTTTGATGGTTTGTTTGTTACAATTGAACACATAAACTACTCAACTGATTTTAAAAATTCTTTCTTATTGTAATCCCACAGGAATGGGAAAGAAGAGCGAAACCGGCTTTTGCTATCAACATCATATCAGCCGATGGACGTCCACTGGAGGTATAGGCCTTTTGTAGGCGCCCAGTGAATCCCCGCGACGTTGTCAGTCCATCTGGTCAGCCAATACTGCACTTTCTAGTGCAGAATCGCCATTACAGCAGCTTAGCTTTTACTGGTTTATGATAAAAACTCAACATACCTGGAGGCAAACAGCATGTTGATATTCTATTTTAATTATATCAAGCAATGTTATTATGCATTTCTTTATTTGATCTGCACATAAAGTATAAATGTTCCGAGTCTGTGCAAAGTGTTCATCTGATACATCCTTTGTCTGACAATGTAGTTGATCACTGATTCTGCTTAGCAATGGATATATTGTACAAATTAAAGTATCCTGAAATAATATTTTCTTTTAATTTCTATCGTGTTTAACACAATATACATTTTGAAACAATACAAATAGCGAAACATATACCGTCTTCCTCTAAGAAAATCGATTAAAATCAATGTTTAAGCGTAAATAAACTTGTTACCACTATAAATTTCACAGCTCTACGAGAATCGTTAGGTATTTTTTTTAAATCTATACACATTTCTTCTAAAGATGATTCCATTAGAAAGATACTTTTTATTCAAAATTACCGCAGATATGCAGATAATTCGATTTTTTTTATTAAATTACAATTACAAATTGCTCTAATATTTTTCTCATTGAATTTTTAAAATTAACGTAAAATTACCACAGAATAAGTCACTTTACGTGAAATACACAGACGACAAATTAAATGGAATTAATATGTTTTTTAATGTCTGTATATACCGTTCTGAGTCCTAGTAATTTTGGAATGAAGAAGTAATTTAATGATAATACATAGAGGAACTAGATAAGGAGATGCGTCGCATCCAAATTCTACAACAAAATTGTCTGTCGTTTCTTGAGGGGGACAAGGTAAACTGACACATCAAAAATATTTAACACCAAATTAATATTAATTGATTGATTATGAAACACGGCTAAAACTGACGTGATATAAGGTCGGAATATGCCAGACTAGTTAAGAACCCATACGGGGCCCTTAGTCATGAGCTGGTTCTTGAAACGCGGCACGATCCTAACGGATGCCGTATGGGTGCCGGTGCACGTGAGTTTTAGCCGTGTTTCATAATCAATTAATATGAATAACATTCACGAGAGTTTAAATTCTAAAATAACCAAAATGATAAAAATAATAATTTTAAAATAGTAACTTCATCATTTAGTAACCTACAAGTTATTGACCGATTTATACGTATGCCATTTAACTACACAAACCCGATTTTTTAGGAAGCTTTCTTAGGAACGAAAACGACTATAATAATGAAACATCGATTCTACAGGAACATTTTTATAAAGATTCTTGATATTTGACAGAGGGGTAACATCTAACTAGTCCAGATCCTTTTGTAACTATTCTGAGGTTAGACAAATGTATCAATTTATTTAATTGTCTGTGGTAATTGAAGTTTAGCATTGCTTTATTAGCCGTCTGTGGTGATAGATTTGTCAATCATTGAAATTTAAGATTTTAGATTTCTGGATTTTGGGAAATAAACAGAAAGAAAAACTTTGAAAGTACGTAACAATGGGCGAATTAGTTTGGGGAATCAAAAACGGCGACATTGATCAAGTAAAAGACATCGTTGAACAAAAGGTAAAAATAAGAAACATCATGAAACTACACGTTTGCAAAATCCAAATCATCATTGGCCGTACAATACTAATAGAAATTTATGAAAGTAATTCTTACAAGCTTACCTGCCACTTAGACACAAAGGCCTTTGCTGAAAATACCTACTTGCTATTAAAAATAATGTTAATGGTAGGGTCCTTGTTGGTTTCCAAAAAAATCATTACAAATTATCACAATTATTGTTTATAGAAAATTGATGTGAATGCACTTATCGATGGCCGAGTTCCTCTACATTATGCTGCAGATTATGGACAGACAGCGGTTGTAAATTATTTATTAGACAAAGGAGCTGACCCCAATGTAAGTGTATTATTTATTTTATTTATTAAAAATTCACAAAAAAAAGTATATTACGGCTTGGCAAATTCGTTGATGACACTCCCATGATATGCGGGCGACGGGGAGAAAGATCTTCGGGAGTATGTCGCTACCCCCCTTCCGCCCCCCATAGACCATCAGGAGTGTTATAAACGAATTTACCAAGTTATACACAGAAGTGTGTAGAACATTGAGTCACCAAAATGCCATATCCGTAAGTTTGACTTGGAACTTATATTAAGAGAAAGCAACAAAAGGAAAATTGGTTGTTACAACTATGATTGGTTTAGAATTAGTGGCGGATTTGTAGTCTTGGCCGTCCTGGGCCCTATTTTCCTAGTCTGTTTAATGAAGTTATTTTATTGCCTTTTATCTAAATCTACAAAATACACCTGCAAATGGTTTGATTTTTTAATGTCTTCCAAGGTTTTGGGTGATAGTGCACATTTTAATAAAATTTTCTAAACAGTTTTAATTTTTAAGAAAAATGATAAAATTCACACTTGTAATTGGTGAAATTTGGATATTTTTCATTGCTTGTTCCCACATTTGTAATGGTCGCCATAGACACGGGCCATCTGGGCCTTAGGGTAAATCTACTACTTTATAGAATATAGACCAAACTTTTCAACTAGTTTCTGTACTTTAAGAATACACCTTTTATATTTAAGTTGTACATCACATACAACAGCTAATATTGTCTTAAAACAATCTATGAAATGAGATGTTGTGTGGTGTATGTTAACATAAAAATATAGTTATCTTAGTCACACCAAGATAAAAAAAAAACATACATACAGCCGAACGTAGAACCTCCTCCTTTTTGGAAGTCGGTTAAAAAATAGTCATAGACTAAAGTGACCAGAGGAATATTGAGTCTACTATTGTTGTTCCATTAGTTGTTTCAGTCAATAGTTTTAAAGCAAAAAGCTTCAATCAACACCATATGCAGCATTTTCACTTAACTGCTGGTTCAAGGGTTCTGATACAAAGGGATATTTTTTTTTTTTTTTTTTTTTTTTTTTTTTTTATTATTATTCTTTACAAGTTAGCCCTTGACTACAATCTCACCTGATGGTAAGTGATGATGCAGTCTAAGGAGTGTCAGTGTTAGGAGGAGGATGAAAATCCACACCCCTTTCGGTTTCTACACGGCATCGTACCGGAACGCTAAATCGCTTGGCGGTACGTCTTTGCCGGTAGGGTGGTAACTAGCCACGGCCGAAGCCTCCCACCAGCCAGACCTGGACAAATTAAGAAAACCTCAATCTGCCCAGCCGGGGATCGAACCCAGGACCTCCGTCTTGTAAATCCACCGCTCATACCACTGCGCCACGGAGGCCGTCAAGGGATCAGGAATTGATTTTAACATTCAATTCTCAATAGTAGTTACCTTACAGTGTCATATCCTCAGACAATAGAAAAACTAAATAATCCTCTTTATGGTTTTCAGATGGTTGACAAACATGGCATATCTGTAATTCTTGCAGCTATTTGGGAAGGTCATACTGATTGTGTTAAAACATTACTAAAACATGTAAGTTAAACATATGTCTTACTTATGAATCAAAATGGGCTAGTTTTATTTTACATTTTCATTTATACAAATTGTTAAAAGTTTAAAAAGAAGTTTTCTTGTAAATATTTAATAAATAAATGAGAGAAAATAAAAAAAAAATTACCCACTCTTGGGCAGTTTTGATACAGATGTTATGATGCTGTTGAGAGATTATTGGTTATTTTCATCTTGTAATACCATTAATATTATGTTTTCTTATTGTCTTATTGAGGGAGATAAAATACTTGTACAGATATAAAAGTGGATAGTGTAAGATTAAAGTCTATTGTTATCTTAGTATTGGTTATTCCAAGAGATCATTTTTATTTTTACAGGGGGCATCTAAGAATGGCAAAACACCAGACGGCACACCATACATTGAAGCTGCTGAAAAGGATGAGATCAAAGAGCTATTAACATAGGAAAAAAACCCAAAAAATCATACTAATATATATTTTTTAAGTTAATTAAAATCGCTCACAGTAAAATTTATTAAAAGCTACAATCCAGTAGAATGAAATTAAATTAATAATCATATATTTACATGCATTTATTTATATTGCGATTAATTAATTATTATAGTCTCAAGATTTTATTATGAATTAAGGAATAATCATAATTATGTATTATGACTGCGTCCACTAGTAGTACTATTTTGTTTATAATATCTACTAACAAGTACTTTTTAAGTCATATAATACTAACAAGTAGCACTGATGATTTGGAAATTAATTTCAGATTTTGTTTATAGCATTTTTTTACTTTAAAAGGCCTATACTTTAAATGCAAATTTATTATTTTATATAAAAAAGAGCAGGCAAGTAATATAAAGGGAGTAATTTCTATTGCTAAAATAAAAACATGAAATATGTATGTTTTATGATTTTATTTCAAATCACCTTATTCTAAATATAAAACTTTACATATCACATTTAATAGATATTTTACATATTGTTATGTATTTTGAGGCAAGAATGAGATATGCCTATGCAATCATTGATAATAAACTTGACTCTAATAGGTACATACTAAATAACTATCTTATCATACTGTTGCAGTTAAAAAGCCAAGTTCTGTTATTAGAACTATAATATACTGTTAATTTGATGTATGTATAACTAATCATTACAATAGGCTAGTTGACACTTTTAAAAGTTCATTAGCGTTCTACTAGACTGAAATTTTCTTTTTCTGATTTTTTGAGACGTGATTACATGAAAATTTTAGTTTTTAAATATGATTTTGATGAGCCAAAACACTTGTCGGCCATGACAGTCAGAGGCCAGAGGATATTTCCTTCCTTTAAGCCTTCCACCAGCCAGATCTGGTCAAATTAAGAAAATCTCAATCTGCCCAGGGGATCGAACCCAGGACCTCTGTTTTGTAAATCCACCGCGCAAACCACTGCGCCACGGAGGCCGTCAAAATTAAGTTTTATAAGAAATACTAACTTCTATTAATTGATATCAATATATTTTGGAGCCTTGTTCCATGTACTACACGAAATTAATATTGTTTATATTAAATTTGATATGAGTCAACTACAATATTGTTAGGAAAAATGTTGTGCAATATTAAAAAATATACATAGAACAATAAATAACAGCTTAACAATATGTGTAGCAAATAATAATATTAGAGAACAAAGTACTTAAACAAATGAAATAATAATTAATAATGAATTAGTAAGTTAAAAATACACAAGCTCTAGAATGAGATAACATTACCTACCTACAACACAGGTGATTTTGTTTGTACTTCATAAGAGAGAACCTACAGTCAAAGCAATTCTTGTCATTGTTCAGCAGGGCTATTCAGTAATGATATTTTTATAACTCCCAAGTGCGATTCTAATTGACATATATCTCTCTCTCTGTCTACCACAATACTATAAATTGAGAGAATTAGAGGTGAATTCGAAACTTGCACTTGCTAGTTATACAGAACATTGTTACAGAATATCATTACTGATCTGCAGGGCTATTCTATAACATGTTTTGTATAACCTATATGTCTTTGTCTAACACAATACTATAGAAAGAGACAGATAGAGGAGAATCGAAACATTGTTACAGAATAGACCTACCCTACTGGTATGTAGTACTTTGACTGTGGCAAATTACTTACGTAGTGATAAAAATAGCAAAGCACATGTTCCAAGTTATAGATCAATATAATGATACAAAAATTATGTACCTCAGGTACAAATAATTAAATCTCACAAGTCACCACTTCCAGTTGTAAATTTTTTATATTTATTTTTAGCAGGTGGACAGTAACAGGCATTTTTCTGCGCATTTAAATATGATTTGCAACCAAGGGTTAAAGTGCCTGTAAACAGTAGTTTAGCAGCTGCTTTACAACCTGTAAAAGTAAAAATTTAATTATTATCTATTGTAGCAAAACAGTCCCTTCTCACAGATCCAAAGAAATTTCTTCAATGTGATGCAATATGCTTGATTAATACAGAAGTATATAGACTAGCTTTGATTAGAGTTTGTTGGATTCTAGGAACTGTCAGGTTTTTAATGAATTAATTAATTAGAACTTGATATTGATCTTTTATTAGAATCAAAAATTAATATAAAGAAACACTATAAAATTGTTTGTCTTTGCTGATAGATTTGCATACTACATTATTATGTAATATTCAAAGGCAAACTGCTAAGTCTAAAGCAATATGAAATCTTTAATTTGTTGAAATAATGCAAGGCACCATGACAATGCACCTAAGGGCAAAATTTATAATATCTGAATATCACTGGTGTAAAAGCTGTGTGAGAAGTTGGAAAAATGTTACATGGTGCATATCATGCACATCGGCTTGACTTGTTTATTATGACATTTTATATACATATTCAGTAGGTCAGAGAATCAGCTATCTATTTTTCAAACCCCTAAGTGATAAGGGGTGGAACATGTGGTATTAAAAATACATACAACCCAAAATATTCAATTTTCTATTACTATAATAGTCATTTTAATAACTTTATAATTTTTTACCCTGCTTGAGAGCATCAATTATTGTCACTTGGTAAGTAGGGGTAGGGTAGCATGGGTAGGGTGGGAGAAGAATAGGATAGGGGTAGGGAATTAGTCAAAGTGAAGCTGTCTGATTTGACCCGATCCACTAGTAATTACATAAACATAAATATAAGATCAAACATACCTTTGGTTATAGTTTCACCACCAATATTGACTCCTTTATATGTTTCACAATAATTGTAGAGACATCTCTTGAATTCTAAATCACAAACTTCCTTGCCACTGTTGCATGTGTCATAGCATATATCATGTGTGTCACAACATTTGGTCATCTGGTCTATGGGCAAATACTCTGTGGATATCTCAATTCCTAGAGAACCACATCCGTCTGATGTTGGTATATGATTTCTGTTGCGTACAGGTTTTTGTCCTGCAAAGGAATTTATATATTTTTATAGTTAAATAATAGATGCCCTATGGTTTCACCTGCTTCCCTGTTCATGTGGGAAAAAGGGGATTCAATATAGCCTATGTAACTTGGTGAAGATAAATAAATATACTTAAAAATATATACTTGCCCCAAAGTAAGCATAAAGCCTGTGTTATGGGTACTATGTACTAAGATATATAAAAGTAAAAAGTTGAATTCTCAAAATGTTGAGATGTAATTTGGCAGGGGGTAGTTAGTAGATGTCTGCTAAGAATGGATTCTGTGGCAGGGCCGGACTCATCATCATTATTATCAGCCAATGGAAGTCCACCGCAGGACATAGGCCTTTTGTAGGGATTTTCAAATGGATTAAGGAAATCCACATATGGACAAAGTTAACAGTAAATAAAACAAGTAGGTCAAGCCATTATCATATTTTAATTGTTATAGATTAAGAAATTTATATATACATAGATTTTATATTTATAATATATATATTAGCAGACGCCCGTGACTGTTCACATGAAATTAGATTTTTACAAATGCCAAAGGAACCATGATGTTTTTCAGGATTAAAAGTATCAAAATATTATGTGTTAATCTATATAATCAAGCTTTACTCCGAATTTCAGGCAAATTGGTTCAGTATTTGGGGCGTAAATGAGTAACAAACATGCTTACACACTCACAAACTTTCGCTTTTAAACAATTAGTGTGATCTAAAAGAATTACCAACCTTCAGGGCAAGAAAATATACACTCCTCTTCGACTGCTGCATCAAACACATCATGTAACGATTTAAATTTTTCCGCCACAGTGATTACATTTCTAAACATGTCTCCGAATACTGACTCTGCGGATAAAACAGCATCTTTTAGATTTCTTAACATACTTGAACCAATACCAGTGTAAGCATAGGCCGCAAAAGTTAAAACATAAATAAATATCTTCCTATATGGGATTTCCATTTTTGAAAGCTAGCACTGTATTTAATTTTCTTTCATTTCCCAACTATATTATATGACGTGGTTCATTAAAATTGGATACAAATTAATCTAAAGTGTTAAATTTAGCTCGCACATCACTCTCAGCTGTTTTTAAATTTCCAAACTTCATAATTCATATTCAATGCACGAACGTCAAAGAGACGTCAACGTCAAATGTTGTTTTGTATTTGTTTTGTTTACAGACGACCATAGAGTAAATTGAATCCTCAGACTAATTATACAGGGACCTGCCTTGCTAGACGGTGTCCCTGTCAAATTATAAGATCAACGATCTAACGTGATTAGAAATACTGTTTCTTTAAAATCAATGTTTCATTGTTGTAATCGTTTTCCTCGTGTAAAGAGCTCCCTAAAAATGCCGGTTTGTGTAGTTGAATGACAAAAAATGGAAACATTCCATTTATATTTGTAATAAAACTAATGTCTATGCGGAATCGTGTCTTCATACGGAAAAGCAAAACATCGATCCAGTAATCGTAAATTACGTGTTATGTCTAACGAGTCTATGCGATGAGTTTATTAAGCTATGTAAATATTGCACATGTGTGTATTGCGAATCTATATTTCTGTGTAGTGTAGGACACGAAATATATTTATTGGTATCAAATATTTTCGTTGTGTAAGTTTATAGTCCCCCTCAAAAACGACTGACAATCTTGTTGGTGAATATGGGTGAGGTACAGGTGTTTGGTCTGAGGAGGCAGTTCGCTATATAATTCGTCTGAGTACGATACCTGTAGGCTTATGTACGATCATGTAGGCTTCAAAAGTTATCTGTGTATTTCGTTTTGTTTGTGACATGACAGTATTTATGATTTTGACTTTGACGTGGGCTTTGACGTTTCGGTCACGAATATAGTCACCGCAAATTATTGCATAATTGTTTTTAATTCTATTTATTTCTTAATATCAAATATTACGCCGATAATTTTGCCGGTTTATAGCAGCTGCATTTAGTTACAATGTTCGGAACACGTGGGATTGGCACTTTAATGTAATTATTTAACTATTTAATATTATTTAACACCGCACCGCACACACGTACTTTGGCCCTAATTAAAATATTGTAGATACTTTCAGATGCAGATTAAAGAACTTTGCGTACCTACATGATCTTTTTGTTTGCAAATGCAGCTTTTACCTCTTGTTGCTTGAAATTACACTTAGTACGAATCGATACACAACCTCACAGTTATACCCAAGTATCGCATAGAAAGGTGCACCACAGACCAGAGAAGTTTAAGCTTATAATCCCTCTGGATGGGTGCCATTCGTGAGACTATAGTATTGATAAGATTATTCTTCTCACATCTCATACATTTCCATTTTGCTGCTGTATTCTCTCTGCTAAAAAATTGCACACCAATGTTTCTTTTGACTTTAAATAGTTGTAACAAGTAAAATTTTATACTAACTGTATTTATTGTAATTTATAACTTTGTAAGCAGAAAACCATTTTTCTGTTTGTTAAAAATATCCTACTTTGATAATCATCGAGAACCCTAACTGAGTAACAGAACAGAGTAACTGCCCCTGTAGCCAACTTCGTAAACTAGTAAAATGTATGGAAATGACAGATCTTGATCATGTGACCTGTCAATAGCAAATGTCATTCGTATACATTTTTTTTAATTGATGTGCCGCATGGCTACAGGGGCTGGTTATATGTATAATTTTCTAAGGGGTCTGTTGTATCTTTAAGTATGAATTCATTTGTATGTTACAGTCGCACTGTAGGAGCGGCTCGCCAGGCCCACACCCTACCAGAACTGCCATATGATTACCATGCGCTAGAGCCAGTCATCAGCAGGGAGATTATGAGCTTGCACCACAGCAAGCATCACGCCACCTATGTTAATAATTTGAATGCTGCAGAGGAGAAACTTGCTCAAGCACAATCTAAAGGTTGTATCATCATCATCTCCTTACCCTTATCCCACTTAAGTGGGGTCGGAAAAATATGTCAATCTTTTCCATTCGTTTCTATTACTCGTCAACTCATCATCCACTCCTTTTACACACATGTCCTCTTTCACACAATCCAACCATCTCTTCTTTGGCCTTCCTCTCCTCTTATGACCTTCCACTTGCACATTTGTATATAATCTTAATTTGTATAAATTATGTGTACTCCTAAATTACTAAACCAATTTTAACAAAATTTTCAGTTGTACAGTTCGATCTAACTTAGATAGAGTAGGGTTAGGGTAACATTAAGGTAGAAGTTTACTTCTATCTAAACACTAATTAAATTTAGGGATTTATACACTAGAAAATTTTAACCCTAAATTTTCATCTAACCTTTTATTATCAACCTCAATTTTTAAATACCAATACGGGAAAACAGTGGTTGCCACTGTGGTATTTATAAGTTTGTCGATCAGGGTATGCACTATTAAGAAAAAAGAACCAAATTGGGAAAATCTGCATTTAGTCAGGATTAAGAAAACATCCCTTAGGGTTTGCAATACTTTAATGCATGTATGAAGTGCTGGTTGCCAGATCAGCTAATAAGTATATAAATTAACCTTAATCCTTTTATAATCCCCTATGTTTTATTATTACTCATAATGAAGTAGCTCATCTACTTAATTATGACCAATAAATATCAAGCTTAGCAATCAAAATGGAAGTACATGTGGTAGGTAGAGAATTTCATTACTGGTTTCCTGCTAAACATTATAATATTATGATAATAATTAACAGAAAACATTGAAATGATGAATGGATAGACATAAAAAGAAACATATTGCAATTATGGCTTTAGTAATGAACCATAAGCAGTTTAAACAAATTAAGCTTAGGTTGTTTTAATAAAATTACATATTTTATCATTATCTTTAATAATATTCAACAGCAGTAGACACAAACACAATACTTTCATTATTGACTGCCATAAAATTTAATGGCGGTGGACATGTCAATCACGCCATATTCTGGTTGAATTTGTCGCCATGCAGCTCTGAGCCTTCCTGTGAACTTTCAACAGCTATTGATCAGTAATATTCTTATTAATGGTCTAAATAATATGTTGAGTAGCTTATTGTTAGGTCATGGTTTTTGGTTAATATTGACTTAGTTCAGTTAATTTTTTTATCATAAATTATATTTAAAGATTTAGTAGTTATTCATAAATGTGTAAACTATTAGTTTTATTACATTAGCAGTTTTAAACTCATATAAGCAAATTCTGAATCAGAAACAGTTGTCTCAAACTATTTTAACTATTTACAGCATAAAAGCTTAGACCTATCAAATATATCATATTTGATGTTTTTACCAATATAACAATACTGGTTGATTATAAAAAAAAAAAACAAGAATAAAAATATTTTTTTACTGTCTTCAATAATCTTCAGGTGACATCTCAACAATTATCAGTTTGGCGCCAGCCCTCAAATTCAATGGTGGTGGACACATCAACCACACAATCTTCTGGCAGAATCTCTCTTCTAGCGGTGGTAAACCATCTGATGCGCTTAACCAAGCTATTCAGAAGTAAATATTTCAAAATTTTGACGATTTCATTTCCTGTACTAACCTTTTCTCCTTGATTATTCTCTAATATTAATCATATTTTTATTTACAATTTTCTTTTTTGTTATTTCTTAAAAGAAAATTTCATTTATCATATTCTTTAATTCCGTCTCTGGGTTGATGTCCTTTTAAGTTTGCTCTTCCTTTCCTTTCTCCAAATTATTTAAAAACTCCATTTGCTTTAACTAAATGTATGATCTTGTAGTAATATGTAATAACTTTAAGCTAGTAAATTTTTGTCTATATCCTTTCTGTGTTTTGCTTTTCAGTTTTGAGCAAATGAGCATAGTAGTGTGTTTTTTTTTTTTTTTTAATATTTTATTTCAAAATGACTAGAAAGCTATAAAGTATTGTAGTGTATATGTATGTATGTAAATAATTATGTTGTTATTTGATGTTTAAAGTCTAATTATTTCCTTGTTGAATATAGAAAACAATAGACAATGGTGTAGATTCAAAATTGGAATTCATTTACAGAGATTTTGGATCATTGGAGAACATGAAGAATCAACTTGCAACTGCGTCTGTGGGTGTACAGGGGTCAGGATGGGGCTGGCTTGGATACAACAAGCAGATGAAAAAGTTGCAAATTACCACTTGCCAGAACCAAGATCCTTTGGAAGCTACAACAGGTTCATAAACTACAATTTCTCTCTCTTCCAATGGAGACCCAATTACACAGACTAATTAAGAGTCTACACTCTACAATTTATTCATATATTCAACTTTATCTGCCCTTAATTACACCCTGTCACAATATTTGTTCTTATTGGACATCTACTAATTTATAAACCACCCTGAAATTTGGGGATTGCTATTAATACATTTATTTAGAAGAAGAAAATGTGGATGTTAATTTTAAGAAAATACAGCTATTTAATGGAATATATGGATAAATTGTGTTTTATAAAAAAAATCCCCCACCCCCATGTAAAGTAATAATTTAGGCATCTAATTATTATTAATATTTAATACTGATCTGATTTGATCACAAATCTATCTGAGGACCTGTGGGGTTATTACTTAAACTATTTATGCTTTGCATTATACTGTCAATCTTGATTATTGTTTCCAGGTATTGTGCCTCTATTTGGAATTGACGTTTGGGAACATGCTTACTATCTTCAGTACAAAAATGTCCGGGCTGATTATGTGAAAGCAATCTTCGATATCGCCAACTGGAAGGACATTTCAGCAAGATATGAAAAAGCAACTAAGTAGATCTGTAACTACCAAAAAAAGTGCATTTGTTATTTTTTTTTTTTGCAAAGCAAAATGTTAATCTCGTAATCTCTGGTTAGGATGTGATGTGATAGACTTGGGAATTTGTGATGCCTTGTTAAGACAAATCATAATATAGGTAATTATCCCCGAAATGTGTTTGTTTCTAATACCCCACTACCTACTATTTGAATAATTACAATGCGTAGAAGCTATACTGTTTATACCCTGACATGAGATATGACATATGACATATACATAACAAAAATGAGGGTATAAATCATTAGTCATTTCACACCTATTAATAATTATAATTAACTTGTTCTTAAATTTATGAAAATAAAGAGTACTATGCTTAGAACAGTTAGATATGGTTAATATATTTTATATAACATTTTATAAACAAACCATACTTATTTTAAAATAAATAAGATGCGAAATGAAATGCGTTTTCCACCTACATTTCTAATTTCTTTGTTGGTAAACAGTATTCATCATGAAAGGCTGTAATATATGCCTACTAATTAGTTACTCTGATTAATATAAGATGGCGCTACTATCTTATCCTCCGACTTTTAAAAATAATAATAAATAAAATGCAATGCAATGGGATTGTCGCTACTTTCTATCCAAAGATGTCGCTATATCGACAAATAATAAAACATTAGAAGGTTTTTGGAAAATTAGAAAACCACTCGTATAAATTTACCACAGAACCAGACATCGTTTTGTGTACTAACCACAAATTATTAGATACAGGCTTGTCGTACTGCACTTCGGCCCCAGGAACGGAACGTAGACATGTCAAAAAGGGATTGTCATTGGTACTGACAGTGACATATGTCATTGATTGTCTTAAAAAATTGTCAATTTTTTGTGAGAGTGTTTCAATTGCTTCTGAAAATAAATAAATATTTTGCATTATTTTGATTATATCGCCGTATAAACTATACAAAAGTGTTGATCGAGACAAGTTCCAGCCCCTTGTGATCTGGTAAGTGAAGATTCCTCTGTATTTCTTTGTGAAAATGAGCACTTACGTGCATCGTTACTGTTATTGATTTTTCAGAAAAGACCTAATAAAAGATATTTCACCAGGCAAGGTTTGTAATCTATATTATTGAATTGCATAGCCATATTATGTTTTAAGTAACTCCAAACATCTTTCTTAAAAACGATTATGTATATTTACCTATTTCGTATACATTTTTTCAGTAGGTACATAATAATTAAGTAACATTTTTTTTGTTTAATAAATTGAGCGAAACCCTTCGTGCTTGAAGGTCGGTATTATTAGGAAACTAGAGTAGGAGGCTGAATTAGAAGCAATAGCTTATTGCTACACAATTTTTAGACAAAGAAAACTTCTATGTAATAAATCATTAAGTGTTTATTAAAAAATATATTAAAATAGTTATTAAGTTCTACCATGTACAAACAGTGAAAAGAATGGTTTTTCTTTTGCTATTGAACATTGTAAATCAATAACTGTACTAGTCTTGAACCAGACTTAACCACAATTGAAGTGCATTGTGAAAGACAGAAAACCTTTGCACAGACTTACCAGTAAACTTCATTCTGGGGATGGTATCAAGTGACAATTATTGTTTGGTCTTGTTATTAGCTAATTTAGAAGAACTAGCTAGGATGGGAGCAGGTCTCGAGTTCCTAGGGCCGGAGCCCTGCCTACCCATCCCATACTCAATAATAAAGAGGGTTATTGAAGGAATCATAGAAAGAGAATCGAATACACAATGGAATAGCTCGACTAAATGCAGACAGTCAAAAATGTTCCTGAAGTCATTTGACAAGAAGAAAACAACACAACTACTGTTACAAAGCAGACCCAACATAGCACTGGTAGCAGGCATGACAACTGGACATTGTCTGCTCAATAGACACTTGAAGATAATGAAAATCATAGAAGATTCATCATGTCCAGGTTGTGGTGAGGGGGAGACCAGCTATCACTTTATAGCTGAGTGTCCCATGTTTGCGCTGGGAAGATGGGAGTTACTAGGTAAGGATACATTAAATGAAGTAGACCTGACAGATCTCAGTATAGGGGATATTGTTAGGTTCACGAAGGCTACAGGAAGATTTGAGGGGGGAACACTGTCGAGACACCAGTGAACCTGTGTCCTTTTACCACGGGAATTGGGTGGAATGGTCCCTAATTAGGACTGATCACCCATCTGGCCTCGTCAGACGTCCCCTCTATAAGTATATATATTAGCTAATTTAGCCGATAGTTCTAGCTGCAGTAGGTACGGACACAGGACACTAATTTAAAAGGTCTTGATACTCTCCCAATGGACTATTGTTGAACTCATACCTAGCACAAGCTATTCATTTAGGTGGAGTAGGTCACATTATCTGCTATGAAAAATTCAGTTTATAGTCAAGCAACTGATCACTGATAGATGTAACTGAACACAAAAAAAAACTATTGCATTAAAAAATAAAGGTGGAAGAGGTACATAGGGGTATATAGCGGAGGGGCCGGGTGGGCCGTTTACTGTGGATAAGATTTAAATTAACCTCAATTTAAATCTTTAAGTTGATATTTACAAAAGAAGAAATAACTTTTGTTTATTCAATATTCAATATATTATACTAGGTAT
Organism: Bicyclus anynana; assembly: GCF_947172395.1. Lineage (NCBI taxonomy): Eukaryota > Metazoa > Arthropoda > Insecta > Lepidoptera > Nymphalidae > Bicyclus > Bicyclus anynana. The sequence goes on from NC_069101.1 coordinate 11,537,664, forward strand.
ATGATAATTTAACATTTTGGCTATATATGGCTATAATTTAACAAAGTATAGTCTTAGTACAGTAATTAAATATGTACTCAGAATGTAGATAGTTCATTAATAAAATGTGAGTTATATATTGTTAATTTTTTGACAAAATTATATTATGCTTGCGAATTCTTTGTTCTTCATAAATATTATGCAATAAAAATGTAGGATATATGGGAATCTTAGTAATCCTCGACTGAAATACATGACCTACCATAAAATCAAATAGCTTATGTGCAGTTAGCTGGGGTGAGTTTTGACCTATAACTTACCCCCATTATAATATAATTGTTACTACAGACAACTTGTAGGGTGACCATAAATATTTATTATTCTAGTCTGTATTTTTTTTTATTCTTTACGAGTTAACCCTTGAAAATAATGAAATTTTTGGTTGATGTTTGCTTACTGCGTTTTCTACATCTCAATTTTGTGTATTTGTGATCATCTGGACACCTTTCTTGATAAGTACTGTTTACCAACAAAGAAATAAGAAATGAATGTAGAAAACGCATGTCATTTCATAACTTGTTTATTTTAAATTATGCATGATTTGTTGATATCATGTTATATAAAATTAACCATATCTAATTGTTCTAAGCTTACTAATCAAATTTATTTTCATTAATTTAAGAACAAGTTAATTATAATTTTTATTAGGTTTTAATTGATTTGTTGCTAAACAGTACTCATCAAGAAAGGATGAAGAATATGTACCAACAACATACCTAGAAATAATGTAAAGTTGCTTTGATTTATACATTCAAGAGGAGAGGTCTATATATTGTATATGAATCCATATATCCTTTGGTCATGCCATCACGCAGAGTAGGGGTAGGGTAAGGTAGAGGTAGGGTAGGGGTAAGATAGGGAAGAAGTCCACATAAGTCAAAGGGAAGCTTGACCGGGGCCCCTAAAGGGTTGATAATGATGAAACTTACTGTGTACATACTACGGTGTGATAAAATTTAATTAGGGTAAAAGCATCAACATGCTGCCCCAATCCAAGCATATTAACATGTTACCCTGATTCAATCCTTTCACAACATGTTGGAAGTTCGTTACCTAAATATGCCAGACCTACACCAAAAATGCAGCGAATACTACATGTATTGTAAATGTAGCTCGAGGATATGTGTCAGCTGTGGGGATAGGTCCGGCATTATTGTTGTAGGGTGTCCATGAATATCATCAGGCTATCATTATAAATTAAATCATTATTTTTATCATTATACAACTAAAATAGGTATTTGATGACTGTTGTATGTGAGTAACAATGTTTTTGATAATAGGTGTCTAAAAGCTCTACATTTAAGATGAAAAACTGCAATCCATGTCATGAAATGGAAGGAGTTCTCATTTCAGTGTATATGGTTTTTCCACACTTGACCTCCTTTCTTTGAGATTAATTGACAAATTTAAACCTTGGTTGTTATACTCCTAGCACAGCTTTTGCTTACTTGAGGGGAAAACAGAATGAAAAAAATATTTGTTGTTGTGCATGTTTAAAAAGACATTCTTTGTTGAATTAAATCATTAACTGAATCTTTTCATGGTGAGTTCATATTATAATTAACCATAGGTATACCGATTTCTCAAATAATCTTATCAAAGTTTAAAGCATAAATAATTTTCTCAACTCTACTATCCAGCCAAAGATTCTCTTTGAAACGAATAATTTTTAAAATTACTAAATAATGAATAATAATTTCAATGAATTTTGGAACCATTACCATGAAATGAACTTTTGTAAAGTATGTAATAAATGCTCTACTGGTATAGAGTTTTCTTGAGTAGGTACATAGACCAAATCTTGCGTTAATCTTAGTTTAATCTAGCCGCGCATACAAATTTCGTTTAAAAACAATCAGGAAAACCAAATCACACTAAAGGAACTGTGTTGCGGTGCTTGTGCTTTGCATAAGTTACAGATTATTTGCTTTATAGATGAATGTCCTGATATAGAATCTTAAGCCGAAGCTTGCCTGCAGGGCTAGCACGGGCAAGGGAGAAATTTATCCACGGGGAGAGGATAAAACGTTTATCCCCCACACTCGTTTTATCCACTCACCGCGCATGGGCACGTCGGTGGATATAATATCCCCGGTGGATAAACGGAGGGAAAGACTTGTCAACCCATTTGTATATATCTTATAAATTGGTATTAGGTATATTAATAGTCCGAAATAAACGTAAATTTGATAATATTTGGTTTTTTTGTGCATATTATTTATCTGTTTTCTGTTGGCATTGTTTTGTTTGGTGATTGTTTTTTGCGGTGGTTTGTAGTAGGTATCTATAGTATCTATCATACTAGCGGATCCGGTCAAGCTTCGTTTTGACATAAGTGCACTTGTTCTCTATCCCTACTCTACCCTTCTTTTACCTCTACCCCTACCCTACCCCTGCCCTACCCTACCCCTGCCCTACCCTACCCCCCCCCTACCCCACCCCTACCCCGCACCTAACCCCCCCTCCCCCCTCCCCACCAAACCTACACCCCCCCCCCTACCCCGCACCTAACCCCCCTCCCCCTCCCCACCAAACCTACCCCCCCCTACCCCACCCCTAACCCTACCCCACCCCTACCCTACCCCACCCCTCCCCCACCCCTACCCCGCCCCTAACCCCCCTACCCCACCCCTACCCCGCACCTAACCCCCCCTCCCCCCTCCCCACCAAACCTACACCCCCCCTACCCTCCCCCACCCCTACCTAACCCCCCCCACTACCCCCCCCTACCCCACCCCCACCCTTACCGCACCCCTACCCCACCCCTACCCTACCCCTCCCCTACCCCACCCCTACCCCACCCCCACCCCTACCCCACCCCTACCTTACCCCTACCCTACCCCATATTGCGAAGCAATTGTTAAAGACCAAAACATGCGAGACATAATTGTTTTTTTAAGTAAAGTTTTATCCCCACATCAACTTCACAGGGATAAATTTATCGCGTTTAAATGTCAAAAGTCCCAAAGTATATCATTTTATCCACTCCATATGCCATAGTCGAGGAAAAGATCTCCACGCGTAATGTCAATCGGGGATTAATTTGTCTTTCCCTTGTGGCCATGCTATGACGGGTGGATTTATATCCTTAGTCAGTGGATATAATGAGTGGATAAAAATTTTATCCCTTGCCCATGCTAGCCCGGCAGGTAGAGATCGCTACTAAGGGATAAAGCTGCCTTTTCTATTCTACTTCTTGTTATGTTTCCTAAAGGTTTAAAAAGAGGTTGACATTTTTTATATATAAATCGTTCCTGTTGAGTTATATTTTTGTGAAATAATTACGTATATAAAAAACATACGAATATATTACTAGAAGGAGGTTCAAAGTTTACATCGAGTTTCACGCGGATGAAGTCGCGGGCGTCCGCTGGTTGTTTACTTATATAGTCTATCGTCACTCATAACTCGTACAGGCAGGTATAATTTGTGTAATTGTTATATTGTCCCAGTAATAGGTAACAGTGTGGCCGCCCTCGCTGCGGCGCTATAGAGTGGCGCCACACGCGAGCGCGGTGAATGCACTCGGAGGGGTCTAGTCCCATCCATTATGAAATATAAATTCAGGAAGCTACGAGTAGATACACTTTTGTAGATAGGTTTTAAAATTTTATACATGGTCTCCTTACGAAATTGGCGTGGAAAGCTATTTTGCGGTGTTTCTTATCTTGAAGAGATGAAATGAATTACTTTTAGTAAAGGACAGGAATTTGTTGGTGAAATTCTTAATCGTCCACAAAATAATATGTAAACGATTTACAAAGATTATGTCTTTGAAATTGCACTTGATTCATTGGTTTGAGCTCGACAGATGGCTATAGATACTAGTAATTACAGCACATACCTACTCATACAAGGTATTGTAAACGTAAAACAGAAATATCTTTAAATCATGTGACATCTATAGACTCAAAAAATCGTCTGTTAGTTGGAAAGTTGACCATTGTTCTTACGTTCATCGTTCTCACACTCTCGCTACAAACATATCCTATGCGCTTGACAACATATAAGGCATAGGTTTTAAGCCTCATTCATTTTACCTGGCTGAGTTTGTAGTGGGCCTCTCAGACTGAGTGCGTTTGGAGCCCGTACTCTTGCTTTAAGGTCGGGCTTGAAAATAGTTAGCTTATGTTATTTTTCAAAACATTGTCATTAGGAGCTTTTAGGTGAGAAGTTGGTGGTGTATATCGCGTCTTCTATATTTTTGCGTCTTGTAGAGCTTCGTGCATTTTTGTGTCGAGAGTGGTGCGGATTTGATCTGACCAACTACATCGCGGCTACGTCCTCGAAATCTCTTCGCTTCCACTTTGGCAGTGATAACAAGGCGAGGGAATAGAGAGTGCAAATTTCCAATTCTCATAAATTTATACACACAAATAACATCCCTAAACTTTCGACATCGTGGAACCTTTTATGTTTCAATGGAACCTTATTAGCCGTTGTGCCAAAAAGCTTTATCGATAACGCTTATCACGCTATTAATGCCATTAATAAAATTCCGTCAAAACCCCGTTTTGGAGTTCGTTTACCCACAGTTTACTTTGTCGCCCTTTCACGAACAATAACACTCCCCGCCGTTACAGTTAACCGTGACAGGTCAGTGACTGACGTTATTGAATCACGGATCAATTTTTCTCGCCTGCTTACCGTTTAGTGATTTTGCGTTCCGGTACGATGTGTAAAAACCGTCAGAGGTAGAATAAACTTCTTCCAAGTACCTAAGTTCGTTTCCATCCTAGACTACATCGTTACTTAACATTGAGGTAGCAGGCAAAGGGTTAATCTTAAATCGCCTTAGTATGAAGCTTACAGACAAGAGTAGAGTTTCGATCTGGTTCCTTCATTCTACCACAGAACATCGAGACGCCGTACATCATCATCATCATTATCAGCCTATGGACGTCCACTGCTGGACATAGGCCTTTTGCATGGACTTCCAAACAAAACAGTCTCGAGCCGCCAGCATCCAGCGGCTCCCTGCAACCCGCTTGATATCTTCGGTCCACCTAGTGGGGGGTCGTCCAACACTGCGCTTTCCGGTGCGGGGTTGCCATTCTAGCACCTTGGGACCCGTACCCGTAGACGCCATACACTAATATTATTTTGTTATTGACATCGAGTTCCACAAACTTTTCGCATCGACATTTCTAATAAGAACAGGTAAAATGTGGAATGCCCTTCCGGCTTCTGTGTTTTTTGACAATAATGATTTGATCACCTTCAAGTCAAGACAAGAGTGAATAGGCATCTTCTAGGCAAGCGCACTGCAGCTTAGACCTCATAATTGCTTTCCGATTTCCACGTTATACTCGTACCTATTTTAAAAAGTTCGATGAATCCAATATGGCTTACCGTGTATCGATTGTTAGCAGTGAATCGCAGTCGACTATGGACGATATTTAAATCGGAGGGCTTTTGTAAAACTAGGTCGGTAATCTACAACGCTATACGGGGCTCGATTGTGATAAGTATCGTTCTTATGGCTTCTAGTAACGAGGACCGATTTTTAATCGATTACAGATTATTTAAAGACCTATTAAATGGAATCTAGAACGTGTGCAGTTTGATTACGTCTTGAAAGATCGGATAGCTTAGGGGTATGGTAAGGTCCTAACCCCTACCCTAGTAGGGGTACTGAAGGATAGGGTGTGGTCGGCTAAGCTGCTTAACCAATTATAATCAAATTTGTACACCGTGTGCAGTTTAATCCAACGGCACAACTGAAAATATCGTTATCTCTTTCATTGTGTATGTATCACTGTGTATGTAAGAAAATCTTGGAATCTTAATTTTACCCACTTCCGACTACAGTCTTCGATTAGGATGAAATTTTGCACACGCTGTGAATCCTGATGACAATACATGACTAGCTAAGAAACGTCATTACAAATCCAATATGGCGGCTTCCCCAAGATGGCGGACTGGCTGTTTGAAATCCACCCCCATGATATGGATATCAAATGAAAGGGTTTGATGTCAGGAATACGAAGAGATAGTCACGTGTCTTAAATCCAATATGGCGGACGTCCCAAATGGCGGACAGGCTATTTGAAATGCACCCCCATGATATATGGTATCAATGTGTTTTTTAGTTTTTTTTAAACTATTCATGTGATTTCCATTTTTCTTCATAAGATATGTCTTGGTCGCACGCTAGGCCTATGTTTTAATTTTATTTAATAAGTAACATTTTTTGTTTCAGATGTAACACCATCAGACACTTACAGCGCACGTCAGGTAAGCCTTTGATGAAAACTCATTTTATATTTATTTAATTTATTTACCAAAGGTATATATCTCTAAATGGCCATATAAAAATATACGCCTCATGAGGTAATTGTCAATGTTTATCGAAATATTGCGGTCTCATTTGTTATCCGATAGGCGAAAGAGAGAGTGACATACATGTAGACAAACTTATCTTCTTAACTCGAAGCGCGCGCCTATTGTTTTGTTCATTATCATCATCATCACATCAGCCAATGAACGTCCTCTGCAGGACATCGGCCTTTTGTAGGAACTTACAAACACACACCACGATTCTGAGCCGTCTTCATGCAGCGGCTCGCTTGATGTCGTCAGTCCACCTGGTGCGGGGTTAATCAACATTGCGCTTCCGTTACGTGGTCACCATTCCTACCCCTTATGATCCTAACGTCCATCGCCTCTTCAAGCTACGTGACCTTCAGCTTTGCGACTAAGCTTTGTCAGTGCCTTTGGATGATGGAGATTTGGTATTGTATTCCGCAGAGATAGCATAGCTCGTTCCGTTGTGTTTTGTTGTTACATAATACATTATTTCCGAGCAACGTGAAGAATATCTTTTTCTTTTCAAACCTTGAACTTCTAATGCATTTTATTAAAGTGGTCGCGTGTGTATGGTTTTTTATTGCGTAGGTAGAACACTTAGTGCATTTGTTAATACAAACAACGTCAAGGTTTCTGACGACCTATTTGACTTGGTTTGTACTGAAGTTCGATATCCAGCTTAGCGTTGTAGTACTTCCACAAATGAGCAAAAAGTTGCTTAGGGGGCGTCCATTGATTACGTGAGTTGTTCAGGGGGTGAAGTAACAACTCACCCTCCTGAAAAGCTGAGCCGATCACCCAGTCTCACTTGGTGGAGGTTTCAGTAATTATCATGAAATTCAGTTTTCTTGTGTGAACAGTGTAACATTCAAAGGGAATTGGAAAAATTAAAATTGGGTTAGTACAGCTCTCAGATTTTTCTGGTAATTCTCTCGCACCTACTTCTACGGCGTACAAACTAATCACATAACCATTTTTAGTTAGTTCATAATATTTATTTACTTTTATACTGTGGTCCTTTGTTCTGTTAGTCTCCTACTAATGGCACCGTAAACACTCATAAAATAACTGATGTACAGGACGCCTAACAAAACAGCACGCAACGGAACGAGCTTCCTCAACTTTCAAGCGTATTTCTTTTAGAAGATGGTTTAATATAATCGCCATTTTGTTCATCCTAAAACAGTTCTGAGATGTCTTAATTAAATTTGAGTGTAGCTGAGCAAATGCGGCGAGAGACCACCTGTGCCCTTTGTTATCCAATTTTAATTATTAAACAAGCATCATTAGCGTCTCTTTTATTATTTATGAAGGTCATTTTTGGAAATTTACGCGAATATCGTAAAACTGTAAGAGGCTATCATTGTCCTGAGAGTTTCTATACCTATCTATAGTTTTGACGAGCGCTGGCGTAATAAAAATACCTTACTTTAAGAGTGTGCAATATGTAATATGGTGGTTACAAATGGTTCTGGATCTCAGATTCTGGAAAAGTTAGGAGCCTGATATTTGGGTAAATGATATTTCAAAGTGTTAGCTTCGTTATGACTATACAAAATACACAATTTGTAAAACTTTTCTCTATAGTTTATTTTTTTGAAAAATACATGTTTTGCTCACATTTTGCTTTCAATCTCAAAAAAAGCAAACTTATTTTCTTAAATTTTGTTTCGTATAGAAAATTAGGTATCTTGAACATGGCCATTTTGCTTTTTGTTATGTTGTTTAATTTACTTGCAATTAGGTAAAAATGGTTTTGGCGTTCACGTCATAAAATTTGCGTCGCGCGTCAATCGCTCCGTGCTTTTCACTCACGTGAAAGTCATAATTCGGCGTCTCGCTTGCGCTTTGAATTTTATCCATATCGTACCGACGTGCTGCGCGCTCTTAATGATAGAATTTTTGTTCGATTCCCGGATCGAATCAGTAGGTTTCGATCATGACGATACTATCGATCATGTATCAAATACGTACATACTGCCAAGCGATTAAGTATATGAAAACGCGTAACATAGGCAAATTATTACTTACGTATTGCCTGATGATTATGTACTTTTTTCTGATTGAATCTACGTAAAGGCTAACTAATAAACTGACATTCGCATTTATAATTACAGTAAAAGAAACGAAAAATGTTATCTTGTTTCTATAGTAAAAGTGAATGTTTTTAACATTCTACGAATTGAATCATGAGCCGTGGACGTGACCTCTGCCTCCGATTCCGGAGGGTGTGGGTTCGAATCCATTTTAAGAAATTAAATATCACGTGTCTCAAACGGTGAATAAAACATCGTGGGGAAACCTGCATACCAGGTAATTTTCTAGATTCTCTATGTGTGTGAAGTCTGCCAATCCGCATTGTACCAGCGTGGTGGACTGTTGGCCTAACCCCTCTCATTCTGAGAGGAGACTCGAGCTTAGCAGTGAGCCGAATATGGGTTAATAACGACGAACGACGAATTGTTTCAACCTAAAACAGAGCGCACTGCATATAAACTAAAGTAATAATTTAATTACGAGACCTCTAGAGACCATTTGTTAATTCAGAACTGTAGTCGAGTTACAGCTATACAATAATTTGAACGTTAAACTTTTAACTATTTACCAGTTGAGCTATTAATATCCCGGGACAGGGTTACGACTTTCGAGTCGCTCGACCCCAGCCAACTACGATCTAATTGCAATGTATAAATAAAATACTTGTAGATTAAGAGCATGATGGCTGGCTGTCATGGCTAGATCTTCGACATCTTTATAAATAGAGAAATAGACAAATGTCTACTGATAACAGCGAAACCGGAAAAATCGCAATCCCTTTCGTTGCGTTGGGACGAAAGAAATGACTAATGCACCGCTATTGGTTGAAATGTTGTCTATTTATCTTCACGAAATATGTCCGATATGATATAACAGAATGCTATACAGTATACAGGGTGGATTCAAGGTTAAAAAAGGACATATTAGATATTATTCATATTGACAACACGTAAAGCGTCTTACGCCCACAAGTCTTCCCTCCAGTGACGTCTTTTAGGAGAATTAGTAAACCGTGAGTGGGGTAGGGTCGGCTTTCCAATAGGACATCTTATTTATCATGAAACGGTACAAGAAGATTTTATCGCCCCCACATTTACGGAGTTATTTTCGGTATGTAAATGAAACAGCGAAATGTTTATAAAGAAAGAGTGTAGCTCTTTTCATATAAAGCCCTCACTGTTTTAGTTGACAAAATTGTTTTTTTTAACATTTTTGTTTGCCAGTTTGTCCGGGCTAATCTCTGGAAATATTGATTCGATTTTAACGGGAATTAATGCGGGAGGTAATTGACCAACATAAAGGCTACTTTTTATCCCGGAAAAACCCAAGATTCTTACTAGAATATATATGAATTTCACGCTAACGACGTTGAGAGCGTCCGCTAGATAATAACGAGTGTCTTTATCATCGCACCGGTCAATTAAAGCGTCATCATTGCAATTGCGTGTTTGGTACCCTCGTAAGCGGCTCTCCCGGAACATTGTGTGTGTTCTCAGTTCACCTACGTCGACCGTTCCGTTTTCTGGTGCGGCGTCGCATTTCTAACCTAGCACCTACTATCTCTATTGGTTCTACGAACTGTGTGTCAATTTAGTTATGCGGCTCGTCAAGCTATAGTTTAACTTAGAACTTTGGTTCTTTCATGGATTCATTTCTGGTATGATTGCATAAATATACCTGCTTCTTAATCTAAGTCGTTGAGTTACTTTGAGCTTTCTTATGAGGTCCTCGCGATCATGTCTCAGATCCGTTGAACACGCACATTGAAGGCTTTCGTTTTAAGGTTCTGACGATATTTTTTTCTATATTCCAATATTCTAGTAAGAATCAAATTTTCTATAGTCTCATTATTATTGATTTCAAACAAACTCGTTTTTTTGCGCTTGCTCAATACGGTACTCTGGCGGACTGATGGATGGAAGTCAAAAAACGTTAGATTTTGCATGAGAGCACAATGTGAGACTGACGGATTGGTCTGCCACGTACAACTTCCACTATTCCCCGCGAGGTGTCGCTGCTCGGCGCGGCCGCGTTGTTGTCCCGCGCTGTGGAGATTCCGACGCGCTGAATGACTACCCCGATGTTTCCGTGTTAAAGCATACTTACCTGGCGTAGGGGATACCGTGATCATGAAGGCGGTTCCCCCAGAGCGAGGCCCTTCCATTGCACTGCGGCTGGGTTGACCTCTGCGATTATCCCTAATGTGGATAACTCGGACGCGTAATTTTTGGTAGTGGGGACTGCGTACGCGCCGTCCCCCCCCGGAAAATCTTAATCTGATTATCTTAATCGATAATCGATATCACAATTAAAATTATCGAATATCGTATCGACATGTAATTAAAATTGAAGTGTCTGTCTGTGGTTTCAAATTCAAAGTAACTGTTATTTATTGCGATACCGATAGCGATAGTAAAATAAAATAGACTAGACTAAAACGTTTAAAAAAATTTGTCTGTTTGTTTGTTCGGGCTAATCCTTGGAACGGCTGGACCGATTTTAACGGGAGTTTTACTGGATAATAGAGAAGATTATTGAGCAAGTTTTTAATCCGGAGAAAACAATGGTTTCCGCGGTATTTGTGGTAAACTGAATTGCACTTTTACGTAGTCGTGGCAAGCCGTTAGTACCTAAGTGCAAACCCTCTATATTGGTGGGGTAGCTAATGTGACTCCAAATAACAATTATTATCTATATTAAACACATATTTATGCCACTGAAGATGAATTTTATCCATTTTGTGAGATTATTCAAATGTAAGACAGTCGGAAGGATCTTTCAGGAGTAACAGAACAACGCCGTATCGATTTTGCAAGTTTGCGATGGATAATGGTCAATTTGTCTAGACTACGAAATCTTTGGAGGGAGATAAAGTTCGTGTATTATCTTACATGCTTACGGGGAGGAAGACGAGGAAGTAAACAAACTGCTTATAAAGAGTGGGGAGTGACATGAGGGGGGCAGGGGTCAATCACACCGCACCGCACGGTAGTGTTTATGTTAAGCTTGAAGAGCAGAAATCTTTGAAAGAAAAAAAATAAAGTGTTGCGGTGTCTTTAAAACTTCTATGCATCATTGTTCATACATTTGAGAATAGACACTGTTATAGAAAGACTAGTTGGGAAAATACGTTTTACTTTACTTCTGTATTTCCGATAAATGGGCTATCCGCCTAGGCTCAACGCTTGCCTTTATGAGGGCCCCAAAATAGCAAATTATTTTAAAATATCATATTGTGAGGCTTGCCACCACACCGTACTAATTTTTGGATTTACCGGCCAAAAATTGTTCGTACTCGACTAAAATACTAAAGTAGTCCGAGACAAAGAAGAATTGACTGATTCTCATTTAGTTATACTATCTATAATTCTAGACCACCGAAGTGACAACTATATATCTTTAAAATACGAGTAGAAATGTGAATAGGAGATATGATAGAGAACTACAAGTCTTTTAGCATAACTTTATTAAAATATTTAAGGCCACGACATTTCATTTCTCACCGTAATAAACAAAAAGTGAAGTTTTATTAAACATCCAAAAGTAACGAAATAGTCACGTCCGTTGAAATGAACGAACGGCCTACTAATGTTTGCTCGTCACGTTGTCAGTATTTGTGAAATAAGAAAAGTTGTTTTTTGCGGGTAGATGCTAACTTTTGTATACCTAATAAACACCTAATTTCTTTTTGTTTCCATTTGTGTGTAACCTTACAGTATATGATATGTAGCAACCAACCAACTAGCAGACGCTCCACGGTTGCACCCGCTGACACTCGCAAATAACCTGGCTTTCTATTGGTAAAAGAATTTTCAAAATCGGTTCAGTATATACAGACATTACTCCCAAAACATCACAATAGATAGACATTATAGACTATTTCTGTAAAAATATTGTTTACAATATGCAAAAACGTTGTTAATTCATACAAAATCCATACAACAAAAGGCGTTTTTTCAATTTCTCAGTGCTAAAGTTTTTGGGTGTATTAATTTTATCAATACTGCGTCTAGTCTATATAGCCTTTGTTGATCTTCGCAGATGTTTTTCTTTAGACAGCCGGACTACGCTGAGATAGCTATTGGATAAATATTTGACATAAATATTACGAAGTAAAATATTTGATATCCTAAGGGTCAGCGCAGACCCGGGCGTAAACAGTATCCCTGTTTACACACTGTTTGTTGGCTTAATCCCGAGATTCGTACTGTATAGACAACTTTTTTCTGGATAACCGTATTCTACATAATATAGTCTACAAGGCAATTATCCTACAAGAAAACTTTAGCAACATCCATGACATTTAATAATTTATTTTTGTTATTCGCCTGAATATTTAATACTAATTTTATTAACGGGGTTAAGAATAAAGAAAATTAGGGAAAACTCGGAAGCCGAATAGGAAAAAGTTTAAAATATCGATATTAAATCAAATCATTATTTATATTCTTTCTGCGGTACATGTTTTGTTTTGTCGAATATCCGTACAAACATTACAAGATTTAGTTTACGTTACAGACAATTGGAAATGCAAATTTTTAAAATTTTTCAGGTTAAGTCTGTTATACAACATTATAATAATAATTTTTTCATAAAAATGAAACCAACTTCATAAATGTACGTCAGCTAAGTATTTTGATTTTAACACACAATTACTTAAATTCTTTATGAAAATTAAATGGGATCTATCTGGAAGTATACTCTTTCAAATAAAAAAAGAATTTTCAAAATTGGTTAATAAATGACGCAGGTAACAAACATTAAAAAAAACGCGTTGATTTTATTAATTCTATTTCAAAAAATATCTATTGCGATAGCATTAAATTATTATTAAATGTTATCGCAATAGTATCCGTAGAAACTAATATACCTTTACACTTGTCAAATGAAACTCGCTAAGCTAATTATAGTTTATTCACAAAGGAATTAGCGCGATTGTGTAACTTCACTATTATTTTATGGGAGGAGGCCACCATCTAATAACGCCACTCACAGTTACGTCACTTTCTATTAGAATAAACTTGAAGCAACCTCTACTGCTCTATGTCTGAGTTGTTTATTTTAGAGATTAGCTCAAGGGCAGACAGTGCCAAATCTAAGTAGCCACTGGACCGTGTCAGGTTCGTAAAATAATCTTATTTAATTAGCGGCTTTCATTGTTTTGGACAGCTAAGGATTGGATTTGTGTTATCTTCAAAAAAAAACTTATACTTAGAGACATAGGCCTCTTGCATGCAGGTCCATGCAAGAGGCCTATGTCCAGCAGTGGACGTCTATCGGCTGATAAGGTAGAGACATCTCTTAATTTTGCATAAAAACGTGTAACATTGCGTAATAAAGAAGATCGTTGAGTCATTAATCTGTCTGTAAGTGGTAATTTTTGGTAGGTAAATGGGTTCTGATGACACACGTTTCCCTCTGTATCTCGAAAATTTAACTTCTGTGCTGACGTTCTTTTAGTTTACAAAGAAACACAACTGTGCAGTCGTTTTCCAAAACTACTTCCAGAGTTAAACCTTCTTCCCAAAGTAGAATAACTATAACAAATCTACTAAGCCTCTGTAGATATGCGCTGGCCCTAACTTGTGAATGACATAAGTTTTACTAGCAATAAAAATTATTTTATAACTCTGTCGTATATAGGAGTTTTATTGATAGTAAAACTTATTTTTTGGTAATAATAAATTGCTCTATTAGGTCACAGAATCCAATCTGGTGGCTACGAGTTACAATGCTGAAAGACAAAGTGTGCTTTAAGCGTCAGCGTAGAGCGTTTTTAAAGCCTGCTATTTAATGCTAACAATCTTGAGCAAGAGGTAAGATTTGATATTTTATTTATTTGTTTTGACCGTTTTTAAAAAATGAACAGCTACATCGTCATCGAGAAACATAGTAGAGTATAATTCATCCCCGTATCCCCACGGGAATGGTGCGGTACGCGGGTGAAACCCAACCCACGACCATGGATGCAGCTAGCAGGGTCAAGTTGCATGTCGGCATCCAAAAATCGTGGCCTGGATGGAATATACTCTACTACTATGTTATGTCGCAATAAATGACATTCGAGATTGAATTCGAGAGAATGACAATGAGAGAGCCGTGATAGCCCTGTGGAAATTACCTCTGCCTCCGATTTCGGAGGGTGTGGGTTCGAATCCAGTCAGGGACATGCACCTCCAACTTTTTAGTTATGTGCATTTTAAGAAATTAAATATCACGTGTCTCAAACGGTGCAGGAAAACATCATGAGGAAACCTGCATACATGAGAATTTTCTTAATTCTCTGTGTGTGTGAAGTCTGCCAATCCGTATTGAGCCAGCGTGGCGGACTAACCTAACCCCTCTCAATCTGAGAGGAGACTCGTGCTCAGTCGAATATGGGTTGCTAACGAACAACGAAATGACATTCGTAGCTAAAGAAGTCGCTATCATAGCGATATTTTCGTAGCCCTAGCGTAAATATATTTTATTGGTTACTGAATTTCATGAACGGCGTCTGGGATGAAAGCGCGTGGGTGGTATATGATTGGCTTGCGTATAAAGTTTTATTGGAATATGTCTAGCTTGTATTGAGTTTGAGTCACAGAGTTTTTATTGATTATACTGTCACCGTATTCTTATAATATGCCATCTTTAAGATTCCCTGTGATTGGTGATACAGAGATTTTAAGCAGATAGGCGGGCTAATGGTGATGATATTTGTTTTTTTTTATTGAAAACTAGGCGACGCCCTCGGTATCCTCGTAGTTCCAGTTATCGTGAGAATACGAGGAAAAACGTGGCTTTCTGGTGGTAAAAGAATTTTCAAAATCGGTTTAGTATATCATTAGAGATTACCCTCTACAATACCACAAAAAAAAAAAGACTGAATCACTTTTTATTGCCTTATTTGGGATTCAGTTCCAGAAAGGTTGTGTTAGTGATAAAGCACAACTTAAAAGTTTCCTTTGAAAACCTATAAAAACTTTTATCAAGTCTATCTTTATCGGTTAAACCAGAGTTCACCAAACTTTTTTGTGTCGTAGACCCCTTGCCATGTTTTTCCGTGTTGGGTAGACCCCCTACTTACCTGATATTGATTTCCTGTAAATTTCTAACTGTAGTGAAGTTTAGTGTTAATAACTTAAAATAAAAACACATGTTAATTTATACATGTATTAGTTGAATTTAAATTAAAACTACTCAAAAACAATTTTGTATCTGTTATGTAAAATATACCTACGTAACATTAAATAAACATAAAATAAACTATAAATAAAATAACATAAGCAATAAGTCAATATTTTTAGTGAGAAGGATCAACCTGATGCTATAATGATAAAGATATAATATAGTATGATGTAAGTAAATAGGTACTATCAGTGTATGTGTTAAGATCCACTATCGTGGACCCCCATTTTCATTTCATGGACCCCTAAATTTTTTTTTCGCTGACGTAGACCCTCTGCAGGTTGTCATAGACCCCTAGGGGTCGATATAGACCACTTTGGGAATCACTGGATTAAACGAACAAGTTTAATAAATAGCTTCTCTAAATGGTGTTTGAAGGTTAATTAGGTACATTCGCATACAATATACGAGTAAGTATATTCTCCAGTAATTATTGCTCGAAGCCATTACTTCCCACGCGTTTGAATTAGACGCCTACGCTAATCATCTAGCTGTGGTTAAGAGTGTTTTCTCTTTATTTATCTTCTGTGAAAAGAATACAATTGTAGAAATATGATATCTTTAGATATCTCATATAGATCTGTAGAACATATAGACCTATAGGTCTAGTAGTTTATTTACAGGTGTAAGAAATAGTAGTCTGGTAGTCTGAGAGTCTGAGACGGATATGACGTCAGGTGGCGCGACTTGTTTCTGTAAAGAGTGGGGAGTTTGAGAGGGGTAGCCATCAGGCGGAACTGGTGATATAAGGCATCATTCTTGTGGCGTTCGATCCGCCCACACCTCCGACCACACCTTTTGCATCATATCAGCCGATGGACGTCAACTGCAGGATATATGCCTTTTGTAGGGACTTCCAAACATCACGATACTGAGAACATATCTTTTTTATAACTTTCTCCTCTTGTGTGTCTTACACTAGCAAAAAAAATCTTTTTATTAGGTTAATATGTGACTTTCATCAGCTCCTAAAAGTGATTGCGTGTTTTATTTTGTTTCATATCGATTCACTCGAAGCAGTGTCCTACATAATGTTTTCATTTTCCGGGAACGCAACGGATTTCCAGTGAAATGTTTCACTTCGATATATATCCACCATATTGAAATCGAACGTCGGAACACACCCACACATATTTATGTACGTAGTTCCATTCTAGTAGGTAAAACTAGGAAACCTCTATCGTACATGGACGGGCTTCGCAAAATTTTCGAAAAAAAAAAATGTTGCAGTCTTTAAGACCGCAGACGTAGGTTAAGGGTTAAAAAAAAATCTTATCTTGGATTTTTTTATAGGTAGTTGGTTTTGTGCATACTCCGTAACATAAGAAGCCGTGATAGCCCAGTGGATATGACCTCTACCCCCGATTCCGAAAATTCCGGGTAGGTTTGTATCCGGTCCGGGCATGCACCTTCAACTTTTCAGTTGTGTGCATTTTAAGAAATTAAATATCACGTGTCTCAAACGGTGAAGGCGAAACATCGTGAGAAAACCTGCATACCAAATTCTCTGCGTGTGTGAAGTCTGCCAATCAGCATTGGGCCAGCGTGGTGGACTATTGGCCTAACCCCTCTCAGTCTAAGGGGAGACTCGAGCTCAGGAGTGAGCCGAACATGGGTTGATAATGATGATGATGATACTCCGAGGATTGACTTATCCGAATTCAGATATCACGATATCGGATAGGAAGAGTGGAAACATTCACAGTGATTTTTCATTTCGTCTAATGGCTTTTATATTACTCGTATACCATTTCTGGTTTATTGTTATGTACTCGTAGCTACATTGAATTTATGTAGACCAGGACCGTATCCAATGTTGGTCGTTTTTTGTAGGCTATTTAATAACGACGCTTTTGTAGGGAGTAGGGACTATACAAAGACTAAACTATGTAATAATTTATATATTTTCCTATCATCCGCGAAAGTCAAACTTTGACTTGACAATTGCACGGTGTAGAGTCAACATCTCCTGAGGATGCTCCGGTTTCGGGGTAAAACGCACGTAGAGGGTATTTTGTCGAACCTGTGTGACGTTGTCGCATGGGTTCGTCGGCTTTTCGCGGATAATAGCAAAATAAATAAATTATTATATATTCACGATGAACTTCCGCAAAGTAACGCCTGCTTCTATGTAATATTTAAAATAGTAAACTTTATTTAAGGACTAAGTATATGTACAAAAAAGAAAGAATTTCTAACAGTTATTTAAGTTGAGACTAAAAGCAATGTGTTCTGTGTCCATAAGTTATTCTTTATAGGGTATTTTGTCAAGACTTTTGTGGTCTAATCTAATCTAATAGCTCAAAATTTTCTTAGTTAAGGTATACTCGTAGGTGAAAACTAAATCTATAATTGTTGTAAAACACATTAGTTTCCTTGTCCCTGTTGAATGTGAATGGAAACGTATTTCGTCATCAACCCATATTCGGCTCACTGCTGAGCTCGAGTCTCCTCTCAGAATGAGAGGGGTTAGGCCAATAGTCCACCACGCTGGCCCAATGCGGATTGGCAGACTTCACACACGCAGAGAATTAAGGTAATTCTCTGGTATGCAGGTTTCCTCACGATGTTTTCCTTCACCGATTGAGACACGTGATATTTAATTTCTTAAAATGCACACAACTGAAAAGTTGGAGGTGCATCCAGACCGGATTCGAACCCACACCCTCCGGAATCGGAGGCAGAGGTCATATCCACTGGGCTATCACGGCTCGGAAACGTATTTAAATAATAATAATTACGATAAAATTAGGCCCGTAGGCAAATACTAGGATCAACACATACCCTCGTGGCAAATTGTTTTCATAGCCAAATACAAAAAGTTCATTTGCAAGTTTCATTTGTAGGCGCCGGCGGGTCGAAGCTCGGAAATCGATGTTAAACAACTACCTATCCAACCCCTTGACGAAAGCACGCAATTCTGAAGTATGAACACGGGAAATTACCTCCGTTAGCCAACAACAAGTATATTGCTGTACTATTTTATTTACTTTACGTTGCTAAAATCTCTACCAGAACGTAAACAAAGCCATCGCCACATTGAATAATGCACCTAGAACTACTTAGAATAGTTATATAACCTAACTAGTGTTATATTGTTAGTTTGTTTGTCTAGGTAAGCGCGCTTCAACTTAGACCGCATTAATGCTTTCCTTCAGGCTTAATTGTAGTCAAGCGCAAGCCTACTTCTATACCATGAAGATTTTTTTTAAATAATTCTAATTCAATAAGTTCTACTCGCCGTAATAGGTCAGTGGATATGTACATATCCAATCTCGGTATATTCAGACATTCATACTCCTATATCCTCCTCTGCCTTCGATTCGGAGGGCGTAGGTTCGATTCCGGCCGGGACACCTCCAACTTTTAAATTTCTGAAGTGCGTGAAGGGAACATCATAAGGAAATCTGACAATAATCTTAACTCACTGCGTGTGTAAAGTCTACGAATCCTTATTGGGTCTCTTAGATTGCATCATAACTTACCATCAGGTGAGATTGTAGTCAAAGGCTAGCTTGTAAAGAATAAAAAAAAGCGTTTTGGACTATTAGCTTAACTTCTCTTATTTTGAGAGGAGGCTCGTGCTCAACAGTAAGCCAAATACGGATTGTTAATGATGTTTATTAACTTCTACTTAATTCCCCACAATTACCAACCGTTTATTGACTTTGTGTTGACGTTTTCACACCAACATTGTTTTTAAGCTTTATGATTCATTCGAGATTTCAATTTATCGCATATTTTATCATTTTGATACCTATTCTATAGATAAGGATCATCCCTTTGCACGTGTAACGGCTGTATCGGCATTAAACATGAATAGGATCAGGGAATACGGTATGAAATGCCGGGATAATAGGATTAACAGAACGATCAGTTATATAACTGTATCATCTGAATTTTGCGTGATGTTATTTCGTTGGGGTATCTCTATTCAAATATATCGTTAATATTCCATCCCACACGGGATCGCTTTTTTGATTGAATAAATATTGTCACTGAGCTATTTATTCGTCCATTATGAATTTCAATATACTATATATTGAAATTCATAATGGACGTTCTATTCTAATTCTAATTCATAATTCTTGACGTTCTTTTATTATACACACACAAATGCGTTAGTACTGTAACTTAGGTACTATTTTTACCCGACTGCAATAAGGGTTATGTTTTTCGTGCATATCATGTATGTATGTGTACGTATATATTCAAGTATGTATGTTGTATGTAATATTCTTTATTACACCTGACCTGCGGTCAGCGACGTCTCAGCGGCAGCCAACAAGAGTCGACTGCAGTGGACGTCCGCCGCTGAGAGTCGACTGCAGTCAGCGACGCCGTCGCCTGCTGCCAAGACGTCGCCGACTGCAGTCGACTGTGATCGTCGGTAGAGTTGCCGCTCGTGTAAATGAACCTTGGAAGTGGCACAAGTATATTCTACCTGTACCTCCGATGGTATCTCTGCAACATCTTGAACGCTTAATCGCATAGCCGGCAGGGTACAAACTAGCCACAGCCGACGCCTGCCACCAGAAAAATCCTTGACTGGTCCGAGCTAGGAATCGAACCCAGGATATCTCTGTTGAGAACCACGGCATCACTAACTGCGCCAAAGAGGTCGCCTAAAACTACCACTGCCAAGTCAAACTGTCTACCTGGTATAGAAACGACTATACACAGTTCGTTAAAAATTATGTGACGTCACAAAAGTCGGTGGATTATGTTTCCCCATTACTATAGCACATAAATGGGTCGTGTACTAAAACATGAAACATTGGATGGCTCGACCTTGGCGGGGGACGCAATTTCGGGCATTGCGTGTTCGCTTCGATAACACCTTATCTGAGGTAGTATTTTAAAATCAAAGAGACGTGTACTTTGGTGAAAATTAAGGGTTTACTATAGTGTCCGAGACCTTCTTAATCGTGGTGACGATTTCCTTCAACAACTTATTAGAAGGCTCAAAGTCACTCAGCGGGCGATGGAGCGAGCTATGCTTGGAGTCTTACTGAATACAATCATGCATTTTAAAAACGAATTGTCATCATCTAGACAAGATCTGCTGGTCTACTCACTGTTTTGTTCTTTATTATCAACTTATTAAAATAAACATCAAATCTATTGACAAAATATCATTTAGGTACCTACAGTGTGATTTCTACCAGTAAGCACCGGATGACTTTTTTACATAGAATCTCAATTTCGTATAGGTATGTCAACTAGCATACGTCAAAGATGAATAAGCCTGAAGAACCTGAAAGTCAAGCTTACCTTACGTAATATAGTGGCGAGCTAAAAGAAAGAGTAAGAAATATCTCCCGGTGATTTGCTCCCACTGACCTCTCATATATCCATCTCCGTCTTGCCTTTCATCGAATTGCAAACGTAAACTAACCGAGGGACGAACTTAAGAGTCACAAATTGCCAGAAAACATCTATAAATTGCGGCAACATAGATCTCCCTCGCGACCTATTCGATTCACGTACTTAGCAGTGGCGAAGGGTGAAATTTTGACGAAGGTAAGCCGTCCCAAATAAAATTCATAGCGATACAAACTCTGGTAACCTGGCGGGAATTGGCCTGTATGGACTCTTCGCCGCTGGTACTTAGGTACTTGCCTACTCTAACTTTCCGTCTTTACAACATTTCCATATTATTTGATCGGATATTTGTATCGGAAATATGGTGTTAAGGTTTTATTTATTCTCATGTGTTTGTCGTCGATTTGCAATTTCTTATAGGTATCTTATGGTCTTCATGTGGGCATAAATATGTGATTTACGCTACCTAATTGAAACACTTTTAAAGCAAGAGGCACTAGGCAACTTTAAGGCTAGCACGACAAATTCGAACCTCAATACTGCTTTTCATTACGCTATATTAGGAGTCTATCATATAAAAAAATCATTATAAGCTTTTATATAACTTTAAGCTTAGTATGTGTATCCTTTTAAAAAAATACTTTTAAATAGATTGTTTGGTGTAGAATTTTGACGGAAAAGTACAGAGGACATATATCTCTCGATAGTATGCTGGCGGCTCGAGACCGTTGTGCTTTGAGGTCCATGCAAGAGGCCAGTGTATATGTCCAGCAGTGGACGTCTATCGGCTGGTAAGGTGTAGAACTATTTCTATTTCTGGTACCTACTTTGGCTGTACCCTTATAGACTATAGTATAGTATAAACTATACTGTAGTCTATGAGGTTGTGTGGAGGAGTTTGGGGGAGGCCTTTGCCCGGAAATGGGATGGGTTATAAATTAAAAAAAAATATATATATATGTATATATATGCATATATAATAATAGTAATAAATAAATAACCAGGCTATAATAAATAATAAATAAATAAATAAATGAGGTTGTGTGGCAGAATTTGCTAAAAGCAAAGGCAGTCTGCCTTTGCACAATCAAATAATCATGTATACTATACAGTATATTTTGTATTAATTCCTTTGTAATGGTATTTTTTGTGTAATACAATATAAATAAATAAATATACCCATAGGTCATCATAATGTGAACAGTTGTTAGTAACGTAAAGTTTTTACCCTAGTGAAAAGTTAAAAAATCGTACTAAGCCTAAAGTAATCGGATCGCTTACATACAATTTACATTGAAAGGACAAGATTCCTATCATATCCCATTAGTTTCCGTGAACGATTCGAATTAACCTTCAGAGTATACAATCGGTATAGTATCGGAGGTCGAATCAAAGACATTGGTTCTGGCGTTGGAATGGAAGTACGCCCGTATTCCCGCTACCTTTATTGAGGTTAGACCCCAGATCTGGAATCCCATTATGGAATGACTTTTTATTAGTTCCTGTAACCTTTGATCTTAATCTATATTGCCTATTTATTTTAACAGAAAGGAAGCTGTGTGTCTCTTCTCTTAGTTATTCTGTTTTTTTTAATAATAAAATAAATATTTCTTTATTAATTGAGATTACAGTTTTTCTTATTTCTTTTTTAGGATAAACATGAAATAATATTACATCAAATTCTAATCTCAATATTCTTTACAGCAAAAGCCTCCTTTTAGCTCCTGACAGTGCTATCTCCGAGTTACCTTTCTCTAGAATTGACTAGCTTTTAAACTTCAGCTAGTTTTCTCATTCATCGTATTTACTTCGGCCCTTTTCAGGGTTCTGTAGTTACAAGGTTACAAGGCACCCTTATAATTTTGCCATGTTCGTCTATCCACAGCTTAGCTCAGGGAGTACGAGTAGCATAAGTACAATGGGGAAGCCGACAAAATAGTAAAATAAAATCTTGCATAATGTCCACCCTTCAGGTAAAGTGAGGATGATTTTTTCGTTTTCTATTTACATCAAACTTGAATTTCACTTGAATTATTTATTTTAATTAGTTTCTTTGTTATTACTCATCTATACTAATATTATAAAGAGGTAAAGTTTGTAAGTTTGTAAGTTTGTCACATTTTTTAAATGGGGTAATCTTCGGAACTACTGGTCCGATTTTAAAAATTCTTTCACCAGTAGAATGCTACATTATCGGGGAGTGCTATAGGCTATATTTTATATTGGTATCATATATATTAGCCGAGTTATCACAGTTTTTGTCATACAGGTCGGACCGAAAATCCTCTTAGGCAGACTTATTCGCATGCGCTGCCTTAACCATTGTGTAAAATTGAAATTAATGTATGGAGGATTTATGTATCTTTAAAAGTTCTACAAAAAAGTCCGCGACACCATATACCTATCTTCTATACATTAGCAGATATAGTACCTTTTGTGTTTTAAAAATTATTAATTTTATATACTTAGGTTTGCGTCATTATTTATGCTACTTAACTTAAATCCTTATCAAAATAAATTATTTAATAATCACAAGGATGTTATGGAGATAAGATTTGCCCTTTATAGTATGTTAATTAGTTAAATAGTTTCGGAGATAATACAAAATTTCTAAAAGGCGGAATGCCGCTTATGTTTAGGCGCCAACCGCCAAATTAAGTTGAACCTTCCTCTATAGGTTTGTACGTATTTTATAGGGATCAGCATTTTTGGTTACTAAACTCTATGTAGGCGTTTTATCCATTTACCAATAGATGGCGTTGAGCAAAAACACCATATTTTTGTACGGCGCTAGGGAGATTTATGCCGACTACATTATGATCGAAATTGATTGTTCATACATTGGTGTTGGTGGTGAAAAATTTACTTAGATTTTGGCAAGTCGATGTTAATTGTTAATGATTATGTTCTACTTCTAGGCACGTACCACGTAGGTAGTAGAGGTGAGGCGTATATACTGGAGCAGGTCTTAACACTAGGTTTGTTGGAAGACGTATGGCGTACGAGTACGGAGCAGGGACTTATACACGTATTAAGCGTATTTAGAAGTACCGAGTACCGAGGAGCGCAAGACGTCAACAGAGTGCGAGTCCAATACTCGCAAATACTCTAACGGTCCAACCAATACGGGACGTGTTCAGAGACGCGTTCGATTAGTAATGTGTGAGTGAGAGACTTCTATCAATGCCGAAAGAAAATAGACTTTGTTGTCTAGACTTAAGACCGGTTTTTCAACGCAATAAATACTTCATACTCCAACAGACAAAACATCGCCGAGACGCGTTCCCGGACGCGTTCGTTTAAGAATGTGTGAGTGACGTCCCATTGCCGATGAAAAATTGTCTTTACCTTATCAAACATAAGACCGATTTTTTAACGCAGTATACACTTAATACTCTTAATACTCCAATATTTGGAGTCCCTGATTTTAATCCTTATTTTAAAAACATAATGTTTATTTGTTTTAGTATGATTATTTATCCGCTAAAGTAACAAGTTAATGTAACCCGACAGTATCATGAGGTAATATTAAAAGAAATAACTAAATAATAAAATTACATTGAAATTTTGAAATTAATGACTGAAATATTTTTGTTTGCAATTTTTTTTCTTTTTTTTGTGGATTACAAAAACCAAAAATAGTTGAAGAAACCAATTGAAAAAAACAAAATAAAAAGACAAAAATGATTTTCTGTTACCCGGGATCGAACTCAGGATTCAATTTTTTTGTACCTTGCGTACATACCACTAGTCCAAATGACTACGTAAAACTCGTTTGAAATTAATGTAGGCTTAGTATCAGATAATATGACGTAAAATCACTGGCCACTGAGTATTTAGGAGTACGTATCTATTCTACAGGTCCTAATGGCTCGTACTTCTAAATACTCGTGGAGCTAGTCTTTGGAGCGCGTCTCTCGGCGTACTCGTACTCGTAACACTCAGTACGCGTTTTAGCGAGTACGACTCACCTCTAGTAGGTAGTTAAAGTTAGCTAGGTACTGTTTGTCTGACTCTGTCTATTTACGTATTTGCTTTTTAGATTTAGAAATAGAGTTAGAGATTAGAGACATACTTTAAGTTTTAATTTATAGTTTAGATACGTCCGGTCGTACTTTCTTTGTTTAGGTTCAGGACCAGGTTCAGGTAATCAGGTTTAAATTCAAATAAATAATTTGTAATTTTATTTTATTCGTTTCGTTTCGACTTTCGACTTTCGTCATACGTATTTCGTGTAATTAGATATTATTTCGTTTTATGGTATTATTTCGATTGTTGTGTATATAAATTAATTAAAACTTAGTAAGTGTAATTATAGTGTTTTGTGTTAACTTAATTTTGTAAAAGATATACATACGTAGTCTATATCTATACTAATATTATAAAGAGGTAAAGTTTGTAAGTTTGTCACATTTTTTAAATGGGGTAATCTTCGGAACTACTGGTCCGATTTTAAAAATTCTTTCACCAGTAGAATGCTACATTATCGGGGAGTGCTATAGGCTATATTTTATATTGGTATCATATATATTAGCCGAGTTATCACAGTTTTTGTCATACAGGTCGGACTGAAAATCCTCTTATACAGACTTATTCGCATGCGCTGCCTTAACTATTGTGTAAAATTGAAATTAATATATGGAGACTTTATGTATCTTTAAAAGTTCTACAAAAAAGTCCGCGACACCATATATCTATCTTCTATATATTAGCTGATATATAGAAGAAAAAAGGCCTTTTGTGTTTTAAAAATTATTAATTTTATATACTTAGGTTTACGTCATTATTTATACAACTAAACTTTAATCCTTATTAAAATAAATTATTTAATAATCACAAGGATATTATGGAGATAAGATTTGCCCTTTACAGTATGTTAATTACTTAAATAGTTTCGGAGATAATACAAAATTTCTAAAAGACGCAGAAATTCCACTATATGACGCCCGGCGCTTTCATTTACGTAGTTCCCGTTCCCGTGTGAATCTGGGGATCAAACATAGCCTTGGACACTCGCAAATAACGTAGCTTTCTATTGGTAAAACAATTTTCCAAATAGGTCCAGTAGATCCAGAGATTACCTCCTACAACCACACGAACTTTACCTCTTTATATTATTAGCATAGAAGTCTCTATTTCTCTTGGTCATACCACCACTCTCGAAGGACTGGACCGATTTTGCTAAGGGTAGGAGTAAGATAGAGAAGTTACAGGGTAGGTTAGGGTACGGGTAGGGAAGCGTAGGGGTAGTGTAGGGGTAGGGTAGGTTTAGGGCCGGGTTTAGGGTAGTGGTAGGGTCGGGGTAGAGGTAGGGTAGTGGTAGGGTAGAGGTACGGGTAGGATAGGGAAGTGGCAGGGTAGGGGTAGGATAGGCGTGAGATAGGGGTACGGGTGGGATAGGGGTAGGAAAGGGATAGGGTACGGGGAGGGTACGGGTAGGATTGGGGTAGGGTATAGGTAAGGTAGGGGTAGGGTAGGGGTAGGGTTGGGGCAGTGGTAGGGTTGGGGTAGTGATAGGGTAGGGGTAGGGTAGGGGTAGGGTAGGTTAGGTTAGGTTAGGGGGTAGTAGTAAAATTGACATCGAATTTTACGCAGACGAAGTCGCGGGCGTCCGCTAGTATTATATAATTGTCTTGTCTACTCATTTCAGTTTTCTTTACAAAACAAAAGCAGACGCTCAACAATAGGCCCATGATAGGAACCTCATGCCAACCCTTTGTATCTCCGATGCTTTGTCGCTATTCAAAGCAAACTCTGTTCACGTAAGTCAATTCTGCGCGGCCATCTGTCGGCGGTGCAGCCTTAATATATAAGAGGACTTTTTGTCTTAATACATTTTATTGTACACTAGCGGACGCCCGCGACTTCGTCCGTCCGAATTTAGTTTTTCACAAATCCCTCGGGAAAAAAAATTTCGGGATAAAAAGTAGCCTATGTGTTAATCCAGAGTAAAATCCATTTCCATTTAAAATTTTAGCCAAATGACTTCAGTAGTATCGGCGTTAAAGAGTAACAAACATCCAAACATACATTCAAACATCCATACAAACTTTCGCGTTTATAATATTAGTAGGAAGTAGGATTTGTCGGGATAATACTTTGAAGAGATTAAAACAATTTTATAGCAACTAAGGGGATAGATACGTAAAAACTCTTCGTGATGCTATTTTTCAAGCGCTCATCGACTAGCGAACGCCCGCGACTTTGTCCACGTCAGGTTTACACATATTCTGCGCGAACCATTGATTTTTCCGGGATAAAAAGCCTGTATTATGTTATTCAATAATCTAGTCTATCTTCTAGTGAAAGTCCCGTTGAAATTGGACCATCCGTTCCAAATTAGCTCGGACAAAAGACAAACAGACGAAAGTTTCGTAAAGTTTAAGTATCGTGTAATAAAAGGTACCTAACCACTTGAAAGAACCCAGATGTTTCGAAACCACAGACGGACACTTCAACTTAATTTATATGATGAATTGATGTTTTCATGCTTTCTATCTGTCTATTTACTTCTCTGTCTACGATAGATATCGATATTTAGGTGTCCGAGTCGGTAGTCTGCGCTGTCGGCTGCTTGGACGCATGCGCGCTCGTGGGCCGACGGTCGATACGTGTGACGTCACAGCGCTTTCAACGGCGCCGGCCCGTCGGACCAATCGATGTGGACGTTTAATAGACGTAGGTTTTGTAATGGATTCAAAAAGGAGGTCCTTTATTCGATGCGTGTCAAATTAACGGATCGATTACTATGAGTATTTTCAGTACTTGATCGTAATATTAGTGTATTTGCTGGCACGCTATCAAAGAGCGTTTGTTTGGACTTATTTAATAGCCAATGTACATAGCAGAACGAGAGTTTGAACGAAAATAAGGTTGTAGTTATATTTTACGCTAGCGAACGCCCGCGTTGTACCTGTTTCCTAGAGAATACGGGAATAAAATATAGCCTATGAAATTGAAAAATAACGTGTCTTTCTATTAGTTAAAGGATTTTCAAAATCCGTTTAGTAGATGCAGAAATTACCCCCCTACAATAGCACAAATTTTATCTCTTTAGAATATAGTACCTAGGCTAGTAGACGCCCGTGATTTAGACCGCGTGGAAAATCCTCACCCTTCGTATTTTAAATAACTGACTAAAAAAAATCACCTATTCTCCTCCTCTCCGTGTAAAGTGAACCTATGTACTTTCAAGAATGTGGCTACCATAAAATTAAATTTATTTACAAACCAACAAATAGCTTCAGAGATAAGCCCGCTAAAACAAACATACAAACAAACTCTTTCGCTGTAATATTAGTATTGATTGTCTCGAAAACTAATTTTCATTTACGAGCGTGAAATCTCACAATCAACACCCGGAAACCTAATGACAGGTTTTGACTAAAGTATATCTTTAGGTTAATATAAAGTATTTTTAACAAAAAAAAAACAACTGACTAAAAAGCGAAAAATAAAATCGTCTGTGCTACTTTCTGATCACTTTGAAGGCGGCGCAGAAAGAACTGTCTGCAAATCCTAAAACTTCATGATTTAAACGGCTTGGAATAATGCATCATTCGCACCGCCTTCAAAGTGATCAGAAGGTAGCACAGAACAGCACCTTTTTTTAAATTAGGTTAATAAAATAGCAAAAACCATTTTAATATAAGAGTAGGTAGGCGTAGGTAGTGAAGTAATTTACGGCTAACAATTAGATGAATTTTAAGTCACAAATGAATACCACAGAAAGGTAAAAGTAGCGACGAAGGGTCAGTCTGAATATAAAAGTGGTACAATATTAATTAACACAAGTGATTACCATTAGCACGAAGGGCAACGGCACGTCAACGTTTATTTTACGACCGGGAAGCAATGCTAGGTCGGGGCCGTTATGGATTAAAAGCCTGTAGTAGCTAGACTTACCTGTCTCTGGTTTTGAAGGCTGAAAATTTGTCAGCCTAACAAACCATACCCAGAACAAAAAGCACTTAAGCTTCTCACCTACTACGTCTTCATATCATAGATGAATAAAGTTTGATTTATAGACGTATAAATCGAAGTACATAAGTTTAGATTGTCGCAGGTTTCAAGGATTCAGACCTACAACAGTTCAAGTATAAAGCGTATATTTTTAAATATTTTCACATTACGTCGTTGCAACCCTTTGAAAAACACCGTAAGAGCCTATAATGAGGGGTTGCCTAGAAGCTTATAGGTCTGGTGATTAGAGACATTCCTACATGCATTTGGAGGACGTGGGTTTTCTAATTCACGATCTCGGGGGCGTCCGGACTGATTCTCTCAGGTTACGGTTACACCCTCCCGAATGGCCCTCTTAGCCGAGGTCCGAGTCTCGTAGGAGACGCACTTAGAGAGTCGTTCCGTCCTCTATCTTTATGTCTCATCAGGCGATGCTTCTGCGCTCGCCCAAACCCCCCGGTGACGCCGTAGTGGTCCCACATGGAGCCATCGGCACTTACTCAACACGAAAAACAAAAAAAAATACATGCATTTTTTTATTTGTGGGTATCTCTGGTCTGTCTGTTTGGTCAGTCTGTTGTCAAACATATGCAGTTTGTGGGTTGCCATATTTGTAAAAAATTAAAGCTGGTGATGCAATAATAATACTTGAATAACCCCTATCTCGTAGATAATATCAAAAAATACGTTCTTTATTTGGACAATTGACGATAGTTTTTAATTTTTTACACATTGAGGATCTGGAACGTTGCTACCTTCTAAAGCCACCACTGTCAAACTCCATAAACGACTGCCGTACTTATGTTAGGAGCATAGGCTGACAACCTGTCAGCCTTCACAAAATAAAATATGTCTGGCTGTCGCAGGCTCCCGTTCTATTACCATCGCCCCAAATTCACCACCTAACGGCCAACGATCACATAGTTTGGTTAAGCTGCTAAACTTGTCATTGACTTGTTTGGGTGAATAACAACAAGAGGGTTAAGTAGTAGGCTGTTGTTGTTTAACCCCCAACAAAGGGGCTGTTGGGCGTAAACAACAACAGCCCAATATCTAATGATAAGTTTGACCGTATGTGTGTCTGTAGCAGCGTAACTCTTAGATTTAGGTGCGGATTTTTTAATGTGCCTACAATTTGTAAGTTTTCTCTCATACACATATCATACTATCTTTATCACTTATCTTTTGCACTTTTCCGCGGGTTTCTGTCTAGTTTAATAGCCCACTGTTTGGGCTATATATCTTTCTATATATGAAGGGAATTTCAACCCAAGAGTATAAGAGTACCTGAGTAAAGTTGAGGGATTGCAATAATTTGCAAATTGCGTCTAAAATCGCAACAAACTAAATTAAAAAGGAAAATATATGTCCTTCATTCTAATAGGTAGGTAGGTCTTGGTAGTAGGTAAATAAAATAATGTTAGGTGATATTTTATTTGTGTCACATTCGTTGTTATTAAATTCGAGCTAAAGACTAAAGGACTGCATACGAAACGGGATTAGGACGTCGACGGGGCGGCAACCAGATGTAGTCCACCTGGGTGCACCACGATCCGTCCCGTCCATGCCCCGTGACGTCATAAGTCTGTATTTTGGATGATATTTACTGAGCCGATTCCGTCCGAGATTAAACTTGTATGCAGTGATCTTGACTCTTCATGTACGAACCATCTCAGTTATATTATTTGTCGTAAGTAAGTTTGATCAAAGGTTCGTAGGCTGCATCCAATTCTGAAGTGATGTCCAGTCCCGGTTTCCCGTTTGTTGACAACCACACCGACCCTGGACCTCCTTCACGGAACATCTTCATGAAGGCTTCCACTGCTGAAGCAATGCTGCAAAATTATTGACAGTTTATAGCCAGTTAGGTTATTTTTTGTTGTTAATGGTACAGTATAGGAACAGGGTATCTGCGATCACTACTTTCGGAGCTACAGGGATTTAAAGGGTCAGATTTGCGGCGCTGCCGCGGATCCCTTAAAAACGCCCCATACAAAATGCCACAAACTAATGACGTCGTAGGTAATGTATTGATCGTTAGATTCGTATGTGCGTTCAAACAAAATTACTCATATCTTTTTTATTTGTGCGTTTGTGTTTATAGTTCAAATATTAAAAAATGTCACATTTAATATAAGGAAGCTAAAACTGCATGAATTTTCATCTAATTACGATTAAAGATTTTTAATAGTTTTTGAAATTCGAGAAAAAAAAAAAGTCATTTATTTTGAAAATATCCAGACAATCATTGCTTTTGATGTATTTATGTGTTAACATTTATTTACCCGAATGTATCATGAAAATCAATGTATTCAAACCTAGTCATCATCCCCATTAAGGCTACGCCCAAAATCGGCTCCATAGCTTGCGTTATTTAATAAAAGTGTGACTAGTATAAATTTTATATTATAATACAATGTAAAATATATGGTATTGCTTGAATTAAAAAAAAAAAGTCCGTGTAGATCAATTTTGTCAAATATATTTTTAGCGTACAATGAGGGGTACCTTTGCGGGGTTAATGGTAAACTTTCCATTAACAACTTAGAAGGCTTTTGGTCAATAAACTTAGCCTCAAGGTCATCCAAAAGCGCTGTAGCTGTTGCCCAAAAGCAAATCGTCAGTACTCGTACTCCAGTGTTGTCGTAGAATTCTGGTGACTGTAAAATTAATATATGCAATGTCATATTTGGTGTTTTTATCTCTAAACTAGCTGACGCCGCGCGGTTTTATCCACGTAGTTCCTGTTCCCGTAGAAATACGGGGATAATATATAGCCTATAGCCATCCTCGAGAAATAGGCTATCTAACACAGAAAGAAAAGAACAAATCGTTCCAGTACTTCCTGAGATTAGCGCGTTCAATCGAACAAACTCTTCAGCTTTATAATATTAGTATAGACTAGCTGACGCCGCGCGGTTTTACCCGCATGGTTCCCGTTCCCGTAGGAATACGGGGATAATATAGCCTATAGCCATCCTCGAGAAATGGGCTATCTAACACAGAAAGAATTTTTCAAATCGGACTAGTAGTTCCTGAGATTAGCGCGTTCCATCAATGAAACAAACAAACTCTTCAGCTTTATAATATTTGTATAGATTAGGTCAAATTGGTACAATCAAAATAGCTCTAAATTTAAAATTTTATTGATATTCGTATTATACATATACTTGTAAATAGCTAGAATAACGTAAATTAACGACTCTTTTACTTAACGAGTATAAAAATTCTTTCCATCTGAATTCCGAATACGAAAATGTCAATTTATTTTCTTCTCATGATATATCAGCATAATACACGTAGCAAGGTTATCAAAAACTATATATGTTTTTGATAACATTACTCGGGCATTGTGTTATTGTGCGACATATATACCGTAGGTACATTAAACGTCGTTGGTGTTATTATAATTTAACGGAGATTCAATACGAAGGCTTATGCATCTTTAATTGACTGTTTATTGACTTATTATTAACCTACTTAAAAAAAGGATTAGGTTCTCAATTCGACGCGTATATATATTTTTTAATGTTTGTTACCTCATTACTTCGTTACTACATTTGTTAACTAATTTAAAAAGTTAATTTGTGTTAAAATGAAAATAATGAAATTTCCCGTACTGTGACGCTTTCGTTACTTATGCTAGAATACAGTAAAAATAGAAAAATAAAATCTTTTTAACAAAAAAAATCAACCAACTTCAAAATTACAAAAAATTTTAATAAAAAAAATTCAACCGACTTCCAACTCAAAAAATAACTTTAACTAAAAAGCAAAAAATAACATCCTACCTATGTGCTACCTTCTGATCAGTTTGAAGGCGGTGCCAAGCCTTTCTTTCAGTTCTTTTTAGTTTCTTTTTGTGATTTTGAAGTCGGTTTATATTTTTTGTTTAAAGGATTTTAGAGTCTGGGTCTTTACCAGAAGTTAAATATACCCCTACTCACCCTTAGAAAGTTCATTGCCAGGATTGAGAAATATGAGTGAATAAAATTAAACAGTGTTACTTACCGAAAGGCTTCTACCAAAATGTAATACTGCAGCCTTAGAACCAGCGTAGATTGGTATGACGTCTGACTTTGGAAAGGCTGCGCCAGAAGATATATTAACAATGGTACCACCAGATCCACCCTTGTCCTTACGCATATGACTTATGCCCTTCAAAGAAAAGGAGACTAATCCTTGCTGTAAATGAAATACGAGAATAATACGAGTGTTTTGTTATTGAAAGTATTTGGACAAAGATTTGACTTATATAATTACAGTTAATTTCCAACATTTGTTGCTTCTAAATTTTACAATAAACAAACAATTGATAATTAATTTAAGATTGACAAGAAAAATTATGTTTTTTTATTCTTTTTACTTACCCAATTAACATCAGAAGCGATTCTCCAGACTTTGGGGGAATCGTCCATAATCCCTGCATTGTTGATTATAACGTCTATCCTTTTGAATGCAGTCAGCACTTCTTTGAAACTATTTTCAATTTCCTCTTCTTTGCTCACGTCACATTTGATGAAAATGACTTTGTTTTTGTATGTCTTGTTAAGTTTCTCCGTGAATTCTTTGCCCACTTTCTCGGCAACATCAAGTATGGCTATGTTCTAAAAAGTCATAAGTATAATCCTTTAGTGCAGTTCCTTTTGTAAATTGATAGTATATTTTATTTTAATTATAATATCTACTGTAGTTTTCTGTAGACTAGAATTCTTTTATATAGAAAGAGAAATATTAAAGCCTGAATAGCACCACAATAAAGGGCCGTAGTCACATCGACAGGTACAGTTAAGACGCTGGCCTATTGTCATACCCCCCTCCTAACAGTTTTTACGACTTATTTGTAGGAATAGGAAATACTGGTCATAGATATGACAAATTTATTTTAAGTGCAATGTTTAAAAGTAAGTTTACATCTTTCTGCGTTGTCACATCTAAACGGCTGAATTAATTAAGGCGAATCGCTATGCATGTAGAAAAATTAGCAGTAAAATATATTTTCTAAAACATTAACGGTAGTAAGTAGGTACCTCAAAAATAAAGGTTTAATAATGAGCCAGTATTTGGTTGAACTCAAGATTACTATTAAAAATAAACTCACCTCTGCTCCGAATTTAAGAAAAGCTTCAACATACGCTGCTCCTAAACCTGAAGCTCCCCCAGTTATTAAGACATTTGTTCCTTCAATTTTACCTATTTCTGCCATATTTATATCTCGACGTTTGTTTGGCAGTGAATTGCTGAAGTCAACTGAATGATTTTTTCTTAATTTTGCCTTGTTATATCACAATCCGTTTATTATCTTGTGGCTGATGATAATATTCTTTAGGTGTGTGCATAATTGTTTATTCATTTTAATCATCTCCGCTTCTCTTAAGTTTTCAAGGGCAACAAATTAATTAATTATTATCAGTTATTTCCGCAATCGAAACAGTATCATTTTTATTTACATACTAGTAGATGCCGCGCGGTTTCACCCGCGTGGTTCCCGTTCCCGTATGAATACGGGGATAAAATATAGCCTTCCTCGATAAATGGGCTATCTAGCACTGAAAGAATTTTTCAAATCGGACCAGATTTGAGGCCCTGAGATTAGCGCGTTCAATCAATCAAACAAACAAACAATCTCTTCAGCTTTATAATATTAGTATAGATTTACAGTGCACAAGGTACTTAACTTGGGTATGTACTGTACTGTACATACAAATTGTCCATTGGAAGAATCCATCCGTAACATAGGGTTGTAATGAACCCTCAGGGCAGGCGTGCATCTGTGAAATGCACGCCACTGTATATCTATCTGTCCCAAATATCTACATCTACACTAATATTGTATGAAGGAAAGATTTGTATATTCGTATGTAACGAATAAACTCGAAAACTAGATACTGGATCGATTTATAAAATTCTTTCACCAATAAAACGCTTCATTATCAGGAAGTAACATAGGCTATATTTTATCCCCGTAATCCCATGGGGATGAGAACTAAGTGGTTAAAACCGCGAGGTTCTGCTAGTATACATATACAGGACGTCCCGCAAAAGCTAGACGTACCACCTATTTGCCTAAAACTAATTTGAATACTTTTGAAAAATCAAAAAAAAACCCTAGAATGACAAATTATATACTAAATTAAAAAAGTATATATATAATTTGTCATTCTGGGGATTTTTTTTCAAAAAAGTACTAATACTGGAAATAAATGTATTATGACTTTGATATAAGAAATAGGTAATTGATTTGCGATATTCACTATTACTTACACCTACATAATTTCAGTAATTAAAATAAAACACTCGTAGCTTTGTGCCTAAAATATTCCATTTAATTTTAGTTATCTACGTATTACTTATTTCAACAAACAGTTACAATAATGTAATATCATGAGGGAATAACTTCTTTACTAAAAGCTTGTTGGCTTCGTCCAAAATTGATGTGATGTCGCGTCCCGGTTGGTTGTAATCCGACATCCACACAGAACCCGGATTTCCTTCGTCAAACATCTTTAGAAAAGCATTTACTGCAGATTCGACGCTGAAAATATTTGATAAAGTAAAGCTTTTTGTTTAATTATATTATTTTATTATACACTTACTACCTAGAACTGTATAACTAAAATTTCTTCAAAGAGTTTCAGAGGGAGAATTAATAACTAAAACAATCATAATCCAAATCCAATTTCTTAAATAAGAAACCTAGTCTCCATATAAACTCGGGCCATTCTGTGTTCTGTGTTATGTGCCATTCCACAGAGCTGAAAATTGGCCATAAATTAAGACAATTTAAGGAGAAATCATGAGGTCAATTTTAATATTTCTGCTATTCGGAAATTTATTTCGGCTAAGATTCTAATGAAGTAAACTGGTAAAATATTATACAAGATTTTTGGTACATTTTTCATTTCTGTATCGTTCTGAAAGCTGGGCCCAATTTCGGACATCTCCTTTAAATACGTACTATGTGAATTTAGTTCAACTACTTAGAAATGTATATAGTGTACAAGGTTTCATTAAAATTCATACATTACATTAATCGCGAGCTAGTAGTACTTAAAGATAATAATAGTAGTTAAAGATTGCTTGTTTTAACAAAATTAGATAACGTTTGTTATAAGACAACTTTATTGTTTTTTATGATTTTACGGCCATATACATAATTATGTATTTCTTCTATACAAAAATTACAATTAAAATATGGGGGTGATGAAAAATACTTTACGACCTTCTCTGATTCTGGACTTACAAAAAAATCTTTAAAATCGGTAAAAAAAATTGTTTTTTAATTATTTTTTTCAAGATTACGAGTATTAGACATATACTAGTCGACACATAGTAGTTTTACTCGTGTAGTTCCTGTTCCCGTTGAAATATGAGGATGAAATATAATACCCTGACAATCACAAATAATGTGGCTTTGTAATTGTACAAGAATTTTCCAAATCGGTTCTGTAGATCCAGAGATTACCTCCTACAATCTCACAAACCAACAAACTTTACCTCTTTATTATATTATTATATACAAGTACTGTTAAGTCGGAGCTAATTAGCACTATTTACTTACCTTTGATAAAAATGTGTATTCATAGCCGTCTTGAAGTTTGTGTATTTTTTGTCTATAACCTTTTTCCCTATGTCGTTCACCATTGTTGTTGTAGTCGGTCCTAAACACATTGTCAGTATGCGAACTCCCGTACTATTGTAGAAGTTAGGGGTCTGTGAAGTGATAATTTGTTCCTGAGATTGTTTATGAATACAGTAAAAGCTCCATATTCGCGCTACTTTATCCGCGTTATCAATACTTGCGGATAAAAAATGCGACCCAATTAATATACTCGTATTCGCGGCTAAACATTTCGTTATTCGCGGATCTCACTGCCGAATATTACGTAATTGATTGATAGGTCTTGGTGGCGAGTGAGATCTATCTTTAATCCAAGAGATTAGAAATAGTGGACGAGCAACTCTTAATAAGAACATACATTAATTACTTCAAACAGCAATGAAAACACCTGAAATTAATACTCAAGAATGAAACCGATTTAATGTTTCCTAACAATTCAATTTGTTGAGATATTACAATACATGCAATATGATTAAAATTAATTGAGCTAATCTGATTGTTTGCTTACCGAAATACATCTATCGAAATGTAATACCGCAGACTTGCATCCACTGTACACTGGTACAATATTCAGTTTTATTAATGCCGTGGTAGAAGAAACATTTATAATGGTGCCGCCTTTACCGCCATCGTCTTTACGCATGTGGTCTATGCCTTTCCTCGTAAAAGAGACCACACCTTGCTGAAATCGATGTTATTCAATGTCATAAATATATCCTATGAAATGAAATTGCAAGCCGTTAAATTCGTTTTAGTATTAAATACATCTTTTGTACATCGTGAGCTAGAAAGAAACTATGAAGTGCGGCGATATCACCGCAGTTGATCAGAAAACAGTAGTGATTTTCAGAAATTCTGTTAAACTTTACTTCAATTCTTATTTTGTTATATTTAAACTTATCACAATTTAATGCTCTTAAGTGTAGGCTTCACTTGTATTTTAGTGTATTTCTTGAGGAGTAACCTTCAGTCGTGCAACAGAAGTTACACACACTTTATTTCTTAATATGTTAAACAAATAAAATAGTCTACTCACCCAATTGATATCACATGCTGTCCTCCATGCATTTATTGAATCATCCAGGATCCCTGCATTGTTGATTATAACATCTATTCTTTTGAATGCACTTAACACTTGTTTGAAGCTGTCTTTTATTTCTTCTTCTTTGCTTATGTCACATATAAAAAAACTTGCTTTATTTTTGTATCTTTCATTTAGTTTTACTGCGAAGTCTTTTCCTCCTTTTTCGTCAATATCCAGTATGGCAATATTCTGAAAAAACATTAAGAGGGTTGTCAGTCTTCATTCCTTAGTTTAGTTTTACTATTAGCGTACGAGTAGATGTCTGCAACTCCATTCGCGTGAAATTCCGTTTATCATAAATGCCACATGAAGCAGGATTTTTCCGGAATAAAAAGTTGTCTCTGTCTCTGTTCCAAGGTTCATTTTATCTCTAGACCAACATTCATTAAAATCAGTTCAGCGGTTAAACAGTGGACATGTGACAGACAGATAGACCGACTTTCGCATTTTAAAAGGTATGTGTCCTATGGTTGTGAATCTGTTTCTGGAAGATAGATGGAGTTTGCATGTGTGTATCACAGCATTAACGTGTTTGTATTAAACTAAAGGATCGTGTCTACATCAGAAAAGCATTTTTAAATAAAAGATTGTTAAAGCGTTGAATAACACAGACATGATACTTTAAAACATGTTTGAATTTTTTGTTGATCCTTCAGATTCACACATAAACAAATCCATCTGTATTCCTTATTATGTATTTACAACCAAAGCCAAACTGTCTTTCGTTCCACTATGATAATGCTCACCTCAGCTCCAAAGTTTAAAAACGCCTCAGCATACGCTGCTCCTAATCCCGAGGCTCCTCCAGTTATCAAAACGTTTTTACCTGCGACTTTCTTTTCTTGCGACATATTTTTGTTCGTTTTTTTTTCAAATGTTTTATTTGCAAGCGATATAACCTAATGGCGAACTACTTCATTTGCTGTTATATAAATACGATTCGCTTTATGATAATTTTTGTATTGTTCTTTCACGTCAAGGTCCAAAGATGGACTAATGTGGGCCTTGGCCAACTGTCTATTTATTATATTTCAACTGTAACTTGTTTTTGCATTGTCAATATTAACAATAATTGAGTAATTAAAATTTTCTGTTCGTGATTGATTTATTAATGTAGGGCGGTTTCAGACTAGCGTTTTATACGCTCGTTGACCGTTTTTAGAAGCGCGTGTAGGCGTGCCTTTCGCCGAACCCGCGTCACCCTCCAAAGTGTCAAAAACCATGAATTCATACATTCAACTAAATCATTAGCGACATTCAGCTATCTATATCTGGTTACACGTTGCGACCAGTATAAAGGTTTGTGGTATTTTAGTGATTGAATGCTGGCGTTTAATGAATGGCCTAGGAGTTTTTAGTAGAATTAGCTAGCCAATTCAATGAAACGGTTTCAAAAATACACAGTTCTTGACAAGATACAGGATGTTATGATATGTATATGTGATTTGTGACTCTATTTTGTAGTGCCGTTTTTTGAAATGCTTATCAAAAAATCATTATTACTATTTTATTGATTTACACAGTAGTAAACAAAATAATTTGTATTTATTTTTAAATTAAAACAGTAATTTATACTCGATCGCTTTATTTATAAACCTATGTTTTAATGGCCTTATTTGGCATAAGCAGGGACATCCGAAGGGAAAACAATATTTTTTACAACATTTTCAGCTTCGTCCAACACTGAAGTGATGTCTTGCCCGGTCCTGTCTCGAGCAGCCAGCCACACTGACCCCGGGTTTCCTTCGCGGAACATCTTCACGAAAGCTGTTACAGCAGATTCGATGCTGAAAAAAAATATCGATATAATAGCGATGTGGCAGAAGATTTATACTATATGATCTTCTGCATGAATACGCAGTTTAAAGCAATAATCGTAATGTCAATAAAATTATAGTATACTAGCGGACCCGCTCTAGCTTCGCTTTGACTTATG
The DNA here is from genome assembly GCF_947172395.1 of Bicyclus anynana. Classification (NCBI taxonomy): domain Eukaryota; kingdom Metazoa; phylum Arthropoda; class Insecta; order Lepidoptera; family Nymphalidae; genus Bicyclus; species Bicyclus anynana. The sequence goes on from NC_069101.1 coordinate 11,577,147, forward strand.
ATGCACTTCTTCCCTATCCCTACCCTACCCTGCTTCTACCCTACTCCTACCCTACCCCTACATTACCTCTACCGTACATCAACCCTACCCCTACCCTAGTCATACCCTACTTTTACCCTACCCCTAGGATTTAGGGGTTTGAAAAATAGATGTTGGCCTATTCTCATAGATACCGGATAAGCACAAAAAATTTCATCAAAATCGGTCAAGCCGTTTCAGAGGAGTATGGCAACGAAAACTGTGACACGAGAATTTTATATATTAGATGTTAATCGTAATGTCAATAAAATTATAGTAGATTTCAAAATACGAATAACTGTGTTTTTTTTCTAGTACTAGTTAATGTCTGGATGCACTATGTATGATCGGAATTTTTTGTTACATATTCTAAAAATAGAAACTAACTAGATCGATACCCTCGAAACCCCCTGTGAATTAAAAAAAGAAAGTGTATGTAAAATGGATTTATACAAATATTATAAATAAATAAATCAAATCAAATCAAATCAAATCAAAATTCATTTATTTCAAGTAGGCTCAATTTACAAGCACTTTTGACACGTCAGTTGAATATTTGTAAAGATTCTACCACCGGTTCGGAAGGCAGGTTCTGCTGAGAAGATACCGGCAAGAAACTCAACAGTTGCTCTTTTGAAATGAAAAAGTCATACAGTACTATAATTTACAATTGATAACAATTACAATATCTTATAGTTTTACTTCCTGTGTGAAGGTGGAAGCTGATCCAATGGCCTCCAAGCACCTTTATCGTTAAGGAACTCATCAATAGTGTAGTAACCTCGACTAAGTAAATGTTTTTTAACACATTGCGTAAAGTTCGTGAGACTGTAAGGATAATCTCTGGATCTACTGATTTTAAAAATATTTTATCAAAAGATAGCCACCTTATTTGCGAGTGTCACAAGCTATATTTTATCCCCGTATTCACACAGAAACCGAACGTACGCGGGTGATGCCATGGTGCGTCTGCTAGTGTAAAATAAAGAAATTCTATTATATAAAATACGTATTTACCTTTGGTTAGAATAAGGGTAAGCCGTTGTATAAGCAAGAAACGACTTCGAGAATTTTTGGTCTATAGTTTTAGGTTCAATGTTGTCAAGAAGAGGTGTTGCAGTCGGTCCTAAACATAACGTCAGTATGCGAACTCCCGTGTTATCGTAGAACTCTTGTGACTGGAATAGAAAAATATCTATACATGATTTTGCTGACAGGCATTAAGGTGATCAAACGTTGGCTTTAAAATTTTTATTAAGATATATTTTTATTCATTCGGAAGTTATTACCAACCCTGTACTTTGTAAGTAACATCGATTAACTTTAGACTAACGGGACAAACTTAAGTTAGGCTTTGGAAAGCTGTTTACTACAAATAAGTTAAGGCATGGTCGCAAATAAAAAGTCCAACATAACATGCAAAATTTTAAAAATATATTTTCTGACTGGTGAAGTTATTCATTATATTATTCATTCATACATCAATCATTTACTTTGTAAGAAACATTAATGAACTTTAGACTAACAGGACAAACTTAACTTTAGCATTGGAAAGCTGTTAATTGCAATTAAGTTAAGGCATCCACTGTGTTAAATGAAATGTCTAACATAACTACTGAGAGATACAGAGATACTGGTATTTTTAACCGACTTCCAAAAAGGAGGAGGTTCTACGTTCGGCTGTATGTATGTTTTTTTTTTTTTTTATTATGTATGTCCAGCATAATTCCGTCATTTGTGGACCGATTTTAAAAATTATTTTTTTGATTCCAGGGTGGTCCCATTTTTTTCATGTCAGGATCTGATGATGGCATCCTGGAGAAATCGAGAAGAACTTTCGAAAATTGTAGAGACGGCTAGTGCGTTTGTTAGTGTTTCTATAAGGTATTTTAAACCACTATAATTTTATGAAGGTTTGGAGTTGGTCTGATGATGGAGCTGATACACAGACGATGGAACTCGTCAACGATTTACAGCAGGTACCTTTTGTTTGGGCTTGATTTATTTGTATTGATGAGAACTTTCCACCTAGATAGGTTGTGACTGTATTAAGGGTCTGATGATGAAGACAAAGGACAGTGAAGAGAACTCCTCGACGGTTCACAGTAGCTACCTTGTGTTTGGACTTGATGAATTTGTATTGATGAGAACTTTCCACCTAGATGGGTTGTGACTGTATTAGGGGTCTGGTGATGAAGACGAAGGATAGTTAAGGGAACTCCTCGACGGTTCACAGTAGCTACCTTGTGTTTTGACTTGATAATTTTGTATTGATGAGAACTTTCCACCTGGATAGGTTGTGACTGTATTAGAGGTCTGGTGATGAAGATGAAGGAGAGTTAAGGGAACTCCTCGACGGTTCACAGTAGCTACCTTGTGTTTGGACTTGATAAATTTTATATTGATGAGAACTTTCCACCCATATGGATTGTGACTGCACAGGGGGTCTGATGATGAAGACGGAGGATAGTCACCTTTCACGTTTTTCTGAATATTCATATTACGTGTGGATAAGGGGGGGGGGGGGGGGGATTTTGTATATGAGTTAAGGTAGTATTTTTAAAATTGGGATTGTAGAACTTAGATACTTATCATAAGAAAATAACGTTTCAACTAATTGCTCATTAATTTTTGTTCACACTCAGTTAGGTGTGCTAACACTAAAAATTAAAAAATAAAAATTTTAATAAAAAAAAATTAACCGACTTCCAACTCTAAAATTAACCTAAACTAAAAAGCAAAAAATAACATCTTACCTATGTGCTACCTTCTGATCAGTTTGAAGGCGGTGCCAATCCAGTGTCATGTTTTAATTAAAGCCGTTTCTGAAAGAACCGCAGAAATTGTGTAATTTAAACGGCGTGAATTAAAACATCACTGGCTTGGCACCGCCTTCAAACTGATCAGAAGGTAGCACATAGGTAAGATGTTATTTTTTGCTTTTTAGTTTAGGTTAATTTTTGAGTTGGAAGTCGGTTAAATTTTTTTTATTAAAATTTTTATAGATGATACGTTTATTCCAAGACCAATATTATTCTATTTCGTTGTCTGATTAAAATCATTATTATTAGAGATGACTTGCTTACCGAAAGGCTTCTACTAAAGTGTAATACAGCAGCCTTACTACCACAGTACGTTGGTAAAATATCCACTCTTGTTAACGCCGCTGTCGAAGAAATGTTTATAATAGTCCCACCTGATCCGTCTTTATCCTTACGCATGTGTTCTATACCTTTCCTCGTAAACGAAACGAGGCCTTGCTAAAATCAATCATTAAATTTTAGATGTACTCGTAATTATCAGCATCATTATAATTATCCGTCGATGTCCACTGCTGAACATAGACCTCTCTTAAGAACTTTCAAACAACACAGATTTGAGCCGCCTGCATTTAGCGGTGTTGACCTTGATATCGTTGGTTCACCTGGTAGGGATTCGGCCAAAACTGCGTTTTCTGGTGCGACGTCGCTATTCCAGCACCTTGGCACCCCAACTTCTATCGGCTCTTCGAACTATATGCCCCGCACATTTCCACTTCAGCTTTGCGCCTTGTTGAGCTATATCGGTAACTATGGGGTTATTATTTTTGTCACCAAGCAGCATTGCTGTGCTTCAGTTTGCAGGTGAAATCACAGGCAAGCTTGACTACTACTTCAGGTTGACGGAGCCAAGGAAGCGGATTGTAGGACGTGTCAAGACCGTGCTTTGTTTACTGTTGGTAGGCACAGATATTAACTGTATCGTATCATTTTTATGAACTTTACGATTGATTATGTTATTAAACTCATGAACAATTATTACGCACCCAATTGATATCACAAGACAATCTCCATACATCTATAGAGTCATCCATGACCCCAGCGTTGTTGATTATAACGTCTATCCTTTTGAATGCAGTTAGCACTTGTTCAAAGCTATTTTTTATTTCTTCTTCATTGCTGACGTCACATTTGATAAAAATGGCTTTACTCTCGTACGTCTCACTGAGTTTTGCAGCAAACTCTTTGCCCCGTTTCTCGTTGATATCCAATATTGCGACATTCTAAGAAGTGTAACGAAACATTAATATCTTTTAAAATTTTTAGGCGAAGAGGACTTTTGACTTAGCAATATGGACTTTCTTTAATACATACTCGTTGAAGAATAACAAATATTGAGATACTTAAAACAAACGAACATGGTTATCAATATTTTTAAGTAGTTAATAATGATAAAGTTACTTGTATACACGATGACACGCTATAATTTTGATAAATAAATATATATGAAAATTGTCATAAATGAATCGTAGATGTAGAGATATGATTCTTTTGTAGATTATAAGAATTACTGATAAATTATATAATATTGCATATCTATACAAAATGAATAACAACAACGAATAACATATTTTAAAATTATGCTTAGAGTTGTCTAATAATTAATTTTTATCGTGATTTTAATGCAAGTAAGGACTTATAAATAGGATTATAGAGGTATGATTTTATGTCTTAAAACTTGGTAATTTGTTGGAAGAACAGTTTAACCCCAAAAAGATGCGAGGCTAAGTTATACCTTACATCTGTGTCCAAACTACGAAGTTTGAAGAATCGATTGGTGTCAAATACTAGAACGATAGAATGCAGCGGTGCATATGTATTCTGACTTAGGCGACCGCGACGCGCGCTCGCTTGCCGACCGCGACAGGGTCGCACGACCCACTGCTTAGAATGAATTTATATAGAGGACTAAACAAAAGTGGACGCGCGACGCAGTCTCGGGTTTTGTTTTAGTGTTCCATATAAATTCATACTCAGCAGTGGGTCGCGTGGTCGCAGGTCGCGGTCGTCATATAAATTCATACTAAGCAGTGGATCATGTGACACTGTCGTGGTAGCAGGTCGCGGTCGCGCGTCACGGTCGCCAATATCGGAATGCTAACTTTACGGTTACGAAAACTATAATATACTCATACTTACATACACGTTATCATATACATTTTCCATTAATTATTATGATGTTAGGTTATCATACAATTCCAGATGTTGATAAACCCCTACAAGAAATCTGTTTTCAGATTTTTTTGTGTAGTCGAACAGATGAATTACTATCTAGCTTACTTATAATAAGAACTAGCGGACGCCCGCGACTCCGTCCGCGTGAAACTCGATGTAAACTTTCAACTACCCCTACCCAACTCTACCCTTATCCTACCCCTACCTTTACTTGAATTTTCTTTGCTATAAACCTCATGGAGCCCGAAACCTTACCAACTAATGCAAAACCGTGGAAATCGGTTCGTGCGTTCTGGAGTTATAGCGTCAGGAAGGAAAACCTGACTTATTTTTATATAGTAGATGACACTTACTTTTGCTCCCAGCTTTAAAAATGCTTCCACATACGCGGCACCCAGTCCCGAAGCCCCTCCAGTTATCAAAAAGTGTTTGCCTCCCACTTGCCACTCTTGTGCCATAGTTATGTTATAAGTGTTTCACGCAAAACAACCGAATGCATAACCACATAGTTTGCCGTCGTATAAATAGTCCATTATCAGTGTAAATTATGATATATTTTTCATTTTACTATCGAACGAATATATAAACATCTTTATTACCTACACAGTTTATTGCAACGAGCTATTTTTTGTACATTTTTATGTCAATTTTCATATCTTAATAAGGTATTTAAAAAACATTGTAATTATCACAAAAAGTACTTACCTACCGAATACGATTGATCGTACCGTCACCTATTACTATTCGATTATCATTATCATCATCGGCCTGTTTTTTAATGACGCACTGTAGGGCCAGGCTCCTTTCTATATCATCATCATAATCATCATCATCATATCACCCGATGGACATCCAGTGCAGGACATAGGCCTTTTGAAGGGACTTCCAAACATCACGATACTGAGCCACCTGCATCCAGCGACTCGGTTGATGTTGACAGTCCACCTGGTGGGGGGTCGGCCATCACTGCGCTTACTAGTGCGGGGTCGCCATTCCAGCACTTTGGGACCCCAACGTCCATCGGCTCTTCGAACTATGTGCCCCGTAACTATGTAATATTGTTTATATTAAATTTGACATGAGTCAGCTACCCTAATGAAACCGAAAGGTGTGTGGATTTTCAAGCTCCTCCTAACAAGTTAGCCCGCTTCCATCTTAAACTGTATCATTACTTACCACCAGGTGCGATTGTAGTCAAAGGCTAACTTGTAAAGAATAAAAAAAAAAATCGGTTGTCTATAAAGTCGGTTTACTGACGATAGTTCAACGTGACAACGTTATAAGAAATTACTAATGGAATGGTTGCATTTTTCAAAAAAAATGTTCGTTTTTCTGTAAAATAATTAACAAATAAAATACCTTTAATAATCTTCATAGACCAGGTATACCTACTTTATTTCTCGTAAAAAAAGTTGGTAACCCTAGAGCGAGCGAACGACGCATGACGTCATATTTTTTCGAATGTGCTGCCATCGAATTATAAGACGTTGTCACGTCAAAAAAACCCTCTTCCTGTTTTTGTAATCGGTTAATAAAACGCGTGGTATCATTTCTGATCGTATAATAACTCTACGCCATCGGGTAATAGGAGCTGTTCTATTTGTTCGTAGGCAGCGTCCACGTTGACAGTTTATAAGAATTACTGATAAATTATATAATATTGCTTATCTATTCAAAATGAATAAAAACAACGAATAACATATTTTAAAATTATGCTTAGATTTGTCTAATAATTATTTTTTATTGTGATTTTAATGTAAGTAAGCCATTTATGAATAGGAATATAGAGATAATTTTATGTCTTAAAAATTAGGAATTTGTTGGAAGAATAGTTTAACCCCAAAAAGATGCGAGGCTAAGTGATACCTTATATGTGTGTCCAAACTACGAAGTTTGAAGAATCGATTGTTGTCATATACCTACTAGATACTGGAATGAAAGAATGCAGCCGTGCTTGTATACAGTTAAGGTAGCATTTCGATCTTGGCGACCGCGATGCGCGATCGCGACCTGCGACCGGTCGACAAACGAAGCCCGACACCACATTTTGTTTAGTGCTCCATATAAATTCATACTAAGCAGTGGGTCGTGCGACCCTGTCGCGGTCGCAGGTCGCGGTCGCGCGTCACGGTCGCCAATATCGAAAAACTTTACGGTTACGAAAACTATAATATACTCATACTTACATACACGTTATCATATACATTTTCCATTAATTATTATGATGTTAGGTTATCATACAATTCCAGATGTTGATAAACCCCTACAAGAAATCTGTTTCCAGATTTTCTTGTGTAGTCGAACAGATGAATTACTATCTAGCTTACTTATAATAAGAATGACACTTACTTCTGCTCCCAGCTTTAAAAATGCTTCCACATACGCGGCTCCCAGTCCCGAAGCCCCTCCTGTTATCAAAAAGTTTTTGCCTTCCACCTGCCACTCTTGTGCCATATTTATTTGATAAGTAGTTCACGCAACGCAACCGAATGCATATAACTATTTGATTTGCCGACTTTATTTAAAATTATCTTAATATAAACTGATAATGGACTATTTATATAGTCCATTATCAGTTAATATTAAGATAATTTTTATTTCAGTGTTTGAAGTGGAATTTAAACATCTAAATTATTATTGTACAGATGTTCTTTATGGTTTATGTAACACTAGTAGACGCCGGGCGGTTTCACTCGCGTGGGATACGCGTTCCCGTAGGAATACGGGGATAAAATATATATCTATAGTCTTCCTCCATAAATGGGCTATCTAACACTGAAAGAATATTTCAAATCGGACCAGTGATTAGCGCTGAGATTAGCGCGTTAAGCAAACAAACAAACTCTTCAGCTTTATAATATTAGTATAGATAAGTTTTAGTAGTTATGATAAGTATTGAACAATGTGCAATGGTGCACTTATTCCGTTAACTCTAGAAAATATATTATCATTTGGTTTTTAGTATTTGTAGATTAATCATGGGCAACTTTCAGAGTTAAAAGATGAAGTATAAGAGCAAGTTAGGAGTTTAATAGTTCAAACCGCTTCTACAGCAAATCAAGATTTAGAATATAAGATTTTTTTTTGTGAAAATCTCTATGGAAATGTTGTCATTTACTGCTAGTCATAACCACGGAATAATGAATTCTCTGTAATTCGCTTTTGTTATTTATTTTGTTATTAGTTTTGGACACTTTATTTATTTATTTATTTATACAATAACAATACACATATTAAACATTAAATAAATAACAATAGAATATGCCAACCGAAAAAAAATCTGATAAGTCTATAAACTAGGCGCACATAACATTTATATTTATAACATTTATACGTCAAAATTATTTCACACCAAAAAATATATCCTGTGTAAACACTACACACAACTATAAAATTAAATCGTAATACATACACGTGTAATTTTAACACATCCAAACATCGATTCTATAGATGCAGTTTGTATAAATTACGCACGTTAGATCGTGATCATATACTTTTGACAGAGGGGTAACGTCTAACGAGGCAGGTCCTATTGTAATTGGTCTGAGATGCATGTGAAAATATACATAAACAAATGACTTTGTATTTATTTTTAATTTTAAACGATTGATGTTCGATCACTTAAGTTTTTGAAACCTATATTTCGTATATTGGCATCACCAGGGAGATCTCAAGGGTACACCATCTTTTTTATAAATTTTTCAGCTTCGTCCAACTCTGACGTAATGTCCTGCCCGATCTTGTCGTGTTGGGATAGCCACACTGATCCTGGTTTTCCCTCGCGGAACATCTTCACGAAAGCTGTTACAGCAGATTCGATGCTGAAAAAATAAAATATCTTTACAGTGGCGATGTGACACTAGAGTTTTCGACCAATTATTATCACCATTATCTTATAACATTACCAGCTGGTTTATTTACTAAGTTGGTATTTATTAATAAACTTTTAAAATAAACATCAAATCAAAGAAGAAATGTTATCGACCTATACTGTATGATATATACGAAGGGAGCGTGTATAAATAGTGAATTAGTCTTCTGACGTTTCAAAAATGCTTGTAAACTAAGCCCAATTTAAAGAAATGAATTTTGACTACAATAATGTTTGGTTGACGCCAATTATGAGGTCCAAGATGTACCGTGCTTGCTAAAAAATGCCTATTCTTTTGACTTGAACGTGCTTAGTTTATGGGTAGCAACATTAGTGCCGGAATAATAGGTATTTTATATTAAAATGTTTACTTACCTTTGGTATGTGTATACTGGAAGACTAAGAAACGTCTTTGAGAATTTTTGGTCTACAGTTTTGGGCTCAATGTTGTCCAGAAGAGATGTTGCAGTCGGTCCAAAACATATCGTCAGTACGCGAACTCCTGTGTTATCGTAGAACTCCTGTGTCTGCAAAATAGACAATTATTTTTGGCTGGTGGGAGGCTTAGGCCGTGGCTAGTTACCACCCTACCGACAAAGACGTACCGCCAAGCGATTTAGCGTTCCGGTACGATGTGTAGAAACCGAAAGGAGTGTGGATTTTCATCCTCCTCCTAACAAGTTAGCCCGTTTCCATCTTAGATTGCATCATCACCTTACCATCAGGTGAGATTGCAGTCAAGGGCTAACTTGTAAAGAATTAAAAAAAAAAAATCTTCTTGTAAGGTTATTTTGATGTTCTATACAATTACCTGACTGAGATACAGCAGATACTTGCTGACACGCGTTAAGGTGGAATTATATTTGTCTGAATCTCGTCGTCACGACATGTCATCACACATAAGTGTAAACGTTGCCATATAAAATGTATGAAACCGATTCGTTCTGATTCGTCACGAAACGACATGTCAGACAAATGTAATTCCGCCTTTAATCGTGATCAAAAGCTGGCATATTATGGAATGGGGTGGAAAGGTAAAAGTTAGGATTATATTTTCTAACTGCAAAATTGAGAACCAATTTACAAATTTGTAAGTACATAATTAAGCAACACTCTTAAACTTCCGTCTAATAGGTCTCAACTCTCAAGGATAAACTTAACTTGGCTATTAAAAATGTTCTTGTTATGTCTGTACACAAATACAAAGTTTTTTTTTATCTTGACTAGTTAGCCCTTGACTACAATCTCACCTGATGGTAAGTGATGATGCAGTCTAAGATGGAAGCCCTTTTCGGTTTCTACACGACATCGTACCTGAACGCTAAATCGCTTGGCGGTTACGTCTTTGCCGGTAGGGTGGTAACTAGCCACGGCCGAAGCCTCCCACCAGCCAGACCTGGACCAATTTAGAAAATCTCAATCGGCCCAGCCGAGGATCGAACCCAGGACCTCCGTCTTGTAAATCCACCGCGCATACCACTGCGCCACGGAGGTCGTCAAAAACATAATCGGCATTCTATATTATTTTTACAATAACAGATAGGAACTAGAATTTCATATGATATTTAATTTCCAAAACCAACCATTCTATTATGTTATCTGCTTAAAATGATTATCAGAAATTACTTGCTTACCGAAATGCTTCTACCAAAGTGTAATACTGCGGCCTTAGATCCACTGTAGGCCGGTACAAAATCAATGTTTACTAAGGCCACTGTTGAAGAAATATTGATGATAGTGCCGCCTGATCCGGCCTTATCCTTACGCATATGATCTATACCTTTCCTGGTAAATGAGACGAGTCCTTGCTAAAATAATAAAATTTTATAAAACGAGAGACATTGGTACACCTACCTGATTTTATAAATACTGAAAGGTTTCTCATCCCATGCTTCTACGATAGGTAAGTATGGTAGCCAATTAAGGAGCTCTGAAGATGGTGGCAAGTAAGGTAAGGTAAGGTAAGGTTTCAAGCGCTAGACGGAGCCCAAAGGCCCAAAATTAAAGTGGCAGTGGCGGGCCATATTTGTCGAAGAACTGAAGGTCGCTGGGGTAGACCACGTACCAGCAAGCGCCGTGTTGGAAGCCCTCTAGCTAGATAGTCCGACGACATTAAGGAGGTAGTGGAAAATGGCTGGATGAGGAAGGCGGGGGATCAAGTGTGCGCGCTATCTAAATATCCAGTAAACTTCATATATCATGAAGAATCAAGTTTCTAATCGCCAGAATTTCGTAAAGTTAACTCTTTAACGGTGTTTTTCGAAAGGTTGCTGCGAAGCTAAGTGACTGGCGTCTGCAGAGATGATTTTTCTTGATATATCATAGAAAATATCAAAAAAATATCTTTATGGACAGTTGAGGATCTGGATTCTTGAAATCTGCTAACTTCCAAAGTTTCCAAACTCCTTAATTGGCTACCATAGTTATGGTAAGAGCATAGGAACAAACGAATGAACTATCAACAGTCACAAAATGAGTTATACGAGTATCCGGCTAAGCAGGCTCAATTCTATTTAATAATAAATTAAATAGAATTGTAGAAGTAGTAGGGCAATTATTTGTACCAACAATCATCATTGCTGTGTATCGATTTGTAGGCATTGTTGTCGGTGAAATTACAGGCACATTAAGCGTAACTACTATACGTCAGGTTAATTGGTAGATTGTAGGACTTGTCAGGACCGTGCCTTGTTAGTACTCGTAGGTATAGTAAGGGACGGTTTCACCGTTAGATTAGATAGTTCACAAGTTTTGTCTTTGTTGTTTGACATAAAGATGTAGTGAAACAGACTCTAAGTTAACAAGTTAAATTAAAGCTCTTGGTAAACTTTGCGATGGATTAAAGCCTATTAAAATGGTATTACGTTTGCTGATTTTAAATAATTTATTAAATGTATGACCAATTATTTACGTACCCAATTGATATCACAGGCTAACCTCCATACATCTATGGAATCATCCATGACCCCAGCGTTGTTGATTATAACGTCTATCCTTTTGAATGCACTTAACACTTGTTGAAAGCTGTTTTTAATATCTTCTTCTTTGCTTACGTCACATTTGATAAAAATTACTTTACTTTTGTATGTCTCATTGAGTTTTTCAGCGAACTCTTTGCCCCGTTTTTCGTCGATATCCAGTATGGCTACATTCTAAAAAGAGTAATGAAACTAACTTGAAGTACGCATTATTTCGTATAAATAAGATACATTTTAGAAACTACCTTCACTTATACAAACATTCTAAAGATATAAAACAAAATTCTTTCAATATTTATCAAATGGGTAAAGATCGTTCCCAGTGCCTGATTAACGTATCTTGATGCCCTAAGCTATCTTCCCAAAGTGCCCACCCACTATTCTTATGTGTACTACTAAAATTTAAAATTATTTTCATGCGTACTGTAATATTCTGGCAAAGAAGTGTGAAACCTCCGAATATTCGTTAGTATGGGACGTTCATTTATACAGTTTTCTATTTTATGTATTCTTGTATTTCCAGATGATTTTTTTTTTTAAAAGAATATTTGCCATATCTTTTTTTAAATATGACCAATATTTCCATTTCCCTCCAACTAATCGGGAAAGACCGTATTAGGAGTGGACACGACAATATACCAACGGGGCGGAGATCGAATGACCACCCCTCGGTGACGAATCCGACCGCTCATACCGTTGGTCTATTGAGGCTCTATTATTATTGTGCCGAAATTATAATTAGAATGATACTTACTTTTGCTCCCAGCTTTAAAAATGCTTCCACATACGCGGCACCCAGTCCCGACGCCCCTCCAGTTATCAAAAAGTGTTTGCCTTCCACTTGCCACTCTTGTGCCATAGTTATGTTTTAAGTGTTTTACGCAACGCAACCGAATGCATAACCACATAGTTTGTCGTCGTATAAATAGTCCATTATCAGTGTAAATTATAATATATTTTTCATTTTATTATCGAACGAAGAATATAAACATCTTTATTACACAGTTTATTGCGACGAGCTATTTTTTGTACATTTTTATGTCAATTTTCATATCTTAATAAGGTATTTAAAAAAACATTGTAATTATCACAAAAAGTACTTACCTACCGAATACGATTGATCGTACCGTCACCTATCACTATTCGATTATCATTATCATCATCGGCCTGTTTTTTAATGGCGCACTGTAGGGCCAGACTCTACCTATAGGAAATTTCATAAGGCATTCGCCACTTAAGCCGTGATAGACCAGTGGATACGACCTCTGCCTCCGGTTCCGGAGGGTGTGGGTTTGAATCCGGTCCGGGCATGCACCTCCAACTTTTCAGTTGTGTGCATTTTAAGAAATTAAATATCACGTGTTTCTAACGTTGAAGGAAAAACATTGTGAGGATACCTGCATACCGAAGAATTTTCGTAATTCTCTGTGTATGTGAAGTCTGCCAATCCGCATTGGGCCAGCGTGGTGGACTATTAGCCTAACCCCTCTCATTGTGAGAGGAGACTCGAGCTCAGCAGTGAGCCGATTATGGGTTGATCAAATCAATTCGCGACTTTGCTTAAGACGTTTTGTAGAACATTTAAAGGGGAATACGCATAAAATGTAGAGCATATCTTTCATGTTTGTGTCATGTGTCTTTGACGGCCTCCGTGGCGCAGTGGTATGCGCGGTGGATTTAATGACGGAGGTCCTGGGTTCGATCCCCGGTTGGGCGATTGAGGTTTTCTTAATTGGTCCAGGTCTAGCTGGTGGGAGGCTTCGGCCGTGGCTAGTTACCACCCTACCGACAAAGACGTACCGCCAAGCTATTTAGCGTTTCGGTACGATGTCGTGTAGAAACCGAAAGGAGTGTATATTTTCATCCTCCTCCTAACAAGTTAGCCCGCTTCCATCTTAGATTACATTATCACTTACCATCAGGTGAGATTGTAGTCAAGGGCTAACTTGTATAGAATAAAAAAATAAAAAAAAATGTTCCGAGAACATGTTGTCACACTTCACACTAATATTATAAAGGCGAAAGTTTATGTGTAAGTATGTTTGTTCCTCTTTTACGCTGCGGCTACTGAAGCGATTTGGCTGAAATTTGTAATGGAAATAGATTTTACTCTGGAATAACACATAGTATACTTTTCATCCCGAAAAAATCCATGGTTCCCGCGAGATTTGTGAAAAACTGAGTTTTACGCGGACGAAGTCGCGGGCGACCGCTAGTTAGAGCATATGTTTCAAACCGTTGAAGAGTAAAATGATTAGACAATTCTAGCTACTTCACCGAGTTGTCTACCTTTTTAACCGACTTCCAAAAAGGAGGAGGTTCTACGTTCGGCTGTATGTATGTTTTTTTTTTTAATGTATTGTTATCAGTAGGTACTATTGTTAAAAAATGCAATATTTTTAACCGACTTCCAAAAAGGAGGAGGTTCTACGTTCGGCTGTATGTATGTTTTTTTTTTTTTTTTTTATGTATGTCCAGCGATAATTCCGTCATTTATAGGCGGTGCCAATCCAGTGTTTTAATTAAAGCCGTTTCTGAAAGAACTACAGAAATTACGTAATTTAAACGGCTTGAATTGAAACATCACTGGCTTGGCACCGCCTTCTAACTGATCAGAAGGTAGCACATAGGTAAGATGTTATTTTTTGCTTTTTAGTTTAGGTTATTTTTGAGTTGGAAGTCGGTTGAATTTTTTTTATTAAAATTTTTTTAAGTCCTATGTTTGAATGAATAGGTTAGTTGACACTTTTTTTCAACTATTTCATTATCGTTGTACTAGATTGATTTTTTTTTCATATTTTTTTGAGACGTAAATTACATGTAAATTTTAATTTTTAAATATGTTTTTGACAATACCAAAACTAGAGCCAAAACGCCTGTCGGCCATGATGGTCTATATTTCAACTATTTCAATGACGTCACTATAACAAATGCCTTACAAACGGAGCGTTTGACAAAAATATTGGTTAACAATTAGTTTGACGTTTAGAAGGTACATCAGAAGGTACATTGTGACGTCATAAAATGGACGACAGCGTTTTTGACGTTAGGATAATTTGAAAAATACATGATTTTTAAATTAAGTTATATAATTTAATCAATATCAATATATTTCAGACCCTTATTCCATGTAGTATGTTAAATTAATATTGTTTACATTAAATTTGATATAAGTCAGCTACCCTAATGAAACCGAAACGTGTGTGGATTTTAAACCTCCTAACAAGTTAGACTTCCATCTTAGACTGCATCATCACTTACCACCAGGTGCGATTGTAGTCAAAGACTAACTTTAACTTGTAAAGAATAAAAAAACCCTCTTCCTGTTTTTGTAATCTATACTAATATTATAAAGCTGAAGAGTTTGTTTGATTGATCGCGCTAATCTCAGGAACTACTGGTCCGATTTGTAAAATTATTTCAGTGTTAGATAGCCCTTTTATCGAGGAAGGCTATAGGCTATACAATATCCTCGTTTTCCATCGGGAACGGGAACCACACGGGTGAATAGGTCAGCTATTCGGTTAATAAAACGCGTGGTATCATTTCTGATCGTATAATAACTCTACGCCATCGGGTAACAGAAGCTGTTCTATTTGTTCGTAGGCAGCGTCCACGTTGACAGTGATATCTTGCGCCGGCCGGTTGTATGCCGAGAGCCACAAAGAGCCGGGTGCGCCTTCCACGAACATCTTCGTCATAGCTGCTACAGCCGATTCGATGCTGTAAATAACAAGGTAAAATTAGAAAGAAAGAAAAATGCGTTTATTTCGAAATTATGCCACACATCACAATGTCTCCAGTACACCATGACATCCAGGACAATACACTGCGATGTGTGGCATAACCCAGAAAATGGCCATAATGCTGCGTGACCATTTGAATTTGGACACGTAGCGCTGATTTAAGCTTTAAGCTTATTTTTAATTAAGAACAAATGAACATTTTTGTCATAGTTGATGACAAGTGATTTAGCTGTAAACCTGTTGAAATTTCAATTAAAATTGAAAACCCTCCGAGAGAGAGTCATGAATTTAACTACAATCGTTATCAACCCATATTCGGCTCTGCTGAGCTCGACTCTCTTCTCACAATCATAGGGGTTTGGCCAATAGTCCACCACGCTGGCTCAATGCGGATTGGCAGACGCAGATAATGAAGAAAATTCTCTGGTATGCAGGTTTCCTCACAAAGTTTTCTTTCACCGCTTGAGACGCGTGATAATTTCTTAAAATGCACACAACTGCAAAGTTGGAGGTGCATGCCCCAGACCGGATTCGAACCCACACCCTCCGGAATCGGAGTCAGAGGTCTTTAACTTTCAAGAATTTAATAGGGGTCTCTCTTACTAGGATCTGACTCCGGTCACTGAAGGCGGTAGTTTGCATAATATAACAGTACATTAGGCTGCGAATTTAGAATTAAATTAATTAAAAAATTAGAATTCAAAGTGTAATTGGTATCAGTCAGTCTTATCGAAATTTATTGATTTTATGTCTGCGACTTTATTATCATGGAATTTGTACTATACTCGTATTTCCAGCAATAAATGTACAAAAAATGTCAAAGAATATGTTATTTTGAAGATGATTTTGTCAAAATGGAAAAACACATAAAATTTGTAATAACCATAGTTATAAAATATAGAAAACTGAATTGTTTATTTGGAAAGAAACAGATCAGGAAACACGTTACCCTTCTAGTTATAGTCAAAATAATAATAATAATAATAATCGTTTATTCTCTATAAAACCGTAACATAATAGGTAAAAATAGCTTAACACTATAATTAATGGATGAGTAACAGGTATCTAAACTAAGAAAGAACTTGTATTATAGACACCTGTGCTCTTCCCTGCTTAGATGTAACAATCTTGTGTCACGTACAAAACATAGCAGCGTGTGTATGCGTGTGTGTGTGTGTGTGTGTGTGTGTGTGTGTGTGTGTGTGTGTGTGTGTGTGTGTGTGTGTGTATGTGTGTGTGTGTGTTTTTTTTTTTTTCCTCAGAGGTTTCGGAAAAATACATTTACGTATCATCAGGGCCTGATGGTCTGCCCCGGTAAGTCGGGCTCGGGTAACCACTACCGACTAAAAAACCTCCTCCTCTGGTCTTCAGCGTCTGTGTGGGAGAGAGTCTTGCACTACTGCTTCTTCAAGTGTTTCAAGTCATAGCTTCTTCTTCTTCACTTTTCTCTATGCGGCGAAGCTCTAGGAGAACTTCCATCGCAAATAAGCTAGTCGCCTCCCACGCCTCTTTTGACGACGTCATGTCTCTTATTAGGGATTCGGGCCTGCTTCTTCGTTTGAGGGAATTCTCCCAGGCACTGCGTGTTGACTTAAAGCGAGGACATGTAAAGAACACGTGCTCTGCATCTTCGTTAATTTCAGGACAGGACGGACATTTTGGAGATGTTTTGTGCTTGTATTTATAGAGATATTCTCGGAAGCATCCATGTCCTGAGATCATTTGTGTCAAATAGTAGTTAACCTCTCCATGTCTGCGGCTCAACCATACATCCAGCTTAAGGATAAGTCGGTACGTCCACCGGCCATTCACCGAATTGTCCCACCTTTTTTGCCATCTGCGCATGCTATTTCGGCGTTCTTCACTTTTTAGTTCCTCATGACTCAGATTTGAACCTTTTTGCCGGTAAAGGGCTTTCCGTTCTACAGCAAGTACTTCGATTGGCAGCATCCCGGCGATAACGCATGCTGCGTCGTCGGATACCGTGCGAAAAGCGCTGGCAATTCTCAGGGCACTTAGTCGGTATACAGGCAAGAGTTTTCTGCGTGATGCTTGTATGTGGAGTGTGTCGCCCCACAAGGATATTCCGTATGTGAGGACGGATGTGACCACTGCTGATAATAGTATCCTCCTATTCTGTTTAGGACCTCCTATGTTAGGCATTAGTCGTGCTAAGGCCGTTCTTACTACCGACGCTTTTGCACTTACATGCTCTGCTTGTTGCTTGAAATTTAGTCGAGCATCAATCATTACTCCCAAGTACCGGATGAAGGGCTGAGATGTGATTTCATGTTCTCCAACTCGCAGTGTCATGGTTTCTAGCTCTTTCCTACTTGTTATAAGAACTGCTTCAGTCTTGTGCTCTGCTAGCTGCAGTCCAACTGTGTCCATCCACTGTCCGATTCTCTCAAAGGTCGTGTCAAAAGCGAATTTTATCTCTTCGAGATGTTTTGCAACTATGACCAAAGCCACGTCATCTGCGTATGCAACGAGTTTTACTTCACAATTTTATCTTAAGAAGACCGTCGTACATAACGTTCCATAATAATGGGCCCAGTACGGAACCTTGGGGTACTCCTCCAGTAATGGTATAGTTTTTCGAGCCGGACTCCGTGTCATAAATCAAAACCCTATTACTAAAATAGCTCGCTACCATCCTTTGTAGGTACCGTGGCACGTTCACTTCATCGAGGGCTCTCATGATGCAGTTCCACTTAGCAGAGTTAAATGCGTTCTTAATGTCCAGCGTTGCCACTAGGCAGTATTTCTTCGCACTCCTTTTCCATCGGGTCCCTGCAATCGCGTCCTTGGCCATGTTAACAACAAGGTCGATCGCCTGCAATGTGGAGCGACCTTTCCGGAAACCATATTGGTTGCTTGAGAGCTGCGTTTCGACAACTGCTTCGATCCTTTTGTGTATAATACTTTCTAATATTTTACCCGCTGTATCCAGCATGCACAGTGGGCGGTAGGCTGATGGATCATCCAGCGGCTTTTTCCCTTTCGGGAGAAGTACCAATCTCTGACGCTTCCATTTCCGAGGAAAAATGCCCTCATTAAGGCACGCGTTGTATACCTCTAAAAACAGGTGTGGTGCTGCTTTTATGGCTTCCTTCAGCGCAATGTTTGGGACTCCATCCAGCCCAGGTGCTTTTGTGTTCCCAACTTTACTACATGCTTCCATCAATTGTTCATTTGTAATAGGTGGGATTTCTTCTATCTCACAATTTCCTGCCCGTTTCTTAAAGTCTGGTTGTTGGGGAAACAGTGCAGTAACAATGGTCTCTAGGAGCTTAGGGCACGTGGGTGATACCATTGACTAGGATCTCAGGTGGGTCATGACAATCTTGTACGGTCTACCCCATGGATCGCTCTCTACTTCACTGATTAGTTCGCCCCAGCATTGTCTTTTGCTTTCTTTAATTGCTATGTTCAGCGTTCGGCGTGCCTTTTTGTACTCTGCCAACAGTTCCTCAAAGTTTGGTCGATTTCGGCGACGCTGGGATGCTCTTCTTTTAGCGAGACACTCTTTTCGGAGAGCAGCGATATGATCATTCCACCAATGTACTGGTGGAAGCTGGTTCATCCTGCGTCTTCGCGGCATACTAGCATCACAAGCGTCCGTAACTCTCTTCATCATCTCCTCTGCCTTTAGTGTAGCATCTCCATCCCCAGTTAGGCTGCAATCCAATGCTACCTTGAAAGTATCAGGATCAAAGGCGCTCACCTTCCAGCCAATGTTGTTTGCCTTTTTGTAGTCTTTTTTATTACTTTGACCCACACCTACTTTCCATACAATATAGACGCTATGATCACTGGCTGTGTATGTGTCCATTAACTCCCACGAGTGGTTCCCTTTAACAAGGCTGCTGCTAACAAAAGCGACATCTACTATAGAAGATGATTTTCCTCTCGTAAATGTTGGTCTATTACCACTGTTGAGCAAAACTACGTCGAGTGTGGACATAGCCTCCAGCAGAGCTTCTCCTCGTGCATTGGTCTGTTTACTGCCCCAGTCGACTGCCCAGGAATTGAAGTCTCCAGCGATTGCAATGCAAGAGTGTTGCTTTGCATCTGCAGTAAGTCGGTCCAAGAAGTCCAAAAATTCGTCGAAAGAGAGGCTGGGTGGAGCATAGCAGCTGTAGAAATATATTCCTCTCAGTTTCGCCGCCACAAAACCGGCTTCTTTACTATTAACAATGCCTTGGAATGGCCAATTTCCACATGCCCAATGTGTGTGTGTGTGTGTGTGTGTGTGTGTGTGTGTCTGCTTGTATGCTATAAATAAGAAGAAATAAATATGTATATATATATATAAACTGTTAGATAATGAAAATAAGTATTATTTCAGAATTGACAGCAGATTTTCAGTAGTAACATAGTCTAAAATCCCTTATTCTAATATTATATTTTACTAGCTGACGCCGCGCGGTTTCACACGCGTGGATCCCGTTCCCGTACGGGAACCACGCGGAGTACGGGGATAATATATAGCCTATAACCTTCCTCGATAAATGGGCTATCTAACAGTGACAGAATTTTTCAAATCGGACCAGTAGTTCCTGAGTGTAGCGCGTTCAAACAAACAAACAAACTATTCAGCTTTATAATATTAGTATAGATTAAATTATACATACTTTTGTTCAAATAGTTGTACGTATGGAAGCATCGGTGTTGTGAGCTCTTCGTCAAACGTTTTAGCCTTGATGTTATCTATGAGCGCTGTTTTTGTTGCTCCCAAAACAAAAGTAAGTAAACGCACTCCAGTCATAGCATAAAATGCAGGTATCTGGAAGTGTTAAATTATATATAAATTCAGAAATTACCATTTGTGATACCATACAATCTTTTTAACTTAAAAATGGAACCGATTTCAAAGACGTACATCAGTTATTTTAACACAAAATTACTGAAACAATTTTCATGAAAATGAAATGGGACCAATCTGGAAGTATACTCTTTAAAACGACGACGTAGGTTAGGACGTACATACGCGTCGAATTCAGAACATCGTAATTTTTTTGAAATCGGTTTAAAAACGGTAAATAGTTTTAGTACGTTACTTCTCTTCAAGAAAGTGACTGACTGCAAAGCTTAGTGTTGTAGTACTAATAAATTATGATTTAACTAGCGGTCGCCCGCGACTTTCCGCAAATTTCAGCTAATTCAGTTCAGTAGTCGAGGCGTGAAAGAGTAACAAACTAAATGTTTGTTACTCTTTCACGCCTCGACTACTATCATCAAATTCATCAGTTTTCGCAAATCTCATGAAACCATGGATTTTTTTGGGATTAAAAGTAGCCTATGTGTGAACCCAGAGTAAAATCTATTGCCATTCTAAATTTTAGCCAAATCGCTTCAGTAGTAGCGGCGTTAAAATGTAACAAACATCCAACCATACATCTAAACATCCATACAAACTTTCGCGTTTATAATATTAGCAGGAAGTAGGATATTTAATAGAAATAAATATTTACCGCAAGACTTCGTCCGAAATGTACGATTGCCGCTTTAGAACCAGAGTACATTGGCACGATACTAAATTTAGCAAACGCAGCACCTGAACTGATGTTAACGATAGTGCCGCCAGCTCCCCCATCACCTTTCCTCATATGTTCCAGACCTTTCATTGTGAATGATGCGGTGCCTTGCTGGAAAAGCGATAAACAGAAATTCGTTATCTATCCATATTCGGTTAACTGCTGAGCTCGAGTCTCCTCTAAGAATGAGAGGGGTTAGGCCAATAGTCCACCACGCTTGGCATTCGGATTGGCAGACTTCACACACGCAGAGTATTAAGAAAATTCTGCAGTGCAGGTTTCCTCACGATGTTTTCCTTCACCGTTTGAGACAGGTGATACTTAATTTCTTAAAACGCACACAACTGAAAAGTTGGAGGTGCATGCAGGATTGGAACCCACACCCTCCGTAATCGGAGGCAGAGGTAATTTTTTCATTCTTTACAAGTTAGCCCTTGACAACAATCTCACCTGATGGTAAGTGATGATGCAATCTGAGATGAAGCGGACTAACTTGTTAGGAGGAGGATGAAAATCCACACCCCTTTTGGTTTCTACATTTTTGTGGTGGTGGATTTTCATCCTCCTCATAACAAGTTAGTTTGCTTCTATGTCAGATTGAATCATCACTTACCATCAAGTGAGATTTTAGTCAAGGGCTAACTTGTAAAGAATAAAAAAAAATTATCGCACTGCCGATCGATATTGATCCTGGTACCAATTAATAGGGCGACTTTTACGTAGCTCTTAGCAATTTTCTTAAATTAAAAAACTTATTATCACAGTAAAATGGTAAATTAGATTTTTTGCATTTGTATGTAAATTAGGCCGTGATAGCCAAGTGGATATGACCTCTGCCTCTGATTACGGAGGGTGTAGGTTCGAATCTGGTCTATAGGACTATTTGGCCTAACCCTTTTCATTCTGAGAGGAGACTCGAGCTCAGCAGTGAGCCGAATATGGGATGTTGATGATGATGATGTAAATTATAATTATCTATACCCAGTTAATGTCGGAAGCTTTTCTCCATACACTGGGATCGTCATTCATGACTCCTGCATTATTGACAATAACGTCTATCCTCGTGAATGCTTTAACTACTTCATCGAAGGCATTCTTGATATCCTCCTCATTGGCTATGTCACATTTTATAAATATTGCTTTATCGTCGTATGTATCATTCAGTTTTTTCACAAACTCTGTGCCCGTTTCATCGGCGATGTCTAATATGGCTATTTTCTGTGGAAAATGAAATTTTATTGTAATAATACTTGATTAGCTATTATTGATATGAAATTTAGGTTTCCTATAATCAAATTTTAATAGTAGAAGTCAATATTAAAAAAATATATGCTATTTTATTTATTTAACTATTTTTATTGCAACAAACATATAAAAACATACAAAATCTTTTAACTAAGGATAAAATGCAGTGCAAGAGGCGATCTTATAACTATATAATAGTGATCTCTTAGCTACATAACATGACGGAGTAGGTATGTAAACCAGTGAGACTATAGTATGCGCATTATCATCTGAGTCGTCCGGTCATAAAAGTCAAAAAAGATAGGAATGTGCAGCGCGCCTACCTGCGCACCCTAATTATCGATAAACGGCTACCTGCGCACGTGCTAATGATGAGTCAATAATGATTTGGACGATTCTGATTGGTCGGTTTCTAATGTAATTGCATTGCGTATTTTTTTTGCTATAAATGTGTTTACTGCAATTAAATAAATACATTCATGTGTTACTCGTTGCGCACTATGGATACTAATATATAATAAATTTGGCAGAAGACGAAGATTCTGATGATGAAGACTCAGATGAAGATTAATTTTATTTAGTTAATAATTATATAATATGAAATATGTATTATATTAAATCAAATATTGTTAATTTTTTTAATTTTGTGAACAAGATACGATAATAAACTTTACTTATCGATAATATGTCTTTCATTGTTACACCCTTCACTAGACGGCTCCATAAGACCCATAAGTGCAAGCGAGATAGATATAGAGAAATGATTTATGGCCCTAAGACTCAGTTGTTAATGCTATTAGTATAGTAGTCGCAATAACACAAATACCTACTCTAAAAACTATACCTACAGATGGCCTACAGCCAACCTACAGATATCTATCTATATATATAAAAATGAATTGCTGTTCGTTAGTCTCGCTAAAACTCGAGAACGGCTGAACGGATTTATCTTATCTTGGTCTTCAAATGTTCGTGGAGGTATAGGAAAGGTTTAAAAGGTGAGAAAAATTAGAATAATTGCCGGGAAAACCATAAAAACAACCCTTTTCTATTTCCCATACAAACGTTTAAGAGTCAAGGAGTAGGGTATGGTAGGGGTAGAGTAGTGTAGAGTAGGGGTAGGGAAGAAGTAGAGTAGAAGCTTGACCGAGTCCACTAGTACCTAATAAATAATGTTTATTGTTATTGTATTTATAACATAGCGTGTTACCCCACTATCAGTATTATTATTGAATAGTTTGGCTATATATGAATTTTTATCAGTCTTAATGGTCCGATCAGTGATAAATATATCATTTATTATATTTTTCACATCAATGATTGATTCCTAAAAAAATAATCAAGTTAAGACTTCCTGAATTGAATTTCAAAATCTATTAATTTTCTAAAATTTGTTATCGTAATTATTGTCTTATCTATACCACTAACGAATGTTTTTGATAACGTGATGCCTATATAAAATACTAACCGACGACCTGGTTTCACCTGTGGATGTAATATATAATATAGCCTATGATAATTAAACTCAGCTAAAGGGGAATGCCCATCCCTGGTCTAGACTTATATTTTTTTTTTCTTTTTATCACAATTTTTCAACCAGATCCCTATTTATACATACTCAATAACATCTCCATATACTTTTATACGGGGGTATACCCGGGTTCCCTGGGCCGACGTTGTATAGGCCGGTGGGCATTCCCCTTTACATGTGTGAAATACATATATATGAATATTATACATAATATATGTAATTTATTATGACCTGGCCTTATACATATGTTTTCTGTGCTGGCACCTAAATACATTCACACATTATGCATGTCTAATGTCTTTATAGCGAAAGACGGGACGTCTCACTGAATAAAAATCTTGCATGCATTTACAGATAACAAACACTGTCTTTATTTTCACATACAAAATAAGATACATAAAGATTTGAAAGACTATTAGGGTTCCGTAGTCCACAAAGAACCGTTATAGTTACGGTTTAGCGCAGAGACCATTACTACTAGAAAGTTGTAATTTAGCTTGGTTATGAACTTTAAAAATGTGATCAAAGTCGTTAAATAAACCCCCTCTACATGTAAAGTGGGGGTGAATTTTTTTACTCGTCTATCCCATAGTGTGTGTGATAGTACGTATTGCTATCAGTATTTTTGCATTATAAGGGTTTGAAGCGCTCATTTAATCTACGAAACCCTGCACTGCGCGTGGCTCGACACGCACTTGGCCGGTTTTACCACCATCTAAATAAGTGTCTGACAGCTTATTCACTAGTTTTATCTTTGTCATTTGACATAAAGTACGAAAGTGACTACCCCTCCCTGAGTCGTATTTCTCATGTGTGAGGGTCGTGACCACCTCCATCTCTAATCCTTGTCTTTAGGATGGTATGCCATTCTTTCCTATCTCCGGCTACGCGAAGAGCATCGTAAACTGTGGACTCGAGTTTAGTGCGGACCTGATCGGACCAACGTATCTTGCTGCGCCCCCGCGATCTTTTTCCTTCCACCTTGCCAGTAATAACTAATTTTAAACCAGATAACCCCTAAAGAGACCTAAACTAAAACCAGATTAGCTCCGTCTTTCCTGGCAATGTGTCCGAAGTACTCTAAAATACGCTTGAGGCATATGGTAGAGTCTAATTTTAACTTTGAGTTGGGCAAGTATAGATGCGTTAGTCCGAAATGCAGTCCATGGAAAGTGACTTACGGTTAGACTAATCCGAGTCTTATCATAAGGTGTAACTGGCCTTGAGTATTTAAAAGGCTATCCAATTAGAACTTTTGTTACCTCGGCACCGTTTTTGAGAAAGTTATCCGCATATGCCGCCCCCAGACCAGAGGCTCCACCGGTTATGAGAAAATTTTTGCCTTCAATTTTCCACTCTTCCGTCATTTTCACTGAATACGTGTAAACGTTAACTTTAACACTCACTGAATGAGTACGTATTAGATAACTAAATAACTTTTAAATATTTGCTTTTATACCGGAGACTTGATAGTAATTATGATAAGGATGTTATTGATTTTGGACATGATTATCACGGCCTTCTAATGCATTTAATACTGTTATTACATTTGTGTAAGTGCACAGTATTTGTATCCAAAATGTATGGATTTAGTTGGATACAAACTCAAAATTCATTTTGAGGCTTTATTACATTTATGCAAATAATGTATCACCTTTTTACCGTTCTATATAGGTAATAGGTAAGTTTATTAAGGCATTTTGTTAATATATCGTATTTAGTAACCCGAAGTGAAAGATCTACTCTACAAGAATAACTCGTATTACATTTGTGTCGTCAGGAGGACACAAACTTGACGAGTGAGTGACGAGTTTCCTATTATTGAAAAGAAAGAAAAATAGATAAACAATTATTGTATTCAAATGTAAGAAATACAGACAGTACCCTACCCTGAGCATAGCATGTCTGCCTGTAATAAAATAAAACACTTAATAAAATTTAAAATTTTGAAAAACCCCCGTAGGTCACTAAATTATTAATAACACTTTCGATCAAGTCGTCAATATTATCTTTCAGTGCGCTTCCACTCGAGTATATTTGTAGACATTCGGTTATTCTTCCCCACTTGCACCCCCACATTTTTTTAACGGCCCAGCCGATTTTCATCAAACATAACTATAGGAACACTCGCACATAAGTCACCTTTAATAAAAAAAAAAAAACTAAATTAATATTGCTTCATCCGTTCTGAAACTAGGGTACCACAGAAAGACGGACACGTCAAACTTATAACATCCCTCTTTTTACGTCGGGGCTTATAAATAAAGTACAGCTCAGCTTGTGCCGTGCATTACGTAGAAGCATAAACACGTCGCTGATTTTCAGCTGAGACCCGCGTTTTAATGACCCACTGATCTCAAAATGGATATGGTCATTAATAAAAATGACACTATTCATTCATTAATCCATTTATTTAATACCGTTCAGTGAAACCGGAGATATGATGCGAAAATGATGGCGTGATATGGTGTAAGTATTTCTGCGCAAATCGTAATTGGGTCACGAATAAAAATAATCGGATTATAAACTACGTAGTCTACATCGGCTATCGTAAAACAGTGAAGAGAATTTTCCGTTGATAAAGAAATGTTTTGTTAATCTGTAAGATTTCTTACAGAAAAAAATCTTTATCAACGGATACGTCAAGAAAAAGGACAATACATTGTCGACCAATGATAATAGTATAATCGAAAGTATCGCTCGCTTACGTATGGGTCGAAAGAGAGGAGAGAGAGATATCTTCAATGACACTGATATTGGTCGGCAATAAGTCTTTTATCTTCATGAGAACATCCCTTTTGAAAAATATATATCTATTTAGAAATAACAAAACGAATAGTCAAAATCCGATACGTGAACAAGTACATAAATCATGTTTTCATTTAATTAGAGCAAATGGTGGTAGTTTCCAGCGTTCTAATGCAAATAATTATATTAATAATAGTACATTTGTTTTTTTTTTCTTACAATAGTGGACAATGGGCGGGGCACATTGTTCGAAGAGCCGATGGACCTTGGGGTCCCAAAGTGCTGGAATGGCGACCCCGCACTAGAAAGCGCATTGTTGGTCGATCCACACCAGGTGGACTGACGATATCAAGCGAGTCGCAGGGATTCGCTGGCTGTCCATCGGCTGATATGATGATGATGATGATGATGATGATGATGATGATTTTTACCATTATCTTATGATATTAATACCTGACGTTTCGAAAATGATCGTAAACTAAGCCTCATCATCATCATCATTATCATTATCATTATCATCATCATCATCATCATCATCATCATCATCATCATCATCATCATCATCATCATCATCATCATCATCAGCCAAAATACATGGAAATACGACCATTCCTGGACGAAAGCCTCTATAGTTCAACGGACGAACGAACGATCCCCTTGGTCTATTGTCGTACCCACTCCTAATACAGTCTTTCCCGACTAGTTGGAGGGGATTGGGAATATTGGTCATATTGAAATGATATGGCAAATATTCTTTTTTTTATAGAAAGAATAGAAAGAAAAAGAAAAGAATAAGCACGAATAACTATACTGATCACTCAACCCGGAGATATTTTGCTGAGGCAAGGTTGAGTCTGCGATTATCACGAAAGCCTCTCGCACGTCGGCACACCGTTGCATATTCAGAGCACTAATTAATGGCACTGTGAACGAGATCTTAATAGATTTAACCCCGTTTTTACGACACAGTTTTTTTACCTAGTTAATGTACATGATGTAGAAATATTGTTAAATCTGTTGCCTTTAACAGCGCTCACATGTTATGTGACCTGAAATCATCTTAGAGCAAAGAGTGAAATCAGACCTGCCTTTGGACTTAATGCAATATACATAGGTCTGAATCTGAATGAAAGGTCTTAATGCGTAATGCAATCGCGGACTTTTTTGTAAATCTATAAACCAGACCCACTATGTTTTGTTATATCAAAAATATGATTAAACAATTAGTCAGCGTTTTCGAGGATAAAGAGATGGTCCATTTCAGGACCACTCTTCAAAAAAAAAAAAAACAAAAAAAAAATCAAAAATTCATTTATTTCAAGTAGGCTCAGTATACAAGCACTTTTGATACGTCAGTTGACTATTTGTAAAGATTCTACCACCGGTTCGGAAGGCAGATTCTGCTGAGAAGAAACCGGCAAGAAACTCAACAGTTGCTCTTTTTAAAAAAATCATACAATAATATTATAATTACAATTGATGAACAATTGATCTTGTAACCCGTATCATTAAAATTTAAAAAATACAAGGGTTTTATTAAAATTTATTAAATTGAATAAATGTAACTAAATAAAAAGAAATAAATAAAATTAAAACCCAAGTTTTTGAGTTATATCAAGATGGCGCCCTTGAAAGCAAGCAACTATGAAATGACAATTGACAGCAAACGTCAAATTGACTACTGCATTAAAAACGTCATCAATCCGCCATTATTACCCATAACAGTGATGCATTTCTTGGGAGATAATGAATATTATTTCGAAAGAATTAAAGTAAATTCGTAGATTTCTATAATCAAAAATAGTTTGAAAAAAATATTTTCGCCAGGGTACAATGACTGATCCTGGACTCCATACAATTTTGGACCATCTCCTTTTGATCTATATACGAGTAAAACTAAGTTTATTTATTGTTCTATACCACTATATAGATATTATAGTCAACGTAATTTATCTCCACTGTCTAGTGTCTACATAAATATGAGATCTTAAATATTTGAGCAAGCATAAGATGAGATCTCTCGCCGTCCATCATGTGTGTATTCTTTTGTGTAGAGGCGTTGTAGCCGTAGATTTGGATGTATTACGTATAACAATCGTAGAACGATGTACAAAGGTCAAACGTCATATGCCTTCGGAGGCATCTCGCGCATTAGGCGACCACGACCATGACTAGTCGTTGGCCGTGGTCGAGCTGCGGCCAGAATTGACCACAACCACAAACGATCGGGAAGCGGCCAACTTTCGACAGCTGTCCACTCGCAGAACTATCGCAAGCTTTTGTTGCTTTTGAAGCTTTTGTTGAACTGTCCTGACGGGGCCCAGCTTTCTGTCAGTTGACCGGTGCGGCCATTTCCTGTATATTCAATTACTAGCCGACGCCGCCTGGTTCCCGTTTCCGTAGGATTACGGGGATAATATATAACCTATGGCCTTCCTCGATAAGTGGGCTATCTAACACTGAAAGAATTTTTCAAATCGGACCAGTAGTTCCTGAGATTAACGCGTTCAAGCAAACAAACAAATAAACTATTCAGCTTTATTATATTAAGTACTAGCGGACGCCGGTGACTTCGTCCGCGTGGAAATCAATGTAAACTTTCAAGCCTTATTTCACCACTTTAGGGGTTGAATATTAAAAAAAATTGAATTAGGTAACATTATATTTCGTATTTTTTTTATGATTTATAAACAAATTTTTAAAACTATAACTTTGAATATGAAGGACTTTCCATACAAACTTTCAACCCCTATGTTCTATATTCTCATTTTATTTTTGCCTTCTCCGTATTATGGTCTTAAACCGTGCCAAGTTTCATTTGAATTCATTCAGTAGTTTCAGCGTGATGCCCGAATAAGAACATCGATTTATATAATCCATCGATAATTTTTTTTTGCTCCCCAACAAAAATTTTTAAAATATCTTCAATGTACAGAATGTTCAGAATTCGTATTATAAGTATAGATTCTAGATGGCGTGGCGTCCGTTATGCCACGGTAATGATATAAGTAAAATCTCAAATTGCTAATAAATGTATAGAATTCCACCAGTTTTATTATAAGTATAGATAGATTTATATGGTTTCAATTCAATTTATGCATCCATCCAACCTTTCACATTTATAGTATTAGTTAGAAGTCTATCAAAATATTCCTTTCACAAAATGAATACAAGTTTTCCAAAGCTTCTAAGAAAACATTCAGAGGGAATCTCGGTGCAAAACTGCAACATGCTTTGCTATATATTTCCTACTTGCCTGGTTTTATTGATTGTGCACTTTGCACGACCTTTGGCCTTTGTCCGGATTCGCAATATGGCAGCTAACTGGTACAGAGAGGTGATACTGTGTTTTAATTTATCATTAAATTAACTGCATGCAGCTATTTGAGCTGCAATTGATTTATGTTATAGTTTGTCTACTATAAATCTGTTTGGCTTTTTGATGTAAGTAACTGCTAATGTACAGACGCGCGCGTTTTGTGTAAAACTACAGGAGCGTCGGGGAAAAAGAATTATGTTTATAAATGAATATTTAGTTTTTTTTTTATAATTAATTACAAGTTTGCGACTTGACTGCGATCTCATCTGATGGTAAGTGATAATGTACCTAGTCACAGATGAAAGCGCACTTGTTTGGAACAAGTATACAAGTTACAAGTTTATTTCACTCATACCTCTGACGGTTTCTACGAGGCATCGTACCGGAACGCTAAACCGCTTGGCAGTACGTCTTTGCCGGTATGGTGCTAGCCATTGCCGATGCCTACCACCAGACAATTTATAGTTTTTTTTTATTCTTTACAAGTTAGCCCTCGACTACAATCTCACCTAATGGTAAGTGATGATGCAATCTAAGATGGAAGCGGGCTAACTTATATATACTAGGAAGATGAAAGTCCACACCCCTTGCGATTTCTACATGACATCTTCCTGAAACGTTAAATCGCTTAGCGGTGCATCTTTGTCGGTGGGGTGGTAACAAGCCTCGGCCGAAGCCTACCACCAGCTAGACCTTAATAAAGTAGAGTTCGACCCCAGCTGGGCTAATTGAGGTTTTGTTAATTGGTCCAATTAACAAAACCTCAATTAGCCCAGCTGGGGTCGAACTCTACTTTATGGAAAGCATTAAAGTAGGCTTTTGAAGATAAAATTGTCGCAGGCCCTGCCATCGGCTTGATATCCTCCTCCCCGCATCGGAAAGCATAGTGTTGATCGACCCAACACTATGCTTTCCGATGCAGGGTCGCCATTTCAGTACCTTGGTACCCTAAAGTCTATCGGCTCTTCGAACTATCTGGCCTGCCCATTACCACTTCAGCTTCGCGACTCGTTGAGCTATGTCAGTGACTTTGGTTCGCTTGCGGATCTCCTCATATCTGATTCTTAGCTTAGATTGTGAGGGTTAACTCAGCCTATTATATTTGTATTTTGAGCATAAAGACTGCCGAAGTCTCAATATTGTACGGTCCAGAGAACTGGAGGCGCGGACATATTTTCATGAATATTTTAACAGGCAACGTTCCGTACACGACCTCAAAGGACGACCTCAGACCTCTATACTAGATGCCTACTATGTATAAATTACCCCTTTGTGGTACATAGCGAGAAACGATATTTTTTACACACTAGTGTCTATTTTTTCCATCCATTTTATATGTGTCTTTCCGCTCTCATTCTTCCTTGATTTACCCACAAATTTAACAATTTCTGTGTTATGTGGGGTGAGCTGAAGATTTGATACCCCATCAGGCAGAGTCGATTTCTATCCCCACCTAAAATACCCTGCGACGCCGCTGAGGTCCCATTAAGAAGTTTACGGAAAAAAGTAGCAAAATGACCTCGTATTAGCAGCGATTTCCCCTTTCATCGCGCGTAACTTATCACAGTCCTAATTTAGTGTAGTAAATTCTTTGATCCTTCAGCTATCGATTAGCGTAATTAATTTTTCAAATCAAAATCAAATCAAATCAAAATCAAAAATCATTTATTTCAAGTAGGCTCAGTTTACAAGTACTTTTGACACGTCAGTTGACTATTTGTAAAGATTCTACCACCGGTTCGGAAGGCAGGTTCTGCTGAGAAGAAACCGGCAAGAAACTCAACAGTTGAAAAAAATCATACAGTATTATAATTTACAGTTGATGATAACATTACAATTTCTTATAGTTTTACTTTTTGTGTGAAGGTGGAAGCTGATCCAATAGCCTCCAAGCGCTTTTATCTTTAAGGAACTCATCAATGTTGTATGAATGGAGATCATAGTTATATAACTGCTACACCAAACTGTATCACTGATTAACATACACTGATTTTGTTACATTCCTTTTTCTTTTGGAATGACACTACTGTGAAAGTTATTTTAAATACTTTTACACTTTTTTTTCCACTTCTAAATTTGAAGTTTTTGAATTTGTTTATCATATTATGACGATAGAAAGCAGGACTTTAAAAATAGCAATATGTTTTTTCATATGTCACATCGGAAAAGCTACACTTGTGCTGGGAAAATTTATCGGCAGATAACAGAATGTTATTATCTGATACCCACTTTTCAATGACCGTGAATGTACCTAGTACAACAATATAAAAACGACGTATCGCACAGTTCAGTTGTCTTTTAAAAGTGAACTAAATTCCGAATGGATCGAGTTTCTTTTCACATGCGTCATGGTGATGACGTAATGTTTCACGTTCAAAGAATACCAAATATTTGTTAATCGGGTAGTTGGCTCGTTAGCTCAGCGGGTTAGAGCGCCGATACTTATCCGGTTTATCGGAGGCCGGAGGTTCAAGTCCTTCACGAGTCGGAGTTGTTTTTGTTTTTTTTTATAGTTATGCGAAAGTTTGTTTAAGTGTGTATTTTTGTTACTCCTTCACACCGAAATTTGGAATGGAAACAGATAATAATTTGATCAACTACAGAGTATAATATAGGCTACTTTTTCATCTATTACAAGCACTTTTTAAAAAGTTAAATCAGGTTAATTAGGTAATTAAAGACGAAAACTTGAAATTTACGATAAAGTTACGAGGGTGCCAAATCTAATTACACACCTATGGGCTGTATACCCAACATCACCCAGTAGTCAAATAAGCACAAAGCTCCTTTGTCTCCTGACGCATAGATCGAACACCATATTAATATGTTTATGATCTAATTAAAAGAAAATCTAGGAATACATTCCAGGTTACTGATGAGATTTTAATATTTAAGTTAGATCACGTTACTGAAAGATTACCATTGACCTAAATACCGTTATTATCTCAGCTCCCGTGAAATATGGCTGACGCAGAAGAACTTACAGATATTTTTACTAAGTATAATATACATTGTGTAATTAAGGATCGACTTAGTAACCTTGACATAAATTACAGACAGTTAGGAGTTCCCAATTGTTGTGAAGCTTCCATAAATATTACCGTTGATCTAAATTGGGAACACATCCCACGCGCACAGTTGAATGATAATTAATAGTATTGATATTATGGAGCGGATGGAATAAAGGGAGGTTTTGTCGGCCTCCGCGGCGAAGTGGTATGCGCGGTCATATCACAATCATAGATTTCATATAAATTTCACACGCCATTTTGACAGTACGAGTAGATAAATCATAA
Organism: Bicyclus anynana; assembly: GCF_947172395.1. Taxonomy (NCBI): domain Eukaryota; kingdom Metazoa; phylum Arthropoda; class Insecta; order Lepidoptera; family Nymphalidae; genus Bicyclus; species Bicyclus anynana. The sequence continues at coordinate 11,610,433 of NC_069101.1, forward strand.
TTAGATTTTCAGTTTATAATTGCCTATGATAATGGCCTTTTTATTATTTTGATTATGCTGTTTATGTAACTGTATCTCAAGTTGAATGTGTCGCGTATACCACACGATTATTATGGTTTATTATCAAGACAAATCGGAAAATCCTTCCAAGTCAATTACAAGTATCTACCGTGATGTAATTGAATTTATAAACAATAATAACGAATGCTCTCATGTACGTCGACACTCTGTACTAATACGAGCATTACACGCAAAAAGGGTAAAGTATGTGACGTCTCATGGGGTAATCTCTGGATCTACTGAACCGATTTTAAAAATTCTTTTTACAAAGCCACGGAACGGGAACTACGGCTAAAACCGCGGAGCGTCTGCTAGTATAATATAATAAAGCCTTCAGAATCTTCAAGGTTGTATTTGATTCTGTGACTCGAGAACGAATACCGTTGACCTAAATTCTTCTCTCAGCCAAGCGCCGCACCGTTGCCTGTAAAATATTGCTTGAGCTTTTATCTTGAAATCGATATTGTATTAAACAATATCAGGTTGTTAGTCCTTATATGTTGTATTTCGTTAAACCTGGACTTGGTTTCTGACGTTCTATATAAGAAAAATCAGATATCTTTTATGTTGGACATTCTATATTTCTTAACTTGTCTTTTATATAGACAGGTAAGTTTATAAAGAAAGATATATTTATTTAGTTGTATATTGTTACAGAAAAAAAATTAACATAGATCTATTATTTACACACTAGGAAGCCTTGTATTTTGGTTATCATTATCTTCCATATTTGTAAATATTTAATGCAGACAACAAAATCATGTCAATAAAATTAAAAGTAAGAATTATGGGGCTAAAAGCATCGTGTCATAATAGGTATAATATTCCCTTCAACGAAGTCTCCATAATAAACAATTCTCAATAGCCTTGTTATACTGAGCTCCTGTTCTAATTACATTATTTGTCAGATAAATTACAGCAATTTACTTGCGGATAGATAATTACTTGTTAAAACAACGAAGTTTAATGGACATCCCACTTCTGATTAATTACGCGCTGTCTATATTTTAATGAACATCAACTGTAATGATGATCGTAAGATGTTATGTCACTAACTGGAATATGAAACCTTCGAAACATGCAACAAGTAAACAAATATGATACTTCTATTTTACTCCTACACCACGTTTATGCCAGAAATTCTTTCCGATCTTACTCGTATATAGCTAAGAACCATCTCGACCAAGTTCAGAAGCTTTGATAATAATAATATGTCTTTATTTTAATGAACATCCTATTATGTAATGACGAACTGTAATAACGATAATATGAAGTCGTTACTGCTAACTGAAATATGAAACCTTCGAAACATGTTATAAGTAACAAAGATGATTTACATACCCATTATACTCCTATACCACGAATGCAGAAAATCGATACAAGTGTTTCGCCGACCACCTTCCGTTACGGCGTTTATGTATTAAAACCGTAGAACATATAGTGCGTACATACTCGTAAAATAGGAAGACAGAAATTGTAGGCTTCACTTTATTATAACGTATTTCTTGTACTGTTCGTGTACTAAGTTCATGGTGTTTCGAGAGATAGCTATAGAGATAGATTTCAAAGGTGGACCTTCGAAACCTGCTATTTCTTGAAATACCGTCCCCTACGTACGGTACCCTACGTCCCCTACGTACCGAGGGTACGGTACGTCCGTACCGTACCCTCGACCGTCGTAAGTAGAAAGCGTATTTTTTTTTTTATATTTTCGGGGATATGAGAAATTGCCTCCGTTTCGCCATATACTCCGCAAACCTTCTAGAATCACCGTAAATTATTTTTGGTGAATGTTTGCAACGAAACTAAGTATCTATAGACTGACCAACTTCATGAATTTAGCTTGAATAACCATTTTTAGGTTTTTTTTCATTAATTCCGTCATAATCAGAATTCGATAACTTCGAATTGGCGTATCGGATCTTTAACGTGTATAGGAAAGAACCTCTCGGTGACGTCAACTTTCATAATAAAGAAACCTCATTATAATTGATCTATTATTGACATGTCAAACTTCCACGTGTACCCTCTTTTTTACGTTGATGGATTAAAAACAAGATCAGGTTTCATTTTGTTTTCCTGTTGCTGCTTTAGAGAAATAAATCGAGAAACTTCTATCAAACAAAATGGCTGTACACTTGCGGGGGTGGGAAATCAGGTATTCCTCTGGGTTAGACTTCAATTTCATTGCCTTATTGCATTATTTGTTGCCGCTCCTCTGGGAAAGCCTTTGATGACTACCGTGTTATTGTTTCTTGTTGTGTAATGTATGACCGCGGTCGTTTTCTTTGTTTTTATTGGTCTTTCCTTTATATTGGCGTCGGTGCATTGTTTACTGACATAGAAAATATATTCTCTTGGGGTTAAACTTCAATTGCATTGCAGTTTTTGTTTGCATTCAATCAGAAATGGCTTTCGCGTCTAGAATATTACTTACTCAAGTTAATACGTTTGTTTTTCTCTATTGTCAACACTATATTTGAAATTGAATGTATTGGTAATTTTCTCAGAAAGTTTTAATGTAACACAGAAAGGAGGTTGGCGAAAGTGGGACATTCTGAAGTGGCGTACACTCATATATTTGTATTAATTAAAACTATTATTTTGTAAGATGCTTGTAAAAAAATATTTAGATTTTACAGAATGGGAATCAAAAGAAAATAAAGTGTATTTTATTAACAAAAAAGCTACTTGTTATCTACGAGCGAAACGCCTTGTAGTATTTATGAAGCAATTACGCAGTTGTATGTCAGAGGCGGTGTTTTTACATTTATGTATAGATAGGGTATCTACTAATTTTAAGGTATATCTTTTTTATCCCTGCTTTTCGAGACTGCTTACCATTTGCTTTTTTCTTATTTAAATCATGATAAACAACTATTAATAAGTTTCCATTATGTACACTTCTTATATCTGCTAGTCCCAAAATACATGCAATCTTGCCATTCTCCTTTATCACTTGCTAAGTGTAGCTTAAAGCTCAATTAAACTCTAATAGTTTGATTAGGCTACATTTAGCAAGCAAGTAGCGAGGATAATATGAATATAGAAAATGTTAATCCAGGTGATTCGAATTCTATACTAATGTATAATTTAGAGGTAAAGTTTGTGGTGTTGTAGGAGGTAATCTCTGACTCTACTGAACCAATTTTTATTTGTAAGTGTATTCTTACGGGAACGGGAACTACGCGAGTGAAACCGAAGGGCGTCGGCGAGTTTTAACTAATTAATGTATGTTCTACTCTATTTACCACAAGAATAAACAAGTACAATTTCTCCAAGCTTAGTAATTTTCGGACGTTTTCCTTATCCTTCAACATTTTATTTACGCGTACACTTTTACGATAGCAGATATCAAGATGGTAATTCACGCCTCGTACAATGACGGTCAGATGAGGCGTTTCCTGCCGGCGATTGCGGAGATTTTATTTGGGTAAAAAATTCTTTACGCTATATTGTTTTGTATAATAAATAAACCTGCGGCTTTGTGAATTGACATAAAATGAATTTTTTATTATCCATCTCGTAGACGTCTTCGAGTTCGTCCATGTAAAATTTTGATTGGCGGATTATTTAGTCAGGGATCCGTAGAACATTTTGTACAACAGTTAATTTTCGTGTGTAGCTTCATCTCGTTGAGACGATCAACTTTTTTATTATTGTTGTGTTGATCTGTTTTTTTTTACTGTTGATTAATTAATAATTATAGAACTTAACAGCCACAATGTCGTACAAATTGCGTGGTACATTATCTCGTTCCGACGCTTTGAAAATTTTATTTCCTGGTAACTCAGTTAATTTTCAATAAAGAATGTTCGTAAATAAAACAGTTGATCGTCGCATCGAGATGAAGCGATCACGAAAATTAACTTGATAGTAATCAGTTGTAAAAATCTTCTACGGATCCCGGACTATTTTTTTCTGACATTTAATACAAACTTAAATCCTATATGTTGCTATAGAAATTCAGATCTACCTGTGGAACGGCAGGAAAATCCGTTTATTTGATCCGGAGATAACGCGAGCGGACACAGACGGACAGACAGACTAATATTCATTAGTCTAATGTGTTTTATCTAGTCCGCATCAGTCCAGATATTTATTTTTATTTAGGTACTAGCGGACTCAGTCAAGCTTTGCTTTGACTTATGTGCACTTCTTGCCTATCTCTACCCTAACCTACTCCTACCCTACCACTACTATACCCCTACCTTACTCGTACCCTACCCCTACCCTATGACACAAATAGTCTGCATACCAATTTTTAGCTTTCTATACCTTGAAAGTTGCGGAATGCTCCATACAAACTTCCACCCCCCATTTTAGGGAAGTGGGGGGTTAGAAAGTAGCCTATGTCACTCCATCCTTTCAATTATCTCCACTTAAAAAAACTCACGTCAATTAGTCGCTCCGTTTTGCCAACGGACAAAAAGACAAACTCACACTTTAACATTTATAATATTAGTATGGATTTCAAAGAGTCATGCCTCATGCTGACTATAGAATGGGCTTTTCTATTTCGTAATATTTTTTTTATTCGTTGTATTGGCAATTAAGTATTTAAATAAATAACTAAACTATTAATCTATACTAATATTATAAAGCTGAAGAGTTTGTTTGTTTGTTTGTTTGATTGAACGCGCTAATCTCAGGAACTACTGGACCGATTTGAAAAATTCTTTCAGTGTTTGATAGCCCATTTATCGAGGAAGGCTATAGGCTATATATTATCCCCGTATTCCAATGGGAACGGGAACCACGCGGGTGAAACCGCGCGGCGCCAGCTAGTTTATAATATTAGTATGGATTTCAAAGATTCATGCTTCATGCTAACTATAGATAGAATAGGCTTTTTTATTTCATATAATTTGTATATTCGTTGTATTTGCAATTAGGTATTTAAATAAATAACTAAACTATTAAAGTTTCTGAAAGTTTTTATATGTTAGGAACATATTTGACATCAATGTTTCCATCTAAAAATATCTGCTTCTGTTAGTGCATGTATTTTCTATGTCCATTAAGGCTACAGTAAAAAGCTCGTAGTGCCGTGGGCGGCGCTATTAAACGCGACGACGTTTTTATATAATGTAATATAGTGAGGGGCTTTCAGTGAAAAATTGTTTGCCTCGCTCGTGCAAAAAGTTTGCGAAGCAACAGTTAAAAACACCGCATAGAAATTGTGCACGTCAGATACCTATTAGATGGTATGTATAGTAATTATTTTGTAGCGCCAGTTTCAGTTTTGAATATTATGTTATGTATGTCAAACATTAACATTTTTTTTATATATTCTTTACAAGAAATTTCTACTCGACAAAGTTCAAATGCAAGATCTCGTAATAGAGAGCTCGAACTTGCTAGTCTACATTGTTGTCTATGGGATCTGAGTGATGTTGCATAGATTTGACTGTTTTTATCAAACTAGATCAATTTTCGTTGTGTTGTTAAATCTCAAAATTATAGTACAGCCAAATAAATAGTACGAGTATATAAAAAGCAGATCAAAAACTGCACATCTATAAAAGTGCATTATTCACTTGTGTTTCAAAATGGCTGCCAAGTATTGTTGGCGGTAAAGCTTTTAGATTCGCTCGCGAGTCACAATCGATAGTATTAACTGTAACTTTCGTTCGGGAACGAGTCCAATCTGAGCAGATGTGACGTCAACTATCTTCAGACGTAGGTAGCATAGACAACGTGTAAGTTCCTAAGTATATAAAGATCTTTATATACTTGGGAACTTACAGTATACCGAGAAGTTTATTAATTGCGAGCTTTTATTTATACAACGAAAACCTGCGGTGGTTAGACGTGTCTCATTTTTAATCAATATTATATTATCATGATGATGAATATCATCATCATCAACCCATATTCGGCTCACTGCTGAGCTCAAGTCTCCTCTCAGAACAAGAGGGGTTTACCACGCTGGCCCAATTGGCAGACTTCACACACGCAGATAATAAGAAAATTCTCTGGTATCCAGGTTTTCTCACGATGATTTTCCTTCACCGTTTGAGACACGTCATATTAAATTTCATAGAATGCACATAACTGAAAAGTTTGAGGTGCATGCTCCGAACGTACCGACACCCTCCGGAATCGGATGCAGAGGTTATATCTACTATATATATCACGGTTCTGAAATTAGAACACATAAGGAGAAATTGAATATAAATTAGGACATAGGAGGTGGCATTAGGCCTGATTATTCTCGTTCTTCTTTGTCGACGTATTAGCAGCGCGCATTTTCAAAGACAGCTGACAACCTATGTTAAACAGTGAAATACGCATTTGTAAAGGATCAGTATGAAAATAATAAAATCAGCTTATTTTCCCTGTTGACCAATATTATTTCATCTTAAGATTATAATACATTTTTCATTTCTGTATCGTTTTGAAGAATGTGCCCAATTTCGGATATCTCCTTTGTCAACTTCTATCATAGAAAAGTATGGTAGCCAATTAGCAGAACGGTTAAGGGTCTTGTCCCTTGAAACCTTTCAAGCTTGAGGTGGCGCTCAAGCCTTATAATTGGCTAACGTACTTATAATTATGATAAGAACTGACGATCTTTCTGCCTTCATAGAATGAGGTATGTCTGGCCATTGCAGGCTCTTAGTCCTTTAACTTGCGATGGGTTAAATTTGGAAACTTAAATTAGGTACACTTCCCTGAAGTTCGATTGAACTCAGGTATTGTTGCGGGTATTCACTGACAACTGACAATGTATTAACGTGGTACCATAGAGTTGCTGGCCTAATTATTAACAACTAATTTAAAATTAATATTAAATCAAGTAACCACTGCATGTTTAGTATTCCGTAAAGTCCATTGTTAACAAAAATCACAATGTCAACTAAGCTATGTCATATGCCCAGTTGCATGCATAACTCTACGATATCTTCTAGGGTTTTACCAGTAGTCTCAGTTTTGAACAGTTATCACTGAATATAACATATTAACACTGAAAGAATTTTTCATATAGGACCAGTAGTGTCTGAGATTAGCGCGTTCAGCCAAACAAACAAACAAACTCTTCATATTTATATTTATATTAGTATAGATTGATTAAAGTATACGTATATCTTTGTGTCCAACTTCGCTTCTATTCTCTCCGAAACCTTTATACGATATTCACAAGTAGATGCCACTTTATCGGAGCTTGGCTTCGACCCAGGTCACTGTTTTTAAATTCAGACCGTCTAGATCTAGAACATACTTAAGCGGTGTCACTAGCTATGAGTAAATGTATACAAGTAATATTAATATGATCAAATCTTATTAATTTTGCATATTTTGTGTTTCAAAAATTGATGTAAAGAATATATTTAATGGTGAAATTATAAGGATAATATAAAGAAAGCTAAGAACTTTTCTTGTTACATGCTTTCGGAACTACGGGGATTTAAAGGGTCATATTTGCCACGGATCCCTGAAAAAGGCCCCATAAAAAATAACACGAATTAATGACGTCCTTGATCATAATGTTCGTTAGATTTGTATGGGCGTTCAAATAAAATTACAACTATCTTTTTTAATTGTGCGTTTATGTTTATAGTTTATGTAGTGAAAAATGTCACGTTTAATGTAAGGAAGCTAATAATGTATGAATTTTCATCTATTTACTTGGGGTGTGGATTTTCATCTTCCTCCTAACAAGATAGCCCGCTTCCATCTTAGATTGCATCAACACTTACCATCAGGTGACATTGGAGTCAAGAGCTAACTTGTAAAGAATAAAAAAAAAGTGCCTAGACCCGTATTTTTGTAAACAATTTTCGGAGCTACATGTAAAAGAATCATTAAATATCCCATAGTTCCTAGACATTCGTAGACAGGGAGGAGGCTAACAATTACAGTTTCCGAAACCAATCAATACGCGCGCGTTGCGTCATCACTTTGTGCCGATTATTGCGTACTTCGGCTCGTTCCTTGACCTCGCCATCCACCTTCATCATTCACCGCTCAGGGAAAGGTTTCGGCTTCCCCAACCTTTTAGTTTGAACCTTCTTTTAATGGCGGTTTTGACGGCCTTACTATAACTTTTGTGTTAGTTGTGGAACCTTTTTTGAATTTAAGGCATAAAATTGCATGAAAGAAACCTGTTATGGGTTTTGCAAGCCATGTACAACATGAAAGGCTATTCAGGAACGATGTTCTTATAACTAGCTAATGCGAGTTTCGAATTCACCTCTACATCTCTCTGTCTAACACGATACTATAGAATGAGGAAAATAGAGCTGAATTCGAAATTCGCCCTTGCGAGACAACATCGTTACAGTGTAGCATTACTGTACTGAGTCTGTAGTATCGCTAAATAAAGGATTTCTTGAGAAATAACAAAATAGTGCCACGTACTTTGTTATTTCTCAAGAAATTGAACAGTATCTAACATGCTAATTAGTAATTTCCCTTGTCCTTAGCTTAAGATCAAGACCCTATGCTCTAGTTCTGGATCGGGCTATGAAATACTTAACAACACTTCATGTTCTGTTATTGGCGGTGTTTTTTTAAATCAGGGGTGCAGCCTGCTAATTCCATGAACTATTTGTTCTTCTTCTCTAGCCGGTCGGCTTTTCAAATCCAATCTTTCGTCAGGCCCGTATCGTTAAGATCCTACCATCAACACAACATACAATCCAACCATGCTGTTGGTCTCCCTTTCCTCCCGTTCTTGGCATTGGTAGTTGGACATGGTTATCTGGTCTCTGTATCACATGACCAGTCGGTCATCGGTATAAATATGGCGGTAGTACATCTCTAGCCGAGCTCGTCACAAATTACTACTAAGATTTTCTGGATATTATAGATTTATTTATCAGTGAGCCATTATAGCCTTCTCCGCCTCTGCCTTCGATTCGGGGGGCGTAGGTTCAACTCCGGTTCGGGGCATGAACGTTCAACTTTTCAGTTATGTCCATTTTAAGAAATTAAATATCACGTTTCTTAAATGGTGAAGGAAAAACATCGAAAACCTGCAGTTTTTTAAATTGTATAAAAATTAAGAGTATGCTAAAAGCAAAGCATTTTTGAAAAGTAACAGGGTATCTGCGATTATTAATTTCGGAGCTATAGGGATTTTAAGGGTCATATTTGCGGCGGTGCCACGTATCGCTCAACAATGCTTAATACTAAATAGCACAAATGTACTTATTTACCCGAATGTCTCATACAAATCAATATTTTTATAAGCCTCAATAGCTCAACGGTAAGAGCGGTTGGACTCATCACCGAAGGGTGGTGGTTCAATCCTCACCCCGTAGGCCTATTGTCGTACCTACTCCTAGCACAGTCTTTCCTGAATAGTTGGACGGGAATAGTCATATTATAAGAAATATGGCAAATATTATATATATATATATATATTTAAACCTTGTTATCACCTCCATTCGCAACGTGTGTGAAGTCTGCTAATCCGCATTGGATGGTATCGTGATGGACTCGCGTTCAACAGTAAGCCAAATATGGATTGGTAATGATAATCATGATGATAGATTTGAATGCGACTCGTTGTTTTATAACGCGAAACTGACGCAGTGTAGTTAACAGTGAAAAGCTATGAAACAAGTTGCAGTAGGTATACCTACTCCCCGCCAACCTGTCCAATATTCAAATTCTGCTCTCTCTCGACCCATCTAGTTGATGGGGCGCGGCGGCTGAAATCAAAGCGTACGTGATCGATGTACCGATAGGTTTCATTTCAGTTTGCAGACTTACTTTTATAAATGAGCACAATTTTGTTTGTATATTTTAAATTTTTGAAGTAAAAGTTAGTCGAAACAAGGCTCCGCGGTTTGATCATGGAAATCATACAAATCTTTAAAGATAGATTTGCAGACTTGATGCTCTCAAAAGAAAAGGGTTCTACGCAAAAAAACTATTAATGACTAGTTCCCGTTCCAGTTGGAATACGGCGATTTTATATAGCCTTCCTCGATAAATGGGCTGTCTAACACTGAAAGAATTTTTCAAATCGTATCAGTAGTTCCCGAGATTTACGCGTTCAACCAAACAAACAAACATACAAACACACTTTTTAGCTTTATAATATTAGTATAAATGTGTAAATTAATTACATATTACTTATATTACATATACTTCTATACTAATTTTATAAAGAGGAAAGATTTGATTGTCTGTTTATTTGTTTGAATTGAATAGGCTCTGAACTACGAACCGATTTGAAAAAATATTTCACTGTTGGGAAGCTACACAATCCCCGAGTAGTCTATATTATATCCCGTATTCCTACGGGAACGGGAACTACGTGGGAGAAACCGCGCGGCGTCCGCTAGTCATTAATATTTTTTTTTGCGTAAAGCCTTCCCGAGTAATCGATATTCGGGTTTCTATAGTTTCCATCAAAGTAAGTTAACAAATTACTTTAAACAAAATCTTATGAATAACGTAACGCAAAACAACGCAAAAATAAGTACTATACACGGAAAATCCTAGTGAGTTTTAATAAATTTATCATATATGAATTAGAATACGCTAATGCAAAAGTGATAATTGACTGATGCTAAAAAATGAAAACGTTGCTACGATGAAAAGAGGGGAAGCGTAAACGCGTAGTAGATTTTCCTTTCTGCCTACGCGATGAAATGCGCAATTCAAAAAAAGAAATCCAAAACGTAAATTGTGTTTAATTTCTCATAGCTACGGGAGTAGAGAATTTGAAATGAACGGGGTTTTCTAAAGCTCCAGACACACATTCGCAAATTCATTTCTTGGTTTATTTCAATTATTACATTTCTTAAGGGACTGTTTTTTTGTTCCCTAAGAATCTTGTATATCTGAAGAAAAATCTATGAGTAGGAGTGATTTTTTTTTGCCTGATGTAAAACAGGGGTATCTTTGTTTTAGAAGATTATTTATTATATTAATTAAGTCTTAAAGATGTTCAATAGACAGACGTTAAATAGTATTCGCTGTACAGCTTAGAAACGTAGATGCAAACGCTTCTTGTCGGTTGGCGTATCAAATTTTTAATTTATCCATTAGCGAGCTTTATTCGCAAGTTAATAAGGCTACGGTTACGGTATTCATCAATGAGACGGAGCCTTAAGGTTGTTTGCGGTGCGAGGTGCGCGCGGGAGCTTCGCGCAGCGCGGCGTTAGATCGAAGGCGCTGGAAGGGTGGCGCGCATGCGTCGTGCGACTCCGCCGGTGCCTCCGCCGTGGGACCGCAGTCGCACCGCGCTTACACCGGCGACGCCATGCCGACCGACGCTGCGACTTGACCGGAGCCCTGCTCTGAACCCCTGATAACAAACAGAAGCGCGCCTCTACACCCTCGTTCCGACAAGGGTAAGTTCACTCCGACGTTGGAAACCCCAGATACAACACACCCCCACTTCCCCCGAGTCCGGAGTGCACAGAGGGCGCCCGGGTGCCCGGTGAGTCATATCTGCGACACGTTTTCATGGCCGCCTCTTCGATCTCCTGAAGCACGGGAGGCGTTCCGGCCGAGATGTAGGTTGCTGTGTTACGTAAGTGTGTGGGGAGTGCAGTGGCCGTGGCGCCGATACTTTCGAGTCGGTGTTCAGCCGACCGTGTACAATTACAGCACGCGATTATAGTTTTTTTTTTCAGGAAACATTCACCATTTTGTACGCGAACCTTGCGCCGCGAGCTACTCTGTGCTCGTGAATCGAGCCATGCGTATGCCGTTTGTGATTGATCTATCGTCGATCCATGCGTATGTTATTTGTGATTGATCTGTACGAGTATGTTGGTCGTAAAGGATTTTGTGTGATTTGCATCTGTGAAAGTGCTTTCGAATTTTAATTGCTAGTTTTTTTCCAAGTGCGTCTTTAATTTGAGTGCTTCTATTCCGTGATCTCCTTAACCAGCGGTGGGTAAAATATTTCGTTCTGTTAATTAAACAAGTGGTGATTAGTTGTAACTGTAGTTTTTTAATAAGAATAATTTCACGAATATAAATATAATTACAAAACATATAATAAACTGCATTAGTATTGCGTTGACCTTTCAGCGTTTGCAGTAAATGAGAAATATTTAAAAAATAACAATTATTTTTTTTATTATTATTTATAATATTAAGTTAGTTTACAAAGAAAATTTAGAAATTTGTATTTTAGAAAATTTAGAAATTAGCACCATGATTTCAAAAACACAGGGTAAATAGAAAGAAAAACAAGTTTATAGCTATTCTATTTCATTCTAATTGAAACCATAGTTTATTAAATGTAAAGTTAATTTCCAGTGAGCCATAAAATAATAAAATATAACCATGAATTTTTCCGGGATAAAAAATTGCGAATTCGATTCAAATTCCAAATTCCAAAAATACAAGTTTGCATTTCATCAAGTGCTTGTAGATATCTCTAGCATACCAATCCTGGAAATATCTACAAGCAATTGAGAAAATGCAGTAGCAGACACTTCATTTTTATTTATATGTATTGATATAACTATTTTAATCTTTGTGGCAGTAGGTTCAATTTGTATATTAAGTGTTAGTAGTTGATTACTCGTACAAATAAATGAAAAAAAAATCTAAATCAATGATCGATGACCTTAGCAAACATTTGGTAGCGCCGGTCGACGCGTGCGCCGCTGGCTCAGATGCCTTCCGGACCGTGACAGGCGAAACAGACTAACGGATCTTGACCCGCTATTGTGTCTAACTATTGTAGATTGAGAACCGGTCATAAGCAGATTTTCGTGATTTACAAAAGATGAAAATTCGCCAACCTGTGCTACTACCATAGACTACAGAGTACCAAATGGATTTAGTGCCAAAGTGAGGAAAAGGCACAGAAAAAGAAGAACAAGACTACAGAGTTTCTAGCGTTAGTAGTTGAATTTGGAAGGTAGTTTGGAATTAAGGGTTAAGTTAAGTCTTTAATCGTCACCGTCCGTCTAAAAATTTAGTCGCTATATTAAAGCCGAACTTATCGTGGAATGTTTATCAACAAACAAATAAAAATTAGAGTATAAATCGCTGGTAATTCTGCACATAATAACAATTTCAATTAACTTATTCCTAAATTAATGACAATTTTGATTAATAAGCTTAGAAAAGTTATGAATAATTTTTTATAAATAAACAATACGTACGTATGTGTGTAGATAATCATTCCGCATCGAATTAGGCTTTAGTATATTCACTTAGCTTCGTGATATATCTAAAAAATCTGATTCAGCCTCTACCTTAAGGTTGCCACAAAGCTTATTGAAATCATCAGACAACAAACCTATTAAAGTTGATTTTTTTAAGGAGAAAGATTATTTTATTTAATTTATTTGATCCACTAGTGATAGTTACAGTTTTTACATGATAAAAAATTTAAAAACACAAACACAAGGCTCTGTACAGTCTCATTAAAGCAGACACAATTGAAGTAATCAGCAATGCTTACTTCAGCATACAAGGTAAATGAGTTTTACAAAACTTGCATTTTTTGAACAACTGCTAAGTTCTGTGTTCGTTCTTCTACAACAAAAGGCCTTCGTATTTTAAGCACATTGGCTAATCTGACATCAAAGACAAGTGTTTCTGTTTTTAGAGTTACTTGAAACTGATATAGTAAAATACTACATAAAAGCATATGCTCCAAAATGAGTGCGATTTTGAAAATCAGTTAAAAATAGCACCTGTACAAATAAAAGAAGTAATAAAATTGCTTTTGTGAAAAAATCTTTTAAAATACATCGAGCTAAATAAAATAATGAGCCTCCAGTAGGAGTTTCTGAACCAAATGCGATTTAAATTAAAACCTCTAGTTCACTTAGCGAGCCTCATTATTTGCTTTCACAGTCGCTACTGGGTCACTTAAAGGATTTCCTTTCATTTGAAGCGCAAAAGCCTTAAAAAATATAAGTAAACGAGGTTGAACGCTGAAATATTTACAATAATGAATTCTGCCCTCGTATTAACCTCAATTTGCATTTGATCCCTTTGATAGAATACGCTATTCATTAAGTTTTGTATTTTGATAAACTACTTTATATACGAGTACATATTAATCTCGTAAATTAAGTGTCACTAGGAAATAAATCGACTATCTACTAATTTTATGAACTTTAAAATACCCTAATTATCTAATCAAATTGATTACAAGGCACATACCAACTATCTATACAAATTAAATATAATGTGATTATACTCAAAAGTTCTTTTTTTATATAATAAAATCTAGAAAGCTTCTTTAAAAATATTGATGCAATTATTAGGCACACCGTCGTTGTCTCAACACTATTTCAATGAAATCGTAATTATTTTGCTTCTGTATTCGTAAAAAATTATAGTAATAAAGTTGAAGAATACATTGCAATTTACATAACATAATTAATACACAAACATAAAAAAACCAATAAAAATCAGGCAACTGTGAAAGAGATACATCAAATGGAAAAAACATAAAACTTGTTACACGTTGCATTGCAGCTTGCAAGAGATAGTATGACGCCACGGATTTCAGGAAAATGAAATTTTGTCAGATGGATGGAAGACCAACACTATAACAATTTATATACTATGCAGAAACAGTAAATGTGCTTCACAAAGCAGAATCATAACGTCATTAATTTGCAATTAGGTTCTGAAATATACCTACTGTGTATTGTTTTGAACGAGTAATAAAGAGTTGTAAATTATATTGTAATACAATAATTATAGTTCAGATGGTTTGCTTTGATTCAGGCTAATCCTTTCACTGATTTCCAAAAGAGCAATGATATGATCGTGACATTGGTCATCAGAGCGTGGAGTTTAATAAATTTAAACGAAATGTTGTTTTATTTTCAGTAAAAAAAGGGTAATTTTTTCATTGTTTTGTGTTGCGTAAATTTAAAGTTACAACAGCCGGTAGGGTGGACAAACTTGCTGTAAACAAATGAGGTTTTGTAAAAATGTATATTGAGAACTGAATCTCTATGATATATTATTATTAAAATCCATTTTGTTAAAGTGTTTAACTTTGCGCGATTTGCGATCATTAAGGGAGGTTATATTTTTTGCGCATGCAAGGATACCATTGACGAAAGTATTGAGCAAGGAGATTCGTTGTAGATCTGATTTTCGGCGTCCTTGGTTTGGCCTTGTATTTATACGTTCATTTAATGGGTATAGAAATATTTTTTTTGCGTTTTGCATTATTGCTGAAAATAATACAGAGACTTTGAATGTCACAGCAGAAAAGATTTAAAAGAAGCTAAGCTAAAAATAGGAAAGCTTTTCACAAATTGACTGCCAAATTTCATTTTCGAGGATGGCATACGATGATGATGACGATGGTGATAGTGAAAATTTCCTTTTTTAAATTGAATAACTAACCTTTATTTTGTTTCAGGTGCGTGTTTGGTGCAGTACCGATGTGTTAGAAGCGCGGCTGCATAAAAACCACCGCCATGTCGTCAGTGAAGGTGGCGGTGCGGGTCCGCCCCTTCAACTCCCGGGAGATCGCCCGCGAATCCAAATGCATCATTGAGATGTCTGGCAACACTACAGGTTAGTGTATCTTCCTTTGTTTTCTTTGTGTTACCTTGTTGTTTCATATACTGAAGTGTGTGTGGAATGTATTACTTCAATATGTTTATTCTCAAACCATATTCAATTCGTTTATTTCATTTGTTCTTAATTTAGAAGCTCTTTTAAAAATGCAAAGTTTGTTTGCTATCATGTTACATTTATAACTGGTTCTTTACTTAGCTATTTCGATTTGAGGATCGTTTGATAAAAAAAGTCAGAATTGTCATAATATTTCTAGTGTGCTATTGTCTACATTAAAGATATCAACAGTTGCCTTCTATGTAATTAAATAATATCAGTTGAGTTAAATATCAAATAGGTATATTGTAAATGCCATTGTACGTTGTAATAACTTTTTCTATTTTTTTGTCCTTTATAAACGAATTTAGGAAATATTCTTTTGTTTCGGTATCAACTGCTAAATTATTGAGCATCTACAAAACAAGAAACTATTTATAAATTTTTATAAAATTTCAAGTTTTATATTAGCTATCAAATGAATATTATTATCTTAATTTAAATTACATCTAAAAATTTTTGAAAAATAGTTGTTCATTTTGCTTCATTTTCTAAAATTCATCTAAAATTAGGCCTCTGGTGGTTATAATGGAGTTTCCATGTTTTTTTTTATATTTTAAACATATCTCAAGCTTCTATCTTTCCGTCTTTCTATACTATAGTAAATACATTATTATCTTACCCCCAAGCATAGGTACTTTGTAATTAGTTTAAGCTTGTTTTTGTTCATTTTGGGTTTGCCACGCGGAGATCGTAAATATCAAACATTCCTTTGTTAAGTATTGTAATTTCTTTTTCTCAAATGAATCCATCTACATTAAAGTGACATTACCGCCCACCAAATGAGGTTTTACGAGCCATGGCTCCCACAATTTACTGCGCATTCCGTGATACCTTTTCTGTATTAACTTCATTTGGCCCTTGGTTATATGAAGAGTGGCGTTTACTGCCTTGCGGAAAAGCTCCTTGTAATTGTATTTGGTGACCTTTAGATACCTCTTTCTGTATTTTTTAAAACTTTTCTTTACCTTCACATGTGAAGTACTTTAATTTTTTCGACTACATTTTTAACTTTTCATCATCATCATCATCATCATCATCATCATCATCATCATCATCATCATATCAGACGATGGACGTCTACTGCAGGACATAGGCCTTTTGTAGGGACTTCCAAACATCACGAAACCGAGCCACCTGCATCCAGCGAATCTCAGCGACTCGCTTGATGTCGTCAGTCCACCTGGTGGGGGGTCGGCCAACACTGCGCTTATTAGTGCGGGGTCGCCATTTAACTTTTGATTAAACATAATTAAATAAATAGATAGTTTGTACCTACATATACCTAACATTTATTAATCTAACATCAAATAAATATACTTTCTGTCGAATTTTAGAAAATCAAGTAGAAAGAAGTCTAGTCATAGTCTACATATTGGGTGTTAGTTCTACTTCTTCATTGACATCTTCAAAATGTTCTTTCTGAGATGCACATTAAGTAATGTAAGGCTTTAATTCGTTACACAATATCTCCTACACTAATAATATAAATGGACAAAATGTAATTGTTTCTTTTCATTAAATAGGCTCTGAAACTACTGGACTGATTTGAAAAAATCTCTCACTAATAGAAAGCTACATTATCAGGTATTAATATAGGCTATATTTTATCCCCGTATTCCCACGCGATCGGGAACTACGCGGGTAAAACCGAGGGGTTCTGCTAGTTTTGTATAGTTCTAAATTGCTTTAATTTTTGTATCAATTATAAATGTACTAATATGTAATCACAAATCAGTTTTATGATAGTATGAAGTCGATAATTAAAACTTTCTCATAGATAACTGATTCAGAGTTATATATATGGATATATTGTTGAAATATTCGACTACAAGAAGTCGCAAGCAGAAAATTTATTACATTATTAAATAGCGGGATAGTATGTATTAGACAATTCGTTGTGAATTAAGCATTCAGTTCACAAAAAGTACAATAAAATATGAATCACCCTACATTTGAATTGCTCATGTTATTGGGTAGGGGACCGAGTGAGTCATTTTGCAGTTTGGGATGACGCCAGAATTGCAGGGAATGTTCCGTATGAACTATAACTATGTACAAATGCTATATTACTCTGGATTTTGTACTACGTACGTACGTTATTGAATACGCATCTTCTAGGCAAGCGCGTTTTACCAATAGCTCCGTCATTGCTTACCATCAGACGTAATTGCAGTCCAGTGTTTGCTTATATAATTTTAATTTAAATGACACCGTTAAATTGTAAACAAAATTAGGTTATAATCAATCTTGCGAATTTGTAAGCTGTCAAAAGATTGTGAACCGCAACATACACCAAAGAACTGGAGCTTGAGTGGTTTAGAAACCAATGGTTAGATTAGGTTGGGTTAGATATTTTTTTATGTGTAAGTTTTCCTTATAAAATATGTTGTAGTGCACAAAGTTTCGACAGTTCTCAATCTCGCGAGGTAGATTATAGTCTAAAGGTATTTACAATTTTATGGTGACATATATAAAAAACAAAGCTTTAGGGGTATTAAAATATAGTCTGTATACTGTATAGGGGCAAAAGAATTTTGAAAATCGTTTACCTCTTTATAATATTAGTACCTATAGTTTAGTGTGATTACTTTGAATAGCAATAAAGTAGATGACAAACGAGCAAGTGCCCCCGACTATTACGACAGAAGGTCGGACGAAACCTTTCAATGGATCAATGTCACACAAAACAGATCGCCCAGCAATAAGCAAATGTTTGGAAACAATTTTACGGTGAATAAACTCCATCCAAAATCAAATGGCGAAACGTTGCAAGATTTTGATTTTAATGGGACACCGAAATTGTTTGTTTTTATACAAAACAACTATCATTTAATTTGATTGGTCATTGTATCTAATTGTTGTTTGACATGCAGATTGTAGGGATTTATTTGTCTATTTCACCATATTTAATTTTAAAATTAGATTATTTCAAGTAGGCTTATTTAAGTGTCTTGTTATACGACACGTGGTTGGAGAGAAAATGAGTGATATTTTGTATGATTCGGAATTTTGAAAACAGGAACTTCCAATACTAGAATCGTCATCTTAAAAAAAGAAAAGGTCGTGGTTGTGGATTCCAATCACAGTTGACTGATCTTTTTTTTTTTATTCTTTACAAGTTAGCCCTTGACTACAATCTCACCTGATGCTGATGATGCAATCTAAGATGGAAGCGGGCTAACTTGTTTGGTGGAGGATGAAAATCCACGCCCCTGTTGGTTTCTACGCTTGGCGTTGGGGTGGCAACTAGTCACAGCCGAAGCCTTCGACCAGCCAAAAATCTTTCGAAGTTCGAATCTCATAAGACTCAATTAGAGAAACGTTTTGTCACTCTATGTGTACCCAAGCTCTGTTAGATTCGATTCTTGCAAAACTTCTGCGTTCGCCCATATCCCGGCGTCGCTGCTGCGCTCCTTTTAAGCCAAATACAATAAATCTAAATATACAAAAACAAAAAGACATATAGCAAAACATCGACAACCCCTAGACGCACAAAGATAAATTTTGACAGGGAGGTAGTTTATAGTTAGTAGATGTCCGCTAAGAACGGATAGAGTAATAGAACGGATTTTGCAATAGAGCTGGATTAAGGTGGTCTTGCGAAATCGCTTGCGTCCGCTAGTACACAATAAGAAAAAATGTCGAGAGCAAATAACTCCTTCTTTGTGTCTTGTTATTTGAACAATGTATTTGAGAAAATATCTGAGCCAAGTTAGATTACAAGTGAAATATTGCCCTGTTCCCATTTCAGCCAATGGGAGAAGTACAACCACGCAAGCAGCTAAATGGCGAAGTTTGTTATATCTCACGCGATGTTTCACTTATATTTGATGTATGAAACGAGGTTGTTTATTCACTGAACAGCTTTGTTTTTTTTTCGTTTGTTCTACAAGTTTATTGGTGTAATCAGATTTGTTTGGCGTGGTTAAGAATTTGTTACTAATCACAACTTAAGTCGATGATTCCTTGCAAGGATCAATTTAGGGTTTTATATTTTCTACATTGCCTGGATTGGTCTAGTCTTACGGATGAAGTCTATAGTCTCTCTTTAATATTCTTATTCTCAATTTTTCTGATTTGTATTTGTATAAGTATACTCGTACAAACCCGAATCATCGTGATAAAAGCTGATGGTTTGACGTCACCCAAACGTGGGCTTTTTAACTCACGATCTCGTGGGCGCCCGTACTGATATATTCAGGCCAAAACACCCTTTCCGAACGGCCCTATAAGCCGAGGTCCGAGTCTCAGAGGAGACGCCCTTAGAGAGTCGTTCCGCCCATTTACTCTGCTTCTACCTTCGGGCCGTATCTGGCGATGCTTCTGCGCTCGTCCTAACCCCCCGGTGACGCCGCTAAGGTCCCATAAGGAGCCTACGGCACTTACACAATCAGAAAAAAAATAAAAGGTTCGTCAGTAGAAAATCTTGGCTAAAACCGTACAATTGCCGTTTAATAAAGCCGTTGGATAGATGAAAGAGCCTTAAAAGAGAAGGTTAACACTCTCTCTAATGAAATTTACGACTATGCCACTTTTTAATTCGCTACCTACTCGTAGCCTCGGAGTGAAGCGCTAATTACGTCGGGTGAAAATAATTAGAATGTAAAAGAATTTTAATTAAAACCTCCCTGAGAACTACGGTAGTTCTGTTTGTGGATGAAGGTTTTGAAGTGCTTCGTAACTTTTACACGATGGAATATAAACTTTAGAAGCAATCTCATATTATTAGGTTGCTGTTATATGATGCTTTTTAGTTAGGAATTTGTTAAGTAAGTAAAGTATATATCGAATTTAACTATTTGACGCCTGCTACTTTGTTCGCGTGGAAACATTCTTCCACGACATTCGTTATTAAAATATACATTACTAGCTGACGCCGATGTTTCACTCGCGTGGTTCCCGTTCCCGTATGAATACGGGGGTAATATATAGCCTATAGCCTTCCTCGATAAATGGGCTATCTAAAACTGAAAGAATTTTTCATTTCGGACCAGTAGTTCCTGAGATTAGCGCGTTCAATCAAACAAACAAACATACAAACAAACTCTTCAGCTTTATAATATTAGTACTGATATGTGTAAATTTGCTTGAATTAGTTTGTCTATTTCTAAAAACTGCATGAATATCTGCTGGGTTGTTTAAAAGATCTAAGTGCATTATTTATGCAAATCAGTAAAAATAATACATTATATAAAAAATTAAAATATATAGTTCTTAAAATATATTAATTGCATACAAGGCCTATGTCTTGCAGTGGACTTCCGTCGGCTGATATGATGATGTTGATATTTTTTCGACGTCATTGCAATTCTGAAAGCGTTAGGCAAGCTCCGTGACGTCATCGTTTGCGTCATATCCGAGGAATATGCATTAGCTTTGGCGCTTTGTTTAATTTATTGGAATAATTCTACCATTCTGTTCTGTATTATTCCTATTAATGTAGCTGGCTATATTGACGTGGAACTTTGTAATAATACACGAACAGATCTGTTTTCCGTTAGATTATCAGAAACGTCGAGTACTTTAAACTCAAAATTTAGAGCCTCAATAGCTCGATGGATGGCTATGGGTCTCGGCGATGGGTCTCGGCCCGGCCGGATTACCGAAGGGTGGCGGTTCAATCCCCGTCTCGTTGTACTATTGTCGTACCCACTCCTAACACAGCCTTTCCTTACTAGTTGGAGGGAAATGAGAATATTGGTCGTACTATAAAAAAGATATTGGCAAACATTCTTTGTTTTTTTTAATGTTCATAATATTTATCAATTAATTTAGTATCCATAACACAAGCTGCTACTTTGGGGTTAGATGGCGATGTGTGTAATGTGTATTATCCTAATATACATAATACGCATTTTATTTTGGAAGAAGCAAAGTTTCTATCTTTTTCTGCTATCTGATTCTACTTGCTTATTTCCTTCGGCGCTACAGCCCTTTGTGGGTCTTGACTTCCTCTACCACTTTTCTCCATTCATTTCTTTTTTCTCACACAGCTA
Source organism: Bicyclus anynana (assembly GCF_947172395.1). NCBI lineage: Eukaryota > Metazoa > Arthropoda > Insecta > Lepidoptera > Nymphalidae > Bicyclus > Bicyclus anynana. The sequence continues at coordinate 11,632,074 of NC_069101.1, forward strand.
ATTTTTCAATTTATCGCAAATCCTCTTTAACACAATCTAGCCATCTTTTATTAGGTCTTCCTTTTAATCTTTTTACCTGTGGTCTCCATTTCGTCATCACTTTAGGCCATCTAGTATTTGGCATATTCTACGTGCCTTAGCCACTGAAAATATCGGGCTTTAAAATGTCTCACAATTGCTTCGCCTTTCACTAAGTTTTCCAATTCGTAGTTCAGTCTATGGCGATAAATTCCGTCTGAACTTCTTAGTAGCCCCAAATTTTATTTTGTGACAGTAAGAGCCCACCTAAACTACGGATGCGAAAATGCGTAGGTTTATCTGATTCTAGCTTGTATTTTAAAATATGTTTTAAAAAAATCATTATTTATTCCAGCTTCATGTAGGTACTAGGTACATAAGAAAAAGATTAAACTATGTAATACCTTTTAGCAATATATTGATCACCTCTTATCAGCCTAAAATCTCCCTCCCTTATATTAGATTGCCTCGACGACCAATAAACGAGCCACCCCCTCGTGTTCGCTACGGGGTGGCTAATTCACAATGTTTTGTTTTGATTGTCATTGCGGCCATTTGCCTGACTGACGAGAATTAATGGACTTTTCCATTGCAAAGTTTTCCATTTGTAATAAAAGATTTTTTAAAAGATGTCTGCTAAATAGAATTGTTTTGTTGGAATAACTAGAATAAGCAAGAATTAAAAGCTTTTAAAAAACGGGAAAACTTTTCTCGGTTTTAAAATTTTTTTCTAATCTCTGGATTGGCTGAAACTATTTTAAAGGGATTTTCACTGGAAAACAGGAAAAGTTAACGAGCAACATATACTACTACTTTTTATCCCGGATCAGCGAAAGGACAGTCCTCGTGAAAATCAGAGCCCTCTACTGTACTGTGCAACCAGTAGTAATGCCTAAATACATATAATTCAAATTTATAACTAGCATTATTAAATAACTTTTATTAATAACTATTAGATGCCCAAAACTGTTCGCGTGAACAGTTTTCACAAAGCACCATAAAATTTTCAGGATAAAAAGTAGCATGTGTGTTAATACATACCTACACATAATCTATTCCAAATTTCCAAATTTTAGCCAAACCAATTTAGTAATCGCGACGTGTAGAAGTAGCAAACATACGCAAACTTTTGCTTTTACAACCTTAGAGTTATGTACAAGGCTCTATGTTTCTTAAATCCAGAATTTATTACATTTATGTAATACAAACTCAAGCCTTTACAAATGGCATACTGTAAATGTGCACCGAAGAATATCTTTCTGTAATGGAAATAACACGCTAAACGTGGCTTACAGCGTTTAAACTTACATTATTTATCGCCACTTTAACTCCACCCCTGCATTTTCAGTGAATTTTTCGTATTTTACTGTCTGTAACTACCTCGTGCTCGTGCTTTAAAAAACAGACCATTTGTTCGAGCCGTTCTCAAGTTATGCTTTTAGCATCATTTTGCGTTCTTTTTTGTATCTAAGATTAATATTGATACTGTACACAGCTGTTTGTTGCTTACATCCAGAACTTAATACGTTTTCTAATCCCCGTAACACAAGCTCGAGCCTTTACAAATGGCATACTATAAAAGTGCTACGAAGAATATCGTTTCTGCAATGGAAGTAACGCGCGGAACGTGTCTGCGCCGGCGGGACGTGGCTTACAACGTTTAAACTTTACATTATTTATCGCCTCTTTAACTCCGCCCCTGCACTGTGCAGTGAATTTACAATATCGGATGCACGAGTAATATACTCGTATGTGCAATTCTTATTTATGTTGGCTATAACTAGCCAACTCTTGAGAAAATTACTTTTTTTATTGAACTTACAGATATTTATTTTTACTTTCCACATACTTACATAGGTAAGTACGGTAGCCAATCATGAAGTTAAGACCGTGGTGGCCTTGGAAGATAGAAAGTTTCAAGGTGCCATATCCTTAATAGTCAGGTATAAAACATTTTCAAATTTTTCTATATCTTCTTCTACGGGATATCATAATAAATGTCATTATGATGGTCAGACCTTAGTTTCGCAACTCTTCGCTAAAACCCCTAAAAGTTCATCATTGACGATGTTTTTTCGAAGGTCTCGTCATCACGGTCTCTGAGACTACGGTGTTTCTGTGGCATTGTAACCCGTACAGCTCGTTGTACTATAGTACTAGACTAAATAAGTTTAACATTACCATCCCCGAAATCATTATTTGTCTATGAACACACACACAAAAAGCACATATTAGTACTGAAAAGGATATCCTTTTCTGTACTGACAATGTGAGTGCAATATATTTGTAGAGGAAAAAAGACAAGAAGCAAATTTAGTCGCATTTATAGTATTTTAGTACGTAATAGTGGAAATGAGATTTTTTTGCGTCCCAGATGAGTTGTCAAGAACAAAGGCTTCACGGACGTGTATCTAGGTCGGACGTAAATGTTGCACAACTTTTTGCCAAGGATATGAGAAAACTTGAATTGAAAAACAATTGTTGAACTATCCTGCTGTCTTTCTCTTTTTTTATTCTTTGCAAGTTAGTCCTTGACTACAATCTCACCTGAAGGTAAGAGATGATGCAATTTAAAATGGAAGCCCAGCTCCTTCAGTTTCGTCGTCATCAACCCATATTCGGCTCACTGCTGAGCTCGAGTCTCCTCTCAGAATGAGGCCAATAGTCCATCACGCTGGCCCAATGCGGATTGGCAGACTTCACACACGCAGAGAATTAAGATAATTCCTTGGTATGCAGGTTTCCTCACGATGTTTTCCTTCACCGATTGAGACACGTTATATTTAATTTCTTAAAATGCACACAACTGAAAAGTTGGAGGTGCATGCCCCGGACCGGATTCGAACCCACACCCTCCGGAATCGGAGGCAGTGGTCATATCCACTGGGCTATCACGGCACGATTTAATATTTTCTTAGTTGACTCAGGTCTGGTCAGGTCAGGGTGATAGGCTTCAACCGTGGCTAGTTACTATCCTACGGGAAAAGTACCGCCAAGCGATTTAGCGTTCCGGTACGATACCGCGTATAAATCGTCAGAGGTATGGGTATAAACTTTTACCTCTTCAAAGTATGCCTGCTTATTTGACTGCATCGTTCCTTGACATCAGGTGAAATAGCAGTCAAGGGTTAACTTGTCATAGAATAAAAAAAGCAAAGTATTAATCGTTTGCGTAGTAATGAAAATTTAGCGGATTTGATTTAGACTTTGGTTCAACCCTTCACTTAGCCCTTAGCGTTTAAATACAACAAATGCATTCCCAAGTATTCACGCGACAGCGTTTTTAACTACGACGCTTTTTTTCTTTTCGAATAGTATTGTATTTTTAGTTTTGGGCGTTGGAAATAGACCTTCATTTAACTTCAAACTGAATTTGAACGCTTTTTTAACGTTCGTTAAAAAACTGTTGTGCGAATGAGGCTTTACTCGTTATTCAATACGTGCACTAATATAGCTTGGCAACTTCGTAACACTCCCGATGGTCCGCGCAGGGCGGGGGGCGTGTTATTAATGAAAAACCCACGACTGATGCACCTTACTTCCCCTCACGCACGATTTCACACCCGCGCAGTCTTTCCCCCGTCGCCCGCATATCATGGGAGTGTCATCCACGAACTTGCCAGACTATAGCAATAATTTTTTGCCTTCCATAACAAATAGCAGATTTTTTTGTTCTATCGTAATAATCGTATAAAGTTAAAGTCCACGATACATACGAGTAGCTAGTATAAGTTTTATAAAAGCTTTGTATTTAAGTGCAAGTTTAGTATAATTCAGTTAGGTTTATTTCCACATTTTCCATTCCATTAGCTGCCGGATTTTGTAACAATACAACCTTGCGCTGTGAAAAGACCTTGAATGTTAGAACGACTAGTTATTCTACGAATAAAGGCGTTTTCCGGAACAGGGAGATATCGTCGCTTTGTGTTACATGGTTACATGCCTGGGTATTGTTGTGCGAATATCGGTATAAATATATGTGTATATCTTCATATAGATATATCTATTTTTTTTCATATAAATAAGATATAAATGCTGATCCAATGCAGGTTGCTGGGATTATAATGATAACGTTTGTAATTCTTTGTTTAATTATTGGCAAAGACCGATGGTAAAGAGTAAAAATAATATTTATTGCCCGACCCAGGATTCTAACCTAGGACCTCATGTTTTATAACGTGATAACAGGCTAAGCATTGAAGCTGTTTGGTACTTATACCTAATTATTACAAAATAGACCATAAGGAAGAGAAGTATGATTTTTGTCCGACTTCAAAAAGGAGGAGGTTCTCAAGTTGATTGGTATGTTTTTTTTATCCCATATACTCTACTCCGAAATCGGTAATATTATAGAAAAATCCATTTTTATAGTTTGTTTAATAATTTTACGACAAATAATTTTGAATATTGACCTCCGAGCATATTTAAAAAAATATTTCGAGAAACTAATTTCCGTGACCTTTTGATCTTTTGAAGCCGGTATCAAGTTTTTTACATCTTCATTACAAAGCTGTAATAAATTAATGTACAAGATTGCGTGTGTGAAGTCTGCCAATCCGCAGTGGGCCAGCGTGGTGGACTCATTCTGAGAGGAGAATCGAGCTCAGCAGTGAGCCGAATATGGGTTGATAACGATGACAAGATTTCAGTTCACTTTGCGGAACTTTTCCGCAGATTGGGTTTTAAAATGCCTTAAAAGCGAAAATTTCCAAGTGGCTTATTTTTACCAACACACATCAAAATCTAAACAGATTTTTATCCTAGAAAGATGAAAATCTGTTGCTGTGCAAGCTTAGAAGCGGGGAAACAAAATAAAATTACATTTAGTCTCAGTGGGGTGTCGACGTCGTAAAAATGCTTTTCCTTAAGGACGCAACTTGACTCATAATAAAACTAAGAACGAGGGCCTGTCGTAGTCAGACTTACCTCACTTTGAAGGCTCTAAGTTTGTCAGTCCATCCTACTACCATAGGTAAGTACTTGACCACGTATAAAACGTATTTTTTTCACGGGATATCATGAATCATTTCAGTCCAGACGCGAAACCTTTAGCTTCGAGGCAACCCTTCCTAGAGACCATTTAAGTTCTTTTTGAAAAAAAACTTCAACTGTGTTTTTCGAAGGGTTGACGTAAAGATAACTGACTGGCTACTAGGAAGTAGGGACATAATTTTTCATTTTATGCCTAACCCATTCTACAAACGTGCAGTTTAAATTGCACAGTTTAACTGAACAGTCGAATTGTTTAGTTAAATCCTACGTGTGTAGAGTCCCTCAGATTTGTCTGTATCGTTTTTTCTAATGATTTTCATTGAAGTTTCGATTAAATAAAACTGTAAAGTTAAAATTGAACGCCTGCAGCGTCTGTAAAAAATCATTTATCTTTTATAATTTATACTTGTAACCTGCCTTCCAAGTCCTCGTCAGTCCAAACATCATAATTGGCTTAACTTCAAACTTCATAACATATTTACCAACTTCCAACATATGATATCAAACTTTCATTTTACATAAAATGAAGTATATCTGGTTGTCGCAGGTTCTTGGTCTATTGGTGTTAGTTACGCAGACTGAGGCCGGTATGCACCTTGCAGCTTGCAAGTGTTGTTTAAGCTGTACATACTGTTATAATGTAATACGTATATAGTTGTCGCGAAGAAATAGTAAGAAGGGAGGTCTGGCCCACTAGTGCGGCGTTAAGAATGCGCTGATAATAATAATATACAGCATTTATACTGTAGGTAAAGGGTTTATAGAGTAGTGATAGCCCAGTGGATATGACCTCTGCCTCCGATTCCGGAGGGTGTGGGTTCGAATCCGGTCCGGGGCATGCACCTCCAACTTTTCAGTTGTGTGCATTTTAAGAAATTAAGTATCAGGTGTCTCAATCGGTGAAGGAAAACATCGTGAGGAAACCTGCATACCAGAGAATTATCTTCATTCTCTGCGTGTGTAAAGTCTGCAAATCCGCGTTGGGCCAGCGTGGTGGACTATTGGCCTAACCCCTCTCATTCTGAGAGGAGACTCGAGCTCAGCAGTAAGCCGAATATGGGTTGATGATGATGATGATGATGAAAGGGGTTATAAGGTGTTGTATGTCTATAAAATAAAAAGTATTACAACCTCAGAGCTGAGTTTTGCAAAGACAATATATTTAAATCAAGTTTTTGTTATCAGACAACAATATTTAGAAGATGGCTTGAAAGAAAAACGGTATTAGGGCCACCGTAGTTGATTCATAGTTTTGTGTGACTGGTCCTGAATGCATCTAATACTACAATATTCAGTCAGACGTAATTTTTAGATTTTAAAAAATACTGTAATAAAATGATATCTCACAGAGTGATGCTTAGGGAATGAAATTTGATTAAGGAGAGTCGTAAAGTAGCGCTGCAGAAACGACACAAGCGGGAGAAAATGTAGGATTGCTCAGGAATTTTTAATAAAATAATCTTTTTGATGTTCTCTTTGTATGACGGAATTCTGAGGTTGAAACATTAAAAACAACGTCGAATTGAGAACCTTATCCTTTTATTAAAGTACCTTAAGAATATTTCGCTTAGCTGTTGTGACAGATCATAGATAAGAGTGCTTAGGTTAAGGATCAGCAATATTTAAAAAAATAGCCGACGACCCACGGTTTCGTTCCAGTGAGAATAGGAGTATAAAATAGCCTATGACACTCACAAATAACGTGACTTGCTAGTGGTAAAAGAATTTTCAAAATCGTTTCTTTAGTTCCAGAGATTATCCCCTGCAACATCACAAACTTTATCTGACAGCTTTATCAGTTTTAAATCTGTAACATAAAATTGAAAATTTTGTAAAACCCCCGAATGTTATAAAATTATTAACAATAATTACACTCTCGATCAAGTCGTAAATATTCTCTTTCAGTACGCTTTTCTTTGAGACCCCACTCGAGTATAATTGCAGACATTCGGTTGTCTTCCCCACTTTCAACCCCCACAACTTTTAAACGGCTCAACCCGTATGTCACCTTTGATATAAAAAAAACTAAATTGAAATTGCTTCAACCGTTCAGTAGCTATGTTGCCACAGACAGACTGACAGACAGACTCGTCAAACTTATAACAGCCCTCCTTTTGCGTTGGGGGTTAAAAAGAAGCTCTGTTGAAGACCATTAAAAAAATATTAAGATTACATTTCCGCTGTTCCAACGAATACGAGCAGAGTACGTCTAAAGTGTCGTGAGTTGGTGCGAGAACGAGCGACGCCGCGCTGGCGGTCGATACGTCGCGACACCGCCACCGCGTCATCTAAGCCTTGGCTTACACAAAGAAACCGTTTCGTTAAACAAACGCTAATAAAACATTTTGATTGCAAAACGCCAGACTTCAAGGACATCTATTAATGTAAACATAAAGACTGGCTTAAGCTTTCTTCTTTTAAGATATTCTCTGGAGTTGAGAATTTGGTTCCAAGCTCTAAATTCAGCAGCTGATAGCCTTGCTTTACACAAAGAAACCGTTTCGTTAAACAAACGCTAATAAAACATTTCGATTGCATAACATAAGGACATCTATTAATGTAAACATAAAGACTGGCTTAAGTTTTCTTTCAAGAAATTATCTGGAGTTGAGAATTCGGTAGTGTTCCAAGCTCTAAATTCAGCAGCTGATAGCCTTGCTTTACACAAAGAAACCGTTTCGTTAAACAAACGCTAATAAAACATTTCGATTGCATAACATAAGGACATCTATTAATGTAAACTTAAAGACTGGCTTAAGTTTTCTTCTTTCAAGAAATTCTCTGGAGTTGAGAATTTGGTAGTGTTCCAAGCTCTAAATTCCCTCCTCTGTAAGGACTAGCATGTAGCCTTGCCTTACACAAAGAAACCGTTTCGTTAAACAAACGCTAATAAAAAATTTTGATTGCAGAACGCCAGACTTCAAGGATATCTATTAATGTAAAGATAAAGACTGGCTTAAGTTTTCTTCTTTAAAGAAATTATCTGGGGTTGAGAATTTGGTAGTGTTCCAAGCTTTAGATTCCCTATTTTGTAAGTTTCAGCAGCTGATAGCCTTGCCTTACACAAAGAAACCGTTTCGTTAAACAAACGCTAATAAAACAGTTTAATTGTAGAACGCCAGACTTCAAGGACATCTATTAATGTAAACATAAAGACTGGCTTAAGCTTTCTTCTTTCAAGATATTCTCTGGAGTTGAGAATTTGGTAGTGTTCCAAGCTCTAAATTCAACAGCTGATAGCCTTGCTTTACACAAAGAAACCGTTTCGTTAAACAAACGCTAATAAAACATTTTGATTGCATAACATTAGGACATCTATTAATGTAAATTTAAAGTCTGGCTTAAGTTTTCTTCTTTCAAGAAATTCTCTGGAGTTGAGAATTTGGTAGTGTTCCAAGCTCTAAATTCCCTCCTCTGTAAGGACTAGCATGTATCCTTGCCTTACACAAAGAAACCGTTTCGTTAAACAACCACTGTATTATGATTGCAGAGTACATCTATTTATGTAAAGTTAAAGACTGGCTTAGGTATTTAATGCTAGAAATATTGTATTTATCTTTTTTTGAGAAATTCTCAGTAGCTACCACTACTAAAGCATTTTGACTGAAGATCCCTGCGACTCACTTGATGTCGTCAGTATCAGGGGGGTCAGTCAGCAAGATGGACTCTTCGAACTATGTGCCCCGATTATTGCCAGTTCAGCTAATTTGTTAATTGTAAATCTGTTTATTTGTTACAGTTATCGTCAATCCGAAGCTACCACCAAACAACAAGGAAGGCACCAAGAGCTTTAACTTTGATTTCTCCTACTGGTCGCACAATGTGAGTATTGTTACATATTATTATATTTTTATGAAACGTTAGGGTAAGTTAATTCCCTGATTTAAAAAAAAACTGATACGACACTATATTATTTGTCACAGTCGTTGGGATGAAGTGGTCAGCTAATAAACCGCCTAGGCCGTTAATTGAACGCCAGAATTCAATGTAAACGAAGAAATTCGATAAAACACTAACCATAACGTTTAACAATATGGCTGACCATTAGTCCACAAATTATGATCACTAAGGAGTAGGTATTAGACCTAAACGATATGAACACAAAGAACCAATACAACATCAGCCCGGAAGTGGAACTCAGGTATATATATATACACACAGGTATACATATACAAAATAATACTTTTATCCGATAAAAGTATTTATTTTTTCTGTTACTAACAAGCTTAAACTAGAAAACGAACAAACAAACCAATTATAAGTCTTCAAAATCTGTCGTGAAACTCAGTTTTTATGTAAACGATCTTTGCATGTCCCCGTTGGGAACAAATTAAAAAATTTCGTAGAAACTTTTCAGAAAACTTTTTTGATATTCTCATAAAGTTATATTTCATTATTAAAGTAAAATATCAAGATTTTTTTTAGATAAATATAAGTTAATTGTCGGGCTTTCATGAAAATCTGTCTAGCTGTTTCGTAAGAGTTTGATAACAAATATTGCGAGACGCGATTTTTATATATTACAATATATGCAAGCCGTATGTACTCCTAGGATTGAGGTGCAGGTCGACAACATTACCGTAAAAGTGTTAAGCGCTAACAGCTTTAAAAGATCCTTTCTTTAATCCTTACACCAACTCAAGCGAAATAGTTACCAACGGTGTGAACGAAGCCGTACTGCACCGTTATATCCAATCTTTATACAAGCTTAGAAGTGTTGATAGACATAGCCGTTACTTACCTGGAGTTCTAGTTTACTAAGTAAAATATGTGTATGATAATAATAGGTTGCTTTGGTCTCGAAGAGTTACTTATGTAGAGAGAGGACTTTTCGTCGTAGGAAACCTATCTTACCCTATTCCCCAAGAATAGCAAAATACAACTCTACAGTCATAATCAGGTTTTTCTACTTTTGGTTCTTTTGGTTTTGGTTAAGGCGAAAACTCATGCTTGAATAGTTTCCTGAGATTGTACCACCTAGAGTCCTAGACAAACTAAAATATATTTCGGGGAGTGCGCTCAGAAACTTTTCAATCTTGTGCTATCTTCGCCGTTCTATACCATAGTACTGCTAGATATCGCCGAGATCTGCACCTCTATGTCATCGATATTCCTCGGACGCGTATTAGGCGGTTTAATTCCTCTTTGCCTATACAAACATGTGGAATGCTCTTCTAGCTTCCATTTTCCCCGCCACCTCCATATTGGGTATGCAGTCTAGAGTGCATAGAGATATCTTCTAGGCAAGCATTATAGCACAAGACATAGTTAAGTAAACCTTGTATAACCTTTTCCGTTAGCAAACAGATTGGCTTTCAGAACAAATTTCCTGTACCAATAGTAGAGATTAGTTGGAGGGAGCGACGATTGGTTATTAGGTTTCAATTACTTCCTAAAGCAAACGTTGGCTTAAACTACAAACAACAAACTTCCATTTCAGTCTGTGTATCAAATTTTTCAAGTCAGACATTTGATTTTCAACACATCATTCAATGATTTTCAAAACAAATCTTTTAGAAAGACTTGTGTTGAGCCGATAAAATTACCAAAAATTTCTACTTCATTTAACTTTATCAGCAATTGTATTGTTTGTTGCTTAGTTTGTGTTGACAAATCATACCTTTTTTTATAAACAAATCTAAAGTAAATATCTAAATAAATATTTTAATTATCCCTAAATATAATTTATTTTGCTAGTGCCTTATAGTTAAGACAAACACAAAGGTGGTCAACCCGTTGTTTAATTCAACATATTGCATCGTAGTAGGTATTCCCTTCATTATCAGTTATTACATGTATATACCTTATGTGGTTTTAAAGGTTAATGTAAATTGTCTAATAGTACAACCATTTTTTTTAAATGGTGGACCATGCAGATTATATACTCTGTATAAAGATATTTATCTTGGCATATTACTTTCTGTTAAGAGCGAAATAGAGATTATGTAGAAAGGGCATCTTATTGGTGTAATTTTAAAATCATTTTATAATATTGCCTGTATAGGAAATCGGAAGGCAGCCATATATGACATCAACGGGATTAAGGAATTAGATATCTGCGAACGTATGGCTTCTAATCGCAACCATTGCTGTCTCTAGATGTAATGAGTCTTACTGTTTATCTTATTAATCCGAAGTGATAATCAAACATTTATTATGACGATTGTGTCTTTTATTGATCTTCTTATTCTTCTTCTTATAGTGCCATCTCCTATCGGAGGTTAGCAATCATTAAGGCTAATTTGACTTTGTTTACTGCTGCCCGAAAGAGTGATCTGGTACTCATATTAAACCATTGGCGTTCTTGAGCCAAAATGTACGTCTATGATGACGACGTTTTATTGATGTGTGTAATTATTCATTCGCCAGTTAATTATCTTCGTAGCTACTCTTTTAAACACTCTTAAAGCTCAAATGTTACGGATCTTTAGCGAAAAGTTACCACAAAGCTGAATGTCTGGTGAATATGGACATGATATTATCATGATAAAAAATGTGATGAATATAATAAAAGGAAGTGTTACTCTCTTTACAAGTGATGGTCTTCCACTCACCATCAGGTGGGCCATCTGTTTGATCTCTCAATCTAATTTATGAAACTATCAAACGCCCGCGACTTCTTCCGCCATCAGACCTCCTTAATCCGGCCCTGTCACAAAATCCGTTCTAAGCGGACGTCTACTAAGTATAAGGTACCTCTCTGCCAAAGTTCATCTTCTTGCGTGAAGTGGTTTTCGAGATTTTGTGATGACCTTACGATTTATATATTTAGATTCTTGTGTCAAGGTGTTTGTTACCAAACTGCTTCGGAACGGCTGGACCGATTTTATAAATCGTGCAGATTAACTTGACACCTGTCTCGAAGGAGTTAATGCGCACGGGTTATATTTTTCACACCCCTAAAAGGGTGATCTATCACAAAATTTATAAGGCAAAACAACGTTTGCTGGGTATTTTCTTTCTGTTTTCTATAAATTATATTTCAATAAGTTCAAATGATGAGCCGTGATAGCCCAATGGATATGACCTTTGCCTTCGATTCCGGAGGGTGTGGGTTCGAATCCGGTCCGGGGCATGCACCTCCAACTTTTCAGTTGTGTGCATTTTAAGAAATTAAATATCACGCGTCTCAAACGGTGAAGGAAAACATCGTGAGGAAACCTGCACGCCAGAGAATTTCTTAATTCTCTGCGTGTGTGAAGTCTGCCAATCCGCATTGGGCCAGCGTGGTGGACTATTGGCCTAACCCCTCTCATTCTGAGAGGAGACTCGAACTCAGCAGTGAGCCGTATAAAGGTTGATAACGACGAAATGATATTTATTATAATTGAATGGTATTGCGTTTAATATTAGAGAGACTTCACTTTGTATGTAAAAGCGGCTGATTAGGTACTTGTCCTGAACCTCGCAGGGTCAACCGTCTGCCAGACGTGGGGTCGTGAACTCATTAATCCCGAAGCTGTTTACGTTTCTTTGCCTATCAGTTACAAGGAGATATATTTCTTTGCATTTAGTTGCCAAGTTTCGTTGTTAATTATTTTATTTTACCCAAGGGAGTTAGGGGAGGAATTATGCAAGCCTAAGTTACTTTTATTTCACCTGAGGGACTAACACTGAGTTACGAGAGTTTATATTTAAGTTGCTTATCAAATGTTAGTGATAGTTCTTTGTTCGGTGGACCGACGACATCTACCAGGTTGTAGGTAGAGTAAGCCTCTGGACGCAGCGGCTTTAGACCGTGGTGTTTGGAAGATCATACTATAGGCCAATGTCTTGCAGTGGACGTCCATTGGCTGATAATGATGATCTTTGCTAATCGATAAAAAAACTAAAATATCTAAAATCGTTTATTTCGAGCAGGCAGGCCTACTACAGCCCTACTCTATGTGTACTATCTATATTAATATTATGAAGCTGAAGAGTTTGTTTGTTTGTTTGTTTGATTGAACGCGCTAATCTCAGGAACTACTGGTCCGATTTGAAAAATTCTTTTAGTGTTAGACAGTCCATTTATCGAGGAAGGCTATAGGCTATATATAATCCCGGTATTCCCACGGGAACGGGAACCACGCGGGTGAAACCATGCAGCATCAGCTAGTTTACTAATAAAAGAATTAGAAATGAAGGTACAAATCGTACCTTTTTTTATTTTAAATTATGTATTGTTTGTTTATAAAATTTTATTCAAAGTATATATAATAATTGTTATAAGCTTATTAATCAAATTTATTTAGAACAAGTCAAGTAGGTATAATAATAGTATTTGGTGTGAAATGACTAGCGATTTATACCCTCATTCTTAATTTGTTTGTTGGTGCACACCGAGTAGGGCTGTAATATAAACTTTACTGTCCAAAGTGATTCTAAAGTAGGCCTAGGCCTTTCACTAGCAACTGCGGGACATAAGTTTGTTCTAATGTTCCCAATGCATATGCATTGACAATTAAGTCCAATCGTACCAGAAATACAGTCGTTATATCCGTAATAGACAATAACGTCGCAAACCGCACACTCCAATCTCTTCGACAATTAATTTTCAACGTGATTGCTTCTACAGCCTGCGGGATATTTCGATTTGTGGTCACGTTTCTGAACAGGCTGATAGAAATGACAAATTGTCTACATAGACCTTAATATCTGGGTGATGAAGCTTCGCTGTGTATTATTTGTACGATCGTGATCGCTTTACTTACCATGAGGCATATTGCAACTTAACGTCTACGTAACGTAAAAAAGACAAAAGAAAAATGTAATTCATCTACACCAATGGTAAAAAAGGTTATTGACTAACGGCCAGTTTCTTCATCGCAAGTAACAGTCAAAGTAACGTCATAAATCAAAAGTGATGGTCTTATTTACTGAAAAATAAAGTCTTCTTTACTACTTACTACTTTTACTGTTACTTTAGCTTTACATGAAAAAACTGGCTGTTAAGCATTATTTTGTCTCCGACACGCCTCTTCGACTAATTATGAATAATTTATTATGACAGTTATGAAGTTGTGATTGTAACTCTAAAAGTAACAGGGAGAAGTAAGAAATAAGCAAAATCTTATCAAAATAATTAAATAAATAATTATATTTAATACGAATTTTGATACAAATCGTTCAACCCGTAGCCGAAAACATGGATAACAACTAAGCCTAAAAATGGTTTGTTTTTATTTTCAAAGTTGCATAAATGTGAATGGTCAAATTTTTTATTACAAGTGTCCTGCAACGTTTTTTCGGTTGTATTCATAAAATATGTATTCAGTCATTTATTCGTTCATATTTAACTAAGCGATGAACTGAACGATATTACAGGATTTGCAATTTTAGAGTGGATTTCGCCGCATCTGTTCAATTTATGCAAATTCATCAGACTATTCCGCTTGCTGTGCAAATTTAATTTACGTTCCCACAATAAAACAATGAATTTGAATGTCTGTATGAAATGTTAGTTGGCGATAATGTACGTCAAAGGATTGTTTAGATATATCCATTGACTTCTTATAATAAAAGGACGCACAATCATGTAGAAAATTTCATTTAAAAACTTGTTTACAAAATAATTATTGGTAAAGAAAATTATACCTAAATGCCTTTAAGTATAGTCCAATATTCAATAAAATGCCAAACTCAGAGCAAATTCAAATTTAAGGATTGAGTTTAAGGTTGAATTTGCAAATGCGACTACTTGAATTGAGTGCCAAGAAGTTGTGTTTGACACTCATTCAGTGGGGACGTTTTTTGGTTGCTTATCCACTTTTTAATAGATTTTTTCATATCATCATTTCTAAGTTAGTCCTGACTGACTCTTTTTAAGTCGAGTTTAAATCCAACTATATTGATTTAGTGTAACTTGTTAGGAGGAAGATGAAAATCCACACCCCTTTCGGTTTCTACACGGCACCGTACCGGAACGCTAAATCGCTTGGCGGTACGTCTTTGCCGGTAGGGTGGTAACTAGCCACGGCCGAAGCCTCTCCTCAGCCAGACCTGGACAAATTAAGAAAATCTCAATCTGCCCAGCCGGGGATCGAACCCAGGACCTCCGTTTTGTAATTCCACCGCTCATACCACTGCGCCATGGAGGCCATCAAATTACTTATTAGAAAGCATTAAATTAAATAAAACTTATTTAATTTAATGCTTTCTATTTATTGAAATGAACTCGTCTGAATTCCAATCATACTCAATCTATAAAAGCGTTGTTATTCTCAACGTTACATTGCAAAGGTTTAGATAATATAAAAGTATTTTATTAAGTTATCTATTTTGTTTACAGCCACACGATCCCGAGTTTTCTTCTCAAATCATGGTGTACAAAGATATCGGCGAAGAAATGCTTCAACATGCCTTTGACGGTGAGTATTAACAGAATTAGTTATTAGCGTGTAACAAGGACAACTAATTAACGAGGGTTATTAACTACAGTATTTAAAGCAGACTATTTTTCATAGACCACTTTCGAAATCTAGTTGGTTCCGATGGACCGCCTGCAGCTACATTTCTACCCTTTCCCAAATTTTGAAAATATATATGTATTGCTGAATTAATTAATTTATTGTGAGGATGTAAAAAAGCAAAGTTGGCCATATAAGAAATTGTACTTTCTAGAATCAGAAGAAGATTCTTTGTAATATTTATATCATCAATCTAAAGAACTTACTTATCAATTCAAACAACTTACATAATCCACTAATGTTGTCTATTTGCTTAAAGTCCGCTTTTTATGTGAAGACATTTTCCGGTGTTAAGAAAAATCAAGTGAAGAAAAGTACCTACTAACCATTTTTTTACTACTCACATTTTTTATATCAATTATCAAAGGAGGTGATCCATGTCAGGTCCACTCTTGTACCCAGTATCATCAAAATTTAAAAATACAAGGATTTTATTAAAATTTATTAAAGTAAATAAATGTAACTAAATAAAAAAAAATTAAAACCCAAGTTTTTGAGTTCTATCAAGATGGCGCCCATATAGCAACTATGACATGACAATTGACAGCAAACGTCAAACCGATTATTGCATTGAAAACGTCATCAATCCGCCATTAGTACCCATAGTAGTGTTGCATTTCTTGAGAGTTATTGAATATTATTTCGAAAGAATGAAAGTAAATTCGTAGATTTGTTTAATCCAAAATAGTTAAAAAAAATATTTTCTTTCATTTCCGCCAGGGTACAATGACTGGTCCTGGGCTCCATACAATTTTGGACCATCTCCTTTAGGTTAGGAATGATTATTTTTTTCCAAAAATGTTATATAACTTGCAGGGTACAATATATGCATATTCGCCTACGGGCAGACGGGCGCGGGGAAGTCTTACACGATGATGGGGCGCGGGGAGGACGGGCAGGAGGGCATCATCCCACAGATCTGCAAAGACCTGTTCAGACGCATACGACAGACCACCTCGGAAGATCAGTCCTACTCGGTAAGATATACCTGTAACTACATCCCTACTTCCATCATAATAAACAATCCATATTCAGCTCAGAATGAGTGGGATTAAGCCAATAGTCCACGCTGGCCCAATGCGGATTGGCAGACTTCATACACGCAGAGAATTAAGAAAATTCTCAGTTATGCAGGTTTCCTCGCAATGTTTTTCCTTTGTTTGGGACACGTGATGTTTAATTTCTTAAAATGCACACAACTGAAAAGTTGGAGAAGCATGCTCTGGACTGGATTCGAATCTACGCCCTCCGGAATCGGAGGAAGAGGTCCACTGTGCTATCATGGCTCTCTAAGTCTCATACTTCCATACTAATATTATAAAGCCGAAAGTAAATCTGTATGTCTGTTACCTTTTCACGGATTAACTACTGAGCCGATGTGAACGGAATTTTGTATAGAGATAAATAAGACCTTGTAGCAGAACATAGGTTATTATTTTGTATGCCGTAAAAATCCATGATTACCACCGGATTTGTAAAAAAATAGAATTTCACGAAAACGGAGTCGCGGACGTCCATTAGTGTTTATATATATATATATGAAATAGGGTTTTACCTGATGGTAAGTCTACCTACTAATAGAGAAAGTCTAAGATGAATCGCACTTGCGTAGGTATAAAGTCAATGTAACGATAAAGTGTTAAAGATCTCTCCAGTTGTAAACACATACTCCGTTAAATAATAGTTACAATGTCTCGCTTTTTTCACTTATAAGTTCTTAAATACCGGTTTGGCAAAAGAAAAATTTGGCAACGCTGACAATATACTAGAATACCAATCGGAATCCTACACGACTCAAGCTCATCGTGCATTTTTAATAAAGAGACTGACTTGTAAATATGACAATACTAGCGAACCCGGTCAAGCTTCGCTTTGACTTATTCAACTGGACTTCACCCCATTGGCTAATACAATTATGCAAACAACCAATAAGCTATCGGCGACAAACAGAAACTGTAGCCGCTTATAATATAAAGTTTGCCTGGTTATTAAGTAAATTTGTCAACAGGTGGAAGTGTCATACATGGAGATCTACTGCGAAAGAGTACGTGATCTGCTGAACCCAAAGAACAAAGGCAACCTGCGCGTGCGCGAGCACCCTGCCCTCGGCCCCTACGTGGAGGACCTCAGCAAGCTCGCCGTCATGTCCTACCAGGATATATACGACCTCATCGACGAAGGGAACAAGGCCAGGTAAGATATAGATATATTTTAACCTATCGCGTAGATACTTGCCTGCTTCTTGCTCACCTCTGTCGGAGTAAATCTGTCGTCATACCATTGCTCGGTTCCTACGTAGTGTGTCCAAGACATATGCCTACTATTTCATCGATGAATCGTATCGTAGGGGGATCTAGAAGGTGATTACGTCAGCAGTAGTTATTTACTTTTTTACACATATGGCAACCCACACTGCCAATGTTTTTGTAAACGAAACGCATTTTTGGACATTTCTGCAAATAAAAAATACGAATTACTTACGAATGTTTACGTAAAAGCATGAGGGGGGAAGGTAAGAGGTTTTCTTATTAATTTATATACACTCCACTAGTCTAATAAATTAACATTATGAAGAGGAAAGATTTGATTGTTTGCATTGAACGGTCTAGGAATGGTTGAATCTGAAACTACTGAATCAATTTGAAAAATAGTTATAAAATAAAAACAATCGTAAACTGTACAACAATTCCAATTAACCAGAAGTCCCTGCAAAAAGGTTTTCTTTATACTTGTAAGTCAAGGTGAACATTCGCATGCAGTTTCACCACATTGTTGCAATAAATACTCTGGGGCTTAGCATGTACCTACACCTAGCACGACAATATTGTGTTATACATAATTTATATGGACAATAATCTTGTAAACTAACGAAGTTTTATTGTATTTGTGGTACAGCTTTTTGAAATAGAACTCAACTGGAAAAGTTCTATCGCCATGTTTATGCCGTCGCGGAACATCCCATTGTTGTTTGGGGTTTGATTGTCGGTGAGAGAGACGTGATAGCCCAGTGGATATGACCTCTGCCTCCGACTCCGGAGGGCGTAGGTTCGAATCCGGTCCGGGGCATGCACCTCCAACTTTTCAGTTGTGTGCATTTTAAGAAATTAAATATCACGTATCTCCAACGGTGAAGGAAAACATCGTGAGGAAACCTGCACATCAGATAATTTTCTTAATACTCTGCGTGTGTGACGTCTGCCAATCCGCATTGGGCCAGCGTGGTGGACTATTGGCCTAACCTCTCTCTGACTCTGATCTCTCATTCTGAGAGAAGACTCGAGCTCAGTAGTGAGCCGAATATGGGCTGATAATGATGATGATGTCGGTGTAATTACTGGCACAGGAGTATAAAATAAAATACGCTTTGGGTTTATGGTCATAGCACAGGGAAGCACCATGTATTATGTATTATACTTTTGCCATTTTTATTATCAATTGCTTATTAGCGATTGTTTTCCACTGACTACCAATAGGACCATCTGCTTGGGTCTAATTGTACCGATCTATGAAATTACATGAGTAAAGATTTTGATATGAAAGAGATATTTTTACGGATCCCATAATAGCTAGTGAACCTTTGATTAATTATTATTTTTCTATAGTATAAACATAGTATATATTGATAAGGTATCTTTAATGAATAATCATATTAACGATCGCTATAATCTATACATATATCTCCTAATAATCTATGCAGCTTAATCCTACATATACATTTTACAATTCCATATTAGCGGTTTCTGTATTCATTATATCATCTGTATTATATCAATTATAGAGTATTTACGTGACACATTTGTGTACGCAGGACGGTCGCCGCAACAAACATGAACGAAACTTCCTCCCGCTCGCACGCCGTCTTCACGATATTCTTCAACCAACGAAGACACGATAAGACCACGAATCTCGTCTCTGAAAAGGTAAGTCAAGCTTCGTCTTTCTTTTTCCTGCCAACGGGCTTTTATCCTTTTACATAGACATTGCGGAGAAAAGACAAAGAAGTTATGGCTCATTTTTCATCTCCGTGTCTCATCATTTTGTACGTGCTACATATGGGTGTATTATGCTCGATTAATAAAACGATGTACCTACTAGTACTTATTTGGTTACAGTTACAGGTGGTATAGATTCCTGTGATTTTCTATTCTAAACGTGTTTCGTATTATATACACTGAGATTGAGTGTAAGATTTTTTGAAAAAATACCCATTTTTATCATTATTGAAAATCTAGTATAGCTACCACCTACACTACAACATGGGTATCAAATCAAGAGTGAAAAGGTATCTTATAGGATACCGCGTTCTACCATAGGCTGCATCATCGCTTACCGTTAAGCAAGATTGCAGTCAAGCATTAACTTATGTTACAAAAAAAAATTCACGATGTCGCAAACTCATTTTATTAACATTTTAACTCAATTTGCAGGTGTCAAAAATATCCCTGGTGGATTTGGCCGGCTCAGAGCGAGCGGACTCGACGGGCGCCAAAGGGACCAGGCTGAAGGAAGGTGCCAATATCAACAAATCGCTGACTACGCTCGGCAAAGTTATTTCGGCTCTGGCAGAAATTGTAAGTGAAATATCCATTATTTAGGAGTGAATATAGGCTTGTTGGTTGTACACTGAAAGTTTGGGTTTGTTTAACAACATCAAAGTATATTAGCTTTTATTAGCGAACTCTGTTGTTGGAATCCAACTTTTTTGACGCATTTTTGACGTTCTATTGGACTTAAGAATGCATTTACGTATCTTCCTTGTGGTATGGTACCATATAACCGATTTGATTATAGACTAAACAAGCGAAACCCTTAGTTAAACATACTCCATTCTTTAATTTAATAATGATTGCTAAAAAAATGTTTTTTTTTTTATATAAATTGGAGATGAAGATATTCTGGTATTTGTCTAATGTGCTAAGCACAAATGTCTCAACTAAATAAAAATTAGTTCTCCTTTATTGAGGGAATAATATGAGAGGTTGTTATAAAAATGACAGGTGTAGATACAGAAACTGGTATTATTTTGCCAACTTTTGAGTGTACAACTAATTATAATAAGTGTCTAGTTTAAGCATTGAACACATAATTCAGTTTCCAGCAGGAATCGCGCTCTGTGTGTTCAATGCCTTAGTTTTGTGTTGGTAGTGTCGGTACTGTGGTAGTGGGGTATGTGCTAGATATATGTGTATCGTCGTTTTTGACGCTACGAATAAGTTCTCACGACTACTATTGTAATAGTACAGCTAAAGTTGCTTCTTTGGCATTTTGCCTTTTACCATATTAAGGTGGGTACAGATTGGTGCAATGCAACATGCAATGCAAGAATTTGAAGTCCACATTGCTGCAATGTATCACGAATGCTCGTGGTTTGGACGCCTCGCGCGCACGAACTGCGCCTGGGTCGCGCACGCTCCGAGCGTTAAAATTCGTGTGCGGTTCGATCCGAGATTTGTCGGTTTTTGGTACGAACACAAAGGGGCGCGCAGTGTGCGCAGGACTGAGTCGGACTGATTCGTAGTCAATGCGCGTACCGCGCGCGCCACACGTCCAAGGCAGCAGGGAACATGCAATGTAAGGCAGAATATTACATTACATGTTGCATTGCACCAATCTGTACCTACCTTTAAAATGTCAAATATTTTGTTTGTGTTATGTCAAATATTTTGTTGTGTGAGTACTACTTGGAAGTTGAAACCGACGATAAATTTATCTGAATTCTTTCTGATTAAACTCTCTGTCATTTATATATAATTATGTATATTATTTCATTTGAATTTAAATTATTTTAGATTTGTCAATTATTTAAAAAAAAAATAATATTAATCTCGATATTGGACAAAAGACACGTTCTATTACGTTTGTTTATTTATATTATATTCTCCGATAAATAAATATAAATAAATGTAAATAAATGTGAAAATAGTGTAAAGAGTAATTTATTATAACAATTTGACATACGTTAACTATTGCAAAAAGGTTGAACTAATTCAAAACTATCTGCCTAGTTGGCTCAGTGATGAGATTCTGCGGCAATGGATCATTATGGTCCTGGGTTACAATTTAAAAACAGTTGAAATTTCTAACTTATCTTCAAGTTCAAATTTATTACATATGACGATGGGTTTAGTATCCATTCTGCGTCGGAAAAAGTTACAGAGTAAAAAAATATCGGCCATATTTATAAACATGGATTCAATTATAAACCTCAATTTTCTTCAATATAAAATGGACCTAATCACTTGTGTTTAAAGTTCACTTTACTTTGAAGAAAATCGAGGTTTAAATCTTAATCCATGTCACTATGACCACCAGCCCATATGGCAGCATTAGTGAGTCTAGAGGCTTAGTCCTGCAGTGGTCCATTAAATCACACATAGAAACCTAGAACATAAAACCTCCATCTTTTTGGTTAAAATTATGATGATGTGAAGTTAGAAACACGAAATTTCGCCTCAATCGGATAAATGGTTTAAAAATGTATAAAATAATGCCATACTATTCATTTTTATTTATATATACAGATATAATTTTATTATGTACATAGATATGATTTCACATACATTTCGAATGTCCTCCTGCATCTCATTTGCTTGGATGTGTGCAGTCGGTAAGTGGAATGGGTCTATTTTAATTTTGTATATACATATATATGTGTGGTTGTGTTGTGCATGCTTCTTTTACATATTGACCAAGGGCCTGGGTTAGCCACACATACTTCATTTTAGGAAGGCTGTAAGCTTGTCAGTCTGTTCCTATCATAAATAAGTACCTACGGTAGAAAGGACACCATCCACCGGTCAATACAACGTCGGCCCCGGGAACTCAGGTATACCCCCGTATAAAAATTTATACGGGGGTATACCTGGATAAATAAGGATTTACCTAGTTAAATAATTGGCTTAATAAAATGATGTTTCTTGAAGAAATAAACATTCTTATTGTTTAAAAACTTCGGTACCAAAGCGGCAAAGTAACATTTAAAGCAGAATTATTTTTTAATATCACTTTTTTCTGTTACCAACAAGTTTAACAAATAAACCAATCATAATCTTCAAAAAATGACGTACAACTCAGGCTGTATGACCAACGATCTTTGCTTTATCCCCGTTGGGGACAAATTAAATATGAATTTAAAATGTTGAAGCAAACTTTTTTTGATAAAGTAATGATTTCATTGTCAAAGTATTTACATTGTATCAAGAGTTATCAAGATTTTTTTTAGAAATAAGTAAATTCCCGGGTGAATAAGGTAGGCCGGGGATGGGCATTCCCTTTTATGGAGTTTGGAATGTAGTGACTTCCTAAATTGTGGTATATCTGGCTAACGTAGGCTTTATTTCTAATACAGCATAGCAATAATGGCTAACTTTTCAATTTCATAATAATTATTATTTTTTTAATTAGGTATATGTGAAATTATATACTACATATTTTCTTAATAAAAAAGAGTTTATTGTAGACACTGTTGCAACTCTGGATTTACTGAACCTATTTTAAAAAATATTTTACCAATGCATAGCAACGTTATTTGCGAGTGTCATAGGTTATATTTTACCCCCGTGTTCCAACAGGAACGGGAGCATCGCGGCTGAAACTGCGGAGCGTCTGTTAATAATAATTGTATCCCTAATTTTAATTTTTTTTTTCAAATTTGAAAACATTAAATTCGTTATTTACTTTGTTGCCACATCTGCCATAAACAGCGTTTTTTTTGTTCATATGGTGCCATTTGACACAAGTACTTCATATTTCCAAACTCATGGGAAATAGATTTACAATTATTTGCTTTTATCTGCGAAATTGTCTATCAAATACCCATAGACAAATAGACAATACAATTTGCAGTGTAAATAGACAAAGTGCATTTACAGTTATTTCACCTTTAACATTTGACATTTGAACGTAAACTATTTTTGTACTTACTCGTATAATAAAAAAATGTAAAATAATCGTGATAAAAAATAACAAACTTGAGTTGAAATAACTTTTAATGCAATACAGAAAAAAATAGAGCTTATAAAAATATTTTAAATAAATTCATAATTTATTTACGACAGGCGTCAAAGAGCAAAAAGTCGAAAAAGGCTGACTTCATACCGTATCGCGACTCTGTCCTCACATGGTTGCTGCGAGAGAACCTTGGAGGCAACTCTAAGACTGCTATGATAGCTGCCATTTCGCCAGCTGACATCAACTATGACGAAACTCTCAGTACCTTAAGGTAAGTTAATCTTTATCATCAACCATTAGGCATCCACTTTCACATGTTGACCTCTTAGCAGCGCCAAACCTATGTATTTCTGGTTTGTTTTAACGATGTCAGTTACTTTGTTGGATTCTCTCAACCCTCGCTTTTGTCGAGACACAGTCAACACCCAGGGACTTGCGACTCCAACAAACAACCTTCTGCAAAGGTCAAGTACTTCAAACTCAAAATGAGGGTGGAAATAATCAAAAAAACAAATAAATTCCACAACGTCCGTATTATTTGCCAGGAAGCTACAAAAAATGTTATATCGATCATATATCAACAACTAAAAAGTAGTCGTACATATACGCATGCGCGGGAAATCTAACATCTAATCTAATAAAATTATTAAAATACATCTCGTCTGTCTTATGGTTTCTACCATACCGACCAACTTTTCATAATGATTCCTTTAATTGACTTCCAAATTACTATTATTTCGCATCCCCAAGATGTCTATTATTTTACATGAATTGCTTTGGCCGCTATTCCACTGGCGTTTTGTATATGGTTCGACCGGTACAAAGATGACATTGACGTGGTGATATTTCAGCTCTTCGTTTGACTACAACAGGGTTTTTCCAAAATTTTTGATGCGAATTTACCTATCTTTTGCTTAATTATAGTCCAAGAAGCGAAACTAATAGTAGCGTTGTCTTTGATTCACATCTTCTACGATGCATTCAGAAGGTTAGGTCGGAGAAACGGCATCACTCGAAAATTTGTCAGTGGAATAGCGGCTTTAACTGCTATAATAAAGTATTTTGTATTAAATAGATATGCAGATCGCGCAAAACAAATCGTATGCAAGGCCGTCGTCAACGAAGACGCAAACGCTAAACTTATTCGAGAACTCAAAGAAGAGATACTTAAACTACGCGAGCTTCTCAAAGCAGAAGGCATCGATGTTGAAGAAGGTACGTATTTCATCGTAATACTAGCTTTTAAAGCTGAATAATGAAACGCAATTTCTGATTTGAAGTCACCTTTATTTTGACGATTGTTAGACGTTAAATATACGGTCAATTTACAAGGAATAATAAATATATTTGATTTGACGAACGACTTTTTTGAGAATCCTCAAAGGCATTTTTTTAGTGCTTTGAGAGTAAGTAATATTTTTGAACTTTGTGGCGCTGCCACATGGATTGGTCAGGTATTCGGGGAGAGTGGTAAAATAAATTTATTATTCATTGTAAATAACTTGAACTTTCCGTAATGATGTGTTTTAAGGTGTGCTTCAAATTGATAAGCGTTTCAGTAGTTGAGGGTAAACCACGTAGGATTAGTCGTCATGTGAACAATTGTCCATCTTGTGAGTGTTTGAATGTATTGGAGGCTGTAGATCATTGACAAGAGTTGAATTGAGATTTAATAGAGCGAACTAGAAAAAAAACAACAAATATAACCAATCAATATTCGGGTGTATTCGCCTTAAGTACTACCTATTGTACAGTTTGACATATTCGAGTCAAAGAAAGATCCGAATAAAACGCCACAAAAGTATATAATCAAAGCATGAGTATGATACTAAACTTCAACTTTTGTTTTCAATTGCGAAGGACCAGATGGTCGAGTCTTATACGAAAAGAAAGATCAGCTTATCAGTAAGTAAATTTAAGAGGCTTGCGCATCGCATATGTACACCCCACCTGTACGCTTTGCCTCGGGGTTGCCAGACCAAAAAACACGTATTAAATGACTGAATATATATGGCAACCCGACACCAAAAAAAAAAAGAAATTTTGCACCCTTTTCCAGAGCTTGTGGCGTCGTAGGCGTACTTACGTAGCAAACGATAATATACATATAACCGTCTTTTGTCGGCATATGATATATATTATGTTAAATAATATTACCTGCGCTTCTATTTATATATATTGGTGTTGGTTCCCTCAATATGTATTGTACGGTATATTTTTAAGTAATTATTTTAATATGTCCTTTCTTAAATTACATAAATATTTTCATGTGTATATTTACTAACGATTCCTTAATTGCTGAGCATTTTAGGATTCTGAGTATGTATTTGAACATATACATTTATTTCTTAGATATTTTTGATATTAATAAAACAAACACTTAAAATGCTCAGTACCTCGCCGTTCGCGGGCATTTAGGATTATTTTTTATAATCATAATATGAGAAAATGTAAAGCATGTTACGAATATATATCTATTTATTGGTACAATAAAAAGATCAGCATTGTCTGACAAATCAATTATGTTGCAATAATGTCGCGAACGGGAACATATTTCTATATCCATGTTTTGCAAACAAGCTTTATAGCTTCGCATGTTTTTTTCTACTATTTTGTGTCTATATATAGACTTTTTTATATTCATAATAAAATATACATAAATGTGTAAAAAGTTAATTAGATTGCACTTTGAAATAATCTTGGTAACTAACTCTCTTGTACGAGGATCTAACCCTCTAACAATGAGGACAAATGAGTCAAAACCAGATAGGTTTCTCTAAGATTAGTAGTTTCTATAACCACCTTTCGATTTAACATGAGACTATCTCTATCGTAGCATTTTATCGCAATGTAACCAAAGCTACAAGTTCGACATTTTCTATTTTGAAATGCAGTCTAAATGTTTTCACTGGTGATGTATTAGCTAGAACAATACAAGGATACAGACATAAAGGGTAAGCACTTGTATTGGTTTGGTTGGCACAACACTTTCACGAATAATGTAAAACAGGTTGTAAATGTAAACCTTCACAATGGTATTTAGAAACACCAGGGATTGGTTTATTAAGGCCTGAATTAATGTTATACAGAGGTCAGTTATCCTGATCCCTAACTTGGGTAGCTTTTATTAGTTATTCTGTAGGCAAGCGAGGTCTATCTCGGGCCACAATTATATTTACCGACAGGTGAGAATGTGGTCAACATAAGCTTATCTAAAAAAAGCAATTAAGTATAAAAAAAAAACGAAAAACTGGTTGTAGATTGTCATGTTAAGGTAAAGGTGAGGTTAGTTTTGTCTACATATGACCATATTCCAAATCTTTAAAGAGGTTAGTTTTGTCTCTACATGTAACCATATACCAAATCTTTAAATTCATGACGTGATTAACTTCTTCTAAACGAAAATACATATAATCATCTTGTTATAACAAAACAGGAGAGGAGAACGTATCGCCAATGCGCAAGAAGAGCGAATCTGAAGCGTTGTCGCCGAAGTTATCACGAGCCGCCACTACCATCGCCGAAGAAGCTGTGGATCAGCTGCAAGCGTCGGAGAAACTTATCGCAGGTATGCAGTCAAAACTATGAATTCTTGCCACTAATACTCGTACATGCCACAATAGACCATTGAAATCGTTATAACCGTAGGTGTCAATAGTACCTACTCGCACCTAATGGATGTGTACATGAGAATTAACCGTCTCACAGGTGACACACCTTTATGAAAAACATCATCATCATTCATCATCATCAGCAACCGATGGACGTTCACTGCTAGACATAGGCCTCTTGTATAGACTTCCAAACATCACGGTCTCGAGCTGCCAGCGGCCCCACTGCCCTTTCCGGTGCGGGGTTGCCATTCCAATACCTTGAGACCCCAACGTCCATCGGCTCTTCAAACTATGTGCCCTGCCCATTGCCACTTCAACTTCGCAGCTCGTTTAGATATGTCGGTGAATTTTTATTCTTTTGCGGATATCCTCATTTCTAATTCTATCATGCAAAGACACTCCCAGCATAGCTCGCTCCATCGTCCGCTGAGTGACTCTGAGCTTCTTACGAGGCCCATAGGGACCAAGTCTCAGATCCGTAGGTCGTCGGGGTTGGCAGTGGAATCTCTGTCGGAGATTCTTGACACCCCTGATGCCCCGCCGTTACCGTAACCGCTGCCAGAGCCAGGAATAGCGAGGTTGCCGGGGACTAGGGGCTGTTTCTGTGTTTTTATACTCATAAAAGGAAATGCCCATGAATTACCACACTGGGCTTGCGGGTGGGTCATTCGCAGGGCTAGACTCCTTAGACAAAATTTATGTAATCTACTGTTTCCTATTATTCTTATATATTAGGTACTTGCTACAGTTCTAATACGGCCCATGTCTTTAAACAAGTTATAGATACATTTTGCTGGTATGCCTCTTGCACATTACCGCACAAAAAGACCATTAATTTGTTTGTAACAGAGCTCAACGAAACATGGGAAGAGAAGCTCAAACGAACGGAACAAATCCGCGTCCAACGCGAGGCAGTGTTCGCGGAGATGGGTCTAGCGGTCAAAGAGGGCGTCACAGTCGGCGTCTACTCGCCGAAGAAAACTCCTCACCTGGTCAACTTGAATGAAGACCCCAATCTCTCGGAATGTCTACTGTACTACATTAAAGATGGTAAGTTCCTAAAATTATGCGATATTACATTATTTTTAGGGTGAAATCTTTTAGGCTTTTAAGCATATTGTTTGGGCATATTTCGGATGGCGAATAAAGGCAGGCGTCCACAGATCCGGAACATAAGATGCGGATATGTGGACGCCTACCATAAGAACTGTATTTGCGTTACGTTAAGATACTTACAAGAAGTTGTTTTAAGTATAGCAGTTTGTAGGACTTGACAAATTCTCTTTATTTTTTCATAATATTTAATGTTAATAGGTAATTTTTAGTCATAAGATGTCTCTTGTTTTTTAAACCCTCTTGGTGAAGATCCCTCCTAAGGATTATATACCAGGGAGAAAGAGCTATAGGCCTCCCCCAATTTTTCCCATTTGTGCCTTCTTTAGGCCTATTTTAATTTTACATTGTCCTAAAACAATTAGAGAGCTGTTTTATTAATTACAAGTGGTAAAATAAAGCCAATTTATAGACATAGATATGAAAGATTTAAAGACTCGGTATATAACTAAGAATTTCTTTATTTACGAAAAGTAATACTATTTCTACTTTCTAAAGTTGTTTACTTTATTACACAAAGAGTTTGGATTACAAGATCAAATGACACTCGTTGCATGCAGTTACGCTTGAATTATATTCTTATATTCAGTCATCTTGTTGCCCTTACTATTCATTCATCGTTATATAATATGAGTACAGTGACATGTAATTTGCATAAAAAGATAAAAAATCGGTTGACACTTTGTCAGTAAAAATGTTCAAAAATATTTTTATTGAAATACCATTCTTAGTGAAAAGTTTTTAAACGAGGTAAGGTTTGAGTTGTGTCCAATAGATGACATATCAATATAGAAAACTGCTTCTTCAAGAAATATTTCAGGTAGATAATTTGTCTACTTTTGGAAGTCTGTTTAGCAGTGGATCTAGAGGTTAGGTGTCTTAACAAGCGTTTAACAGTTCAGACGGTGTGTAAAACTGAATGAACTTTCGTAACGAAAGTATGTTCACTTTATATACTTAAACGTAACATAAACATCTTACCACTATATTCAAAGTCAAAGTCTTACCATTTTAGAAATAGATTTAGCAAACGGACTTTCCGTAATAGATTGACCAAACGGATTTTCTGGAATAAAATTACCAATGGGACTTTTCAGAATAGATTAACCCCAAACGGACTTTCCGGAATATTTTGACCAAACAGACTTTTCGGGAATATACCAAACCTTATTATTTTATACCTCGTAGGAGTAACTCGGCTGGGCACGGCGGAGGGGAACGTACCTCAAGACATACAGCTTTGCGGGTCGCACATACTCAGCGAGCATTGCATATTCGAGAATACGGATGGTGTCATCTGCCTCATACCTCATCGCGGGGCATTAGTTTATGTCAATGGACGTGAGGTGAGAGCCCTATATCTACGTTAATTCTCTAAATATATTCTCCAAAGATATTTTTACTTGATTTTTATGATTGCTTCCTAATAGTTTGTAGGTTTAGTAAAACTTTACTCACTTTTTGTTATTTTAATAATAATTTTTCGTTTATTTTGCGCAAATTGTATTCAACATTTGGTTCAAGATTCCGATTTTCGTCTGAGATTAGAGGGTATTGTTTTTTTCATAAGTTTTCACATCATCATTTAAATCTCAGAACTGTTAGAGAAACTTAAATTTTATAGTCTTATGTCAATATTTTTTATTGTTTATGGAAGGAGATTACAATTTAACCATTTAGGGCCATTTTTTAAATGAAAACGAGTAGGTGCAATTTTATTTTTAACACTCGGGTGCTAATTAATTTTAAAAAAGAAAAATATGTCGCAATTTAGGAACCCTGCCTACTGCCCCTTATGGTAAACCCTATGATTACTTGTAAAGAAACAGTTCTGTGTACCTAGGTAAACGAGCCAACAATCCTCAAAACCGGGTCTCGTGTGATCCTGGGCAAGAACCACGTGTTCAGGTTCACGCACCCCGGACAGCCGCGGGAGGAGATCGTGTCCAACAAGGAACTCAACGACGGCAACAGTAACGCTGAAGCGAACAACGATGGTATGTATATCTCCTCTATTGGATTTTGAATCATACATATATCACACGCCTCATACTTGTAGCGATATGGGGTCCTTGTTTGCGTAGCTCTTGTTAATTCCATCCTCATCAATCCCTTCATACAAGTCGGTTAAGGACACTCCTGATCTAGCTATTTTTGAGAACGTCCTGGATTTGGTCTTTGAACCTTCGCCATTTAGATCTCTTTTTTAAGTCTCCTTTCATTTCTTTGTGGGAACACTAAACGCTGAAATTAATTTGAAATTGTTTCTCGAAATGCTATTCATTTCTAATGAAATTTCCAAATTAAATAGAGTAATATGATATGGTTTTATTAATACCCATAGCTCTCAAATGAAGCTAAGTTGTAATCGGTTTTATTTCCTTAGCCCCAAGTGAGACAACAACCGAAAACGTCGACTGGGACTTTGCGCAGTGCGAACTGTTGGAGAAACAAGGAATCGACCTCAAAGCCGAGATGCAGAAACGACTGATGGCTTTAGAAGAGCAATTCCGCAGAGAAAAAGAACACGCCGACCAACAGTTCGAAGAGCAGCGAAAGGTAACTAAAATTTATAATAATGGTGTTTTAAATCACTTATTATATATTCAAAATTAAACATAAATAAACGAGACAAAATGGATCTTGAATTTTTTTATCTTCCGATTCTGATTTCTTTTTGTAAGGCCCATAGTTAGCGATCAACTCTTAAATTCCTCACTACCTAAAGTCTTTGCACAGTGCGTGGTGCTGATGACCTGAGATTTGTCCGCTTAATAATGACATATATTATTTCCTTTAATTAGTTGTTAACTAATGTTGACCAATGCGTAAAACCTATTAAACGTAGGTTTTCTGTAGGGACTCAAATATTCCTCTGAAGCAATCTTGGATTGTAAGGATTCCTTATGGCGGTTCCTAACTGCCTATGCAAGTTAACTTGGATTAGGCAGATTCCTTATGGATTGGGAGGTTCCTGATTGCCTAGGGGCTCTTCATATATAGAGCCAACAATTCACTCACAAAGATTTCAACATTTCACTCCCCTCCGTATATTTAATACGGAGGGGAGTGAAATGTTGAAATCTGTTTCTAAAGAGATTGTTTAGATCTTTTTGAAGTGAAGGGTAAACCGCTTCGTAACGTAACGTGTTACGGTGTCGCTCTGTCTGGCTTCCCTTTCTCTCACGCATGCAGTAGCAGGTTTAAGTTATCACTTCTGTCGAGCGTCCCGTGACGCACATTTTTTTTTTATTATCATTTCATAACTATCAACAGAATTACGAAGCCCGCATAGACGCTCTGCAGCGCCAGGTCGAGGAGCAGAGTGTGACGATGTCCATGTACAGCTCGTACACGCCTGAGGACTTCCACAACGATGAGGATATCTTCGGTGAGCCACGTGTTTCATTCTGAAGTTGCCTGATTTTCCAATTGTGATGATAATTGCGGTGGGGTGATTAGATAGAAGATGCAACAAACATCTTTTTAAATTTTTATAGGCTTCCCTTCCTATTTGTTTACCCGTTTGCGTTAATTTTCCAAGACTACTATACGGATTTTAATACTGTTTAACAACTGTAATCTATCTAACTAGATCTAGCAAAGGCTTTGTTTCATTAAAATCGGAATCCAAGTTATTTAAATACGTTAATAAAAAAATGGAATTTCATGTGGATATTGCGTTTTAAGGGGTTTTGAACCAATTGAGTTATGGTCCGTTTGAATTATGGAATTATGAAGGGGCAAATGAAGAAACAAGTTTAACTGACAAATGATTTTAAACTTATTTCGTGGTTGTTCATTATGAATGATATTTAAACGGGTACATACCACGATAAAACGACGAGATTTTTATTGTCGATATTTCGACCCAGTTGCATGGATCGTGGTCACGACGGGACTAACTGACAAACTTTTACAGTTACTTTTTAAAGAGAACAAATGCTAGTCTACACTAATATTATAAAGAAGAAAGATTTGTATTTTTGTATGTAACGAATAAACTCGACAACTACTGGACAGATTTGAAAAAATCTTTCACCAGTAGAAAGCTACAGAGTAACATACTCGTAGGGTGTATTTTATCCTCGTATCCCCACGCGAATGGGTAGTAAACGAGTGAAAACGCGAGGTTCTGTTAGTAATTGAGCAGGTCGAATAGCCACTCGCCGAGGCTCTTTTTATTCTTTACAAGTTAGCCCTTGACTACTATCTCACCTAAT
Organism: Bicyclus anynana; assembly: GCF_947172395.1. Lineage (NCBI taxonomy): Eukaryota > Metazoa > Arthropoda > Insecta > Lepidoptera > Nymphalidae > Bicyclus > Bicyclus anynana. Next base: position 11,664,432 of record NC_069101.1, read on the forward strand.
GGTAAGTGATGATGCAGTCAACAATGGAAGCGGACTAACTTGTTAGGAGGAGGATGAAAATCCACACCCCTTTCGGTTTCACGACATCCTATGTGAACGCTAAATCGCTTGGCGGTTAGTTTTTGCCCGTAGGGCTAGCCACGGCCGAAGCCTCCCATCAGCCAGACCTGGACCAATTTAGAAAATCTCAGTCGGGGGTTGAACCCAGGACCTCCGTTTTTCTTAAACCCACCGCGCCACGGAGGCCGTCAAAATTGGCCGAGGCCGGGCTGTTGGGTAGTAAAGCGTGTAACGGTGTGTTATGGGGCAGTGAATCCCCTGTTTGAGACAGAGTGCTGGTCGGCGCGCGAGGTGGGGCTGGCGGCGTGGGCCTTCCGCAAGTGGAAGTACCACCAGTTCACGTCGCTGAGGGACGACCTATGGGGAAACGCCATATTCCTGAAGGTTAGTATTCCTTAGTTTCTTTGTCATCATAATGATCATTCACCAGTTCAAAAAGAAGATTATGTCAAGAAGAGACAGTAAAAAACTCAGCTGATAAAGCAATAAATATAGCAAATATAACATCCTATCCCAAAACTGGAACTAGTAAATTTGTATAAACGCACATTTTTTCAAAAAAAATGTGCGTTTCAAGCCTGTGCAACTAGTAGATTTGTATTTTGTGGTGAAGCGAAAATTTGCATTAAAAACTACTCTCAGAAATCGTCTGAAATTAACATTTTCCCATAACGCTTTGTCAGTATATCGAAACATGAATCTCAGGACAAACTAAAAACCCAAATTGTCTCATGACATCTTGTCAACCTATCCAAACATTCAAACATATCTCTCACTACACAGGAAGCAAACGCAATATCAGTGGAACTTCGCAAGAAGGTCCAATTCCAATTCACGTTGCTAACCGATACGCCGTACTCGCCTCTGCCGGCCGAACTCGCGCCAAGAGACGACGCCGATGACGAGTACCGACCCTCAGCACCCACCGTTGTAGCTGTCGAAGTTACTGATACTAAGAATGGGGCTACGCATTATTGGACCCTTGAAAAGTTGCGGTAAGTGGAAACATTAAATAACTAAAATTTTTTGAACAATTTGAGAAAAGATGGAAATTGTTGGTTAAGGGTTAGCTTAATACAATAATTGAGGACATAGAGGAGTTTGAACTTTGAATAATGAAGGTTATACTCGTAACTTAGGGCAGTAGACAGAAGTTAAAAATACTCACAAGAATAATCACTATATTGTATAATTGTCTATACGAATTTGTTTGTGACGTTATAAGTTTAGTTATTGAATTATAGAGTGTCTCTAAGTCTAAAAACTCAGACTCCGAGGCAATCTCCACACTACTATTAATTATATTAAGTTTCAAATAACTAAATGGCGCTAACATACCCTTTGCGGCAAGCAAATCTTATCCATACTCTAGAATTATTTGGACAATATTATTTACTTATCATATTTATTTTCGTATTAATTTTTAAATAATATGTTATAAGATTATTTATAGTATGTTTTATACCCTTTGTTTTTATTTGCGTTGTGTCTGTTTTATATTTTGTTGTTTATTGTTTTGTTATCGTATTTTTACCGTCAAAATGGGAGTTTGTTTTGCAGCGGTGTTCAAATTGTAATAAAAATCCATGTCCCTTGCGTATTTCTACAGCACATAATTATTTTCTATGTTATTGTATGTATGATCATATGTCTTTAGGTAAGTACGGTTTCCTCTATAGAATTAACATTTTCTCTGTCTAGATTGTGTAATAAGTTAAATCCGGTTAGCGCTTTTTTATTTTGCTGCTTTTTATTTTCTTTTATCCCTTGTGCTTTATATATTTCCAATAGTGTGTTTATTGTATTATTATATTTTAGGGCGTTCTTGTGTATTAGTATTAGACCTCTTTTAGATACGTAATCTTAATAGTTGTATGGGTTTCGATGCATTCTTTGTGTGATAGGTAAACAAAGGAGTTTGTGTTTAACATATTAGGTTTATTTAGAAAACAACTCTAGTACTAGTCTTGATGATTAGGAGAACACTAGCTAATAAAGAAAACATCAATAGACGTGGGATTTTTATTTAATTTACTTTGTTGACCTGACTGAATTTATTAAATTCAGTCAGGTCAACAAAGACACCAAAAGCCCAATTTGTTAAATTACTAGTGTACACCATACGGGAAGTAGGGTGGATTATTTGTTAAATAATGCAGTTGAGATTAGCGACCATGACATACATGACACATCTGCATTTTTGATGCTCTCGCCGCTAGAATATATAGTCCCTGTTCCTAGTTTGTTTAGCATCTATAACACTGATTTAGACAAATATGTTAAAGATCTCATTGTCTATAATCTAAAGGTTAAGTTACACCATTAGTAACTCGGGAGCGGCTGGACCAATTTCTAATATGTTCTTGGATTTGTTGTGTTGTGTTGTATTTGTCTCTGTCCGAAAAACAGAATACACTAATTGCTCCTTTGATGACAATTTTCATTATATACCACAAGTAGTATCGGATAAGGCAATTGCTATAGTTGTGAAGACTTGCGAGACGCGACTGCAAGGCGGGTATTGTTGCATGTGACACAGCCACCGGCTGGAGCTCATGCGTCAGATATACAACATGAACGAGAGCGCGTACGCTGATGAGGACGAGCCCGCCACGCCGGTGCCGTCGCCGCCGCCCGCGCCGCCCGCCGACGCCGACATACTGCAATGTATCTCGACGTGCGCGAACAACACGCGTCTTTCTCTAGCGAACCTCCTGCCATCGAGGTTTGTGCCTCAAGGGAGAAACAAAGCAGACCCTATCTCTCACTCAACTCAATAATTAAACAAAGAGCTAGGGGATTTAGACTACTTGGATTTTGTTTGAAAAGTAACCCGATATTTTGTCATTTTGCGGTGACAAATACTTAAAATACCTGAATTATATCAAGAACCGCTAACGTTTCTAAAGATTTGCTATGTTTAAATGGAATTGGATCAAATTTGTTATACAGCTCATCTGTGGAAGTCATGTTTATGTTTGATAACAAGCAGCATTTCTGTTTTCGGTTTAAAGGTTGCAAGTGTAATTGTAGATATATTAAGTTGAGATTTATCGGCCATATTTAAAAAACGGATTAAGACCTCAAACTTCAAAGTGAAGTATACTGTATTACATCTGGTTAAAGTTCACATTTCTTTGAAGAAAATTGTGGTATAAATCGGAATCCATGTTTCTAAATATGACCGTATTTTCTGGCGATGAGTTTACTTTACAACAGTTGAGCCTGTGTGCCCTTGTATTGTAAACGATACCTACGATTATTTTTTCAACATCATTTTGTCGAGCGATAAAACCAAAAATAATTATATATCCCAATGAAAACAATATTTTGGCTTAATACTCACAGAACCAGTAAGGACGGACGTAAATAATTCTCTTGCTTGGATATTCATGGATATTCTTGTAAGTCCTTTGTAACAAGGACTTTGAAGAGATTTCACAGAAAATTTTGAACTGTTTTGTTTCTGCCTTAAAAATGGACAAAAGAAAACGAACACGTAGAATGTCGATCGCGTCGGCTCAAGTCACGCTTTTGTAAAGCTTCCTTGGCCTAAGTGTTACATGCAGACGCATTTGCAATACTGAAACACTGTAACAGCAAAAGTCCTTATTTGTTCCATCCCATGTGTAATCCATTGCTACATGTAATATCAGTATGGCCATCCGCACAACATAATATGTCGCATAGAGTCATATTATATTCTGTTAAAATATTGAAGTTTATTATAATTTTAATTTATAACTTTGTCATGCGCTCAATCGGGCTTAGCTTTATGTACTCGTATACCTATATCGTAATTTGTTTTTAAAATAACTGTATATTTTCGAATATTCAAGACATCTAGATATTTGTTATTTTTCGTTAAGAAAAACAACGAAATAGGTCCAGGGCAACTGCGTAGGTTGATCGGACTAGTATGATATCAATTCTAAACAGATTCCTGGATTTTACTTTTATAATGATCCGTTCTACGATATTTTTCATTAAATGAAGCTATCAAATGGATCCGATCAAGTTTACGCAATAGTCCACCATATCATTTCAGGTTATTGAATAAAACAAAAAAGAAATTTAACAAACGAAACTCCACAACTTTAATTGATAGAAAAAAACATTTGAATTGATTTACCTTTTTGTCGTTCGCATGTGCTTTATGATGATTTCAGCGAAATGCATGATGTCTTGTTTCATAAGCCTGTATCCACAAAATTTATTGTAGAACCACATTATACATAAATATTATGAGTTACAACACGACGCATTTGTGTATAATGTGATATCATTTTAATTGTAGGCATAAAGACCTTCAGATATTACATTTACACGCAAACAAGTTCATCTAATACTGGAGGATGCTTACGCGACAAAGTGACTTTATAACATAACCGAGAATTCGTAATTCAACTCATGAATTACGTATTTGTTTCATGTTTTAATACATTTCAAATTTTGTGTGTACGGGCCACGTAATTGTACTAAGTATATAGGCAAATACTATAACTTATATTCTTTGAGTAGCAAAGAACTATGCTTTTGCAAGAAAATTAATGATATTAAACAATAGAACGCCATTTGCCTTTCAACATATTTACAAGGCTGACTTGTTATATGCTCTTTATCATTTATTGATGTACGCTTCATGATCTTTGTTAAAACAATTTACTTTTGACTATTTGTTTATTTACATTTACATTTATAAGCCTCTTTCACTCTGACGCTAAAGCAATTGCTTTCAAATGAATTAAAAATTAATGCATATGCACGTGCAAGTGAGGCGTAAATGTTATCTGGTTATTTTTTTAACACAATTGAGACTTTGGAGTTGTTTTGACAGACAAAGGCTGGAGCTGATGCGCGAAATGTACCACAACGAGGCAGAGTTATCGCCTACTTCGCCCGACCATAACATCGAGTCGGTCACCGGGGGTGATCCGTTCTACGATAGATTCCCTTGGTTCCGTCTTGTTGGACGGTGAGTTAAACAACTTCTTATCATTACTACTTTAGGCGATACTAACCAAATTGTTACAAGCTCTACTTTTATCAATTTACACGAGGGTACCCCAAGGTTTAATATAAGGTCCACTTTTTCTTTTGATATATAACAGTGAATGAGATTGAATTACTAACCAAACTTTGGATATTATTAAATTACGCTGCTCAGTCAAGTTAACATGTTGATTGCAATCTACAGAATAATAATGAAATATTTCTTTTATTAATATTGTTATTAAAACTGAAGTAAATATAAATGTGTTGTTGTTTCAATAGGAGCTTCGTATACTTGTCGAATCTCCTGTACCCGGTTCCACTCATTCACAAAGTGGCTATAGTGAACGAGAAAGGAGACGTAAAAGGCTACCTCAGGGTGGCTGTGCAGGCAGTCATCGACGCTGAAAAAAGTGAGTTATTTGAAAAGGTTATGCTAAATTTTATGTGTAAGAAATTCTGTGAAACGATTGATATACCGCATATTTATCTAAAAAAATATCTTATAAGAAGCTATATTTTTAAAATAATAAACATTAAATTAAAAAAAATATTACAATACAATATTACAAACTAAACTGTTGTAATGAAGTCTAAAGAGTCCTTTTATTATGATATAGAATGCAATTCTAATCATAAGCAAGCCGCATAACCTTTCTCCATGACATAGAGCAGGCAGCAGGTGCATTCTTCATTCATTCACTTGTCCGCACATCTCTCGCTCCTGTCTGTTACTATAACCCGCAATCCTGAAGTTACTTCAAGTATAGTTAAAAAAAAATGTGATAATTATAAATGTATCTTATAAACACGAATCGAACCAACTTACAGCAGGTGATGTAATCAAAATACAAAGACAACTCTTTTGTAGATAACGCTGAATTCGCAGCCGGAGTAAAGCAATCAGCCAAGATCTCGTTCGACGACGACATAGCGCCGGCGCGGTCCCGGCTCAAAGCGATATCCACCGTTGAGAAGAACAACGCCATCAACGCTATCAATATCGAAGACAGACCCGAACAAGACTCCAATATCAAGATCGAAGGTAGTATAATCATAAATCAAATAATATTTATCGTTTGCCTACTTTTGGAAGTCACTTTGGCTTTTGATGTAATGATGAAGTGTATAGACAAGCTTCTGACAGTAGACATTTGTGAGACGTGGGTGTGTAAAACATTCTAAACAATACCCACTACCAACACAGTCTTTCCGACTAGTTAGAGGGGAATAGGAATATTAGTTATGTAACAAATATTTTAAAAAAAGCGAACCTTCAGATTATATGTATAAACAAAGAGGCTTATTCTGTCATCTCTCACTACCACATATAAAGTCAAACGGACTTCCCGAAATTAATAGAGTATATTGTATTTAAATCGAATCGATATTCTCTTTGAAGCTAACATAGAACTAATCGTACTTGATCAGTCTTCAGTCAAAATGCAATAATAATTAAAAAAGCTTGTCATGATGAAATCGGAAATTACGTAAGTATGTCTATTATGTATGTGTTTAATAAAATCATGGTTCTTTTCTAATTTAGCCATAACTCCTTTCTTAGAACTAGCAGTAGGAGAATGCGACGCAGACAGCGGGCGCGGAGACAGCTCCTTAGCGTCGGAGCTGAAGGAGGAAGACCTCCCCGAGCACCTGACTCTGGGCCGCGAGTTCACCTTCCGGGTGACCGTGCTGCAGGCGCACAGCGTCTCCACCGACTACGCTGATGTCTTCTGCCAGTTCAAGTGAGTTGCATTCATAATGGAGAATGTTACTAGGTATGCAAAATCACTTGAAACTTTGTTACAATAGAGCTTTTATATATACAGATACATTAGTTTTTGTTTTATTTAAAAATACCAAATAGTTATGATTTTACAAGCATTCAAAGATCGCATAAATATCGACTCCCGCTACAGTCGCGATATTGTACGTGACGTCATCGTATTGCGTACGTATCGTAGTACGAACGATTTTTGGACGGTAAATACAAAAATTGTTCATACTCTACTGAAATACTAAAGTAGTCCGAACTAGGCATAACGGTTAGTCATTAGTTCGTTAGCAGGTAAGGCAGATGTACGAAATTGCATGAATGAGCCGTGCATGTGTTGTACGATGACGTCACGCACATTAAACGCTTGTATATCTTGAGAACCAATTACATATCGAAATAATTCTTTCACTAGTATTTTTTATTTTCAACTGAGAATACAGAAAGCTAACATTTGAAAATAGTGAACATTCTCCATTAACGGCCTACTAAAGGGTCAGGCCTCTTGCTTTATAGGATTTTTTTTAATGGTAGGTATAGGCCGTAGCTAGTTCTTCTCTTCTTCCAGCAAAGACGCGCCGTCAAGCGATTTAGCGTTCCAGTACGATGCCGCATATAAACCCTCAGTGGTAGGGGTTGAATAATCTTGTACCTCTTCCAAGTGAGCCCTCTTCCATCTTAGACTGAACTCTTGACATCAGGTGAGATCGCAGTTAAGGGTTACAGAGAATATAGGAGAGCTCAGCTAAGACTCACTTAGGTACTCCAGTATGGTCAATAAAATCGTGAAGTCTACTGATCGAGTGGTGGATACGTCAGACATCGTTTGGTTATAATTTTATATTAGTGATGTGTGCCTAAACTTATAAATAATCTTTCTACTATCTTTCTGTCTAAAATTATATTCCAAATAATTTTAGACAGAAAGATAGAAAAGATCTTTAAACAATTTGTGTTTTTCTTGTAGCTTCCTGCATAGAAATGAAGACGCGTTTTCAACGGAGCCTGTGAAGAATGCAGGGAAGAACACGCCGTTAGGATTCTACCACGTGCAGAATGTAAATTCCTTCTTTAAGTATTTATTTCTCAAAATTATGTATGTTAACTGTTAGCTATAGATTTGAACGTAGCTTCTATCGGGAGCTTTTAATGTGCCTTTTTTCTTTTACCAGCTCTCGGTGGGATATTAATAGATATATCGATTACGATAACAGATTTTTATGCGGAATGTGAGATTGTTTAGCGAGGTTTGAGAAGTCAAGATTTTACATTATAAAAACAGGCCAAAATGCCTTTTTAATGCAAAATTCCAAATGCAGGGCAGATTACGCAGAATTTACGCAGACTAGAGAGATTTTTTAATTTAAATACTTGTAACTTATTGATCAAAGGGGCAATGTATTTTTGGATATAAATGGTTCCAGAACGTTATTTTGTTATATTATATGTATCAGTGTTAACTAAATATTGGTGTTACTTTGGGAAAGAATAATTGTTTTTTTTTTTCTCCTCGGGAGACGTTGTCTCTACAATTTGAGAAATAAGTCAAGATTTGAGGTTAGAGGAGGATGGCATTGTCGCTTACTTTCAATGGTTTAAATATATAATTCAATGTTCAATATGCAATCCATATTGTTATCTTATGTATTTACTTGATGATATTTTCGCCACAGATCACAGTGCCAGTAACGAAGTCATTTGTCGAATATATCAAGTCACAGCCGATCGTTTTCGAAGTTTTTGGACACTATCAACAGCATCCACTGCACAAGGTACGTACTTTGAACATCGAATTAAATTAAATTTAATTCTTAATTTTCTGAGAACACATGTACTTATTTATTTTTACATTTTGAACTAGCTACTTCAATTCAATCCAATCCATTATTAGTTTTGCAGAGAGACTTTATCGGCGTTATATCTTAATTATTTATTTCAGCATTCATATGGTATTCAGCTAATATCTTACATTGCAGTTTTAGACTTATGTTCAAAAATATTAATAAAAAAAGAGGTACTGTATTTTATTATATAAACAAACCAATCGTACATCAGTAGTCAATATTTATAGATTTCAATTATACATATGTTGACTATTTGTCACCAGGATGCAAAACAAGACGGCCCTGTGGGCAGGGCTCCGCCCCGTCGCATGCTCCCGCCGTCCCTACCGATCTCCGCTCCGGTCCGGAGCCCCAAGTGGGGCGCCGCCAGCGTGGCCCCACCTTGCTGCTCCTCGCACCTGCACTCCAAGCACGACCTGCTCGTGTGGTTCGAGATCTGCGAGCTGGCGCCCAGCGGAGACTACGTGCCTGCGGTATGATATTAAATCAAATACCAGTACCAACTGTAGTGTTTGTGTATACTAAATAGATACCTACAATACTACGTACACTATTTCATGTACATTGGTAGTGGGGGCAATGTGTCAGTCTGTCACCGGCGTTCGACCTGAGTGGTCGTGCGCGGTCTGCTTGCCTGACCAGTGTAGAGATGAGCTTCTCTTGTAGTAAGGATGAGGGTCCTTACACCAACCAAAAACAAATAATTGTAGTGCGAAGGGAGATGTAATCTCCCCGAAGCTATTTACTTCTACATCGGAAGACATGAAGCTTTAGCTACGAGTATAGTCTGGCAAGTTTGTTGATAACACGCGGATTTTCGCGCGCAATATCGCGAGTGTTACGAACGAAGTTGCCAAGCAATAGTAATCATCGTTATCAGCCGATGAACGTACACTGCTGGACATAGGTCTCTTGCATGGACTTTAAAACAATACGGTCTTGAGCTGCCAGTATCCAGCGGCTCCCTACAACCCACTTGATATCCTTGGTTGGCAGTGGGAGGTCGACCAACACTGCGCTTTCCGGTGTGCCTAGATCTAGTAGCATAGAGTTTTTCCAAAATTTTCGATCCCTTCCAGATTTTGTCCAGTTGCCCCCTTCCACCCGTCTTATATCGTCCGCCCACTTTCGCTTCGACCTTCCAGATCTAGTAGTATCCCATCATAATTTCTCTGGGACTTGTAGGTGGTGGAACACAGCGACGAGCTGCCGTGCCGAGGACTGTTCCTGCTGCATCAGGGCATCCAGCGGCGCATCCGTATCACCATCCTGCACGAGCCCTCCGGTGATCTGCAGTGGACTGACGTCAGAGAACTTGTTGTTGGTGAGTTTTTAAAAAATTCAAGCAGTGTGTTGAGCATCTTTTTCCTACTCCCATTTCGTTATCGACTTACTATAAAAACTCACACAAAGCTATTCAATCCTACGGGTCGCATGGTAATGTTCATCACCACACGGGTAATCAGTACTACAGTCATTTTTTTAAATTTTGAGTAGTTTCATCGAATTGGTTATAAAATTCGGGCTTCCATAAAATTTGTTAATTATTTTTATTTTATTTATTTTTATTTAATACACTTTATTTGTACACCACAAAAATAAAAGAAAACAAGCAAAACAGAAACACAAGAAAAAGTAGAATACAAAAGGCGGCCTTATCGCTTAGTAGCGATCTCTTCCAGGCAACCTTAGGCTTAGGAACTTATTAGGACAACTGTAGGTGGTGTGTACGTAATAATATTGTACATATACATACATACAAATAACTACACACTAATACATAAACCATAATACACAAATTATATAATAATTATAAATATCATAAAATAAACTAATATATAAATATATCATTATGTCGTATGATAAATATTCTAATAAAATAAAATATGTAACTAGTGACTAAGATAATATGTCTTAACGGATTTTTTAAACATATCAAGGGATTTGGATTTCCGAATGTCGACTGGGAGTGCATTCCATAGCTTAACAGCACGAACAACAAATGAACACTTATAAAATTTACTCCTATGGAAAGGCATACACAGAGTAAGAGCACGACATGTTCTTAGCTCTGATTGCACTCCCAGAAATGTGAATTTCTCCTTAAGATAAGGAGGATATTTTGGATTAAAGAGCACACAGTACAGAAGAGAAAGTACATGCAGATCCCGGCGACGGCGAATAGGAAGCCACTTGAGTTTCTGACGAAATTCAGATATATGGTCATATTTGCGAAGGCTAAATATAAACCGAATTGCAACATTTTGAAGTCGCTCAAGTTTATTAAGATAGTCCTCAGTCAAACTGGGATAGCTTGCGTCCGCATAATCGAGAACAGAGAGTAGGAGAGAATTTGCTAACATAACTTTGGTAGGAATTGGAAGAAGAGAACGTAGGCGTCGTAACGAACTCAACGTCGCAAACGTCCTCCTACTCAACTCCTTGATATGCATGCACCACGATAATTCCTTGTCCATAACAACTCCAAGGTTTTTAACCGAATCACAATACGGTATCATGACACCGTTGTAAATAATAGGTGGTACGTCGCCCCAAACAACTCTTGAGATTAGACTAGGACTGCCAATAATAATTGTTAATAATAATAATAATTTTATTATGGTCGTAGAAAAAGAATTGTATGCCACTGCAAATAATTAGCTATTGTAGCACTCGTGTTGTTATTTTGCAAAGTCACTCGTGTTACAATGGTCCTCAATACATAACAGTGGCGTAAATAACTATTTTGAAATGGGTTACAACATAATTATTAATTCAAAAACGCTTGTTGCATATAAAAAACAATTATAATTTTAACAAAATTGACAAAGCGTACTCTACCTAACGGAATCTATCATACAATTATATCCAAAAAGGCGGTCTTATCGGTAGAATACCTTTCCCAGACAAAGTTTGGTGAGATAAAATATTAACATTAAACGGCTTGCTGCAATTTGCAGTGCCCAGCAAGAATAATTTATATATAGCTAGTATACAAATTAGGAAGAAATTTAACCGAAGCTAATTGCAGGGCGCATACGAAATATACCAGAAGCTAACGAAGACACGACAGATGGAGACGAAGATGGCGCCTTGTCGCTAGGACTGTTCCCCGGGGAACGACCCAACCTGGACGATCGAGCTGTGTTCAGGTAAATATGTAATTTATGTTTATTTATTCATTCCACAACAAACGTAGTAAATATAAAATAATGACATTTTTTTTTTACTTTTTAGGGCTTGCATATCATGAAAATAATAATCTTAGTTTGTCCACTCATAGGTCTGGCCATTTACATTTTCTATTTCATATTTATTTCTGGTTTAAGATCTTTATTTTTCTCAAAAGAATTACATTAAATTCGCTTATATGAGAAATACAATTAACTCACTAAGGTAATTATTCACATGTGTACATACTAATTAGACTTAAATTCTACAGACAAAAAATCTAAACAAATAATTGCTAAAAAACGCGGGTAACACGTTTGTTACGCAGAATACTCGACTAGTTTTAATAAAACAAAGATTAGAGCTTACTGGATGCGGCATGTGTTACAATGACATGTTATTCAGTAAATAAAATTTTAATTTTAATTTCACGTTTAGAATTCTCTCGTTCGCACATGCGTGAATAGATTGTTCATTGTGATTCATTACCAGATTACCATTCCACCAATCCATACCTCTACACCTGTTTAATACTAGTTTATTTTATATCCTTTGTACTCATATAATCAGTTCAGTGAATTAATAAATATATCAGTTTACCACATCGCCTTTACATTCAAGTATACCAACGCATAAAACCTCCACGACGATAAAAGTTTTACAAAACACATATAAAGAAAAATAAGTATTCCCAAGTCGGTACCCACTTTAAAGCTACTTCAAACTAACTACTTAGTCCAAGCCCTGCGTAAAACAGCCGTGGAAAAAAACGTCGATACGTCTGCTGGCATTAAAATATTTGCTGGATTTAAAATCAATAGAATCTACATATTTTCGAAAGTATCAATTCGTGACATAGTTTAATGTTTGTGTTCAGGTTCGAAGCGGCCTGGGACAGCAGTTTGCACGGCTCGCCGCTCCTCAACCGAGTCAGCGCCAACGGAGAAGTGGTTTACATCACGCTTAGCGCTTATCTGGAGGTGAGCTTATGTGTTGGATTTCTTTACTAGTCCAAGCATCTGTTCTCATCACATCAGCTGATGGATTTCCACTGCTGATGTGTTTGCAGAGGCTTCCAAATTTTATGGTTGTAAATCTGCTGCTACTCGCTATAAGTCCTCAATCCCAATCTACGCGCCTACACCGCGTTTTTAAGTACGGAATCGTCATTCGAACACCTTGGTATTTATTTTAACTAGTAAAATGAATATGACCTTACAAATAAAATATCTTAAGTCCCTAAGTGGTTGTTTATAGAAGTGCGTGTAAGAAGTTTACCAGCAAATACTCTATAACCTGCTGAGAGACCTTAGTCTTACTAGAACTGCAACAAGTACTATATTGGAATGGTAACTCTGGTAGGAGCCTGCCAAATTTGGCTGAGCAGGGAGAACAACACGAGCAGAGAAGATTGTTAAGATATTAGAAGGGGCTTCTTAACCCTATCCGAATCAAAAGTTCCAGGAATCATATCGGTGTTTTTCTCTGTTATGGCGTGGTTAATCCACAGAATGCTAAAATGTTCTTTTTTTTATTCTTTACAAGTTACCCCTTGACTTCAATTTCACCTGATGATAAGTAATGATGCAAGCTAAGATGGACGGGCGGGCTAACTTGTTAGGTGTAGGATGAAAATCCGCACAAATTTTGGTTTCTACACAACATCATACCGGAACGCTCAATCGCTTGGCGGTACGTCTTTGCCGGTAGGGTACCAGCCAAAAAATTATATTAAAATGCTAAGATATTCGTCTTTAAACTAGCTCATAATGCTTCCCCCAGGTTGAGAATTGCGGTCGTCCCGCTATAATCACCAAGGACCTGTCGGTGGTGGTGGTCGGTCGCGAGGCGCGCACGGGCGCGGGCCGCTCGCTGCGCCGCGCGCTGTTCGGCTCGCGGGCCGCGCGCGCCGACCGCCTCACGGGCTTGTACGAGCTCAGCCTGCATCGCGCGCTGGAGCCTGGTGAGTGACCCGTCTGATGGAATAGGACGAGATCCGGCTTAAGAAATATATACCCTTATATGTTATTTTGAGCCGTGGGCATGAACCTCCAACTTTTTAGTTGTGTGCATTTTATGAAATTAAATATCACATGTCTCATATGTTAAAGGAAAAATATCGTGAGGAATCCTACATACCAGAGAATTTTCTTAATCCTCTGCGTGTGTGTAGTCTGCCAATCCGCATTGGGCCAGCGTGGTGGACTATTGGCTTAAACTCTCTCATTCTGAGAGGAGACTCAGAGCTCAGTAGTGAGTCGACTATGGATTGATAATGATGTTCATGATATGTTATTTAATTGGAATAAGAAATATATGATGGAAAATATTCTCATTGACACATTGCATATAGGTTGCCTTGTTAAAATCAAATAATAATAATTATTTTTTAATATATTGAATCTCCTTCCCTCATTGGTTAATTATTCTTAGACCAGAACAGGATTATACTTTTTAAGAGCAGGCGTTTATGTATATGTATATCTTGTTTTGGCGTGCGCTAAAAACCTACAGAGTACAACGAACGAAATAAAATCCTGCCTGTATTCGCATCATCATGCCATGAAAAGCAATGATCATGTCTTAGTAGAAGCTTGCATGTGCAATGTCTATTCTTGCTTTCAATATACTGAAAGTACCCGTGGTAGAAGTTCCCTGAAATCACAAAGATGCGTGAACTAATTTGGGAAATAATTTTTTAATTGAAAGGGTTTTTCCAGTGAACCACCATAGACGTCAGGTCAGGATCTGATCATGGAAAAACCGAGAGAACTCTTCAAATTTTTTGTGCATACTGTGGTTGTTTTTTTGTAAAAGGGTTGTTTTGATTTTTAGTTGAATATAATTTACGGCCGTTTTCAATAACCTATCTATCCGCCATTTCGCTTACTGAAATTAAGAAAATCTATCTTTCTGTTCTCATCTGCTTATCAATAACCTACTGACAGATAGTTTGACTATGTAAAGATAGTTTGACTGTTACTGATAATCGAGGATAGCTATCTATCCGTTATCTTGGGTAGGTTATTGAATCTTTGCTTGTTACTTGGCAGGGGTCCAACGCAGACAAAGGCGTGTGCTGGACACCAGCGGTACGTACGTGCGCGGCGAGGAGAATCTGCACGGATGGCGCCCGCGCGGGGACTCGCTTATATTCGACCACCAGGTAAAGTTTTGTGGTGTGTCAAAGTTTTGTGCGCGCTAGTCTTAAGTTACCACGGACTTATATTTATCTAGACGCTGCTCGTTTATAAATTATTTTGATATGTTTTTGCTGCCTACGATGACGTTACGAGATTCAATAACTGTTTGTATTAAATAGTGGAAAAAATAATTTAAATCATAGTCAATGCGTCTCGGAACGCTCGATTGAAGTGATAACTTAAACTTGCTGCCTGTGCGTGAGAGAAAGGGAATCCAGACAGAGTAACGTAACGCGTTACGTTACAAAGCTGTTTACGGTATAGGAAGTTATCACTTTAAGTGTTTTATATTTTAATTTGTGAAATCAGATCACACCTTCAAATTATTTGATTTAACGTCATTTTTATTTGTAATTTATGCATCTAGGTGTAACTGTATAACTACTAACTAACTAATAATGCGAAGTCGCTGTTTGAACCAACTTTATAGACACGCTTTGCTTTTCGCGATAGATTGGTTGCGGTTTCTAGCTAAACATAAGTCCGTGCAATTTAGGGTACATTAGGGAAGAAAATTCAAAGAAAAAACAATTTTGTAGAAAAAAAAAGTATAATTGGTTATATTTATTATAATTTACTTTATCGAATGATAATAATCATTATTTAAAGTTGTTCAAAAAACATTTAACATTCTATCAGAAATTAATTATAACATTAATAAAATCTCAAATTTAAGCTGTATTTTGATTGTATTGTGCATGTTTTGTGAATCAAATGATCTGAAATGAGTTGTGTAAAACAACGTTGTGGAAATTCTTCTTGTTTGTGATATAAGTTTATTTTCAAGCTAGTACTTTGAATATTGTTTGGTTGCTACGCTGCAAAACTACTTCTTGTACCTGTACCTACTTGAATTTTTTGGTTTTTTCCGAAGTTTTATTATAGATCGTCAACTTCAAAACTCGTCTTACTTTTGCCGATTGCACGATATTGCAGTGAAATTGATATTTTTCAATTTTTCTTTAGTCAATGATTCAGAATAGCTAGATCCATATAATATAATATATATTATATCATAACCTTCTGTCCCATCAATTCCGCAAATTTAGATTCAAATCAAAGAAATTACCTTTAATGTCTCAATAATAATTTCGTGTATCGTGAAATCTTGGTTCAATAATATACATTATGTCGCGTATAGTGCAAGAATTTGACGAACTATATCAACCTCTTTCTTATTTGTTGTTTGGAATCATTAATAATTAATTGTTTGTTTTTTTCTACTCAAACAGAAACGTATCTGGCGCAAACTGTTCTATGATTGGCCGCTGGACGTTATCGATAAATTGCAGGTCCACAAATATATTTCCTTAGCTATTTAGTATGTGCGCATTCATCCATTGGTGTATCCTTTATCTCTTATCATTCGTACTAAATAGCTACTGAAAAGTAATTTGTGTACTGAATTATTTATTATTTACCAGACCATTTCTCACCTGTTTCACGCAAATAAACAATTAGGCATTTATATTATGTACTATTGTATGTTTAGTATTTTTTTTTTCAATTATCAAAAAGGGCGCTTCTACATATTTTATAATTTTTTAATGCTTCTTTTTAAAGAAATATATAGTACTATGCAATTTGTATATATAAGTACATTTGATTTGAAGGCAATCATTGAGAAAAGTAATTTTTAGCTAATTCAATAAAATGTGTTTTTTTATATTTATACACAATGGAGGTATATCTTGTTTTCTACAGATATTGTTCAGTAAAATGGACACAAATTTTATTTAAATATAAAATGGATTGCCACAAAAAGTTTCTTAAATCCTTATTAACCTATTTTATTATTCAAGCCAATATTGTCACTAACATTGCTTACTTTGGTTGAAGGTATTCTATTTATCGATAACGTCCTGTATTATGTATATCATTAATGCAGTGTAGATTCGCCCTTCCAAAAATATATTGAATTATCTGTAACCTCTTAATCCATCCGCTTTGATCGCTTACAATTTAACATACTCACTAATATATTCCATACACGCTTTGTCATGTATTATTTTATTAATGAGCTTTATATTTTAATTATTTTTCAAGAATATAATGGAATCATTTTTCAAAAATGCATTAATATATTCAAATAGTATTTGCTGTGTCGCAATTTCCAAAACGATCCGATAGGGACGTTCTTTTTCGCCATAAATATATACTAATATTATAAAGCTGAAGAGTTTGTTTGTTTGATTGATTGAACGCGCTAATCTCGGGAACTACTGGTCCGATTAGAAAAAATCTTTCTGTGTTAGATAGCCCATTTATCGAGGAAGGCTATAGGCTATATATTATCCCTGTATTCTTACGGGAACGGGAACCACGCGGGTAAAACTGCGCGGCGTCAGCTAGTAATTAATATAACGCTTACTGTACAAAGAGTTTTAATGATAAAAAATCATCGAGAAACGAACTCTTTTTCAAAAATTTACACTACAAGCCTGCACCCGAATAAAAGACTATAGCTTGGCAAATTCGTTCGTAACACCTTCGATGGTCCGCGCGGGCCGGGAGGGGGGTAGCGATGCCCCGCTCGATCAACTTCATACCCGCCTTTAACTTGCTAAGCTATAATTACATTATTAAGACATGATGGGATTTCTTTATCTCACAGCATTATAATTAGCCGATTGGTCGAAACTCATTTGTATAAATTGCATTCGCTTACACTAGAAAGTTAGAAGTAACAATTTTATATTTGGGAGTGAATAAGGTCCATAATTTTGATAGTCACACCTTTAGAACATTTTGCTTTCGCCACATAATTCTGTATATATACATAACACAAATTAACAATTTTAAAGTACTTAGATGGATAAGTAATTCGAATAAAACATTTCAGTGGGAGCTGGAAAAGATGACTCGATTAGAGCAAGTGGGTCGGACGAGGCATTTCCTGGCTTTACGCGAACGACTTCGTCACGGGCACGAGAACACCGTCGCGCCGAACGACTTCACTAAAACTGAGAAGGTAATGTACCTAGACACAGAACTTAGTCTCACTTCTTGTTACTTGAATAAGACAAAGTAAGTTTGGATAGAAAATTACCATCCATTTTTTCGATTTTAAGCCTTTTGTGCCTCTGTGTCTTGGTTTAGATATCACTGTGTCATATACTCCATGAAACCGATCGTCGGCTTAGTATCATTCCTTAGCCACATGCGGATTCGTGGACTTCATGAAGCTTCGAGAAAAGGAAGAAGCTGGAGGAAAATATCAGCATTACATCAACTGATGGGCGTCTTTTCCTAAATATAGGCCTTTAGGCTATAGGCTGTACTACCAAATACCGCAGTAATGAGCCGCCTGTATCTTGGAACTCCCTGTGACTCGTTTGATGTCGTTTAAGTATGAACAACATCTTGAGGAAGATTGTTTTTTCCAAGTTAAAAGCAAATTATATTTAGTTATTATCAGTACACAAAACTCAGAAAAGTCAGCTCCTTAGTAATATGACTAGACTAAAGGAAAATCAGGCGTTAACAATAATTGACGGGTTCTTCAAAAAACAACACAAAATCGGAGAAACCAAATTTCCAATCCAAAACTGTAGCGCTATTCTGTAAAGATGTCTTTATAACTAGTAAGTGAGAGTTTCGAATTGACCTCTATTTCTCTCTGTCTACTATAGACTGAGAAAGATAGCTACGTGATTTCGAAGCTCGCATTTGCGAGTTGTTCAAAATATAGTTACAGAATAGGACTGCTGGTACTGCTAAATTTGATGTCCTAAACTCTCTAGAAAGATTTTAATTATAAAAAAGTCGTTTTGCAACATGGTGTTGATTTCGTTTGACAGGAGGTCAGCAATATGGCGGCCAAGGCTGCGTCGGAGTGCGCGCACACTCGCGACGAGTCCGTTTACGAGCCGTGGGAGATGAGTCCGAGAGAAAAGGAAATCTCCTTGAAATTCCTCAAACTCATACAAGGTGAGTGTCATATCCTACAACTTTCTTATTTGACTTTGTGTATTGCGTTCAATAAGTATTTTGCTACTATTATATCTACTGATAAGCGTTGGATTACTTGATAAGAGGATAGGATCAAAGAATACTTAACGCTTATCGAAGGAGTGTTATTTTTATTAATTGTCATCCATTCACAGGCGTAAATGGGTGCGAAGCAAAGGAGATTTTAATGTAAATCGCCTGTATATCACTCCTAAATAATAATTTAACAATGCGTTACTGCTTCCTTTAGCATTCTAATTTGTCGTCCCAATTTACACCCCAACAAAAAATGGAACAAACTACTCGCTTCGACGCTATGTCTAAGTCCTGTAGTGATCCGAGTAGTTTAACGAGGCGCTTTGAGTTCTAACCTCGGATCGCTTGGAGTCCTTTGACTTTGGACAAAAACCGGAAAGGCACTATACTAATAGCATTAACAACTGAGTCTTAGGGCCATAAATCATTTCTCTATATCTATCTCGCTTGCACTTATGGGTCTTATGGAGCCGTCTAGTGAAGGGTGTAACAATGAAAGACATATTATCGATAAGTAAAGTTTATTATCGTATCTTGTTCACAAAATTAAAAAAATTAACAATATTTGATTTAATATAATACATATTTCATATTATATAATTATTAACTAAATAAAATTAATCTTCATCTGAGTCTTCATCATCAGAATCTTCGTCTTCTGCCAAATTTATTATATATTAGTATCCATAGTGCGCAACGAGTAACACATGAATGTATTTATTTAATTGCAGTAAACACATTTATAGCAAAAAAAATACGCAATGCAATTACATTAGAAACCGACCAATCAGAATCGTCCAAATCATTATTGACTCATCATTAGCACGTGCGCAGGTAGCCGTTTATCGATAATTAGGGTGCGCAGGTAGGCGCGCTGCACATTCCTATCTTTTTTGACTTTTATGACCGGACGACTCAGATGATAATGCGCATACTATAATTGAAGCGAAGCTGATTCACTAGCTTATTCGATTAACTTCGTTCAATTTTGCGTGTAGGTATAGGTATAACGGAAATAAACGTATTTGCAGGAAGGATAGGTGGCAACAAGGAGGTGGAGACAGCGGTGTCTCCAGCGACGCCGGTGGACGAGGGCGTGTCCGCGGACATCTCCACGCCCAGCCTCTTGTCCTCTATACACAGTGCCAGCAGCTTCGAGTGAGTGTTAATTATAATTGAATATGGATATACCCTAGGATGTTTCAGGACTGCGTGTTTTTTGGGAGCAAAAATAACCTAACCTAACGTTACAACGCAGACTTCTTGGCTATTAAGTGATTCTTGATTACCCAGCACCCGATTCCAAAAATCCGCAATGATTTCCAACTAACTGATCCTTTGCAATCTACCTGAGATTTTTTGTCACTAAAATTTTTCCTCCGAACCGAGGAGACTTTAAAAGTCACAAAATGCAAACTCTGTTGGCTAACGTGAATATTAGCGATTTGTAAGGCCAACACATTCCCGAATACTTCCGAGTCTTTTGGTCGGAGAAAAAGGCACTTATCTCTGAAATATTGTTGCGAACATCATCGCGATTTGTGTAACTGTCAATAGGAAAAAATTGACCGCTGACGTCCTATTGAGGTGCCTACGGCAATTATCGAATACAAAAAGAAATCGTAACTACTTCAGGCGAAAATACCTCTTTTTGCCCATTTAGCTCCGACTTGGCGAATATTTTCGCGAAAATCATCCCAATATGTGTATAGCTTGGCAACTTCGTTCGTAACTCCCAATGTTGCACGACTAATGCACGGCACTTCCCCACACGCACGATTTCACCCCTGCGCAGTGTTTCCCCCTATCGCCCGCATATCATGGGAGTGTTATCAACGAACTTGCCAGATTATAGCCACCTCATAAGGGTGACTGTTGCCCTCAGGCTTTGCTCCCCGGAGCGCGCGCTGCTGGAGAAGGCGGCGGGCGCGTGGGGCGCGGCGGCGCTGGCGGGCGGCGCGGGCGGCGCGCAGTTCGTGCCCGACTGCGAGGAGGTGCGCGTGTCGGCGGCGGTGGCGCGCCGCGGGTACCTCAACGTGCTGCAGCACGGCACGCACGGCTGGAAGAAGCGCTGGCTCGTGAGTACCTACTGCCGGATGTCGACCAATAGCGACGGTGTTGATCGACTCTGCTCTAATAGTAAAAAGTTACGTGTTAAAAACGACCCATCACATCTTTTTAATGAATAAAAAAAAGTGTTTGTTTTATATCAAATTTAGTAGGTTAATATTGCAGGTAGGTAGCCTAAAAATTTTATGACCAAACTATTATTAACCATTATAAACTATAATTGATTCGGACCTTAGGCTTTATAAGAATCGAAAAAATCAAATAGGTTGCAGAGAGCTGCTAAATGCTGGCTGCTTAAGTGATTACAAAAGGCCTATATTAGCGAGTTGTGGACTTCCATACGCTGATAATGATGATGCTAGATGATGTTAGACCTTGTCCAGAAGGGACGAATTCGTCGCGAATCGTATCGCGCGTATTTATACGCGCGTTGTCGAAGTACTAGATATCAATACATCGCGTCGTCATCGAGTCGAGATACTAAGGATGCCTTGTTGCATCCAGTTAACGCGCGAACTCTAGAGCGAATGCACGTTCAACTCCATGTTTCGTAATGCTCGTGCGTTGGTACGCACCTTGTGGACGCAACGGTCGCGCGTAATAGGCGCAAGAGAATCCCGGCGAATTCGCCGTTTCTGGACTGAGCCTTAATGTCCGTGCACCCCGCAGGTGGTCCGCCGGCCGTACGTGTTCATCTACCGCGACGAGCGCGACCCCGTGGAGCGCGCCGTCATCAACCTCGCCAACGCACACGTCGAGTACTCGGAGGACCAGGAGCAGATGGTCCGCATGCCCAACACTTTCAGGTAATCCATACTATTATTATACTTGTAAATACGAAAGTAAGTCTGTCTGTCTGTTACCTTTTCTCAGCTAAAACTATTTGAATGCAAAGAATTTGGTAGAGAAAGTCAACATTGGAGAACATTTTTATCCCGGAAAATCCATAGTTCCGAAAAAAACAGAATGTCACGCGACCGTCGTCGTGGGTCTCTGGTAATAATACATTTACGTAAGTGATGGTTGTTTATAGAGTGAAAGCTTGTTACGGTCAACTTCGAACATTTGTCAGCCTGTTGGAGGTATCTTAAAGTGTATATCTTTAACGGTAAAGGATTGCCACAAAGATAAATACGGTGACACAATGAAGAAAGAAATGCGCTTGTGGAACCCAACCCTAATAATACTATGACCGATCCTAAAACGATTTTTAAGAATACTTGAATAGAACGGGTATATTGGTCATAATTTAAACAAAAGAATGGCAGATTTAGTCACTAACCTATGGACCTTATACAAAGGGTTTGAGTCACTCGACAATGGATGTGATGATGGGCGAAGGAGCAAGTTTACAATGATGTTACCTTATGAAGATGGTAGCAATTTTTTTTAAATTTTGACAGGCGTTTATGTCGCCGCCAGCAACCCGCTTTCTGACGTCATACCTCTGTTCCACGCGGTCGAGGATTCGGTTAATCGGCTTACCTATAGCAACATTTCCGTTAACATTGCAGTGTGGTGAGCAAGGAACGCGGCTACTTGCTCCAGACACTCGGCGACAAGGAAGTACATGACTGGCTCTACGCCATCAACCCGCTGCTTGCGGGACAGATTAGGTGAGCAATCGCTTCCCTTCCCTTTTATCTATACTAATATTATAAAGCTGAAGAGTTTGTTTGTTTGCTTGAACCCGGTAATCTCTGGGGCTCCTGGTCCGATTTGAAAAATTCTTTCAGTGTTAGATAACCCATTTATCGAGGAAGGCTATAGGTTACCAGGATTAAACTATAGCACTAATATTGCACGGCATCAGCTTTTTATATATTTCTCAGATTCTTAAAATCAAAAGTGACTTCTTGGGCATTTCTCATTTGTTATGAATGCCATTATAATGGAATCAATTAAAAGGAGGTGTTTAAAAGCCAAAAGAAAACCTTAGAATAGAGGAAAGAATGCATTATACGATGGGTGCTGTCTTTGCTGATTCTCTGGATCTACTGAACGGATTTTCATGTGGTTTCACAGATAGATCAGTCAGTTTCATTAATATAATAAAGAAGAAGAAGAAAGAAATTTTAAGAAAAGTTATTTTAAGAAAAGTTATCAGGAAAAATTAACAGAATTACGCTGTTATAATGCAGAAATAGTCATAATTACCAATGCAGTCTTTGGAAGTAGATACTTGCCTATTTCGTGTAGTGGATGCCCATTGGTTGACAATGATGATGATTGTAACGTAATGGTGAAGGAAGTCGTACATTGAAGGTTGACAATGTTATTTATGTGCATTTTAGGAAATTAAATATCACTTGCCTCAAACGGTGAAGGTAAATCGTAAGAAAACCTGCTTACCCGAGAATTTACTGAATTCTCTACGTGTGTGAAGTTGCATTGGGCCAACGTAGACTATTGGCCTTACCCCTCTCATTCTGAGAGGAGACTCAAGCTCAGCAGTGAGCCGAATATGGGTTGATAATGAAAATGTTATTTATGTGCATCGTGAGGAAATCTGTATACCCGAGAATTTTCTGAATTCTCTACGTGTGTGAAGTCTGCCAATCCGCATTGCGCCAGCGTGGTAGGTTAGGCCTTGCCCCTCTCATTCTGTGAGGAGACTCGTGCTCAGCAGTGACCCGAATGTGGGTTGATAATGATGACGATGAGACGGTAGCAACACAACTAGACGCTAAGACTAACTAGAGCCAGCCAGCTCGGTCCATATCTCTATACACGGTGAAGGTGTGGCGCAGGTCGCGCTCGGCGCGCCGCCCCCGCCCCGCGGACCCCGCGCCCCCGCAGCTGTCCGCATGAGACCTCACCATGGAGTCTATCCTCGTTTTTTAAGTGCGTCGCCGACGGACGCGTGTACGCGCACAGGCCGCTGCGTGCAGTGCGCGCCTCGCAGAGATATTAACACGCCCGCTGACTGATCGTGATCACTGATCACACTTTTGCTCGATGCGTAAATTTTCTATACGTAGTGCTAATTTATATGTCAAGTCTATGCTACTAGGTCTGTCTACAAGAAACATTGTGAAAAGGATAGCACTTCTTCTATTCACTGTATGTTTCCTAGACTTAGGGTTGTTTTTACCATCTTTTCATAAGTATCACTAGTTTTGTCATTAACAGGTGTCAAAACTTCAAAATCAGAAGTTGGTGAAACCGGCTCCTAGTGTGTTGCTAATTTTTTCTACAAGAAACATTGAGAAACTAAACTAGACTTGATGATTTCTTAATTGTTATTTGCTGCTTTCTCTTTCTGTAAGGATCATTGTGAAAGCGATAGTAATAATTGTATTCTATAAATTGTCTTTATCTTTAATCTAAACTTTTGAACATTTCTATCTCTTTCTACGAGGAACATTATGAAAGAGAAATTCTATATGAAACATTATACAAGGGATAAGTATTTTCAGACTTCGCAATAGAATAATGTATCCCATTAGCGTATCCTTTTCTCGTACGTAATAGACGAGTTGTATTTATATCATGTTTTGAATACTGCTATCTCTTTTTACAAGATTCATTGTGAAAGGGATAGTAAAACTTTTAGGAACTTTAATAAAAATGTGCTTCTGTCTGTCTATCTGTTGTTTTAGTATCTTTAAAACAACAATGAATAGGTTTTAGGCAAGCGCATCTTATCTTTGCTTTGTTAAATTATGCGTACTAATTAAAGAAAGTGAAGTGTTTACCATCGAGCAAAAGTTTGACCTTGTATGTAATGTATACGCAAGATTCTGTGACTGGTTTGGTAGAAAGAATTACAATAGGTAACTTATTTATTCATTTATTAAAAACTTAAATGAAATAGATTAATTATATAGGATTTATATTACGTTGCATTTCACTAACATGGTTTGTTAGGAAAAATAAATGCCAGAGGGAAAGTACGTGCCCTGAGTCGGGGCCAGTGATTAATAAACATAGTTCGATAAATATATACATATATTATATTTTTATTATTAAACTATCGTTCTGAATTTATAGAGCCCGCGCAGACATAAACAGTTTTGCGTTCTGTGTTATGCGATTTGCGTTCTAAGTCCGGCGTTTCGCGTTCTCTGTAGTAACTTCTTCATAGCTTCACGTAGAAAGTATGCAGTGCGGACAGTTTTTGTGAGATATAAAGTAACAAACGCAGAACTCAGAACGCCAGAACACGTTCTGTCTGGGCGGGCTCATATAATCAAATCAATTAATTTAGCATATCTCAATTATTATAAACAGTATTACTGTTTTATCTACTGTGGCATCTAATGCTATACGGTCTATACGTAAATATAATATGTGTGTTTTATATGTTGTTATATTTTTACAATGTTCATGATAGTTTTAAAAATGGCGGTCAAGTGCGAGTTGGGACCAAACCGGTGCACCGATAGTGGGAAAATGGGGGTAAAATACTATTTACATTAAATATTGAACAATAAATATTGGATCTTTTTGATGCGGGCTGTTTTAATATCTACTGTAGTAGGACGCACAAGTAAGTATTGTAATAAGTTTTTTTATCTGTGTATTTTTAACAGTATATAAATGTTATGGTCTTTGCACCGCTACCATTAAAATGTTTCTTGCCAAATATTGAATTGAAAAAAAATATAATAAAAGCAAAACCAGTAAGATAATAAAAACGAAGCGAACAATTGTCTTAATGGTCTTGATTAATTTGTAACTTTTAATAAACTAGATAAGCAAAAAACATCTTGCCCGTTTTTAATTTGTTATTTTATACTAAAGACCCTTATAGATTTTTAAGAATAAATTTCGATTTAATCTAAGCTTATATAGTAGTTTTAAGTTTTTCGGTGCAAGGACTTAAATTAACAAATATATGCCAATATATAAACTGTTTCCACTTCATTTAATGTAATATTACGTGCAGTAAGATATAATGTGGCGCACAAAATATACATTGTCGGCGATGGCTCTCTAATATAAACCAATGTGGACTCCATAAAACTTCGAGGAAATGTAGTGTCAATGTAACTATGAAATGACAAAATATTGAAAAACATCTATTTTAGATTCTCACTTACATAATGTTACATGTAATAATGATGTAATTTAATATTGTATATACGTATGACTCGAACGGTAGGTAAATATATTTTGTCGACTCTAAAAGACCTTTTACATTGACCTTTCTCGAAAGTACGTAGATACGCGACTATGCGTCATTGAGTTAGCGTTGAGGTAACTTGATGATAGTTAGCGTTCTATAAGGTGAGACGTCAGGTGTCGTGTAGAGGAAACGTCCCGCCAACGCGACGTTAGCGCCACTGCAAAGCGACGTTACGTTAGTTAGCGTTCAATATCGCGTTGACGTATCGTCACTTGATCGTTAGTGACGTTTACATTCGAGAAAGACCAGCGTTAAGTGTCTAAGGCCGGTCGCATAAACTCGTTTTCCATATTCGTTTTTCGTATTCGGAATGTAACGTATGTGCGGGATTTGTACCGTTCAGAAAATACACGTGCGTCGTTTAATGTATTTTATATAGAATGCATAATGGTTTTCCGAACACGGAAATCGGATTCGGAAAACGAGTGCGGTCAGCCTAACGGTAAGAGCGAGAAGTTAGTTCGTGACGTCATACGTAAAGTTTTGATTTCACCCTAGTGTTGATTGTAAATACATCTAATAATTTACTCGTAGTTGAAATGTAGAACTACGCGTTTCAGTAAAAAAAAAAATCTAAGTGTTGCAATATTATTTTAATAATATACATAATTAATAATTATTATAATATGAATTATTATTATTTGTGTTTGTAATTCTTTATATTGTTTTGTAATCAATAAATGAAATGATAATAATTTATGATTTTTATCAAAATGGATTGTATAAAGTAGGTTTAAAATGTGATGTTACCGGTGTAGTAATCTGAATGTAACGCAACGTTTTGTTGGTCCAGCCTCACAAATCATTCCGGAAGTTATCTAGTCATGTACTCTGTAGTACATTGTATGTGATAGACAAAGATTTACATCGTAGATATGCTTAAGATCACACGTGTGATCTCAAGCAGTCAATAATCTGGTCACTTATGATCTTATAGATTTAGATTGTAAAGGCATGTCTACGATTAACATTTTTGGTGATAGAATATAGTCCATATAGGTACAATGCTGTGCTGCGAACAATCACCAAGTAGTTTGTTAAATAAATGTTTCGGTGTTCACCATTTCTTCACACTCACTCGAATAGGTGTCTACATGTGTGTGCTCTTGTCTTTATGCATTCCTTATGTAACTTTGATGAATAATCTTAAATATATATTTGTTTAAACATAATAAATATATATTTACAAATGTTAAATACAAAGAGGAAAATAGTAGAAATTGTCTATAGCAAACTACGTAACAAAGTCCTTGTCTAGGCGGTGCGGGGTTATAACCACAAAGGGAAACGAAAGGGAACGGCAAGTCATTGATTCTCTCTCTCTCTCACTCTATAGTCTCTGTCGTCATTCCCCGAACCCCTGTGATGCGCGAGCGAGGAGTTAATTAAATTTCTATTAGGTCTTAATAATTATGGCCAATTGAAGATAACAGCACACATATATAGATACTCAAACAATTAGCTCAATGTAAATAATAGTCTATACCTGCCGAGTACTGAGAGCGATTTTGGCACCTTTTTTTTTTTTATTGTGACGTCACTCAAAAGTTACATTCGATACAAATAATTGTTGAACTATTGTGTGATTGCCCAATATTTAGGAACTCGGATGGTGTAAACTATGCTTAATGTTACTTAAACTAATATGAGATTTGTTCGTTGGCATTTTCGTGTATGCGCTCATTGACAGAAGTAAAATGGACCTTATGTATGTTATTTTAAAGTCTTACTTTCAGTACTTTTATTTCAATGCATTCCGTTAGACGGATGTAAGCTTTAAAACAAACTACTTTAGGTCTATTTTACTTTGACAAGGGTTTAAAAATACAGGAAAACAAGTTACGTCCAAATATCATACTACCTCTCACACTAGTGTTTTTTCAAGGCAGCTAGTGTAAAAGGTCTGTTAGGTACCAGATCACTGTAGTTTATCACCGTAGTTAGAGTAATTGATGTGACCATAGATTTATCTTTATACTAATACTTTTGTATATTTTAATTTCCGACATTTTCTAAATATTATATATCTACAATACGGATATGATTCTTAATCTTGTTACCGCTTCGGTGTTGAATTAAATTATAGTCACTAACTATCGCTTTTAGGTGACTATTTTCGAAATGAAAAAAAAAAAAACATAATGAAATTATATTATAATTCTTATCCCATGACGACTTTGTAAGCTTAAGTAAGTTTTAGTGATTGTAAATAAATTGAACGTCTTTAAAATAGTTCGTTTGGTACAACATGAGTTACAGATAAACTAGATGAAATTTGTAAAACTAAAAAATTGCTTTCTACGTTCTGAAGTCCATTCACCGGCTTGCTTCCCGCGGGCTTGGCTGTAAGTTTTTTGACATTTTCCGCTGTCAGCAAACTTGACAGTTTTTGTGAGATGACAAATTGCTTGTGTCACAAAAAGTTACAGCATAACCCTGCCGATTTCGTAGACGGTACCTACTCGGCTAAACACTAGAATATCCTGGTAATAACTTAGCATAGACAATGTAGATGTAAGATCAAAAGTATTATCCAAAACTTAGACATGCTGTGTGTTATTAAATATTTCTTAAAATATTTATATAAAAAAAATAATAATAATACAATAATAATTATAATGTCGTCGAGGAAATTTAATGTTTTTCTGAAATTCTCTGCCGGCGCAGCAAATATTTTCTTATTAGCTCTCAGTCGATATGGTTTTAGGGAATTTTATGATGTGCTCTAATTTGTTCACAAAACGTCCCTTTCAATAAAAAAAAATAAAGTTATATCTTGTGTCCAAAATTAGTTCTTACCACACATACGAGTATTATGTGCTGTCATTCATAGTTGATATATGGAATTATTAGATCTATATAATAATAATCGAATGAATCTATTAATTATTTATTTTCTTTTCTAGTCATTTATTTAAATACATTCCAAAGCTGTAAATTCCTTTATTTTTTTCTATCTAGCGTAATGATGTATTTTGCATAGCAAAATGGCGTTTATCTTGTTGACGAGAGAATGGTAATATACACGGGCGCGCCGTGAGTCGGATGTAATATATTTTGGTTCTATTTCACTATGGAGAAATTCGTTTGCATAGCTTCGTTTAGTTATATTTTTGTAGTTCCAAAAAAAAAGATCTTTTTAAATTAGAGATAACAGCTTAAGCTGGATTATATATATTTTTATAGAGTGTACTCTAAAAGCTATACTGTTATTTTTTATAGACATAGCTGTTTTTTTCTATTCTTACGTTCACTGTTTCGTGTAATTTACGTTTTAAGTATTACTTGGGCGTGTCGTAGGGGTAGGAGAATTAGGAGAGTCGGGAGAGTTAGGAGAGTTGGGAGAGTTAGGAGAGCTTGTGAGGGTTTAGTTCGGGCACGCGGCGTTGACAGAAGCGGCGACAGGCTCGCCGTTCTTGTGATTTCGATAGTGATTGTTGTATGTTGGACGCGATTGAGGAATTATATATTCTATGTATAATTTATGGATTTCATTCAATTTATGGAGATAAGAACAATGTAATAATTGGTAATATTACTCATTGCTCTAAATGTACTATCAAAATATATTATACACAGTGTTAAAGGTCATAAATAAAATGCTTTGAAAATTTCCATATTGTTGTTTCTTTTATGCAAGACAAACCCTACTACTACTCTACTGCCACGTTTCTTAATCAATATCCTACTTAATATAAACACGAAAGTTTGTATGGATGTTTGTTACTCTTTAACGCCGCTACTACTGAAGCGATTTGGCTGAAATTTGCAATGGAAATATATTTTACTCTGGACTAACACATAGGCTACTTTTTATCCCGAAAAAATCCATGGCTCCCGCGGGATTTGTGAAAAACTGAATTCCACGCGGACGAAGACGCGGGCGTTTTTGCTTGTTAACTTCGATTCGATTACCTTAGATTGACTGAACGAGGTTTAAACGATTACTGACTCCTCTACTGGGCTTGTTTAGTACCTACACCAAAATCAAAGGTGTATACGACTTTACAACTTATTCTCTCATTTCTTAACCCTCACGAGTTAACCCTATTTTACCCCCCTTCTATTTTTATTTTCGCAACATGAATTATCTTATGACCTTTGTAGTATGAACTTGAAACGTGCTTGTTTCAGTTGATTGAATCCAGTAGTTTCGGAGTTTAAAAAATGCTTGTGTTTAACTTTGTTATTTTTTTAATAGATTGACTATTAGTGTGAAAAAAAATCTTGATAAAACAAGCAAAAAAAACTAATACTATATAATATTGTTCGGTCTATATCTCGACACCAAAGGTTATACAAAAGAATGGACCAATGTATCTCCTGGCTAGAATAGTAATCTGAATGTTTTTCTGAGTTCAAAACTAAACGGAATGTGGTCCTCGAAATGCACACTCAATACCTCACAGCACCTGGTCTATACAAACACTAGTCGCTTACGGACCGACTCGTGGGACTCGTCGAAGAACAGCCTAAGGCTTATGTGGCGCTCATCACGTTTTCGGCAAGTTCGTTGATAACACTCCCATGATATGCGGGCGACGGGGGGCAAGACTGCGCGGGTGTGAAATCGTGCGTGCGGGGAAGTGGCGTGCATCAGTTTTTCATTTATCACTACACGCCTCGCCCCGCGCGGCCCATCGGGACTGTTACGAACGAAGTTGCCAACCTATAGGTTCTATTGGTAAATAAGAAATTAAAGAATAAAATAAATACAAATATCTGCTTTTACTTATACATATTTTTATTGTATCACAATAGCTGTTGACAGTTATTTTACAGAAAAAAAAACATACATACAGCCGAACGTAGAATCTCCTCCTTTTTGGAAGTCGGTTAAAAATAAAGAGTAGATTATATAAAACTACCATCGCCTTAACTTAATCGATGTGGGAATGTAAATCATAGATAATTATATAAATTAACTTACAAATGGGGGTAAGCTAAATTAATTAATTAAAGTAAACATTTTTCCATTACATTTGATTAATAAAAGTACAAGGAGGCACTGAAGCACTAATTTTTAATAAACTACTGACTGATTTATTTATTTTAATAAAAAGTAAATAAAGTTATTTTAACTATCTAACAGAAATACTTAAGTGTACTACACAAATATAATACTAAAAAATAATATTTAATTCTTTATTATTAAAACACAGATCAACAAATTTAATGAATAAAATTTATTATTTAAAATAAAACATTTCGCACGTTTTTTTAATTGTTTTGCTTTTATATATTTAGTAATTAAATCTTAAAAGTAGATTATGTTGGATACATTTAACATTGTAAGCCTGTCATTCATGCACCCAAAGGTCAATAGATTCAATGACTTGAGTGGAAATGGGGAGTGTTAGTTAACTGTCAAAGACGTCTTTACCCTACACACAACGTCCACAAGTGCGTGACTCTGTTGGAGGACATTCTTTTCTATTCTAGGGTCTTGTATTGGTTACAGTGTGATTTGTTAATTAAGTTGTCGTGACAAATATTTTGAATCATAACCTTTGTTTGACATTGGTTTCCTTTTTTTGTAATCCTGAGCCTGTTAAAACTATCATACCTGAGGAAAACCGGCTCTAAATGATAATGCGGATAAGACGAAATAATTTTTAAACTTTACAGTAATTATTAAAGTCATGTCTGTCGTTCTCTCGTGATTCTTTATATAAACAAATAACCATAACAAAACAGTCTTTCGATTGAATATATTAACTCAAATACTTACCTTAGAATCCTTACGCGAAAGGATTCAAATTCTTATCATAATCATCATCTTCCGCGAAGGGATTCTTAGTGTCTTGACTGTCATCGTCGGCGAAAGGATTTTTGGCTTCATCGTAAGTATCATCGAAGGGATTTTTGCCTTCATTCGCGATAGCTGTGGATATACTCTGTGGTAACTTTGGTTCTTCCTTTCTGGATGGCAAGGGGGATTGGTATGGAGATTTGTGGACTTTGGGCTGGAGCCTGGTGAGGTTTGCTTCGAGGCTGGAGGTATATTGCTGCTGTTCTAGAAGCCTCATCCTGCCTTCTGGCACGGGGATGACTGACGTGCCTTTGGGTGCGACTTGCTTTGTAGCATTTGGTATGAATACTGAAAAAAATTGTGTTTAGAGTAAGATTTAAGATCATGGAATCAAAACTAGATTGTTTGTATTTTTTGATACAAATAGACCTCGCAACTACTAGAACGATTTTAAAAATTCTTTAAAGTATCATAGGCTATATTTTTATTCCCAAATTTTCACAGAAATGAAGACTACATGGGTGAAACCGCGAGGCGTCTGCTAGTAAATTACATGCTAATAAATTTACATGGGTGTACGAAATCTGCTCTCTGTGTGTGGTTATTATAGATATTTATAAATATTGAAAGCCATCTCGTATTAGGTCGAACAATAGTCTAACAAAGATTGCCTTAAATATGTAAGATGTTTTTTTTTTTTTGTGTAATCTCACTTTTTCTAGCAATATAAATTTTAACGAATTACATTATTATATTTGTTGACCCTTTCCATAAACTTTTTTGAAGTCTATAAAACACTAATACAAAAACTGTTTATTCAGACATCTAAATAATTTGTAATAAATAATTGTATTGTTCCAAACATTTATACGAGTGTCTAACACTAGTAAAAGGTAATGTGATACTCGACCTACCTACTAACCTCTGTTACTCACTAATAACGTAGCTTTTAATTTTTACAAGAATTTTAAAAATCTGTTCAGTAGATTCAGAGATTACCCCTTATAACCTTACAAACTTAACCTCTACAATATTAGTATACATTTAGTCTCACCTTGTTTACTCTGTCCCTCCTGTAACCTCAGCTTGGCTTCAGCGCCCGGGCCGTACGTCTGTGCGGACGCGACGGCGGGCGCGTGAGCGGGAGCGGGCGCGGGCGGGCTGGCGGACGGCTCGGGCGGCTCCGTCACCACTGTCACCTTGTTGAAGAGACCGCGCCCAAAGTATTCTGATACCACTGTGAAACTGGAAAAAAAAATAAACTTCAAAAAAGACCCTTAATAATAAAGTAAAAGGGTTGTGTAATGAGGGTTATTAAAACAAGAGGATGTTATTTAACAATCGAAGTGGATTTATAAATTGTGACACGAGAAAAATATCAAGTTACAAGTATGTAATTAGAATTGCCGTTTCGGAGCTCTAATAATTCATCATTATCAACTCTCTGCTGAGCTCGAGTCTCCTCTCAGAATGTGAGGAGTTATGCCAATAGTCCACGACACTGGTACAATGCGGATTAGCAGACATCACACAAGCAGAGAATTAAGCAAATTCTCTGGTATGCAGGTTTCCTAACGATGTTTTTCCTTCACCGTTTGAGACACGTGATATTTAATTTCTTAAATGCACACAACTGAAAAGTTGGAGGTGCATGCCCCAGACCGGATTCGAACCGACACCCTCCAGAATTGGAGGCAGAGGTCCACTGGGCTATCACGATGGCTCTAATAATTAAAAAGGGAAAAAGTTTCTTTACACAATTATACATACACCTAATGCAGTTACCTACCTACTGTTCGGAAAACTGTATTGCAATGTAATATTTCATTACATTGCAATACAGTTTTCCGTTTCACTACATTTGCAAGCACTCTCATAATATTATATCATTTTTAAAATAATATTCAATTGAGTATAGTTAGAAAAACGGACTTCTGAGCGGCAAATATATGTTTGTCTTGCGATTATTTAATATAGCCTAATGTTAATGGGCTATTAAATATGTACAAAAATAATTTATCAATTCGAATCCGTAGTTCATAAGAATAGCGCGTTCAACCAAACAGCAAAGTTTTCAGCTTTATAACATACTAGCGGACGCCCGCGACTTCATACGCGTGAATTTTTTTTTTTTTAAATCACGCGGGAACCACATATATTTCCCGGATAAAAGGGATAACAATGCCAAAATGTTACTCAATTACCTCCTTCATTGCAATTCAAATTAAAATAGGTTCAGCTGTTACAAAGTTTTTGCCAGGACAAACAGGCAGACATTATTAAAAAAAAAAAGCTTAATTGCGTGTTATGGTATCGTGTAAATAAGTATAAGCACTTGAGAAAACACTGATTTTGAATTCAAAGACAACCTATGTTTTATGTGTATTGATTAAAATACGGATTCACTTACCATCCATACATGTTAAAAAAATTATAACTGTATAATATCAAACGATAGCACCTTGCATCATTCTATAGATAGATACTATGGACACTCGCATGGACAATAGTCCTATACAGAATCTATGGACAGTTGTTTTATAAACTTTCCTATATTATTAAACATATTCGTCAGACGGATTTGGATCTAAAACCCAGGTTATAAAACTTGATAACAAATAAATCTACTGCGAGTGATCGTAATTTTGTCACCGATAACAAAATATAACTGGTTATAATGTAACACAACGTGTATATAAAAAATGTAATACCTATGTGTTATCAATCCTTTTTATCTACGAATGTTTTTTAATGATGTTTGTATTTAGAAATACTTAAATAATTTGATAGAAATCAACTAGTGTTTTCCATAAAATATTTTTTTTTCCAGTTCTTCTTTAATAATGTAATGTATAATTTGCGTTTTTAATTTAGGTTAAAGCGTAATCTAACATTAAATATTATTGATCTATTATTAAAAACATTGTAGCCTATAACACTCGCAAATGACATGGCTTTCTATTGGTAAAAGAATAATCAAAATTGGTTCAGTAGATATGTAGATTAATCCTGCTACTCACAAAAAAGTATAGAAGCACACTTCAAAGACACGGACTAAACATACAAACAAACAAAATATCCTTCAGTGTCTGTATATATCTGTATTTATTAAGTCCGATACTTAGAGTAATAACATATAGACACGCAACACCTAACATTTTTTCACTCCAAACGTAAGCCACTTCTGTGTGTGACTTTGTGAGCGTAAGAGTTAAGCTAATTACCTTCACCGACACGCTTACTTATCGCAGCGAAGCGGTACGTCAAGGGCTCCCATTTCGGAGCACATAAAATGGGTTACAAATCCTGGGGCTACACACTATCTATGTGTTATAAATCTATGGTCTGATACTAATACTTACCTCTCATAACCATCGTCAATGTGACTCCGGAAACACCACGACAACGGGGAAAACATATCTAACAAACTATACACAATACACACTCATTGATTATGACCAGAGCCATTATAACACAAGTATTGAATTAATGAAATTAATTAAAAACCTTTCAAGAATACATTTTCGATAGTAAATATACGAGCGCGCGCGTTTACAACTAAAGTCGTATTGACATTGAAGAACTAAAGAAAGGCCAGTGATAGCAATCTTTGCGTATGTAATTTTATTTAACGCGAATTACTCATAGATATATAGAATTAAGGTCAAGGCATTCATTTCAAGTTAGTTTATATTAGGTATTAATGAAATTTTTATTAATTCTTTAACATATAGATTTGATTGTTTGTTTGAGTTTTACGCGTTTCCTAACAAAGAGGAAAGATTTGTTATGTAACCATCTAATCATAAAACATTGAAAGTGATCTATGAAATTGGGTACTTCTGGTCTCGGACCATGCAACCCAACCGTGTTTTTTGCAATTTTGTGCTAACACAGTCACTTTATTCCGGGGAGTCGGTTTGTGTGTTATAGCTACAGACATGCACATAGACACACTCACAAACACATACACACAATTAAACATACTAGCGCTCCTGTCAAACGCTTGTCTGTACACCTTGCCACTAAATTCGAAGACAAACGGACTTCCGGAATAAATTTATTTAGATAAGTTTTAAAATTTATTTATAAAGTAAACTAAACTTTCTGTTTCCTGCAAGTGTTGTAATAATAGGCTACTCGCCTGCTGTACAAAACTAAGAAGATTTTTTGCATAGAGGCAGTTCAGATGCCTAGAAACTATAATCACATTTTTATTTGTGAAAATAATCTCGTAATTGTAATATTTTTATAAAACAAAATTGTATTTTTATCACGTCACCGCAAACGCCAATCATAAACTGTAACGTCATTCGCTACAAGACATCGGTTTGTGATTGGCGCTTGTGGTGACGTGATATAATCACATCACTGCAAACGCCAATCACGCTGTTATCTCTATGAATGACGTGACTTTCTAATGTGCTGTGTTTCGGCGGGAAACATTTTACGTAGATATTTTTTCATTTAAATTAAATTTTTTACTGGTTATTATTGACGGGACAAAATAAAATATAGCTTATAATACTTCCATAATTCAGTTTAAACACTGTTTACAAAAGAGGCAAGTAGCCTATTTTAAAAGAGATAGAGCGGAACTAACGCGAGGTCACATAATTTTAAACTACACCAGTGTTTGATATTGTTCCGTCTTCCAAAAAGGAGGAGGTTCTATGTTCGACTGTATAGCTTTTTTAAGTATGTCCAGCGGTATTTCCGTCATTTGTAGACCGATTTTGAAAATTCTTTTTGTGTTTGGAAAGGTATACTTCCAGGGTGGTCCCATTTCATGCCAGGATCTAACGATGGCATCTTGGAGAAATCGAGGATAACTTTCGAAAATCTTAGAGACGACTAGTGAGTTTGTTAAGTTTTATAATATTAATTGATGAACAAAACTTCAAGCTTGAAGTGAAAATATCTAGTTTCTTTCCGTTTAGTTTTATGACGATAGTATATAAATATGTTTGACAACTGAGTAAATATTAAATACGTTGAAACAAGTAGACGTAGTTTTGAAATGATACTCGCATACAAAATAATCAATACCTATAAATAAAATTAAAGCGTTTGTCGGTGATTTCGAGCTAACTGCATTTTCTCAAGTGCTTCACAATCAAGTTTTTTTACAATTTCTGTCTATCGGGCTGTTTGTCCAGGCTAATCTGTAGAACGGCTGAATCGATTTAAACGGGACTTCCACTGGTAGATAGAGGTTATTGAGCGATAGGCTAATTTTATCCCGGAAAAGTCCGAGATTCCCGCGGGATTTAAGTAAAACTTAATAGGTATAATGACTTGGTTTGAATATATTGATTTTTATAAGACATTCGGGTAAATAAGGTCAATGTTAACTAATTTATAAGTAAAAAAATGCCTGAATGTTTGCAAAATCAATAAGGTTAAAAATTTAAAAATCTATTAAAAATCTTTTATCGTAATAAGATGAAAATTCATACAGTTTTATTAGCTTCCTTACATATTAACGCACAAATTAATTAATTTTGATTGAACGCCCATACAAATCTAAAGATCATTATGATCTACGACGTCATTAATTCGGGGCTGCGGCCCGAGCTGGTGGCGCA
This sequence comes from Bicyclus anynana, assembly GCF_947172395.1. Taxonomy (NCBI): domain Eukaryota; kingdom Metazoa; phylum Arthropoda; class Insecta; order Lepidoptera; family Nymphalidae; genus Bicyclus; species Bicyclus anynana. The sequence continues at coordinate 11,702,004 of NC_069101.1, forward strand.
CGACGGACACTCGTGCTCGCTCTCACAGTACGTTTGACATAAGCAACTCATGGGTCCCGGTCGGCCTGTAGCCTGGAGTGCAGCTGCTCGGCGGCGGGCGGCGGCGGCAGCGACGCGCGGCTGCGGCCCGAGCTGGTGGCGCACGACGGACACTCGTGCTCGCTCTCACAGTACGTTTGACATAAGCAACTCACGGGTCCCGGTCGGCCTGTAGCCTGGAGTGCAGCTGCTCGGCGGCGGGCGGCGGCGGCAGCGACGCGCGGCTGCGGCCCGAGCTGGTGGCGCACGACGGACACTCGTGCTCGCTCTCACAGTACGTTTGACATAAGCAACTCACGGGTCCCGGTCGGCCTGTAGCCTGGAGTGCAGCTGCTCGGCGGCGGGCGGCGGCGGCAGCGACGCGCGGCTGCGGCCCGAGCTGGTGGCGCACGACGGACACTCGTGCTCGCTCTCACAGTACGTTTGACATAAGCAACTCACGGGTCCCGGTCGGCCTGTAGCCTGGAGTGCAGCTGCTCGGCGGCGGGCGGCGGCGGCAGCGACGCGCGGCTGCGGCCCGAGCTGGTGGCGCACGACGGACACTCGTGCTCGCTCTCACAGTACGTTTGACATAAGCAACTCACGGGTCCCGGTCGGCCTGTAGCCTGGAGTGCAGCTGCTCGGCGGCGGGCGGCGGCGGCAGCGACGCGCGGCTGCGGCCCGAGCTGGTGGCGCACGACGGACACTCGTGCTCGCTCTCACAGTACGTTTGACATAAGCAACTCACGGGTCCCGGTCGGCCTGTAGCCTGGAGTGCAGCTGCTCGGCGGCGGGCGGCGGCGGCAGCGACGCGCGGCTGCGGCCCGAGCTGGTGGCGCACGACGGACACTCGTGCTCGCTCTCACAGTACGTTTGACATAAGCAACTCACGGGTCCCGGTCGGCCTGTAGCCTGGAGTGCAGCTGCTCGGCGGCGGGCGGCGGCGGCAGCGACGCGCGGCTGCGGCCCGAGCTGGTGGCGCACGACGGACACTCGTGCTCGCTCTCACAGTACGTTTGACATAAGCAACTCACGGGTCCCGGTCGGCCTGTAGCCTGGAGTGCAGCTGCTCGGCGGCGGGCGGCGGCGGCAGCGACGCGCGGCTGCGGCCCGAGCTGGTGGCGCACGACGGACACTCGTGCTCGCTCTCACAGTACGTTTGACATAAGCAACTCACGGGTCCCGGTCGGCCTGTAGCCTGGAGTGCAGCTGCTCGGCGGCAGGCGGCGGCGGCAGCGACGCGCGGCTGCGGCCCGAGCTGGTGGCGCACGACGGACACTCGTGCTCGCTCTCACAGTACATTTGGAAGCAACTAGTAAAAAAAAAACAAGTATACATTAGACCACACGACTGAAGTAAAACTTCTTTTAAAAATAAACAATAAGCGCCATCTATGAGCCTCAGGCATAACTGCATCACAACAGTTTCCTGAAGTGTACAAAAGGGATTTTTTCAAAGTTTTCTAATGTCATCTACTGGTAAGTAGTTTAAGATTACAAACACTGTAGGTGTATATGGCAGCCTCTTAAAAGCTTCACCTGATTGCACTTTTCGTAACGCATTCATCAAGTTACTCCTCAAGTCAAGCGTACGTAAAGATTTACTTTGAAAACTATTTACGAGTATATTCATATCCGGGTTGGATCATACTCATACTCTTTTCGAAAAATGCTTTGGATTTAAGGTATGTTACAAGAATTATGAAGTTCACGGTTTCCAAGATTTTGTATAAAAAATGTATGGCCGCAATTTAACTTGCAATGTGTCCCTGAACATTATCTATTATTTTTTTTTAATTACTGATGAGGATATATATTTCTAGTCTTCAGCTAGTCAATTATAAAGATAAGATAAATATACTTTATTTGCACACCACAAAGACAAAAACAAGTGAAATAAAAAACAAATTAGGAAGAGATCAGCATACAAAAGGCGGCCTTATCGCTAAGTAGCGATTTCTTCCAGGCAACCTTCGGTTTAGGAAAACTTAAGGACATCAACAGGTGGCGTAAAACAAAAATAACCATAGTATACACATATCAAAATATACTAATAAATACATTATATTGAAGAGAAATAATATATACAGATCGTCTTTACTGCACCAGATAATGAGTCTTTACGGCATTTTTAAAAATGTCCAGTGTCTTTGATTGCCGTATGTTAATTATCTATTACTGATGATTATATATTTCTAGTCTTCAGATAGTCAAATAAAGAACAATCGAATGATTATATGAACAAAACTTACTCCTGGTGGTAGGAGTGCTGGCAGAGGAAATGCACGGTGGGCAGTTCCAGCGGCTTGTTGCAGGCGGTGCAGCGCGAGCTCTGGAAGGTCATCGCCTCGTACTGGATCACCTGGATCTGGGACTTCATGCTCTCTATCTCGGATTTATACTTCGCGGCTAGCTCTTGTTCCCGTGTGATGACGTCATCTTCAGACTTTAACACGTCCATTAGATATCTAAAAGATTAGACAGAATAAGCTGATGGTTATTGACATGGTTGCGGAAAGCTTTGCACACTAGCTAGGGACATTCGGTGCAACCAGTGTCCCATAAACCAGTGTCTTCAGCCACATATAACTATAATTTCATAGTCAGCCATATTAGGATATGGCTGACCATAAAGTATTGCCAGTGAAATTGATTGCAATGAAATCGTATGCTGTTTGTTGGCAAACAAAAGCATATCAATAATACTGTAAAAAAAAAACACAAATTATTAGTTCTCAATAATTAAGGGCAATTTTTATCATGCATTTAAAGTACATATGTACATATAAATAAAAGATATCTACAATAGCTAGTAAGTCTATTATTAATATGAGTTAATTGCTGACACTTACTTGCGAACGTCTCCAAGAGTATAGTTGGGTGTGCTCGCCAAACAATCGATGATTTGAATCGGTGACAACAACTTCTCGGTAGCTAGAACAAAAAACAAACATTAAGTGCATGCTATACGCAACAGTACGTGTTATACGCATTAAGTGCGTGCCATACGCATTTAATGCGTGCTACACGCATCGAGTACGTGTTATACGTATAAAGTGCTTTACGAATCCAGTACGTGGTATACGTATTCAGTGCATACTATAGGTATCCTATACATCTTATACGCATTGAAATCCGTTGTAAACGCATCGAATATGTGTTATATACATTAAGTACGTATATTTACGCATCGCATACGTGTTAGACGCATTAAATGAGTACTATGCACATTGACTACCTGTTATACGCATTAAAAACGTTCTCTAAGTCCTTGTCCAGAAGGAGCGAATTCGTCGCGAATCGTATCATACGCGCGTTGTCGAAGTACTAGACATCAATACATCGCGTCCACAAGCATCGCGCGAATTGAAAATACGCGCGTAAATCGCGTGCACTAAGCCAAACTCTCGACACGCGCTTGATTCGCGCGTATTGCGCGCGAGTCGAAATACTAGGGACGCCTTATTGCGGCCAGTCAACGCGCGAACTCTAGAGCGAGTGCACGTTCAACTCCATGTTTCGTACTAAATTCCTCCTCAAATGCGTTGGTACGCAACGGTCGCGCGTAATACGCGCGAGAATCGCGGCGATTTCGCCCTTTCTGGACTGAGCCTAAGCATCGCGTGCGTATTATAGGCATCGAGTGCGCGTTAAACGAAACGACCGTGTATCGAACGACACATCGAGCGTATGTATTACGCATATCGCATCAAGCGGAAGCCACTTGAAAGTGTCGTATCCGCCGAATGTACAGTGCCATCTCTGCCGATGTAATCATCTTCAGTACATGCCATCACCATTGGTGTATCTAGGATTATTTCCTGGGGTGGGCCTGTGGTTGGCCTGGGGTGGGCCTGTGGTTGGCCTGGGGATCAGGGGTGCGCCTGGGGTGGGCCTACATATCACTGAGACAGTGATGCAGGCCCACCCACTGACTGAATGACACTGACTATATAATAGAGACGACACTCAATATAAAAATTTCGTTAGCAATATTTGTAAACGGCTCGACTTATTCATTATTTTTTCTTTGTATCTATGGCACAGAAAACATATGTAATGTAGGTATCAGAAAAGGACTTGATATATATTTCAAAATGTTTATTACATATAGGTTTTTCTTTATTATAAGTTGTAATTGTTATTACATGAATAATAATTTTACAAAACATGAATAATAATTTTACCGAAATACTAATAATTTTACACAAAATATCATTTTGTGTAAAATTATTTGTATTTTTGACGGTCTCCGTGGCACAGTGGTATGTGCGGTGGATTTACAAAACGGAGGTCCTGGGTTCGATCCCCGGCTGGGCAGATTGAGATTTTCTCAATTGGTCCAGGTCTGGCTGGTGGGAGGCTACGGCCGTGGCTAGTTACAACCCTATCGGCAAAGACGTACCGCCAAGCGAATTAGCGTTCCGTTACGATGTCGTGTAGAAACCGAAAGGAGTGTGGATTTTCATCCTCCTAACAAGTTAGCCCGCTTCCATCTTACACTGGATCATCACTTACCATCAGGTGAGATTGTAGTCAAGGGCTAACTTGTCTAGAATAAAAAAAAAGATTACGCATATCGCATCAAGCGGAAGCCACTTGATGGTGCCGTATCGACCTCATGTACAGTGCCATCTCTACTGATGTACTCGTCTTCAGTACATGGCAACACTGACCGGCCACGTGCAGCAGCTCGGGCAGGCAAGCGGGCGGCGGCGGCGCCCACAGCACGTCGAGCCACAGCCGCGGGCACGCCGCGCCGCGCTTGCGGCACACGCCCAGCGCGCTCTCCGCGTCGCCCGACCGCAGGTGCAGGGCTACCTGCGCGCGCCATCTATACAGAGGGTTGGAAGAACCTTAAAAACTAACATACTAAACAAAGGGAATGATGACTATACTACAGCCTTTCTTGATGAGTACTGTTTACCAACAAAGAAATTAAAAATGTCTAAATTATGGGTATAAATCACTAATCATTTCACAAGTAATAATAATTATAATTAACTTGTACTTAAATTAATGAAAATAAATTTGATTAATAAGCTTAGAACAATTAGATGTAACCATACTTAATTTAAAATAAATAAGTTATGGAATGACATGCTTTGTTGGTAAACAGTACTCATCTAGAAAGGAAAACATAGTAGAATATACACTAAATTAAAGGAAAATAACTATTTATGTACTCACAACTTAATGTCTTCATACAAATGCAAGATGCCAGCTTTGAATCCCAGCATTTGGCATATGATGAGTATTTGATCTCGGTCGAAGTTAGCGTCAGGATCTTTCAGTATTGTTAATATTTTCTGCTCGTACGTTTTTTTATCGCTCTCTGGTGATTTACCCCTAAAAATTAACGTATAAACACACATAATTAAAATAATATCACATATATTTATGTAATAAAATCACATTTCATCATTTCAAATTTGCCGTGGTTCGCGCGTCTATTAATTGTCCGTGGATGTCGATCGAGGTGAAGCGTGATGTAATGGCGGATAATGTAACATAGTTTTGTGCATTTTTAAAGTTAAAAACCTTATAGAAAGAATACATTGAGGATTCGATATTAATGTACTTTTAAAATGTTGTTTCTTTGGTATTTCAGGTGACTTATAAGTATAGATCATAATTGTTGTAATAGTGTACTTAAATTATTGTATTTGACCTAAATAAAACTAATCTTTGGTATTTCAGAGAATCAATTTTTGGTTAATTTTGAATATTCTCATCATTCCATCTTATATTTATAATCAATATAACAAATAGCAACGAATTTATGACTTGGAGAGATTAGAGATACGTAAAAATTATGATTAGCCCAGTGAATATGACCTCTGCTTCCGATTCCGGAGGGCGTGGGGTCGGATCCGGTCCGGGGCATGCACCTCCAACTTTTCAGTTGTGTGCATTTTAAGACATTAAATATCACGTGTCTTAAACGGTGATGGAAAAACATCGTGAGAAAACCTGCATACCAGATAATTTTCTTAATTATCTGCGTATTTGAAGTATGCCAATCCGCATTGGGCCAGCGTGGTGGACTATTGGCCTAACTCGTCTCATTCTGAGAGGAGACTCGAGCTCAGCGGTGTGCCGAAAATGGGTTGATAAATGATGATGATGATGAAAAGTTAGTACTCGCTATTACTAACACAGCCTGTTTCTAAAGACTCATTGTAGGACTCAGGCGATCCATTAAGAAACCAGAATTTGGAGCTTAGGGAAACCCATAATGCTCAAAATGTAGTTACTTGGGTGTCAAGGGGACCTATTAGATTTGGTAAAGACAAAATACTCACCAAACATGTATATAATGTTCGATGAGAGCATTGTACACCAAAATGGAGCTCTTCGAGTCGACTGAGATCATGTGCTCCAGGAAGTCTATGAGGCGCTCCGAGTTGCTCAGGAACATGTGTATGAAATCGTCCGGGTATGACCGGTCTGGCTCGGAGAACCGTCCGGACATCGAGTTCTCGTCTACCAACGGCCGGTCACGTGGTTTATAGTCCGTGCAGAGTACTGATAAACAGAAATTAAATTGATAAGAGAATCAAAACTTCACGGTTTTATTTATTTATTCTTTTTTTTATTTATTTTTTTATTATTTACAAGTTAGCCCTTGATTACAATCTCACCTGATGGTAAGTGATGTTGCAATCTAAGAAGGAAGCGGGCTAACTTGTTAGGGGGAGGATGAAAATCCACATCCCTATCGGTTTTCACACGACATCGAACCGGAACGCTAAATCGCTCGGCGGTACTACTACTCTTTGTCGGTAGGGTGGTAACTAGCCACGGCCGAAGCCTTCCACTAGCCAGACCTGGGAGGCCGTCAAAAACAAGATTCAATGACAAGAACTTGGTCCTCCAAGGTCAGACCAAGGTCTTGACCGTTGAAGGACTGTCAAATGGACCAATGGTTAACGTGCTCTTTTCAGTCAAAATGTAATAAAATTTGACATTAATTTTGACGTGATTTTCACACTACCCTGAATCATCTGACTACTTTTTAGACAGTCTGCATAAACATATCATAACAGTGAATAATGACCTCAAGGTCTACAAAAATGACCACGTGTCATAACACCAAATACCAAATCGAGAATGCGTCGCATGCTATAATGGCGTCTATTGGGTTATCTTTCTACGGTCTTGTCATGAACAAAAAATAATACCCCTACCACTTACAGATTTTAAGCATGATCATACCTTAACGCTAAATCTAAAATTGGGAAAAGGTAACTAAAGTAACTTCATAATATATTTTCATTTATAATTTAAGGTTGATGAGATAAGTCTAATAAACAAACTTACATTTGAGTAGTTTAGTGCTCTCTTCTGGCTCGTTATGTATCAATTTGTGTCCGTACTTCTTCATGTACATATCAGCATCCTCGTACTCAAGGTTGGCGATGTATGCCAGCGCTTGCTGGAAGTCCTTCTTGTCTTCTATCACCATCTTGAGGTACCAGTCGTGCCGCTTGTGATTGCCCGCTAGAGAGAGTGCGTCGTCTACGCTCACTTGACGTACAACCTTTAAAATAGTATCACCATCATCATCAACCCATATTCGACTCACTGCTGAGCTTGAGTCTCCTCTCAGAATGAGAGGGCTTAGGCTAATAGTCCACCACGCTGGCTCAATGCGGATTGGCAGACTCAGGTAGTATAAATTTGAAATTTAGCAGATAGGTGGTTTATGGTTGGTAGAGTTCCGTTATTAATGCGCCAGGGCATATAGGTGAGACAGGGCCGACATGGAGGAGGATATAATCGATACTGAAATCAAATAGTTTTCTTTATAAATTTCTGCCTGTCTTGGTGCTCCCAGAAAAACCCTAAGATAATGCGATTAAAGTATTTTTTAAATTCTACCTCAAAAGAGTTTAAAAGTTGTTCATGTTAGATTAAATCCATAGATTCATCTATTGATTTAATATAAAACATGCAAAAACAAAAATAGAAGGGAGTGAAATAGGGCAAATAACATATTTATAAAAATTGGTGTTTGTATTACCAGAAACATAAATGAGGAAATAGGGTAAGAAAATTATCACCGATTTTTACGCGGACAAAGTCGCGGGCTTTCGCTAGTACAATTTTAAATCTGCGAAAGTTTCAAACATGTCCTAGTTTAGACTAGAAGAGCCAATAAATATAGATTTTTTGAATATGATTTTATCAAAATGAATATTTTTGACAACAGCAAGATAAACACACCTTAATAGCGACATCCACATCGAAATCAATGGCCTTGTCTTTAGAGTTGATGAATTCCTTCAACTTGCCCTGCTGGTCGTGTTGGTCTATCTTCACGTAGCAGGTCAACAGCAGAGTGGTGTGGTCTTCGGTCGCACAACCCTTTTTATGGAGTACCTCCAAGTACTGCACTAGAGGCTCCAAATGTCGGGACTCGAGGTATTTGCGTATTACGTAGGAGGTCTCCAACCAGCCTATCGTTTTGACGTATTGGTCTATTGCTCCTTTTAGATCACCCTGTATATGAAAAATACACATTAGCTTTATAACAAAAATTCTAAAAACTATTTCTATGGAACTGAGGATTTTAGTAAAGAGGTAAATTGGATATTAGAGACACACAATAGTTGAAGGAATAAAAATATATAAACTCCAGGCAATTTCAATGCATATTTAAAATATTATATTCACAGTTAGCTATACATATTTAATTAAAATATTTACTGTATTAAAAACTTTTAAAAGAGAACAATTTTTGGGTAACTTTAACCATTTACGCAGCTCACGCAATAAGCTCTCTCAAAAGGAATAATATTTCCCGTTTTTGTCACATTTGCATAAAAATAATCTATATAAAATAATCTATTGATCATATCATAGCATAACGTTGTATAGCCTACATCCTTCCTCGATATTGGCCTATTCAACACAAAAATATATTCTAGCGGACGCCCGCGACTTCACCCACCCTCAGACCTCCTTAATCCGGCCCTCTCGCAAAATCCATTACCTCCCTGCCAAATTTCCACTTTGTACGTCAAGCCGTTATCGAGATATCGTAATGAATGACCTTTCTCGCATTTATATACATACCTATTAAGATATATTTTCAATTCAAACTAGCAGTTACTGAGATTAGCGCGTTCAACTAAACAAACACACAAAAATAGTCTCCAGCTTTATACATTAGTTACATACATTATACACACATACATTACATAACAATAATATAATATTCAATTTATAATGTAAAAATTACCTTGCTATACAAATGATCACCATACTGTTTATAAATCTCCATCAGTCCCTCAATATCGTAATGCTGACTACTAGCTGTTCTTATGGCAACATCATACAAATTCTTCTTAAAAAGCATAGACAATTTGGACTGTAGATCCTTCTCATCCAAATATATCATCTCCTTCTTCTTTGTCAATATGTAAAAAGATCCCCATTCAGTCAAAACTGCATCAATTTCATCGAACGATTTTGAAAAAACTATGAACTTATTCTGTATGTCCAGTATGGTGAGGTGGTTCATTTTGGGTGATGTTGAACTGGACGCTTTGGTTGATGTCTCGTGGGTGGTGATGACTAGGTAGCTGCGGAACCAGTTCAGTTTGAGCTTCTCGCCTTCTAGCGCGTAGCACGGGCCACGCCCGTCGGTCGTATAGCAATATATGGCCTGGAATTTACGAGCTATTTAAATAGGCATATGTAATTAACAAACAATAATAACTAAATATAAGAAAAGACGAGACAAATTGGAGACTAATTTGAAAACTTAAAAACAAACAAAAGACAAATAACAGCCATCAGCTAGATCAGAGGTTCCCTTACTATTTTTGCTCATAGACCACTTTCGAAATTAGTTAATTCCGGTGAACCTCCTGCATGTTACATTTCTACCATTTCCCAAATTTCGAAAAAATATCTAACTATGGATATTTGGGTTGCGGCTCATTTCCAAATTAATAACAAAATTATCAATTTTCGTTAAAAAGTGAGAATTGATTGCTGAATTAATTAATTTATTTATTGCGCTATGAGTGGATGTAAAAAACTTAACTTTTTAACAAAGTAAAGTGGTACTCGCAGCACAAGGACTCGAAAAATTCTCATTTGTTTTATTTAGAGAACACCCGATTCAGTATGAAACTAGATACAATTTCATGGCCCTCCGCTTACGAACTGTGAACCCCCAACGTAGACCTTTGCCGAGTCTTCCGTAGACCCCTAAGGGTCCACCTGGACCCCCAATCACTTGGGAATCAATGAGCTAGATGCTTCTGCGCAAAAACCCCACAAAATGCCCGCTGAGATCCCATTAAGGAGCCTAAGGCACTTACACAATCGGAAAAAAAATCTATATTTAAATAAAAGTTGTTAAAAAAACAGTATCTGTATTTCTTGCTTTTTCCTTGTTTGAGAGAGACAGGTAAACGTTTTATCATTTGATTCCTTGACGCAGTGATTAACGTATGCAGCTTATTATTGGAGGTTTTCTTCCTTCCCTGAAACTCTTGTCAGCAATCCAGATTAAGGAACTGATTGGTGCGACACTCCCTTGGCTCGAAAAACATTAATCTGTCGGTTCCTGTCTTTATCACAGATCTGAGGTCTGCAAATCTCTCTTTACTTTAGAAGGAAGGAGCCAAGTGTCTTGTGGTATTTTCTGTGAATTTTCTAGAAATTTGAAATTGAACTGCAGCAGCATTGCTTAAGTGAATCTCAGTCAAACCCAAGGACAAACATTGACGGAAAGTCCAAAGAGAGATTCAAGTATCGGCTATAAATCAAGACCTATCGGCTCTTTGAGCCGAGTGAGATTTGTCCTGACAACCTTATTTGAAATCCTTCAGGGAATCTGGAAATCCGGGTCACCTACGTTAGTGTTGGAATCTGGAAATCCGGGTCACCTACGTTAGTGTTGGCCCCTGTATGACGATGACCTACGTTAGTGTTGGCGACAGTGAGTCGGTGCCCGTCGGCCAGCACGCTGCAGCCCGGCGCGGCGCCCATCGCGTCCAACACGACGCACCGCTCGCTGCCTAGCCAGCAGACCATCACGCACACGCGCGACACCACGAACAACTTGTCTGCGCCCCTGTACATACGTTACGAGATTTTTAGCCAGTTGTCATTTAGTTGTACTTTAATTTTAGAGCATATTATAAGGTATTACTTAATGTACGTCCCGAATATTAACGCCTCAGACCAATTACCTTTGGATTTGTATAACACTCAAATTCACCAACACAATTTATAGACTACAAGCCTTTCAAAAAAAATTACCTGTGAAATGAACCGACGTGAATAACGCTTAGAAGGATGTTACTATATCAGAAAATAACTCTGAGTTGTTAGTAATATGATGGCATAGTCAAACCTACCTATTACTAACAACCTAGAACCTACATATTACTAACAACTATTATTGTCGTTTTTTGAGGCGGACGAGGTAAACTCGTGTGACCTTTACCTTGTCCCCCCTCAAAAAATATTTAACATCAATAAATATATCCTTTGTCCTTACACTACATACAACTATAAATTAAAATCGTTAATCACAAGTGTAATTTTAACACGATGAAACATCGATTACTATAGACGCAGTTTGTATAAAAAAGTTAGATCATGATCATATATTTTTGACAGAGGGGTAACGTCTAGCGAGGCAGGTCCTATGATAATTGATCTGTGGTCAGCGCATTGCGTATGCGGAATCCACGGAATATATTTCGTTTAATATATTTCTAAGGTTCTTACTTGAATGCGAGTCCAGTTATAGAACTAGACCCGGTGTCTGGTAATGTTTTCATCTTCCCACTGCGTTGTCTCGTGATGTCACCGCGATATAGCGTCACTGAGCCATCTTGAAAACCAACTGCTAGGAGATTCTAAGGAATGTGGAAATGTGCAACAGTTTATGCTATTTGTTCAGTGTCAAAAATTTCAAGATGCCTTTTAATATTAACATAATAAAATAAGTAACAAAATTATTCGTTGATTAGGCTCTTGCAGTTGAATTAGAAACCTACTAGATACGTTTTTGTAGGTTATGTGTTCAATAACAAATATGTACCCCCAAAAATATCCGACAAAAAACGAAAACAGTGTTAAGGCTCGGCGTGAGGAAACTTACTCAAAGAATGACCATTATGTTTACCTACATTTACCTACCTACGTTTGTATTATGTAAACCTACATCTCAAACTCCTCAAGCTTACTACACATCGCTTGCATTAGTATTAGCTTACAAAGTAACACCGCGCTACTATAATCCTCAGGGAGATTTCTAAATAGCGGTCACAGAGAACTTTTAGAGAAATAAGAGATAGATATAGCAATCTTTTACCTTATTATCATGCACAGCAAGTGCAGTGGCCTGTGTGGGATACATGTGCGAAGGGACCGCGCGCGAGGTCCGCACGCACTTAGGGTTCCCGTGCCGGTCCACTCGAGACCAGTCCCATACTTTTATTAATGGCGTCACTCCCGCTTCATCTTCCTACAATGATAATAAATAAATAAGTTCATATACTGTTTCCTTAAAAAAGCTTAAAGGACTTTATTAAATAATCATTAAAGCCTTTATCCGAAAGTACAAGTATTCGGTATTGGGAGACTAACACACACGTGAATAGATATTATGACCTAACAAATGAACCAAACTAAAAATTACTGTGGTTAGTCTGTACTTCATAGAAGTAGGTACGAGAGGACAGGAATTCCAGCAAAATCTCTCTATAACTTGCTTAAAGATCTTGGTCTCTCTAGAACTGCAGCATGTTCTATATTAGAACTTATATCCGAAGCTGCTCTAGTAGGATATCACCAAATTTAGATAGGCAGGGAGAAAAACTCGAGCAGAGAAGGAGTGTTGATCGATTGTCAAGGAATTTCTTAACCCTACGCCCATTGGTCACAGTCCAGGACTCTACTCGGAGATTTTGTCTCTGCCACGCGATGGACCCTGCACCCGCACAGTGAATCCATGGAATGCTACAATATTTTATAAAAACTCCGAGCAAAGTCCAGGAATTGTGATCAATGAATGTAGGGTTATGGAATTCTCTGACAATCATTAACACTCCCTTCCTCCGCTCGTGTTCTTCTCCCTGACTTCCCAAATTTAGTAAAATCCTATTAGAGCAGCTTTGGATACTTGTTCTAATATAGAACTTGCTACCATTCTAGTGAGGCCAAGGTCTTTAAGCAAGGAATAGAGAGATTTTGGTGGTAATCCTCTCGCTCCTACTCTACGGCCCATTCTGCAGCTTTTACCGTATAGCCCATAATATCAGATATCAGGCAAAGGAACAGGTTTTTGTAGGTATACCAACACCTCTCTTCTTCTATACTCCAGATTGCTACTGAGTAATTTTTGACATAAACCACAATGACGAGATTCCCGCGGACTCAACGAGATTTGTGAAACTCCCGCGTATTACGTCATCGACTAATTAATATCCGAAATAGCTTACCCCAATAGTAACTAGAAACGGATCATGTGGCAACTGCTGTCCGAGGCTCACTGTCAAGTCGTACGCTTTGAATGACGTGATCTCCCAGGAGCGGGAGATGAGGTGCGCCCAGCCGGTGACGTCACAGAGTACCACGTGGTTGTTGCCGCTGGTTGCCACGGATACGCTGGTGTCCTTGAAAATAATACAAGTAGAATACCAATAGGCCTACAATGCACGTCATAACGCTATCTTCATGATCATATAAAGTACAATATTGATCAAATAAATAGTTCTAGTAGCCATGACCAGTTACACTAACATGCAACCAGCAAGATAGGAGAAATTGACAAATTTAGATCAAGTGCAGTGTAACCAGAAATACTACTATCGTTGGGACGAAAAAGATGGGACTGGGACAACTCATGATAACGCCTCTCACTCTCGACATTTTGTCTATTTTTCTTTAATTCGTTTCATGTTAGCATCCCATTATTCCTGTTTGCCGACCAACTAAAACAAGACAAAGGTTTGCACAGTCTGTATGACGATGTACAATTGGTGATTGAACCAAAGCCCCCTTTCATTTCACTTGGGCACATTAATCCAGGATCAATTCAGGAATAAATATATAAAATTGACTCAGATCAAATATAATTCTGTACATTTTTTCATCCAATCAATTAGTTATTGTTAAAATGTGATAAGAACAATTGATATCCAGTCAAATAAATAGCTATAGTAGTGTTTTATCACATTTGTATTAATATTATCAATACACATAATCAGTAGCTATAAACACACTTATCAAAAAAAAATGCAGCCATTAGACATTTTGATAAAAGGCTATATTTTTGTGAGCCATTCAAAACTTTGAATGTGAATATTTCTTAAAAAGATTGTTTATTTTAATCACTTATCTATACTTAATATTATAAAGAGGTAATATTTGTGAGGTTGTAGGGGTCTATCTATGGATCTACTAAAAATGATTTTAAATTTTTTTTCCAAAAAAAAGTTACCTGTGATTGTCATAGGCTATGTTTTATATCCATATTCCCAAGGGAACAGGTACTTGGCATTTGAAACCATAGTGTCTGCCATAATTAGCTACATAGTAATTCTGTGTGTTGCACCACAAAGTCTAACTATATTTATTTACATTACATTACATACATAAAGCAAAGTGGGGGATTGAAAGAAGCACTAAAAGTTTAGAATTGTTATATTGTAAGAAAGACAATATACACAGAGTGAAAAGCTAGTAGTAATGAAGTGATTGTGGGAACAAAACAGTCAAATAATAATGAACAAGTTTATAAACATAAATCATTATTAATAACTACTACACAAACTAATATGTGTAAACTATACTCACTTGAAAGCATTCTGCAATCTTGCCATTGTCTACGTTTTTGTGTATATCAAAAAATGTAAAACGACGCCACTGAAAAGAAATTATTTTAAATTATTTACTTTATTATTAATAATAATAATATTACCCGCAGAGAGTTTTGAGGGTTTTCTATTTATACAGGCTGCTCCTAAATATAAACTCCTGAAATACTCCCGAGCACCCTGTATATGGGCCACTGCAGGGAGACACAGTCAATCTTCCAAATGTTGCTGATCTATGCCCCAAGACATCTATGTCCTCCATGGTCCTCCAAGTGGTATGCCTGGTGGATCGTGGGTTTGATCCCCAGCTGGGCCAATTGAGGTTTGCTTAATTGGTCCAGATGTGGGAGGCTTCAGCCGTGGCTAGTAACCACTGTACTGGCAAAGACATATGTCATGTAGAACCGAAAGTAGTGTGGATTTTCATCCTCCTCCTAACAAGTTATCTGCTTCCATCTAAGATTGCATCATCACTTACCAGGTGAGATTGTAGTCAAGGGTTAACTTGAAAAATATGGTGTAACACCATTTTTCTCAAATCTCTGTCAGTACTGAGAATTTCTTTCCAAAAATGAAAATCACAATATTTCATAAACACCAGGACCTCACGGTCCGACTAACCACTAGACCAGGGTAGGCGAACCAATGGCACGCGTGCCATTGATGGCACGCGACACAATATTTTGGGCATGTTGCCAATCATAAAACATGTGTAAAGTAGGTATTTGACATAAATTATTTGTCATCTAACCTGCAGCAACAGAAGTCACACTAATTTTACAATAATTTAATTTATGCGTGTAATAAAAACATTCCAAAATGTACCTCTTTTGTTTACTTTATTTCATAAAGAGTTTTGATAGTATTTATTATTGTTATTCTCCAAATAATCAGAAAGTAAAAATTATTTGATGGCACGCCAATGACCCCATTAAACATTTTTTAGAAAAAATGGCACGTTGATGCATAAAGGTTCGCCTACCCTGCACTAGACCATTAAGGTAATACCAGGACAACAGTGATTTCAAGTAACAGTCATCATCATAAGATCAATGATGTTCAGATACATTTTAAAATATTTCGTTTATCACGTCGCTACCGTCGTACCACTTCTTCGTTACCCACCTACCCAATTATTTAAACAAAATTAAATAAATAACAAAACGTACCTACTTTCCTCTGTTCAACACCACACAAACACAAATTATGTCACTCACTAGAAAAAACAATACATACCTCCAAAAATGCCATTGTGCCTACATTTAGATGAACCTTAGCATAATTTTTTATTAGTAATTATTGTTTATTAATCTGAAATGTGATATTTTTGGCTTAAAATAAATACAAACAAAAATCCTCGGTCTCAGTCTCACTTTGAAAATTGAAATTTGACACATGACAAATGACATACATTTGACAATGACATTATAGAGAAGTGTGACAACTAAGAAAAAATATTTTAAAGGACAGAGTAAAAATAAATTGTATAGCATTGTTATTTTTTACAATCATTGCCAGATAAAATCCTTGAAGTTGTAATTTATGACTAGCGTACGCCCGAAACTTTGTAGGACGTGAAATCCAGTTTTTATATCTATGGTTTCTCATAAATTATGCGAGAACCATGACTTTTAAAAAAAGGATTGATATCTGAACCAAATTAGGTTCTTAGATCTTTCTCATAAATCATTGAAATAGCATGAAAATCCGTTCAGTTACTTCCGATATCACGAACAGACAGACGCGGCGGAGGACTTTGATATAAATGTAATAAAATAATAATAAAGATATAAAAGTATATTTGAAAAAAAATAAACAGCTATAAGCAGCTAATTTAAAAAAATCATACAACATTATTAAACTCGTTACGGTTACGGCATCTGACGTCCTTGACTTCTATAAACGTATAAAACTTTTTCCTTTTCAACATACGGGAATCATCTAAAAGAGACAATCCATCTTTCATATTGATAGATTCATTTGATATAATATTTGATGTTGTAGTGTTGTATTGTATAATACTGGCGGACGCCTGCGACTTCGTCCGCGTTAATCCCTACTCCCTACACCTACCCTTCCATACCCTACTCAAACCCATCAATGCTGCGTTTGGAGAGGGGTCTACTAATGAACGCACCGTGCGATTTTGGTTTAAACGCTTTCGTGATGGAAATTTCGACTTAAAGAATGAGCCACGAGGAAGACCGCCCACACAGGTGAATAACGATGAATTAAGAGAGATAGTGGAAGCCGATCCTAGTCAAACTATCCAGGAATTAGCGGCATGGTTTAACGTTACCTTACCCACAATATTGACTCACTTGCGTCAAATCAATAAAATAAAAAAGTACGAAAAATGGGTGCCTCATGATTTGACTGATCTGCAGAAAGAAACGCGTGTTGAAACTTGTGTTGCCTTGTTGACCGGGTACAGAAATGAAGGAATATTGGATCTAATTGTAACATGTGATGAAAAGTGGATTCTTTATGATAACCGGAAAAGAAAAATGCAATGGCTGACCCCAGGTCAAATGTCACAACAGTGTCCTAAAGCGAAACTTACCAATAAAAAGGTAATGATAACTGTTTGGTCGTCTCAGCATGGTGTTATTCACTATAGTTTTCTCCGATCTGGTCAAGCAATAACGGCAGATGTCTATTGTGCCGAACTGCGAACCATGTTGACAAAACTAGCAGTTAAACAGCCCCGACTCATGAATCGATCTTCACCATTATTGCTCCACGACAACGCGAGACCTCACACAGCACGAGAAACCACTTTAACCCTTCAGGAACTGCAGTTAGAAACTATTCGTCATCCTCCGTATTCACCAGACCTTGCTCCAACGGACTACCATTTTTTTCGTGATTTGGACAATTATCTACGTGACAAGAAGTTTTCTTCCCAGGAGTCAGTACAAAATTCTTTCACACAGTTTGTGCAGTCTAGATCGTCGGAGTTCTATTGCATAAGCATTAATGACCTTCCCATTAGATGGGATCAATGTATAGATAATTATTATCTACAACTATTTTGATTAAATAAATTTGTTAAAAATTAAAAAATAAACAATTTAGATTTTCAGTACAAATCGGCAATTTCATACTATAACCCCTAATATTTTTCAATTAATTGATAAACAGAATTTTGATAACGTACGGCAAAGTTTTGGAAATTTGCAATCGTTAACACAGATGATATAGTATCTACCTTTTTTCGTAGTCTATAAAGGCGAAATATACTTTTATTAATCAAGTAGGTACATAAATAGGCTAAACTTATTATAAAAATAAAATATAAGGAAATATCAATACAACTACAACTACAAAATTAAAATAAATTAAAATTAAAACTAATACCTAAAAAAGTAATATATTCTTTGAGTATATAAACCAAAGAGGATACCTACTGGATGATCCAAAAAAAAATTTCGAAAGGTCAAATTCCAGTGAATTTGGTTAGCCAACGTAGCTCTTTGACATAGCTTGTCATTTTATGATTCTACGTAGCGTAAGTCACTTTATTTTATAAGAATTGTTTTGCCATAATTTTTGATAAATTCTTATTGGAATATGCCGAAATACTATAGATTTAGAGCAACCTCAACCAGTCGAAAGCCCAAACGAAGTAATGATAAAGAAAAAGAAGATGTAGAAAAGTGAGTTCTAACTATTAAATATACCTATACCTACTTAGCCACTCACTATTCAATAAGCTCATGTTCTTGCAGCGCAAACGGAAGGACATCCGATAAAACTACAGGCAACAGTGGCCCCTTAAGTGTGAAAACAAAAATTCGTTAAATTTAACCCCCAACACTTACTTAATTATCATCTGGCGCTTCCCGGCAGTGTTGCCAGTTGGGTCTTGTGAAAAGTTACCCGAAATATTAAAAAAGTAACCTTTTCACTAACTACTCTTGCTTTTTGCGTTCCACAGCATGGCTAAACCGCCATTTCAGCCTCTGGGGGCTAAAATAATTTTGTTTTTTTGTTTATTAACTGTCTGTTACGAATATTAGCCAAGTACTAAATTACTATAAACTGAAGGACATTTTACTCGTAAATAGAATCATCTTAAGTAATTCCTCATGGGATAAGAAAAATACAAATAAAGAGCAAGAATTAAAAAAAAATGACGTTAATTTCTTAAATTCATACTTGATTTTTTTAAGAAATTCAATGTGACTGCAAGTTGCAACTTACTTATTTCGCAACGTCAATTGTAACGTCTTCATTTATAGTGAGATTGACACAGAAACATCGATGATTTCTTGAGCATTTGTCCGCATTTCTTGATTTAACGACCGTTCTGTTTTAGATATACGAAATTGTAAGTAAATTTTAAAAATTCCTAAATATCACGTAAAAGTAACCTTTTTATTAATGTAACCTTAAAGTTACCAATGCAGTCAAAAAATCACCTAAAAGGTTACAAAAGTAACCTTCTGGCAACACTGCTTCCCGGAGAAAATAAAACATTTAAAAAAACTGCTAGAGATTTCCGAGATTTGTCGCTCGTCTATCGTCAAATAACTTTGATACACGGCCCCTCTAAAGCAATTTATTAAAGAAAATGTGTTAAAAACTACAAAATCATCGTATTTCAGAGATAAAGATAAACAAGGCAGTTGGCCGGAGTTAACCCTCGCTTGCACGCCAGCGCCCTCGTGGTACTTGCGGCGAACTTCGTGGAGGGAAAGCCCCCGTCTGATGGGACTGCCGCGCCAACTAGCGTCGATGCTCCGAACTTCGTTGCAACTGAACAGGCGCGCTATGTTCGTCTTTAAAATGTAAAAAGCATAGACATCTAAATCACAAGTCAATATGGCGTGTTGCATTTTAATTATTATTATTAGAGACCAGTGTCGCCGACAGAGTAGCGCTATTGTATAATACATAATGATTTAATAATTTATTACTACATAGTGTGAGCCTTTAAGTCGTCACTATGTCTCTCTGTCTATCTAGTCTAGAGAGAAAAAGACGAACTTAAAACTCCTCTCTAGTTATATGAACATAGTTGTAAAATAGCGGTAGCTGGATTTAAAGTGTAGAGTAAGGAAAATTTACGCAGTGTGCGATTTTCTTGTATTTTTGTCTTTATAATAGCTAGCCACTCACCATCCGATATGCCCACATGCCTGCAGCGCTAACGGCTTGATGTCCGATACAACTGATCGTGTGTTGGTCGCTGGTCGCGATCGGCATGACGTCATGCACATCGGGACCAATACACGTTACAACCATATGCACACAACTGTCACCCATACACGCCATTTCTATTGGCTTATGATTGAGATTTCTGTTACCATGAGAGAATTCTGTACTTAATAAACATGCAGATGTGAGTTTGAAGTAAGCGTAATTTTCAAGCTAACAAACGGTTAATTTCGTGACTATCACAAAAATATCAAGTTTAAGACAATAAAGCATAATAATATTAGAACTGTTAAAATTCAGGATATTCATTATTTTTTTAAAAATACTAGTTTTTTCTAGTAAAGTACCTAGACGTTTGTTTTGTGTTTCGTCTATGTTAATTATAATGTTTATGTAGAAAAAATTATATTGTGTGATTTATTTTCGTGTTAGTAAGTAAATAATTCAATCCCCTAAAATATAAGAAAACTATTTTGGAACTAAATAAAATATATGCCTAAATGCGAAATATCTTTTATTCAGAAAGAAAAAATCAGTGGCAGTCCACTCACCACCATCCAACCAAATGACAATCATTCTCAGACCTTACTTATGGACTACTCGTAATCGCATCCAAATGCACGAACAAAATTTTTTGTTAATTTTTGAGGAATCGAGATAAATTAGATATAATTATAATCTTATACTTAACTAGAAGTTGTTGACCGTTTTTTACACTGTTCAACTACACAAAAAAGTATTTTTACGGAGCTCCTTTTAGCCAAAGAACACGATTACAACTATGAAAATCAGAGACGGTTTTTGTGTAATTAGTCTGAGCAATCACCTTATCGTGTAGGTATGTATATATATCCTCGTGTGTGACTGCTGATTTTTTTAGGGTTCTATACCTGAAAAGGAAAAAAACGGAACCCTTTTTAGATCACATTGTTGTTCGTCTGTCTGTCAAAAATTGGCCAAAACATTTCGGGAATGCGGAAAGGTATGTTATAGGTCTAAATGTTATAGGCACAGAATAAGCAGACCAGAGTGAGTCTTTACCTCATAAATAATACATATATAATATAATCAAGGGGAGACAAAGTAAAACAGCGTATTATATTCAAAAACAAACAATATATTTATATAAAAAAAAAACAAATTTGCATAAGAAAATCAATGCGCAATTACAATCTTAAGTACCTACCTATCGATGATACATCTATAATTTTGGATGGTTAAGCAAATTATGTACATCTTAACTATATTCTGCATGTATAAAATGCTAGTTCATTACAGTTATGTTATGAAGATATACTAAAGCTTTATTTATGTATACAAAGGAACAGGTAAATAGTTACATTATATACCTACCTATGTAATTATAGTTTTACTTTCTAATATTACAATTTTACAATTCTATTACTTATACTCGTTTATAGGTACCTATACTTTATCATGAATATTATTTAAGGTTTCGATCACTTAAAATATAAGAATTCACACAATCCTTTACGATAGGCGGCTATAAAATTTCCACAAGTTGTATTGAGTAGTTATTTATCTTTGATATTACCTACAAAAAACTTATTCAGTCCTTCAAGATTTATAAACTCTTGCAGTCAAGCAAAGCAATCATATTTTAATTTCAAAAAAAAGTTAACAATACATTGCCATTTTTTTTAAAACTCAAAAGTCGTAAAGTAGCACATATTTTTTGTAAATCTAGTTTTTAAGTGATCGAAGATTTAAGGCCGCACCGAAACGTAATTTCGCTAATAAAACTCTGTTAAGAAAAGTGTGACAAAAATCAAGTTTTAGGTTTTACTATTTGGGTTTTAGGTTTTACGGTTTGTCTTTGGAAGAATTTAGAAGCTAATCCTCCTATTATACACAATACACATAAATATATTAAATGTAGAGAAGGCAGTAATCACAACTTAATATAAAATGGCTACGCGCGAGAGCGAATAGAATGAAACTAAAATGTGCTTTAAAAAAAAGCTATACTAAATAATAATAACTTGAGTTTGGTATTGGTAAATTGTTTTTTTAAGCATTTTATTTTAAATTTTAAACTTATTAATTTAATTGTATTTACATAAATTACGTGTACGCTTATAGATATATTTATAAATTCTTAACGTGAACTTAAGAAGTACAGTATTGAAACGGTAACTGATATACGGTATATAACTCTAACCAATAAAAAATATTTATTTTATATGTTTTATTTACTAAAAACCGAGAATATGGGCACCATCCTAGTAGGTTTACTTCGGAATTTGAAATACCCAGCGGAATAATGAGAACTTATATTTTGGCATTTTAGAAATTGTCTCAAAACTTACATAATATGATATAAACCCTATTAAAATTTGAGGACACAAAAATCGATTTTGTGTGTTGTTTTTGTAAAATAACTCATTTTCTATGGGGTTTTTTTTGCTATTTTTTATATTATCGATATTGTAAGGAATTCAATTCACTAATACTAAATCATTTGTTTTATTCGTTGAATCATTTTCAAGATAAATAGCGGAGAGCACGCGTAGATAGAGCATAATGTAAGGTCAGTTCAATATTGGTTTATACTTGTATTTTGGCATTCTAAAAGTTGCCCTCCATTCATCCATTGGGTTATCAGTGTGCCTAGTGGGAGTTTTCAATATTTTCATACTGTTAACCTAAACGCGAATTTATATGGACTTGAAACAGTTGTGCAGTAGTGCCAATAGATGGCGCTGTTTCAATTCTTTATAAATTCGCGTTTGCGTTTACGCAATAGTAACAGTATCAAACTGCCACTAGGCCCTCAGGGCTCTCTACATTATATTTTAGTATGGAAAATATACGCTTCTTGCTTTACAGCAAAATTGTTGCATTATTCTTAATCTAAACTTAAAATTAAAAAGAATAATAATTTTACAGAGTATATAGGATTATATTTTTTTTTTTATTTTAATAGTACATTTTCGTTTACAATCAAAACGAAACGTAGTAAATCATAAAGTCGAATATAGGTACAATAAACACTTAAAAAGGAGTTACATTTGTATTATATATATAAATTGGGATGACTTTTTAATTTAGACCCCTCTTAAAAATAGGCCATCGTTAGAACCGTCCACTAATTCATCTTGAAGATTTTTTTTTTGGAATACAACGAAGAGAGACTGTAGTGACGGTTTTTTATCTCTACTTTGATATCACAATGATTCTCTTATAACTAAACTGCACCCAAATATAATAGGAGAAACGTTACAATCTCACTGATATCACTTATCAACAAATAATATTAGTATTTTTATACTAATACAAATTGTACTAACACGATAAATAATTTCATATATATTTTTGTGCTAAAGTGTGAACTAAAGGAAAATATAATTCAGACATATGAAACTCTTGATGACGCAAGTCTTAAATTAAGTACTAGTACTTAGTGAGAATTTGTAATCCCCAAAAGACACTCAAAAAAAAAAAATGATTCGCATTCTGATTCTGATTCTGCGTTGCATTTGAATATCTGTGGGCATAATATCAATGAAACATGTACAATGAGGTACTTACTGATCTCAAAATCTCATCATGTACAAAAGCATGATAATCATAATTTTGTTCATTTTAACGTGCCTATATTAGCTAGGAGTTGCTTAATATAATAGGTAAAATTACAATTTATTTACAAAGCTTTTTACGAGTACATCTTATTTTTAAGTTTACTATAGCAAACAATGGTAAAAGAAATCAATTGCATTATGAATGTTTAATAATTTTATTGTCCTGCTATATCTTATTTCAAAAACGCTTTATACAGGGTGTTCTTCGGTTAATCCTGCTGAATAAAACATTATTTTTCATACATTTCACATATTTTTCATGCCTCCGCGATTCGTACCATTATTTTTCAAGTATACCAAATTGGATTTTTTTTCATTAACTCCACTAATATCAATTTAATCATTGAAAGTTAAACCTACCTACCAAAATAACACCCTGTACATACATACCTACTTATAATATGACTATTTCATTAAAATCTTGGACATTGTTAATAGAGATATTAATAATCTTAAACTCAAAATATTACCTATAGTTGACATTGACACCTGATTCTTATAATTATGTTTTACAATTATTTACTGAATAACTTTTATAAGAATTATGATACCTACTTACATATTTATAGTCATACTTTTTACAATCGACCATTTCTATAAAACATTAATGTATGTACATAACATCTATTATTAAAAAAAGAAGTAAAAATATAAGTGAACTTAAAATAAAAAAAAATATATAAAAATATTGATTTAAACCAAAATATTTAAAAAAAAACTTAAAATGTTAAATCGTTGATTGATGATTGGCATGCTTAGCGTCTTATAATGCGCTATACTGCAGAAATCCATTTAACAGTGATTTTCAAAATTATTTAGCACAAAACTAAAAAACAGTAGAAAAGCGAATACGTGACTAAAGAATCTTTGGTAATCGAATCAATTGACACTTCTTTACAGACTTCTACATTTTTTTTTAAATTGCCCACTGCCCAGCACTCACTTTGACATATCTTAGTTGATTAAGAACAGACGAAATTGAGATTTTATGTAACAAATGTCATCCGGTGCCTCAGACCAATTATTGTATAGGACCTGCCTCGCTAAACGTAACTTTTCTGTCAAAGTATATGATCAACGATCTAATGCGATTATAAAAACTGTCTCTATAGAATCGATGTTAAATAGTTGTAATCGTGTTCGTCGCTTAAAGAGCTCCGTAAAAATACCTTGTAATTGAATTGTGTAAAAAACGGGCAAAAACTTCTAGTTAGTTAGTATAAGATACATACCAAATCTAAGCTCCTTTTCCTCAGAAAATGACAGACAATTTTGTTCGTGATTATGAGTGCGATACAGGTCCTTCTATAATTGGTCTGAGTCCGGTGCCTACTGACAACATTTCGTGAATATTATACGGTAGGTAGACTCCGCGCTACGAATGAAGTCCCGCGGCTAAAACCTGAAGTAAAATTGACAGCGCCTTACATAAATGACAATAAGACCGCCATTACCAAATGACAATGAGCGCCATTAAAACATTAGCGCTGCGTCTACGGGACTTGTTTCGTGGCACGGAGTATAAGTAGATGACACTTTTCAGTTCCTTTGATGTTTATTTTAATAAAGACCAACTTAGTGAATTATCCCGTTGGATTCTGGTATTTTTGTCTACAGAGAAACGTTTACATATTCTAACGTTTCAATATAGCAAATTGTAAATCGGTCGGTTGTTTTTTTATTCTGTCCGTTTGGTCTATTGTTTGGCTTTTGACTTTTAAAATGCATGACCAGCAGTGGCGCGCACTTCATAGATGCAAAATTGCTCTGCCTACTCTGAGAGGAAACTCGTGCTCAGCAGTGAGCCGAATATGGGTTGATAATGACGACTCTGAGGACTCATTACGAACATGTGTCTGTAACCAAGTAACACAACCATTCTCTTTCTATTAAAGTTCGTTTCATGTAGGATGGTGCGGGTAACAGTTCGTTTCACTCTTGAAAGTTTGCCGCGATTCACGATAATAGTACGTATTCTAAACATCATACAGGCGACTGTCACCGTACCGATGCTATCTGAAAAACACTTTAGCCAAGTAACACAACAATTCTCTACAAACGGTAACGGTTTAGAGAATTTTTTGTTATGGTTAAATGTGGTAAAATAATAACTTATGCTAAAGCCAAACTGAATGTAGAATGTTTACCAACAAACATAATTAAAAATGAGAGTATAAATCGCTAGTCATATTACATCTAATAAAAATTTAATTTAATTTGTTCCTAAATTAATGACAATAAATTTGATAAATGAGCTTAGAATAATTAGATATTCAATATCTTTGAAAAACATGTAAAAATAAAAAAAAATCGTTATGAAACGACATGCGCTTTCTAACTTAATTTTTAATTTGTTTGTTAATAAACATTCAACCTCAAGATTGGCCTTATTATACGTATAGTTTAGTATAGTTAAGTATAGTTAAGAAACTCGTCGTCGTCGTCGAAACAGGAATTAAAAAAAAAGTGTGCTAGAAGTAAAACTTCTTTCAAAAATAAAAGGCATAACTGCATTGCAACATGTTCTCGAGGTGTACAAAAAAGGATTGTTTTAAAGTTCTCTAAGAACGCCATCTACTGGTAGTCTAAAATAATAAAAAAAAAACACTGTTTCACTATGCTTATAGATGGCAGAACGCATATTAAAATCCCTCAACTAATTACCCTTTTCGAAATACATCACCAATTCGCTTCCCAAGTCAAGTGTGCGTAAAGAAGTTTTACTTCAAAAGCAAAAACGGGACCTTGAAACGTATCTGCAGTAACACAGTTCATGAACAGACGTTATCTATCGCCAAACAACAGCTTGGCGAGATACATCCGTCAGCTACGCTCGTCTATATTGGCTATGATGTGCGTGAACAGGTGACGCTGGGTGACTCGCACCAGCTCGTACTCTAGAGTCGATAGGCCGTCCTTTTGGAATGTTTTGCTGGTTTGCGATAGGAGCTGATACCTGGAAAGATTTGGAATAAATTATTTCAATTTCATATAGATAATAAGTTGACCGAAGAAAATAGGCTAACGTTTGAGCTAAGAAAGAGTCCTCCAATGTTCCGATTTGTATTCATCTATCAGAATAAGACGTTAGTTTATTATGGAACGCGCTGGCTCCCAACCTTTCTTTTTTTTGGCTTCCAAACCGCCTAGTTTATTTTAAAGATCAAATATTAGAACTCGACAGTGAAATTCAATCTTCAATCAAGACAATCTTTCGATTTTCGAGTCTACATCTTCTCAAAACCAGCTGTCTGTAAAATAAAAGTTCAGGACATTTTATCAGATCTCGCTGAAGTGTATCACGGAATTGTCAAATCTAGGGAGTAGGTTTGACAGATTGAATGTAACGTAATTTGGTAGGAAACTTACCTCTTAGGATTAGGTGCAGATTTCTTATGATCTAACATAGCGTACCGCGCCACCGACATCTTGTACCTCGCTATGTGGTAATTGACCTTTTTTAACCTGTAACAAAAGTTTAAATTGAGAAATCAATTAATCCACCAAGTCTCACATCACGTCACGTTTTACATCATCGCTCTACCTACAGTAAAGCGTAAACCAACCTATTTCTTCTATTCTTATATTCCATGGGCAAACTTTGTGCCCGCCCATTGTAACTTCGGCTTTGGGACTCGCTGAGCTACAAGTATTTCGGTGATATAAAATTAGTTCTACGGCTGTTTAAATATTCCGTCTGATGTGTGTGTTGTTGTCTTATCATTACCGAATATAGTGTATTTACCGTATTCATTATCAACCAATATTTGGCTCACTGCTGTGCTCGAGTCTCATCTCAGAATGAGAGGTGTTAGGCCAATAGTCCACCATACTGGTCCAATGCGGATTGGCAGACATCACACACGCAGAGAATTAAGAAAATTCTCTGGTATGCAGGTTTTCCTTCACCGTTTGAGACACGTGATATGTAATTTCTTAAAATGCACACAACTTGAAAGGTGCATGCTTCGGATCGGATTCTAATCCACATCCTCCGTAATCGGAGGCAGAGGTCATATCCACTGGGCTATCACGGCTCTTACTATCATTTACCGTATTATTTATCAAATATTGGTCTTACCTATAGAACATATCATCGTCTTCGCCGCCCCAACCCCAGTATTTGTTAGAGAAGCCGTTGACTTTGGTGAACTGCTCCAATGTCATGGCCGACACGCCGCCGAAAATGTCCTCGTAAGGCAATCTGCAACACACAATAAAATAAATAAATAATTAAAATCTTTATTAACCAAAAATAGATACAAAAACCAAGTATTTGATTGCCTGTGGTCTCCACACTAGATTGATCTGTATCGTGGAGACCAGGTAGAATTTTCTTATGTTTTCCGTTGGACTACATTACAAAAAGAAATACATTACAAAAAAGAAAAGTAAAGTAAAGTAAAACAGTAAGCAGAAACGTTAGATAGATGTACATAATGTTTTTAGTTTATTTCATATTTGCATTGAGTACACAACTACACACACATAATAAGTATCAAATTGTACACTACTATAATATTTAGATTATTTATTGATAAATTAATATCAACAAATCATTCAATCTTCACCAGCCAATACGACACAGTAAATAATGTAGGTCTTAAAAGTTCTAAGTTGTAACCCACATTTAAAAGTCCAAAACGGCCGAACGAATCTGATGATATTTGGCCCAGAGACACCTAAATTAGTCTGGAGAAGAAGTTAGGCTACTTTTTCTCTCGATACCTACAAAAACTCGAAAACTGAATCTAAGCGGACCACAATTAGTGACAAGTTAATTATTTATTACAAAAAAAAAAAACAACTGCATGAAAAAAGGTACCTAGGCATGTAAGTAAGGCGCAATCAATCTTATATCTCTCAAATTAAAATCTAACAAATACTATTTCTAGCCATTACACTCTTTTGCCAGATCAGGTAAATTAGGCTCTTTGGCTCAGGTTAGGTCGGGTAAAATATAAAAAAGATACGTACTTGAAATTCAATTTATCAATAGAAGCAGACATGTGCCTCGGCTGCTTGGGGCAGGAGTACAGGTTCCTGGAGTCCAGCGGCAAGAGGTCGATGTCGTGGAAGATGAAGCACTGCCAGCCGCCGTTCTTCTGCTTCTGGCTCTCCGCGAAGCCGACGTTCATCAACTTAGCGCGGTTGAAGTCGCTGTTACCTGTTTTTTATAAGAATTTGATGGTAACGTAAATTCTCATTTTTTCTTTCCAAAATTTAAGTCTTTTAAGGCTCATTAAGGACCGATCGGTAAACTCGGTAAATTAGACTAGCAAAGGGATTAGTATAATCCCTTTATTGATTCCCTGAACATTATGCAAAAAAATAGCGAATCGATGAAACAACGCCACAGAGGCCCGGCCCAGAAATCCTTTTCTCTTTTTACTCCGAACTTTTTGGAGTCACATTTCCTGAGAATGTTCCGGTTTTGAAGTTAAATATGGGTTTTACTTTCAGCTTTTAACAGAGAATGACAAAATGTATTGATCATTGGCCATAATGAATTTCCACAAAGTAATTCCTGCTTTTATTTAAAACTTACCTTCCTGTTCGATAATAAATATGCCGTATTCAATTTGTTGTTTCATCAGGAATGGGTGCATGTGATTCAAAAATATCGCCAAATGTTGTTGCCGGTCTCTGAAATCCAAGAAATATTAGTTAGTTTAGATATTAGTTATTCCTGATAGCAGCTAAAATTTAGAGGCGTTGAATATTGTTCATACATAAATGTAACTGCAACGCCTTTATGTTTCTACCATAAGTAATTAAGGTAGGCAACTATGAAATTTGGTGGTGGTATTGGGAGTTATCAGGTTTTTTAGGGTGCAGTCAATTGTCCATATATAAAATGAATTTTTTTTGGTTTCCTGGTTATCCTAGATATGAGAAATATTATCTCCAGTCATCAGACACTAACCATTATAGCAACCCTTCAAGGGTCTTTAGCGAATGAGACCCATGAAGTTTCCTTCAGTGTTTTTAGAAGGGTTGCCACAAAGCTAAGTTTTCGGGAAAAATATCATAAAAATACCATTGAAACTTGCAACCTCAAACTTTATCCTTGCCTACCGTAGTTTCTACTGGAAGGAACCTACGTCTAATAAAACATCACACATACATCCATACCTATACAAATACGCTCGAAAATCATAACCCTATTTTAGCGGTCCGGTAAAAATGGAATCAAATTTTGCTTCAGGTAGGTAATATAAAGAAATAATGTTGATATTTTAGAGTATTCTCGTAATTTAAAATCCCGCTACCATAAATTCACCCTAAAGTGAAAAAGGCGATAAGGACCAAAGTTCGCAAGGTGAGATAAACGCGTATCTCGACGTTTATGAAGATTGCTTATTGGGTAGATAACATAAATATCACGCCCTCGGATTCACTTAGACGCGGCGGGAGGGAAATGTGGGAATTGGATTTGGTATTTTTTTGGGTGGAAAAAAGAAATTTTCGCTTGTATTTCATTACGTTTTAAATTTGGGCTCGTAATGGAAATCCAGTTGTGATATCCATTTCAACGCGGGTCTGATAAATAATAAATATGATACCTATTTTTATTAAGTCGTAGGTACAATTTAAGTCGATAATTTAAATAGTTTGACATTGTGCGTTAATCACACATCTAATCTAATCTATCTGGTATCACACATCTAATTTATCTGGCAGTAAAACAAAATATGTCAATTATTATATATATATATATATAAATCTTTTAATTTTTTTATTAAATGAAATATTCTTCTGATATTTGGAAAGTTGAAAAGATCTAAATTAATTTTTGTAGAGTTGAAGTTTTTTTACGGTTCAGTAAAACAATACTAATAAAGAAAGAACAATAAAATATTTATATGAGATTTCTGTATGGTTGTATGTATTTAATTACCTGTATGGCACAATAATAGCCACTTTATGTCTGGCGGTACAGTTCGGAGGCGAGTAACGTCCTCCCAGTTGTACGTCAGGGTACTTTTTGTCCACAATATCCAATTCCATGTCCGTTTTGTTGACTGGCACTGGACCTGCAAAATGATAATAATTTAAGTCAAAATTAAAAAAAAACTTAACTTTGCAATGAACCTTGAATTTACATCAACATTAGCCCATCATTAATGGCCGACTACACTTATAGACTGAGAAAGAAAACAATAACAAACATAAATTAACTGAAGGGCTATTCTGTAACGATGTTTTGTATAACTCGCAACTACGAGTTTCTAATTCACCTCTACCTTTCTCTTTCTATAGTATCGTTAGACATAGAGAGATGGAGACGAATTTGAATCTCGCACTTGCGAGTTATACAAATGACCGTTACAGAATAGCCGTCTGTATCCTAATGGCGATACAAATCATGTGGAATGTCACGGAATGGTTGCAAGAATACCTGGCTGCATTTCTTGCCTAGGGCAGCCAGGTTGCGTCCACCCTTTGGGCAGAACAGACAAGCCTTTGCGTAAAAAACGACCCAGCCCTTCCACCAATCAAGGCAATTAGCCACCGTGAGTTTAATCAGATGATTCAATTACACTAGAAAATACGGTACCTAAGTCTGGTGGCATTTCGTCACAAAGCGGCATCGAAGGCTCCGACACTTTAAGCTCTCCATCTTCAGTCGTCACCATATTCTTGATGCCGTCCATCAGCTTCGTGATCAAGAGCGGCGTGCTGCCGTTGTCAGCCAAGCTCTGACGTGTCATGTTCGCTGCTTCTTTGCTAGAGTTCCTATTACTTGTACTGTTTGTTGCCTTGTGTGTCAAATTTTTCGTTGAGTCCTCTGTTGCGGTGAACGGAAACTTCTTAGGCCAGATTTGCAGTGATTTTTCTGTGAACCTGTAACATATACTAAGATTAGTGATTAAATAACACCATAGAGTTTAAATTGTAAGACTTATGCCATGCGATTCCGGTATTAGACTCACTCATTAACGAACTTATCGCCTTTAACACGTCTTACTCGATATTTGAACTTTATGTTTAGTTATTATCATTCAACCCATCACTCGGCTTATTGCTGGGCTCAAGCCTCCTCTCAGAATGTTATATTATGTTTGTTATTGGATGCCAAAATGAAAATGTACTTTTTCGTAGTTCTCAACGAAGTTGCTATGCAAACTAACTCATAACTTGACAGAGTCGCTATGCAGCTCAAGTTTGTAAGTTTGAAATCAGTTTCATGTGCCAGTAATTCGGAAGGACATTCTACATCTGTTATATAGAAACGTCGGCGTGAAATGTTTCGTGTGAGTTGACCAGATTTCAATATCATAAGGATGCTACTGTGCATGGCGTCTTGCTGTACGAGTAACATGGATATAGAAAAACTAGATAGAAGAGAGGCGTGTAGAGGTAGGTGCGCAGAGACAACGCGTCGAAGATGGAGCCGAAGAGGTACTTTGATGTGCTGTAGCCTTACTTGAGGGAAGACTGCGTGTCGTTGTACAGAGGGGATGCGTCGAGGATGGAGCCAAAGAGGTACTTTGATGTGCTGTAGCCTTACTTGAGGGAAGACTGCGTGGCGTTGTGCAGAGGGGATGCGTCGAGGATGGAACCAAAGAGGTACTTTGATGTGCTGTAGTCTTACTTGAGGGAAGACTGCGTGGCGTTGTACCGAGGCGATGCGTCGAGGATGGAGCCGAAGAGGTACTTTGATGTGCTGTAGCCTTACTTGAGGGAAGACTGCGTGGCGTTGTGCAGAGGCGTGTAGAGGTAGGTGCGCAGAGGCGACGCGTCGAGGATGGAGCCGAAGAGGTGCTTTGATGTGCTGTAGCCTTACTTGAGGGAAGACTGCGTGGCGTTGTGCAGAGGCGATGCGTCGAGGATGGAGCCGAAGAGGTACTTTGATGTGCTGTAGTCTTACTTGAGGGAAGACTGCGTGGCGTTGTGCAGAGGCGTGTAGAGGTAGGTGCGCAGAGGCGACGCGTCGAGGATGGAGCCGAAGAGGTGCTTCAATGTGCTGTAGCCTTACTTGAGGGAAGACTGCGTGGCGTTGTGCAGAGGCGATGCGTCGAGGATGGAGCCGAAGAGGTACTTTGATGTGCTGTAGCCTTACTTGAGGGAAGACTGCGTGGCGTTGTGCAGAGGCGTGTAGAGGTAGGTGCGCAGAGGCGACGCGTCGAGGATGGAGCCGAAGAGGTACTCCACCGCCGCTAGCGCCAGCACCAGCAGCAGCAACAGGCGGAGCGCCCGCGCCGCGCGCCCGCCGCCCGCGCCGCCGCCCATCAACGCATGCGGTGCTCGAGCGGACAACTGGAGCCCTGCTGCAGAACAGATAAAGAGATAAAAAATCATTATCATTATCATTATCATTATCCTATCCTACTAATATTATAAACGCGAAAGTTTGTATGGATGTTTGGATGTTTGTTACTCTTTAACGCCGCCACTACTGAAGCGATTTGGCTGAAATTTGGAATGGAAATAGATTTTACTCTGGATTGACACATAGGCTACTTTTTATCCCGAAAAATCCATGGTTTCCCGAGATTTGCGAAAACTGATAATTTTGATAATATGAACGTTTGTTCACGCCCCGACTACTGAACCGAATTGGCTGAAATTTGGTATTAATATATATTATAGCCTATATTAACACATAGACTACTTTTCATCCTGGAAAAATCTATGGTTCCCGAGGGATTTGTGAAAAACTAAAATCCACGCGGACGAAGTCGCGGGCGTTCGCTAGTCATTTTATATTAATTTATTATGAACGGCTAAAACTCACGCCATACAACGTCGGAATATGCCCAACTAGTTTCGAGCAATACTTTGTTATTTTAAATCTTACCTTTGTTAAAGATCTGTGCAAGGAAGGGGCTCTATGGAAGTGTCCCATTTTCTTCATCGAAAGTCA
Source organism: Bicyclus anynana (assembly GCF_947172395.1). NCBI lineage: Eukaryota > Metazoa > Arthropoda > Insecta > Lepidoptera > Nymphalidae > Bicyclus > Bicyclus anynana. The sequence continues at coordinate 11,735,509 of NC_069101.1, forward strand.
CCACGGCCTGTGTTTTGAAACGCCGCCATCTTAACCTGTAAAGAAAAAAGATAACCTAAAATGTAAATTTTTTAATAACACTTGGCGCTTAAGACTTTTTAAATCCTTATATAATTTCCCCCTAAGTTACACCAAAGTAGGGGTGACGGATCGAGGGCGATAATGTTTAATTAAAAAACAATTACTATCAGATGTCTATAATAATATTATAAAGAGGTAAAGTTTGTCGTATTGTAGGGGGTAACCTCTGGATCTACTGAACTGATTTTGAAAATTCTTTATTAATAATTTACTAATAGAAAGCCATCTTATTTGTGAAATTATAGGCTAAATATTGTCCCCGTATTCACGCGGCAACGGGAACTACGCGAGTAAAACCGCGAGGCGTCGACTAGTTTATTAAAATGGCAAAAAACGACGGCCTAACCTCTTCTCCGAGGCACGGGGGTAAAACAACATTTTTTTTATTAAAATAAAAATCTTAGTATCTCAAATATAACCGAAGACCCGGTGATATGTAACCAAAAAAAGTAATTAAAAAAATCTATTATTCCCGAGGTATGAAAAAATCTATCATCCAGCGTAACCACAGATCATAGAAGATGCATTCGTAACATGTATCGACATTTTTATTCATTTATTTTTTATGCAGCGTCGCGGGCAAACACCTATATAATCATAATTAGTCCAACAACCCTCTAAAATAATCAAACGATATTTCCTATTTACTTAAACAGTTTACGTAATAAATAACCCCTAACGAAGCTATGTTTAGCTAAGCGTAACAGCTCTAGCATGTATTATTCTACGAAATTACCGGCAACCCTATGCCAGGTGTAATTAGGGGTAGTCCGTTGTAATTTCCCCCTTGAAATTAATATAACACGGGCGGGTGCATGTTGAATCGCGAAAAGCAAGCGAAATAAGCACGACGGGGGAAAATGGACAAAAATTAGTACGTAACCGAGCTACTGGTTAGTCTAATTGGGCTCGGTTCGTAAGTGCATGGAAATTATTTTAAACACACAAAAACTGTGTTACTTTGTAAGCTTGCGCGTGGTGATAACCACCCCTAATAGAAATTTGGAAAATAATGATGAACGTACACAGTGGCTTTCTATTAAAAAGTACCTCCAAATCGGTACTTTTTTTTTACCTAAATGCCTAGTTCAGACTACTTTAGTATTTTCCAAGAATTGTTTGTACTCGACTAAAAAGTCCGAGCTAGGCCTTAGCGCTTTATCCAATTCAATTCAATATTTTTTGGTCTGTGTTTTCCACAGACAAAGACACAGACATCCAGATACACTTTTAACGAGGCGATAGCCTAGTGGATAAGACCTCTTCCTTCGATTCGGAGGATGTAGGTTCGAATTCGGTCCAGGGCATGCACCTCCAACTTTTCAGTTGTGTGCATTTTAAGAAGTTAAAACGTGTCTCAAACAGTGAAGGAAAACATCGTGAAAACCAAAGTGAAGTCTGCCATTTGGACAGGGTGGTGGACTAAGGCCTAACCCTTCTCATTCTGAGAGGTATCCTCTCAGGATATATTTATTGGTGTTAAATATTTTCATGTGTGAGTTTACCTCGTTCCCCTCAAAAAACGACAGACGATTTTGTTGGTGAATTTAAGTGCGATACAAGTTCAATAGAAGGTAATTAGTCTAAGGCCGTCTATTACATGGATAATCTTATACACCCCTTTTTAAGACGCTTATATTAGCTTCACTTGTAACCTCAGACTAAATACATAGGGACTAGTGTCGCACTCAAATTCACGAACAAAATTTTCTGCCATTTTCTAAGGAAAATGAGCTTAGATTTCATACATATCTTATACTAAACTAGCAGGTTTTGATAGTTTTTTACACCATTTAACTACACAAAAAGGTATTTTTACGGAGGTTTTTAACCGATGGACACGATTGTAAACTATGAAACATCGATTCTATAGAGACAGTGTTTATAATCGCATAAGATCGTTGATCATATACTTTGACAGAAAAATAATGTCTTGCGAGGCAGGTCTTTATCTAATTAGTCTGAGCTTGTAACTATGTATGTAAGAAAATCAAATCTTAGGATGAAATTTTGCACACGCTCTGAGTTCTGATGACAATACATGACTTGCTAAGAAACGTCATTGCAAATCTAATATGGCGGCCTCCCCAAGATAGCTGTTTGAAATCTACCCCCATGATATGGATATCAAATGAAAGGGTTAGGGTAAAGTTATTAGTGTTGTGGGTTAGAAATGAAACATTATCGTACATCGACATCAGCGAAAGATTTACTCGCACCGTGGCGTGCCTTCAATTAATATTTCTTGCTTTGTTATTACAACAATGGCGCCGCTCGGTGGTTTAACGGCCTAATATTTTAACGCCGGCGTTTTGTTTCGTACTACCCTCGGCTTTCGAGGACTTAATAAACATTTATTGCTTATTGACGTCGCCTCTCCACGGAATTTATTAAGAAAATTGGGAAAAGCGAAAATATTTATTGAGGTCATCAAATTCATGCTAGATAGCCTTGCCTACGCCTGATAAAAACAATTGGATTAAGAGTCTGCGATGGCCAGTGATATTTTTCATGCCTTGCCTACGCCTGATAAAAACAATTGGACAGAGAGTCTGCGATGGCCAGATATACCTCATTTTATAAAGGTTGTCAGCTCATGCTTCTACCATAGCAATACGGTAGCCAATGGAGTTTGGACTGTGGTGACTTTGGAAGGTATGTTTCAAGAGTTTATTCATTAATATTCAAGATTTGTTTGAAATTTGTAATATAATAATTAGTTGGTAGTCTACGGAAAATCTACAAAGCGCAGTATTGGCCGACCCCCCACCAGGTGGACTGACGACATCAAGCGAGTCGCAGGGATTCGCTATATGCAGGCGGCTCAGTATCGTGATGTTTGGAAGTCCCTACAAAAGGCCTATGGCCTGCAGTGGACGTCCATCGGCTGATATGATGATGATGATGAGTCTATGGATGCCCAGTTTGGACGTAGCATTAGTTGTCGGGTGAGTGATAGATCCGATTTTTTTTTAATCATGCATGCCGAGGAACCGTGGATCATTTTTATAATTAATTACTATCAATTTTATTTTCCGTAGTAGCTTCATCTTAATGAGACACTCAACTTATTTATTTACGTAAATTCTTGATCCTGGTAGCTAGGTGGGTTACCAGAAGACACCAGAAGGTGCCAGAAACCACGTTCAGCGTCATTATAAAGCACGCATTGTGTCCAAAAATTTAACCTATAGCCCGCCATACAACGCATAGTGACTAATCGTGAAATTACACCGAAAAAGAGTGATTTCAACGGCTTCATATCTATGCGAACACACCTTCTGGAGCTTTCTGTATTCCGAGTTTGAAATAGAAAAATCGCAAAACACATAATATAGGCCGAGCCATTGTTATCAAGCATACCTAACCGTTTGATGCAGGGATTGGAAAAGGGTAGAGAATTTATCTTCCTAAAGAATGGATATGCATGATTGCGCATTCCTTTGTGCTTCCCTTAAAAATGTGATGTTTTAACGGAGGCATATATACTCCGAGAGCTAGCTGATATTTTTGGGTAAGTGTTTGACACAAGCTGAAAACTTATCTTGTACCTCTTATATACAACATTAACAGAGAAATTGATATAGCGAAATAAGCTAAAAGAAGCTAGATAGGTAAGTTTTTAAGTAAGTTGTAAGATAGGTTTTTAATAAGGACCTTAATAATTTGGTTTATTTGTACGTTAATAAATAAATAACAAAAAAAAATCTTAATTGGTCTAGTTCTGGCTGGTGGGAGGCTTCGGCTGTGGCTATTTACCACCCTACCGACAAAGACGTACCTTCTAGCGATTTAGCGTTCTGGTAAGATGTCGTGTAAAAACCGAAAGGGGTGAGGATTTTCATCCTCCTCCTAACAAGTTAGGCCGCTTCCATCTTAGACTGCATCATCACATACCATCAGGTGAGACTGTAGCCAAGGACTTGTAAAGAATGAAAAAAAAATAAAAAGCCGGTCGCTAATAACGGAATGCTACCTTTAGGGTAGCATAAAAGAAAAATTGTTCTGTACGATCAATTTTTCAGCTTCAAACCTTTAATTCATTCAATTTTATAAAGTTTTATAATAATATTAAAACTACGTACCTAAAAATCTATAACTACATATCATAAAAATTAAAAAGAAAATATACTAAATTTAAATTATATCTAAAGGCTCAGGCGTCGTAGAATTCGTCCGAATCGACGATCATAGGTAAAGTGCCCAGAAGGCTGGCAGTATTGCCACGTTGTATGGCAATACTAATTCTTTGGCCTAAATATAGGCCAGCCTTCTGGTCACGGGAGGTGTCGATTAAACGCTTTGCAATTTCTTTGTAAAGAAAGCGTGTACTCGGACCCCACGGTCCTAGTGTTTCGACCGCAAACGGCTCAAATATGTAATCTCCGACGAGATTGCTATATTTGCGCCGCTTGAGGGTCTCTGCTGATGCAGCAGCAGCGCCCGCACATCCCATCGTGCCAGGAAGATGTGAAGGCGCAAGGGTGTCTACGCAAGTCGCGTCCCACACCAAAGGCCTACCCATCTTCCATGGCATCAAAGACATGCCGTCTGGTCTCTTACCATCGTCACGCGCCAAACCGTTAGGTTCCAAAACGGCTGGCACGCCAGCGGTGACAAGAGCACGACGTATGATGTCGTTCAGGCTTGCGTGCCGCGGAATACGGCCAGTGCTCCTACTGCAAGAAAGACCGTGGTGTCCGAGTGTATCGACTAGCTCTCCACAGATACAGCGATGCGGAGAAACACACGGAGCGCCTAAGCGAAGGCAGGTGGCGATACGGAATGTTGTATCGTCCAACAAGGTACCAGTGCTGGACGAAGGAATTGCTTGTAGCCAAAGCCCCGATTCCCGTTCTCCCACAGCCAGCAAACGGGCACGCTCCGCAGCGTTGGAGGAGGTACTAATAAGTTCCTCTCTTACCAGTCTGCAGAGCGGCTCATCCCACTGTCTCTGGGAAAATAAATTTTTTGGTAAATCAGTGCTCGGACAAGCTGTTTTCCAAGCATTCATGGCCTCGGTCTTATACGACACTTCAAAATTAACCAGTGTGGATGCTAAAATTTTCCTGGTTAAATCCTCCGTGGCGTGGACCGAGGACAAGAAAGCTGGTAAGCTAACGTCAGAAATTTTGCGAATGCCAATGCCGCCCAAGCGTACTGGTAAAGTCGCCTGTAGCCACACTCGGTCATTCAAGGCCACATTTAAAATTTTACATAAAGAATTTTGCAAAATATTGTCAATGTGTGCCAAAGCTGGTAAGTTTTTCCAAAAATGGGATGGTCTTAGACAATGCGTGAATTTGGGGACGAAAAGACAATATCGAATAATAGTAAATGCAGATGTATAGTAATTTCTAATAATCTGTCTGAAACTTCATGAAAATTTTGAATCTTTTCCTCTATAAAAGAATCAAACCCGTTGTCGAAAATTGGGGACCCAAGGAGGCGCAGGTTCGATTTATTTAAAATTTTAATATTGGGTGTTAAGACGTTGAATTTTGATATTGCCGAAAATTGGTCTATTTTATCGCTAAAAAAAACTTCACATTTGTTGGAATTTAGTTCTAAACCAATTGATTGAAATTCATTTTTTAAAAAGGTCAGGTCTTTGATAATTGTGTCTAAATCACCTCCTAAAGTCCCATCATCTAAATACCACATGTTTAATTTTGAATTTAGCTGCCGAATTATAGGGTGTATCGCGAGGCTGAAAATAACTGGTCCGAGGGGGTCACCCTGCTGACATCCTACTGCAGAATCCAAAAGTTTGTCTTTATAGAGTAATTTTGTGGGGTACCTGTAACATTGCCAAAGAAATTTAAAAATTTTGGGGGTCTCTAATTTTGCTTGAGTCAGCAGAGTGTCCCTGTTGACAGAATTAAAAGCATTCCTGAGGTCAACCTTAAGGATCACATCACCTTCGCCACAGCCAAGGAACGTTGATAAGGCATGTATGGCAGCCTCACAGCCTCCTTTGGAGCCAAAACCAAGTTGGAGGGGCTGAAATTTTTCTTTTAGTATGTCGCTGTATTGTCTGCAGCAAATTTTGGCTACCATACGCCTAAAAGTACACCCGACGGCAATGGGTCGAATACCCCCGTCTTTCTTTTGTAAAGCGCAGAGGTTTGCACCATAAAAAATGTCAACGATGGACTCGTCCACAGTGCCGGCGAGCATAAGGTTTGCTAAAGCCGTCAACTCCCTCAAAAGTGCTTCACCGGCCTCACCAGCGCTTGGACCTAGAAGGTCTTTTAAGTGCTGGGGGGTTAAGCCATCAAGACCACCAGCCGAACCGCTTTGGAAGGACCAGACGGCTGTAGACACGTCCTTGGCTGTGATACTGAGACATTCCATGTCAGTATCGGGCGGATCCGGGAAGGAAACCCTATTATATATATCACTTATATCACCTTCTCTTAATTTTGATTCTACATAATTAAAAAGTGAGTTCTTGCGGCGCGGAAAAAATTTGGGGTCAGAAAGGTGATTAAACAAAAAAGAAGTAGAATTACAGTTTTGTTTAATTTTGGCCGTGAGAGTTTTATGAGAAGAATTATCTCTTGTTACGTGTAAAATCCTGTAAGAGAAGGTGAGTAGTTGCTCCCATGATTCTTTTGAGTTTTCGCTAGTCACGAGACCTATACAATGGGCTAAATTTCGCGCTACGGAGGGTCTCGCGCCTCGCGGAACTCTTTTTAAAACCGGAATGGAATTTTTCAAATCTGATAATTTTTCAGCTTGCCTCAAATACCTACCCAAAAATGTCCACCATCTCTTGGACTGATAGTATATTCTGTGTTCGAACGGTTTTAGTGAATGGAAGTGTCAGTTTAGTGTACGTACGAACTAACCTGACTTTTTGTATGGCGAAGAGAAAATTAATGTGAAAACTCATTCGTATGGATATAATGTGATGGATATGTCACCATAAAATTGTAAATACCGTTAGATTATAATCTATCTCGCGAGAATGTGAACTGTCGAAAGATTGTGAACCGCAATATGCTGCTATTCGGTAGATTGTAAGGATGAACGTAGAAAAAAATACCTAACCATTTGTTTCTGAGCCACTTAAGTTTCGGTCCTTTGGAGTAGCGCAAGGGTAGGGGTAGGGTAGAGTTAGGGTGGGGGTAGGGTAGGGTAGGGGTAGGGTAGCGATAGGAAAGAAGTGCACATAAGTCAAAGCGAAGCTCCGCTAGTAGGCTCCGCTAGTAGATTAAAATCTATTGGTATTTACAATTTTACGTGTACTTAAATATTCTAAATATCTAGTGCAGGGCCAGTTCTCAATTAAATAATATTAATTTGAAGCTTGAATCCACCATTTCGAGTAAAAAAGGGCCTAATAGCAGTTTGATACTGTGACGATCGCGTTAACGTAAACGCGAATTTCTAAGGAATTGAAACAGCGTCATCTAGTGGCACTACTGTGTGCCTAGTGGGAGTTTTCAATATTTTCATACTGTTACTATCGCGTTAACGTAGACGCGATTTGATATGGAATTGGAACAGTTGTGCAGTAGTGCTACTAGATGGCGCGGTATCAATTCCTTAGAAATTCGCGTTTACGTTAACGCGATAGTAACAGTATCAAACTGACACTAGGTCGTCTGCATAACTGCTTCAATTCCATATAAATTCGCGTTTACGTTAACGCGAATGAAAACATTGAAAACTCCCACTAGGCACACAGTTATCAAATCTTTTATTTATACTTACGATGTAAAAAGGTTTTCGATACCTGAAATACACACGGACTAAGTCTCAGGTTTCATGCTTTGCATTTGAATTACACACGGTTATTTTAGGCCAAAGTAAACACGGTCCTTGTAATTCTAATATATCCTACAATCTCGTATTCAACTGGCATAAATAATAACCGAATGAACTCGGATAAAGCCGAATTTATT